>NC_133796.1:40426315-41083503 GCF_043250625.1 Sebastes fasciatus
TGGTCTAAGCTTGTGACCGGTTCAATCCCCCGGACCAGCAGGATAAATCTGGGTGAGGAAAGTGAAAAAGCAGCGCTTGCCACTCCCTCATTACTACCACTGAGGTGCCCTCGAGCAAGGCCCTTAACCCCAACCACTCCAGTGGAGCTGCTCAGTGGCCAGCTGTCTAATCATTAGTCATTGCGGTTAGGTGGATGTGGTGCCTCTACTCTACCCAATGTACCCGTAGAGTCCAGTAGAGGGCGGAGCCTGTGGGAGTTAGAACAAAGGTTACGATATTGTAACCCGAGTTCTATAAGCACAGGCGGAGCTCTCTACCAATGAGGCCCTGCCGCTGCTGGAGAGGGCGCAGGATGCCAGGCAGTGCTGGACGCCGCCTTATATACTTACACACCTACGTGACGCACATATTTGGTAGAAAATGATCTGATTGGCCGGCTACGTTTATGCAAATCTCAGTGGGTGAGCGCGTGCGTGTGATTGGAGGAGAGTATTACCCATGGAGTCCAGTAGTGGGCTCCGCCCCTGCTTAGAGAAACTAGGGTTACAATATCGTAACCTTTGTTCTGAGCCACTGTTGCTAAAGAACTGAGGACGTCCAATATGGCCGCCAGAGGGAGTGTTGTCACCTTAAAGCCCTCTACTGATGGGCGGACTTACACAGATACGGTTCGTTGTGAGCTGTGCCGGCTCCGGGAGAGGCTCCTCCCCTTTTCAACACACCCAATCATATCATTCTTCCCACTGCCAACCCTAAAAAAAAAAACGCTGATCCTGGACAATGGCGCAACTGACTGCAGTGCTGACAGCGTGTGTGTGTGCGTGTATGTGTAAGTGTGTGTCTGTGCATTTTTTTGGGGGGGGAGAGGTTGGGGGGACTAATGTGTGTCAGTATCTGGAAGCTACATAGTCTCTTGGCTGTCCTCCCCACTCTGCCTGCCCCCTCATAGCTTCATCTTGTGGACCACAGGGACAGGCAGGACCTGATGGATCTTGGCTCGGTCGGCGTCCACTTCCAGATGGATCCAGTCAGGGTGGAAGGAGCCCTTGAAGCCCACAAATGCCAGCTTATCTGCAAGGAGAGGCAAATGACACGAAAGTTAGTAAAGTCATCAGAGCACCAGTATATAAACACAAGTAAATATAAAATAGTAATGCAAATGTAAATTTGTATATTTGTTGCTGACAGTATTTCAGACTGAAAAACTGAATGTAAACAGGATGTAGTATGTATGTGCATGATGAGAATTAATGTCTTTTATTTGGATCTTCCTACGTGTATATACATATTAAAGTCCATTTCCTTGATCAGAGATACAGTATGTTGTGTGATCGATCTATGATCCACTATATTACTTTTGGTTGTGCCATTTTTGATGGATGTGTACTTGTAATCAAACAAAGACTGATTGGGCAGCCGAGTTGGCTGTTCTTACAATTGCTGACATGACTATTTACATTTTTTCAATGTCCAAATGGCAATTTTTAGACGTCATTGTCACACCGTGATCTGGTTATAATGCAACCAATGAAGCAACGGTGCCATCCACTGCATTTTAATTGGAAATGCTTTGTGTTTTGTCCAATGCATTCCAGGTACAGTATAGCTAGTGTGAGCACATTTGTCTCAGTAGACCTTGGTAAAGATAGAGTTAGTTAGTTAGTTACCTTTCAATTTGATGCTTTTGTCTGCTCCAAGTCTCTCCAGGACTTTAGTCCAGGATCCTCTGGTAACCAGACGGCCCTTAGACGTGATGAGAACAATGGAGCTGGAGAAAGAGTGAGAGACAGCTCATCACTTTAGTATTCACGTTTAAAGCTGTGTGTTATACTAGAGCAGGGGTCAGCAACCTTTAATATCAAAAGAGACATTTTAGGCAAAAAAAAAGAAGAAATTCTGTCTGGAGCCGCAAAACATTTGAGCATTGTGATGAAGGTAACACAGTTTATAGTCTAAGTATATACTATATAAGTCTAATGCAGTGAGGACCAAAGAGCAAATGTACTACGGAGTATTAGGGCCACATTGAGGAAAAAAAATCAGAGATTTCCAGAATAAAGTCAGAATATTACGAAAATAAAGTCATAACTTTACAAGAAAAAAAGCCGTAATATTACGAGAATAAAGTCATAACTTTACGAGGAAAAAGTCGTAATATTACGAGAATAAAGTCATAACTTTACGAGGAAAAAGTCGTAATATTACAATAAAAAAAGTCGTAATATTACAAGAATAAAGTCATAAATTTACGAGAAAAAAGAAAAAGAAAAGAGAAAAAATTATTACTTTATTCTCGTAATATTATGACTTCATTTTCAAAATCTCAGATTTATTTATTTTTCCTCAATGTGGCCCTAATACTCCATCGTACTTTCGTACCATAGACCTACAACAATGATTAATAAAAATTTAAATGTAAACAAACAGTTATTCATTTCCATTTTTATAAATCCACAGGGAGCCACTGGAGAGGAGCTAAAGAGACGCATGTGGCTCCGGAGACGCGGGTTGCTGACCCCTGTACTAGAGCCTGAGACACTATTCTGATGTGATCATGAATGCACTTGTAACATAATCTTGTAGCGAGGCCCACGCATCATCCAAAAACAAAGGAAACAGTTTGCCACAATGTGGTGATAAATCACCACAAAGAATCTTAAACAAAGCGGTAGGACAAACTGGTGAGGGACTTTTATTGCAGTTGGAGAGCAAAGGAGCAGCTCTTACCCGTCTCTCAGTCCACTGACGTAGTTGTCTATCTGTGCAGGGATGCCCTGTAAGATGGAGTTCCTGAAGCCTTTGTTCTCCACCACCTTCCCATCATGCCCGTCGATTACTGTGAGCTGCACCCCGTCTTCTGATTGGTACAACTTCCTGCCGTTCACCTGTCACAACAGAGCCAGCCAATCACACTACAGTTCCGGGATCTATAAAATCACAGCACTGTATAGCCTACTGCAATGATGCCACTAATTTAGCAGAACTGACATCAAACAGCACTGGTCATAAATAATATGTCAGAAAAAAATTATAATAACTAGGGCTGTCAATTGATTAAAATATTTAATAGTGATTAATCGCATGATTGTCCACGATTAATTACAAATGAATCACACATTTGTATCTGTTCAAAATGTACGTAATATATATTTAATATTCTTATCAACATGGGAGTGGTCAAATGTGCTGCTTTATGCAAATGTATGTATATATTTATTAATTAACAACAAAAACAATGACAGATATTGTCCAGAAACCCTCACAGGTACTGCATTTAGCATAAAAAAAAATGCTCAAATCATAACATGGCAAACTGCAGCCCAACAGGCAACAACAGCTGTCAGTGTGTCAGTGTGCTGACTTGACTATGACTTGCCCCAAACTGCATGTGATTATCATAAAGTGGGCATGTCTGTAAAGGGGAAACTCGTGGGTACCCATAGAACCCATTTACATTCATATATCTGGAGGTCAGAGGTCAAGGGACCCCTTTGAAAATGGCCATGATTGTTTTTCCTCGCCAAAATTTAGCCTAAGTTTGGAGCGTTATTTAGCCTCCATCGTAACAAGCTAGTATGACATGGTTGGTACCGATGGATTCATCATGTTTTTTAGTTTCATATGATATCAGTATCCTCACTCTAGCTTTAAAACTGAGCCCTACGACCTAAAAATGGCAAGTTGTGTTAATGCGTTAAAGAAATTAGAAGAGTTAAAACAAATTAAGTTAATGTGTTATTATTGCATTAACTTTGACAGCCCAAGTAATAACTTTTTATAGCACTTTTAAAACAAAGGTTCAAATTGCTTTATTAAAATAGTAGAAGTTAAACTGCCATTAAAGGGTACAAACAACAATTCAACCAGTGGAATAGTTTTAATTTAGCATTAGCTGATTAGCTCTAAGAAGAGCAGTCTTAGTAGACTTCATAAATTTGAAACATGTTCGTGCAGATGTCTTTATATAGTAGCCTAAGCCAACACATTCTCACTCCCAACTCCTCAAATACGGCAGCTTGGTCAGCGGCCCTACGCTTCAATCTATGACGCTCTAGGTAACCCTCTAACGTCAGTTTTGGATGTGTCAGGGACGGTTATTGGGGATGAGATGTATCATATGCCTCTTGCATGTTATAGATACACAATTTCAGCTTTAATAAATTGTTACTATTGTTACTTTTGATTTTGTCAGTCATTTTACCTTTGTTTGATAGTCGTTAGGTGTACACATTTGTGTTATTTTATATTTATTACTACAGTTTCCAAGGTAACGATGGAGCTATAAAAGCTCGTCACTGGGGGGAACAAGTCAGACCGGGCTTTTATCTCCCAGGTTATTACACGGCTGTGTTGAATACTCGATTCTGATTGGTCAACCACAGCGTTCTGCGGTCTGTAATTTCTCTATAACAGACCGTTGCTATGTATAACGAACCGTTGCTATGTATAACAGACCGTTGCTATGTATAGCAGACCGTTGCTATGTATAACAGACCGTTGCTATGTATAACAGACCGTTGCTATGGGCGCAGTTCAGATGTCGGACTCTGGAGGACCGTTTTTGTCAAAATATTGATTTCTTCAGTAAGTAACCGTGTAAAATGCGGGATAATGTACAGCTAGCGGGTCATTGTTGTGAAAGAAACCCCTTCAGGGCGATGAGAGAAACGCTCCGCTTTGCGTCGGCAGCATCTCCCTGTCGGGGGATTCTTTCACAGCAATGACCGGCTCGCTGTACATTATCCCTTACTTAACGGGCGTCCCAAAGTGCTTGTAAGCAAATAAATCCATCTTGAATCAACTTCGGAGCCGTCTGCGGTTCGTTGGAGTGTCACGTTAACCGTCAGCCGAGGAAGTAAACAGAAGAAAGACCCCCTCCCCCCGCCCCCGGCTACACAATGAAGTTTATTTTGAAAAGACACTATGCATGTAACGAGTGGAAACTGGAGGACACTGACACTGGAGGGGTACCTAGAGCGTCATAGTTTGAAGCGTAGGGCCGTTGACCAAGCTGCTGTATTTGATGAGTTGGGAGTGAGAATGTGTTGGTCAGTGGTGGAGAAGTGAAACCTGTATAATGTATCTGAATGTTAATCTCTATAAACACTGTATGTCATCATTATTTGTGTTCAGTAAATCCTAACCAGCGGTCTGAGTCTAAGCTGTTCATACCTCAATAAAGGCAAAGTCCTCCTTGATGTGGAAGAATCGAGTGTTGTAGGACTCCAGTTTGACCTCTAGGAAATGTTCCGACGAGTGCTGAGAGTAAACAAGCAAATAAACAAGAGCTGGAATTAATAACACAATATTTGGCTTTTCACAGAAGCAATTTAAAGTCATTTTCACTCACCACAGTCACAGAGCTAAAGAAATTACATTAAAGAATCACAGCTGCAGAAGATGCCACTTTAATATAAGAAAGATATCACATTTCTAATGACTGCCGCTGTGGGGAAACTGAGATCTGCAGCGGTAAAAATGAACAGGATAGAGCCAAGAAAGAGGCTGGAGGAGAGAGAGGATGTGCATAAGGATACAACAAATGGGGTATTCATTACGATGGAATGTGTTAGGGTGCATGCCTACAAAGTTTGAATCGTGAGTTCAAGTATATATAGCCTAAAAGCTATGTTCAGATAAAGAGCTATGAAAAACACACCTTACGAACATATACAAACTAGGGCTGTCAATCGATTCAAATATTTAATCACCATTAATCGCATATTATCTGTTCAAAATTTACCTTAAAGGGAGATTTTTCAAATATTTAATACTCTTATCAACATGGGAGTGGACAAATATGCTGCTTTATGCAAATGTATGTATATATTTATTATTGGAAATCAATTAACAACACAAAACAGTGACAGATATTGTCCAGAAACCCTCACAGGTACTGCATTTAGCAAAAAACATATGCTCCAATCATAACATGGCAAACTGCAGCCCAACAGGCAACAACAGCTGTCAGTGTGTCAGTGTGCTGACTTGACTAGGACTTGCCCCAAACTGCATGTGATTATCATAAAGTGGGCATGTCTGTAAAGGGGAGACTCGTGGGTACCCATAGAACCCATTTACATTCACTGATCTGGAGGTCAGAGGTCAAGGGACCCCTTTGAAAATGGACATGATTGTTTTTCCTCGCTAAAATTTAGCGTAAGTTTGAAGCGTTATTTAGCCTCCCTCCCAACAAGCTAGTATGACACGGTTGGTACCGATGGATTCATTAGGTTTTTTTAGTTTCATATGATACCAGTACCTTAACTGTTGAGCCTGGTACAACCTAAAAATCGCAAGTTGCGTTAATGCTAACTTTGACAGCCCTAATTTGCTATGACTGTGTCCGAAATCCTGCACTCTATTTTAGAGTGGATTTTAACATTTGAATGATCACCTACATAAGGCACATATTAGCCTGGCCCCTGATTATATATCTATGACTCGCTAACATCATGAGCCTGAGCGTAGCCTGAGAGTGTCTGGTCGGTGTTTCTTAATAATTCCCAAGTGGAGGCTAAAAACCAGAGGAGACCTGGCCTTCATAGTCAGGACCGCTCAACTCTGGAATGACTGGAGGTCACGCAGGGTGGCTTTTGAATCTTTGTTGATTACTATTAATCAAGTAGTTACTGTGTTTACCATTCTGTAGTGTGATCATTAGTATATAGGACGCTCAAGTTATCTCACAGTGCAACGTAAAAAGAGTACAATCGGTACTAGAATGGCACTCGGAGAGCGCAGACCTCCGCCAAGGAGCCCGAGTACGATTGCCCCTCCCCCTCCTCTCCGTTCAGCTTGCGTCATCATCCACGTGTATTTTTGTTTATGTTGAGTTCAGCTGTACGAAGCAGAGCATCGTAAAACACTTCATTCAAACTGGACAGAAACAAAATAAAACTCTCCTAAACCGTCGTCGTTACTCTTTCCATCAATCACCAAGTGTGCTTTGGTCCAACTCAACTGTAATTTCACAGAGTATGATGTGAAAAAACGCTGAATCTACAGGTGTCCCCCCCACCCCAGCCCCCCACTCTCTCTCACTGTCTCTCTCTCTCTGAAGGAAAGAGGCGGGGTCATACGTCATCAACGCGTCATCAGTCACACTGCGTATGTGTTATACCCAGAGGTATTAATGTTCTGGCTGATCGGAATCCTTAAAAAAACTCCTGAATCCGGATCATTATTCGAATTGCCACCAAATTCTAATGGATTGTTTATTGTGCCACATCCCACCCCTCCAAAAAAATTTATTCAAATCCATCACGGACTTTTGGAGTAATCCTGCTAACAGACAGACAAACCAACGCAGGTGAAAACATAACCTCCTTCCCAGGCCTTCGGCCTTGGCGGAGGTAATTATTAAATACATAGGTAATCGTAGCCTAAACAGGGCAACCCCGTCACCCCCACCCTGCGCTGAATTTGCACATTGTACATTTGTAATATGCCAGTGGAACTGTATTTGGTTGCATATGATTGAACTCCAAACTCCTCCCCTGTTTTTACTGTTTCTTGCTGTTGTCTTATTTGTAACTCATGTTGACTGTGGTGAAGCCAAAGACAATTTTCCACATTGTGGACAATAACGTTTCTAACTAACTAACTCTCTGTAAAAACAGCTATGTAGAACATAATGCCCGGTTTAAATATTTTGAAACACATTAAATTCCCCTCCCCTCCTCTTCTCACCAGCCTGCCATTGGGTATCTTTCTGGGCATGGGTACATCCACAACGGGCAGCTCGGCGTGTCTGGGGTAGGCCTGGGCCATGCAGTCGCTGGGTGGACTTCCTTTAGGGATGACGGCGGTGATCTTTATCCTCTCACAGCCCTTGACAGAGCAGAAGGCATACTGCTCCTTGTTGTTATGGGCCTTTGGCTTCAAGAAGAGCAGGCTGCAATACACAGTGAAGCTTTAGACTTCATACACGCATACAACATGCAGTAAAACTTTACCTTAGTGTCTCTCACACCCTCCAGGTGGCTGTTAACGAGAGTCTTTTGGCACAGAGAAGTACTCGTATCGGTACTTGGCATTGGCGAGTACTCAAATGTAAGTACTAGTACTTGTACTCGGTCTGAAAAAAAGTGGTATCAGTGCATCCATACTTATTTGGAAGAGGTGGTGAATGGTAAATTATTACCCAAACTATCCATTGTAAACTTCCATCACAGTTTACAATTTGACCCACTTCCTGCTTCAACTCTGATCTTCTGTACATACTGTAGTTGTGTGAACACTGTTTCTGTGAGCAATGAGTGATTATTATGGAACGTCAGGTGCATTCACTTTCAGTTCTACCTCCCGTGTCTTAGATAATCAGGAGAAACTGTTGGTCAACCTGTCTGATCATCTGATTCAACGTGTTTTTTGACTCTTTGGACTTTGTTGTATGGCGAATATATTATACATTATGGACACCAAGAATGCTAGCTTTATAGCAATATATAGTCAATATGCAGAAAATGTAGAGGTTTAAATGCTGTTCACAACATGCTTTTACACCGAATGCTGTTAGTTAGTAAAGTTTGCTTGTGATATGAGGCGAGTTAATGTGGTGGTGGTGTGAGTGTGATTGTGTCTGACTGACCCAGTGTCTTCCTCCCAGTAGTAGTATCCTCTGGCCAGGTGGGAGTGTTTGATCTTCTCCCTCTGCGTGGTCCTCATGAAGACGCCGGTCTTGCGGGTCTGCTTGGTCAGGCGGTTGTGTATATCAGAGATGAGGGTGAAGGTGGTGCCTTGTGGGTAGCAGATGCCCACGCTGATCCAGTCATCTCTGAAACACCCCAAACACAGTAATGAATGATTCCATTTCACAGTAGAACATGTTCTCACATCCATAGTGACAGCACACACATGATTAACAACTGGGGGGCGGCCGAAGCTCAGTGGGTTGAGAGGGTCGTCCTTAAACTGTAAAGTAGGTGGTTCAATGGGTGGGTCAAAAAACACAGGACTTTCTCCCAGAAGACTGGTATTCGTGTATCGTGTGAAACCAGAAGTCAAAGTTGGTTTATTTGTCACATAACTTCCGAACTTAAAGCTTCAGTAGGCAGTATATTTTTGGCCTTATTGGGCAAAAATTCCATAATACCCTTTCAGCATATTATAATTCAAGTGTTCCGAGAGAAAACTAGACTTCTGCTCCTCCTCATGGCTCTGTTTTCAGACTTTAAAAAAATCTAACCCATGACAGGAGACTTTGACCAATCACAGGTCATTTCATTGAGAGAGCGTTCCTATTGGCTGTGCTCCGGTCATGTGACCGGAACTTAGCGTTCCTTCACCAGATTTCACAATGGCGGCGGGTCATAAACTTTCTAATTTTACAGCTAAACCGTGAACTACAAGATTATTCTGAAAACATCTGAGGAGAGAAATAGGCATTAAGGTAACAGAATATTGATTCATATTTGATCAGCGCTGCCTAGTTTGACCGTTTGGTCGGAGTTCGCAAGTGATTGACATCCGGCTCTCATAGGATGGACAGCAGACCTCAGGTCAGTTCATACTGCTTGTTTTCCTCCGGTCAGTGAAATCTTGCAGATGCCGTTAGGAGCACCGGAGGACACAGTGGTACATGATTTTTTTCAGGTTACCTGTACTATCATGTACTACTGTCACAATATAGCGACCGTTTTATAAAAATAACTTTTTTTAATCATATCTGCTCCGATCTGGCCTACTTCAGCTTTAAATTACAGCACTTACGGAGTTATTTTAACCCAAATCACCATCTTTTCCTAAACCTAACTAAGTAGTTTGTTGCCTAATCCTAACCAAGTTGATCTATTCCTAAACCTAACTAAGTAGTTTTATTTTGAAAAGACTGTAGTGGAAATTGACTTGTGCGTCACGTGTTGCTGGACATTCGTAGGAAAAAGCAAGAAAAATACTTTGTTGAAAGTTGTGCTGAGCATTAAGAAAAAAAGGGAAATTTGTGTCTATGTACACAAATCAGTTAAATTTCATGACTAATTCACAAACTGCCGTGAGACTGTGTTGGTATATGATGAACCTAATAAAGTTTACGTTTTTTAAGTTGAAGTTGAAGTGGTTAAGTGTAAGATTTTTTCTACCTTTATCTATTCAGGTGAATATCACATGAATTGTGAATAGAGCTGAATAAATTTAAATTTATTTGTTGAGAAAAGTGACTGTCAACAATTTGAATAAATATTTGTTTAAGTAATTTATGAAAGAAAAATAGAATACACACTCTGGCTTTAGCTTCTCCAGTGTGAGGATTTGTTAAAATAAGCAGTTGATAATGAAAATATTAGGCCCAGCTGGTGTGAAATGGAAGCAATGAAATGATTAGACGAGTTTATTACAGTCCTGCGACAGCCACAGATGCCAGATCATTTTCTTTTTAATTGTCAGAGCATTTGGTTTATTGATTGCTGTCGGGATGAAAAGAGAATTTCAACTAATATAACAAAACATGTTTTTGAGGAACATTACCAGCCCTAGCTTCAAGTTCACAGTTTCACAGTGCCAGTATTGGTGCAGCTGTAATTTGATGCTATACCAAACTCCCAGTTTAATGAATTAGGCTCTCACTTCATGCAGCCATGTATGATGTTTTTCAATCCAATCCATGGATTTCCCTGTTTCTTTCCCAAAGAAAAGTGCTGGTGGTTGCAGCTCTGATTGAAAATGTATGTTTCATGTAGTTTCTGTAGTAGCTAAGAGAATAATTCTAAAAGAACGGAAAGGCCACCAGCGCTCCTTGTTATTCTAGATGGCTGAGGGAATTAGTTTCAGGGCTACACCTCGAGAGGCTTTGAAGCAACACACATTGTTCTCAAGACACATTTGAGTGTATTTGGGGCCCAATTATTAGACACCTTGACTCCCCCGACTGTTAGCTGGAGTCCCTACTGCGTGACATCCAGTTTAGCTATTCTTTACTGTTCTTTCCCAGATATGACATAGGCGGAAATGTGATTGTATCTTTGTCTGTCTAGTCTGGCTATCCTGTTTTTTTTTTGTTTTTTTTTCTTAGGTTTATTTTATTTTATTTATTTATTTATTTATATGTATATTTATATATTCTTGGTATTATTTAATTGTATTTATTTATTTATATATATATATATATATATATATATTTATTTATTTATATATATATATATATTATTATTATTATTCTGTATGTGGGGTTGGTATGTTTGTGAGTCTGTCGATGTCTGTAGATGTAACCTTTTTGTTTTTGTTTTTTTTGTCTGTTTGTGATGAAAATTGGAAAAAGAAATAAAAGAGAAAAGAAAAAGAAAATGTGTGTTCCCAAATAAGCTGGATCAGGACAAAAAAAGAAAAGTTGAAAATAAATAAAATTAAAACCTACTATACAAAACCCCACAAAGTCAGACAATTCAGTAACAAGACAGAAAATGTAAGAACGATCATCTATTTAGCTCAACAGCTTTTTACCGAGGCTGCTGCAAGGTCCTTCATCAAAGTTTGAAAATGAGCAGGAGGTAGCTGTATTTTCATATATCATACTAAACTATACAAAGCAAGAAAGAAAGAATGTCCCATTAAACCATGATCAGAAGATACACAGCAGCTGTTTTCTGAAATCAAGTGAAACATAAACAAGTCATATTTCAGCTCTATGCAGCCTGACTTGCTGCATTCCTCTGTGAACTGTAGATGGAGCCATTGGTGTGTGCAGCCATCGATGGAAATTACACTGTAACAGGGTGGACTCACGCCATGGGGAATAGCTGACATGCTTGAAATGTCAAGCAGCTTTCTGTAGTTTAAATAACTGAAGGCCACACTGTAAACACTATCTGAAGGGAGGATCACAAAATGAGGCGCTCCACAGTTCTGTGGTGAGTCTTGATAACTAGCAGGAATGAGCTGATGGCCAGTTTACTGGTTACTGCACTCACCAGGAATGATCTGAGAGACCTCAGGAAGCTGCCCCTCATTTACTGTGAGGAGGAGCACTGTTCAAAAACCAAATGAATCTCCTCAGCCGACTTCATCATTCACAACATTACGTTTAACTGCAACGTCTCTCCTCTGTTTACATTCTTTCTATACAGTCACTGGATAGCATTCAACCACTTGAAGGGGTTAAGGAAATGAAATAGTGGCACAAACAGTCCATGTTACACAGTGGCTGGCTGGGAGTGTGTGTGGAGGTGTGACAGTAAGGCAGGGGTTGAACTTCTCTTTCCAGCTTTGTCCCACCTTCAAGTGTGGCCTTCCAGAACACTTATAAAGACTTGTGCATTTAGACGTGGTTGGACACTTCCTACAAACTAATCTGTCTGACGCATGCTGAACCCTTTAGGGTCAATATCTTTCTGATGTTTGATAATAGTACAGCCAAACCCCAGCCAGGGGGTTGACACAAGTGACATCACAGACTTCCCAAAGCTCCATCTGGAGCAACAAAAGGACTTATACAACATTTTTATAAAATGGTTGGGGTTCCCCCTTTAAAGTCTCTGTATCCTTGATAGAACTAAATCATGTAATGTGTCGTCCGACCACGTCTAAAGAGCAGAGTGTTCAGCTCTGTTGTGAGTGATCGTGCTGAAAGGTGGGGTGAGAGGCCTGCCATCAGAGCCTCCTCCTGGCCTTGTCCCACTGCCTCCCTGATCTCTCTCCAACAACTCTCTGTCTTTTGCGTGTCTTTGTAGGCTTGATGTGATGAATCATACCAATGGGGTTAATGGCACATAATTTTAAACAGTCTTTCCTCAAACGCATTGATGGTGCTGCTCTCAGTTGTACACATGCAAAGCAACAGAACTGGCTTTCTGAGGATATTTTTATATGGATCTTTTGCACACAAGACCTTGTATGCACATCTGATTATAGTTGGCACACGAGGTATTAATTTTTGCCTGCAGGTTATTATCTTGTATGCAAATGACGGTTCAAACAGGATAAGAATTTGTGCACACGAGCTCTGTCGCTAGAGTTCACAATATAGGGATCTTGTGTGAAAGTGATAATGTGTGCGCACAAGATAATAACACAAGATATGGATCTTATATGCACAAATGATTATGCCCACAAGTAGATCCAAATAAGATGATTTGTGAGTATAAGATAATGATTTGTGCAAACAAGATCCCTAACTTGTGCACAAAAGAATAATGTGCAAATAGGGTCATTACATTGTGCACACAAGATGTGGACTTTGTATGTACAAAGTATTATCTCGTGCCCACAAGTTATTATCAATATAACATATAATATAAGTGATCATGTTATAACCTGAAACGTTTCAGGTTATAACAATATAAATGATCACGTTAGAACAATATAGGTTTAGTTATCACGGTTTAATACTCGATTCTGATTGGTCAATTACGTCATTCTATAGTTTGTTATTTATTTATAGCATATATATTTATAAATGCTATGAATAAAAGACCTTTGCTATGGCACATCTGACCTCTGTACACAGCAGGAGGACTATTTTTCTAGCAGAAGCAATACAATTTTTTTTAATTCAATATTCTTTTGTCAAAATGAACCCCCTAATATTGGTTTATGTGCCTTGGTCTATTCTATAATCTACCCAGAGACCGCAGATGAAAATGATTCATTAGACTAATGTTAATTTATGTGTACTGTCCATGATAAACAAAGTGAATGATTGTCTCCTGTTCCAACAGTAGCTGCTGTAAACATGCTGTGGTGTGAAGGGGGTGTTGGTCAGAAGTGTGTGCTGAAACAGGTGCAGCTTGTTTGTCCACTGACTTGTTGAAGTTGATGAGCCAGATGATGACCTCAGCGGGCGCCGCCTGGTCCCAGTGGATGGTGTAGCCTTTGGCCAGCGTGATCACCGGCTGGAACTGCTGGTAGTGTTTCTTCTTCAGTGCGCCCTCTAGTGTCAGGGGCCGGTCAGGGTACTCATCCCTCACCATGTGCATGTTCAGGTTGGCAGGGTTACGTGTCTGGACGTAGATCTGAAGGGAAACAAGGACATAATTAGAAGGCTGATTCTTATATTTGGCCAAAAAAAAAAAAAAAATGCCATATCTTATAGTAATATCATTATATTATATTTCATCTCATTTTGTCCGCCTTAAATGGTTCCTGGACTCCATTAGTGTGGACCAAGCACCGAATTAATTTAGCCATTCACACCAGACAGAAAAACTGAAAAACATGTTTAATGGACAGTGCTGTTTGTTGTGTGTGTGTGTGTGTGTGTGTGTGTGTGTGTGTGTGTGTGTGTGTGTGGATGCGGTGCTGTCTGTAGTACTGATACAGCGGAGATCAATAGACAGACACAGTTTCAGCCTGCTTGCTTTTCGTGGTTGTAAATAGAACTTCCTAATTCCCCCCATTAGCAATCCACAGACGGAAGGGAAACGAGAGAGAGAGAGAGAGAGAGAGAGAGAGAGAGAGAGCTGTTTCTATGCACCTCCCCCAGCTGCTTTTAGAGAATCCTTCATAAATTCGACAAATATTTAGTGCTCTGATTTAATAAATGTATTCTTTGATTTTGGAAACAGTAGCCTCATGTTGTTGCCATCTCACAGAAACAAAGGATGATTCCATTCAGGCTATATACGGGGCTTCTCCCCATGAGGCGAAGCTACCGCCAAGATGCTGCTCTGATGGTCCCGCAAATTTTGGATAGTGCAACTCAGTCTACATGGTGATTTATTCATACACATTAAGATGATGGATTGAAAGCACAAGATATTTGTGTTAACAGTATTATTAATATGCTGATATTTATACCAAAATAGGGTATATGTCATTATTTATTTGGAGAACCCCCGTATAGCCAGAATGGAATCATCCTTTGTTTCATAACCAGATTTTTTTCGCCACTGCGACGATTCGACTGTGAGATTAGCAGTTGAATTTAGGCTCCTTAAATCGAATAGTCGATGTGCTCACTTTAGATACTCTTTCCTGGACCTTTACAACACCTGGCTATAGCCAGCAGAGCCACCAGCATTGTGAGTGACCCCCCCCTCCCTCCTCCCCATCCCTTCCCTAACACTGCCTCCTGCACAGTCTCCTGCAACCCGGGAGAAGATGCCAGAGCCTCCGAGCCCGATCCACCAGTCTGGGAAAGAGCTGTATACATCAGGCTGTCAGGCTGTCAGGATGCTGAACTCTCTTCCCTCTGCCTATAAAAAGTCTGGCCTGGAACTTATACCATCCTACACAGCACCAGCCATAAGAACTTTCTTTATACAAACATATACGCACACGGCCACAAAAAACTGCTGCTAATTATTCATCCTGTCAATGGCACATTACGTAGTATCACATATACTGGTATTTTGAAACCCTTGTCGTTTTGTTTTAAATACTTGTACATACCAACACTATGGTCTGTTTGGATCCTCTATATTTTCTGTACGTATTGCAGAATTGACAATAAAGTGGACTTTGACTTTGACTAAATAAGACGGCTGTCAAGTTGTTGGAAGGCACTTTGAGAGAGCTACGCTAGCAGTTTCCCCCTGCTTCCAGTCTTTGTGCTAAGCTAAGCAGAACTCTTCCTGTGTCAGTTTGTGTACTGGACACAGAAATACAATTGATATGCACTCACCGGCCACTTTATTAGGTACAGGGTGTACCTAATAAAGTGGCCGGTGCTAGTACCGGGTGGTCTTCTGCTGCTGTAGCCCATCTGCTTCAAGGTTGGACGTGTTGTGCGTTCAGAGATGGTATTCTGCATACCTTGGTTGTAACGAGTGGTTATTTGAGTTACTGTTGCCTTCTATCATCTCGAACCACTCTGCCCATTCTCCTCTGTCCTCTGACATCAACAAGGCATTTCCATCCACACAACTGCCGCTCACTGGATATGTTCTCTTTTTCGGACCATTCTCTGTAAACCCTAGAGATGGTTGTGCGTGAAAATCCCAGTAGATCAGCAGTTTTTGAAATACTCAGACCATCCCGTCTGGCACCAACAACCATGCCACGTTCAAAGTCTTAAATCTTAAATCCCCTTTCTTCCCCATTCTGATGCTCGGTTTGAACTTCAGCAAGTCGTCTTCACCACCTCTAGATGCCTAAATGCATTGAGTTACTGCTATGTGATTGGCTGATTAGCTATTTGTGTTAACAAGCAATTGAACAGGTGTGCCTAATAAATTGGCCGGTGAGAGTAATACTGTGGTTAAAAAAACATGAACATTTTCCAAAACACATTCAATACAAAACACAAAACATATTTGTAAAAAATGCGTAAATGATAAATTATCTTGTTCAAGAGTTCTTCTGGCATGGCTAACTTTCCTAATAAATACCAGCATCATTATTATGATACACACACTATAAAACATCCAGTGGAATGATGGATATGCATGATTGATTTCTCATTTCACACAGATCAGGTATCATAAAACTTATTTATGATTTCAAAGAACTTTTATTGGGATCTGAAAATACCTGTAAGTCAACCAATGCTATAAATAGGGTGTAACAGGAAGTAGATCAGTGTTTGTGAGGACGAATGTGTGAGCGAGTTCGACGCTCGCTGACCAACCTGTGCGTAATGGCCGCTGCAGATAGCGGCCTTCCAGTCCGGCACGTCAATGCAGTCGGGGTGACGGAGCAGCCAGTTGTCCTCTTTAACCAGGAAGGCTCCGGGATACTCGCTGACCGAGCCGTCGATATCGTGGAAGATGGTCGTCTTGTCCCCGTCCATCTCCATCTTATTAAACCAGGGACCCGGCTCCCCGAAAAACACCCGAGACGTGATCTACAGCGGAGGGATGCAGTCAAAGGCATACATTTATATAGCGGCTCAGAGTATTTAGTCAGAAACGTTTGTATGCATGAGAAGTTATTTGACACAGCGTGGGGTTTCTAAATGAATTCAATTATAAATTCGTTTCACACTTATACGTGTAAGTGTGACTCATTTCAGATTTGTTTTTCCAGTCTTGACTTTCTCCAGTCAGTCAGTAAGAGCTTTTAAAGGGGACATATCATGAACATCCATTTGGGTATCCGGAAAAACAAACCCACAAACTGTGAAATAAGACGAGCCAGTCAGTTTTTTGTGGACTGTCTAGATCAGAAAACATGTGATTCAACAAGCCAATCAGATTTGGCTCCCCTTCCTATGTCACATATATAATAATAGCAGCTGTAAAAACAATTTTTTAAGTATTGTCTAGGGCTGTCAATCGATTAAAATATTTTATTGCGATTGTCCACAGTTAATCGCAAATCAATCGCACATTTTTTATCAGTTCAAAATGTACCTTAAAGGGAGATTTGTCAAGTATTTAATACTCTTATCAACATGGGAGTGGGCAAATATGCTGCTTTATGCAAATGTATGTATATATTTCTTATTGGAAATCAATTAATAACACAAAACAATGACAGATATTGTCCAGAAACCCTCACAGGTACTGCATTTAGCATAAAACAATATGCTCAAATCAGTGTGTCAGTGTGCTGACTTGACTATGACTTGCCCCCAAACTGCATGTGATTATCATAAAGTGGGCATGTCTGTAAAGGGGAGACTCGTGGGTACCCATAGAACCCATTTTCATTCACATATCTGGAGGTCAGAGGTCAAGGGACCCCTTTGAAAATGGACATGACAGTTTTTTCCTCGCCAAAATTTAGCGCAAGTTTGGAGCGTTATTTAGCCTCCTTTGCGACAAGTTAGTATGACATGGTTGGTTTCATATGATGCCTTTATCGTGTTATAATTATTATCATTATTATTAATAACTTTGACAGCCCTAATATTTTCAATTCTACATTTTACATTACATTTATACATCCACGTTTTCTAGCTTGCAGTTTACTTTTCTTTCCTTTCACGTACTGCCATATACGATAAGCAGATCGGTGTGAAATCGGTGGCAGTAATTTGCGTCGTGTTGTACATGTGCATCAAACAGAGAAGCGGACTCACAGGTACGTGGTCAAAGATGATGTTAGTGACGTTGTTGTTGGGGCAGCTCTGCCATGAGTTGTTGAGCCTGAAGCCAAAAGCGCTGGTGTGCCGTCCGTCCAGCGCTGTGTATTTCCGAAATGTGCAATTCTGCATGTTGATGGGCCCGTCGTAGATCTGCATGCCCCGGATAGGAAAATCACTGCAGGGAAACACACACACACACACAGCAAGCCATCAGCAATACATGCAGGGTTGGATGTTGATGTTGATATGGTGCAGTGTAAAGGAAGTGAAGGTAGTGCTTCATCACTAGAAGCATGGGTTCAAGTCCAATCTCATACTGTTATATTTACCTGAACCATGTGTTTGTGGTTGGTTTACGCAACCTGAGGTCTGTACTACGAAGCGAGTTCAACATACCCAGGGTATCTTCTCCTTATCTGGCTTCACTAACCCTAACAAACGAGATCCTGCTAAACGGTCCTACGGAGGTTGTTATCAACTCAGTAAATCAACACAGGGTTTCTCAGTCTGGCTGTGAGCGCGTTCACATGAACGGGGCGGTGTTTACAGCGTCTGACCAATCACAGACATGGACAAGTCTACTGACTTGCAGACAGACAGGCAGAGCAGCACATTTTACAAAGGAAGAGCAAACTATATTAGACAAATACGAAGAAGTTAAACACTTAATCCAGACTAAAAGTAACACAGTTGAAGCTGCCAAATGCAGGAAGGACAGCTGAGTATGTAAACTCCCGATATATGAATGTGTAAATTAACAGAGTTATTAATTTAACGGAACACTCAAAAGTCAAATATACTCGTCTTCATATAAATGGCTTTAAGAAATATAATGGATGGATGGGTTACACCTCATTATGCCCATTAATAAATATGAGGCATATATTTCAACCTTCTTTCAGCTGCGTCCCGTCTCCAGCGGTGTGAAACGGACTCAAGAGCAAGTAAAAAAATAAATATAAAAACATAATTCAAAGCGGTAAACACCCACAGAATAAATCCAGCTGTCCTTCCCGCATCTGTCAGTTTAAACTGTGTTGTTTTTAGTCTGGATTATGACTTAAACTTCTTCATATATGTGTGTAATATTACCATACGATCCGCTCACTGAGCTCTGATTGGTCAGTAGGCGGTGGTTTTATACGAGTTGATCTCTTATCTGGAACATAACCTGCTCCGGAGCAGGTTAGCTGTTCAGCATCAGTTACCATGGTGATTTACCCCGGTAAGAAGTGATCCACCTTCGTAGGACGGAAAACCCTGAAGGGTTAACCCTAAAGTTACCTCGCTATAACGCCAAATCCTGCTTCCTAGTACAGAGGCCTGGTTAATCATACCTGATCCAGGACTTAATTAAAGCTGCACTAATCAATATTGTTATAATATGTCAAATGACTATGTGGTGACAAACCCCCTCAGCTTTGGGATGCTTTTTAACCTTTTTTATTTCATTATTTTGGTTTAACTACCCACAGCTTTTCCTGTTTGGTTCAGTCTCACTGCTCTCATAGTGTTGTTTCCAGCAACAGTGAAAACAGCTCAGATAAACCCACCGTGCACTGCCTGCCCAGCACCAAACAGACAATATTAGAGACAAGCTGGTGAACATCGTGACTCATCATCATTAAAGAGTCCGATATGTCGGAAACACTTTGTAATAACCATCATTTATAAATGGTAAATAGATAGTTAAAGGGACTGTTTGTAACTTCTTACACGTATAAATCATTGCGGGTCAGTGTCCCATGCGAGCTTGCGTGTGGCTACGCTGTTCAGAAAGGAAGCACCAAAACCGCAAAGTTCTATCTAGTGAAGCCCGTCTGTTAAACAGTGTTGGCCGCAGGCCACAAAAATCCCCAAGGAGCCACTGGAGAGGAGCTAAAGAGCCGCATGGGGCTCCGCAGCTGCAGGTCGCAGACCCCTGAGTTGAGGGAAACAGCAAAGTTGGTGATAATTCACTACTTGCTTCATTGTTAACATAAAAGTATTGATTACAACAACTTGAACTATACTGTAACCATTCAGGTGCCATGCCTGGATGTACAGGAAGTAGAATCCAATTGAAAAAGGCTGTGTCTATTTATCACATATGTACAACGTGACCATTCTGTCTGACATGTTCAAGGTCCAAAGACCAACTACCACAATTCACACTCTGGTGTTTTTGGACTGGGGGAAAAGAAAGTGTGTGTACTGCTGACTCCCTGCCATGGAGTCTGATGAAAATTTCTATCCAGTGGCCTTCATCAAATGTTCAGCACTGCACAGCGTGGGAGCACTTGCGCAATGGTGTGCCCAAGTTCAGCTAGTTGCATCAAAGAATGTCAGGCTGAAGATGAAGCACGGACTTCTCTTTTTTCCCACACAATAAAGGAATCTCTGATAATGCTGCTGTTGAGACATTCCCTCTGTACTCTGCCAAGTGGGCAGGGACAGGACTGATTTCTAGCATACCAAGTCTGGCTCTCACACATAGCCAGTCTCTATCAAACTAGTGCTCCAACTACAATCTATCTTTGGGGGCATTAAATACTCTGGCTTGAAAAGTGTCTGTCGAATGTTCTCGCTTTGCTCCTTCGTGCAGAACAGCAGCAGCTGTGGTCAGTTTGAATCCATGTCAGTTATAAAGGACTGACAGTGGTAACAAGTTTTCATGCAAGAGAAATGTCCACAGCTCGTCAAACCATTCCTTTGTCTCCACTGTCCATCCATATATTCTTAAAGGGACTGTTTGTAAGAATCAGAATGTCTTGTTAACAATGACACCTGTGGCCGTTAAGTCAACGAAAGTCAGCGTCCTGTCGCTCGCGCTTGTGCTCGCTCTACATAGACATGAACGAGCATCGCTCAAAAAAGTGAGGCGACACACGTTAGCTAAAAGCACAATATCACTCTATATTTCAGCTGCTTGGCAGTAATGTTAGCTGACCAGACGAAGGTCTCTCCATGAATCACTGCTGATCCTAGTGTTGGCTTTTCCTGCCTCAGCCTCCCGACCGCGGCCGGAGGGAACAGGGGAGACACCGGAGTTTTGGTCGGAGACGATAACGTTTCTCTCTGCGGAGCCCCGTCACTTCACAAGACACGGGAAACCTCTGTTGGTCTGGAGGAGCTGCAGCAGTTATTTCTGCACAAACATCCACTGTACATTCACTAGATATTCTCAGAGCTAAACTAACTCTTCTGCAGTGTGGAGTGTGCGCGCATGCACGTGAGAGTGGAGCGAAAGAGCGAGAACGAGCGCGGTGTGTGAGTGAAGGCAGGCAGAGGAGCAGAGTACAGCAGAGACTCCGGTCCTGGAGACCAAAGCTACGGTCTCCCCCGCGTCCTCCGACCGCGGCCAACACTGTTTAACAGACGGGCTTCACTAGATACAACTTTTACTACTACTGAGCTACTGAGCCCGCTACTGAGCCCGCTACTGAGCTACTGAGCCCACTACTGAGCTACTGAGCCCCGCTACTGAGCTACTGAGCCCACTACTGAGCTACTGCGCTATTGAGCCCCGCTACTGAGCCCGCTACTGAGCCCGCAACTGAGCTACTGAGCTTCTGAGCCCCGCTACTGAGCTACTGCGCTACTGAGCCCCGCTACTGAGCTACTGAGCTACTGAGCCCGCTAATGTAGGTTACAAACAGTCCCTTTAAATGCAACAGTATCCAGGTTTCTGTTGGACTGTCAGCTAGCAAATCTAGGTTCCTATAGTCAAGGACAAGGTCTCTAAAGCCAGGATGTGATGTTTAAATGGACAAACACATTAGCAGGATACTCCAAAAACCTGACCATAACCAGAATACTATGCGCATGTGCATGTGACATATTTAAATGCTTTTCAATCGGTTGTTATATGTAACCTTAATGGCTTTCATGTTTTAAAACCTGCATTAACGATATTTTTTTAGTGCAACAAGCTGAAAATACAACATCTGACAATTTAAGCCGGCGGGGCTTTTAGCCGCCTGATGTGCGGCGGCTGCAAACTCAATTAATGAGAGTAGAGTTTGTGGTCTGTGAAACCAAAACAAACGAGCTAAAATAGGCTATAATTGACACTTACATGCCGCGTGGCAGGGTTCTGTCGGTGTGGTCGGAACCCCCGGGGCCCCAGATCCTGTTGTCGGGGAGAGGCGTCCCACGATTGTCACTTTCACCCACAAACAGCGAGTTCTTCACCTGCTGGCGAGAGCCGTCATCATCTGGAAACGTCCCTCCACTGCACACAGAGACGGGAACAGTTAGAGTCTGGATGTGCCAGCAGCAGCAGTAGTAGTAGTAAGTGTAGTGATGGTAGGATTGATAAAGTAGTAGTAGCATCAGTACTGTAACATTATTTCATTAATCGCTGAGTGAGAATGTCATTAATTATTCAAACATCATGATCAGGACATCATTCAGGGGATTAAAACGTGTTTTTTGTTGAGTAAATGAAGCTCTAACATCTGAGGCCGAGTAAATATTAATCACTTAATACACAAATTACAGGTGGGTTGTGGATCTGTATGTAATTCCTGTGTCATCTCTATCATTCAGTGATGTGAATAATTACACCACATAAGTGTTTCACAGCAAGCAGAACAAAGATAGAGAAGTAATAAAAAGCAGTGTTAATGAGCTGTTAAAGTCCTGTCACAGTTTATGGGGACCGACAATACAAAATAAATACAAACATATATCATTACAGTTTACAATCATTTTAACATTACTACCAGATTTTTCTTTAATTCCAAGTTCAGACTTTTCACCGTTTATGAGCTTATGAAGTGTCAACCTCAATTATTAAGATTAATGTCACTGTTGCCCTCTGACTCCAGACAGAGAATCACTGATTATCTGAGGTCAGTTCATAGTAACCATGAGTGAACTAAAGCTGCAGCACAAGTCCAGCAGCTGCAGATGGAGGTCAGGTGAGATACCCGGGTCAGTGTATCTTTTGGTCATTCGATTTTCCTTTAACAAACGGATATTAAAAAACAAAAAATGAGTGGTTATTTGATTTTCATTTTAAAATACAAAAATTGAAATTGAAATACAAGGCGTTTTTCTTTATCAGGGTCAAAAAGGGATGAACTAAACTTAAAAAAACGGGCTGATTTTCATTTTCTATTTTTAAAAACAAAAAATAAAATCACTAGAAGACAGAAACGAAAATACGCCCGTTTTTTCATATTCTGCGACCGGAAGTTGCGTAAGAGTGCGTATGAGGACGGTGCTGTGTGTGAGAGAAAAGACGCACGGTGCTGCTGTGTAACTGAAGGTGATGGACACGGATCAGTATGTAGTTTTTTTAAACAATAAGAGTGTTTCTCAGAGGAAAAGACATGCCATGATTTAAGTTTAGTTCTTCCCTTTTTGACCCTGTTAAAGAAAAACGCCTTGTATTTCAATTAAAATTTTTGTATTTTAAAATGAAAATCAAATAACCACTAATCATTTGTTTTATAATACCCGTTTGTGAAAGGAAAATTGAATGACCAAAAGATACACTGACCTACCTGTGAAGTGCTCATGATATGAGGCTATAAGTCACAGAAAAAAAGATCATGCATGGACACTGCAGTAGAGTGTAAGGGGTTCTATTTCATTCTTACTGACCGCCAGAGGACGGTGCTTTAGCACTGGATATCTCCATCTCGCATATGTGCAGGTCGAGTAATTATACCAACAAAGTCACCTGTGACCATGTGATGACGTATGGCGCATGCCCCAGTATAAAACCCCTACGTCATCACGCAATCTGTTCCTTCTATCTTCTCGCCAGCGAGTATACTGGTAGCAGGTCAATCTGGCTCGTCGCTTGTAGCTTCGTAACCTGAGGGTTGGTGCCTCGTTTTTACGTCCACCAGAGGCTGCGACAAGCTTATATTGAAAGAAAGAAAGGAAAAAAAACCAAAAAAAAAAAAACTTTATTGTTTTCGGCGAACGGACAGCGGTGTTTCACCGTTACGGTTTGTGCTGAACTAACGTTACTATCCAGGTGAGTAGCCGGCGGCTCGCCGGACCCACCTGGTCCTTTTCCTGTGTTGTTAGCTCTCTGCTCTCGGAGGAATGCGACATCAACAGTGAGTACATTGTTTGAATCAGTTAAAGCTACTGCATGATAGCTGAGCTACTGCATGATAGCTTTTGTTTACAGCCTTGTTAAATTAAGCAGACAGTGCCTGAGTGCGCTGCTGCCATATGATAGCTTTGTTTAAAGCGTGGTTAAGTTATCGGCCAGTGCCTGAGTGTGCTGTTGCCGTATGATTGCTTTTATTTAAAGCCTTGTTAGGTTAAGCAGACAGTGCATGAGTGCGCTGCTTCCATATGATAACTTTTGTTTAAAGCCTTGTTAAGTTGATCGCTTGTTAAGTTCATCGGCCAGTGCCTGAGTGCGCTGCTGCCGTATGAGTGCTTTTGTTTAAAGTGTTATTAAGTTCATCGGCCAGTGCTTGAGTGCGCTGCGGCCGTATGAGTGCTTTTGTTTAAAGCGTTTCAGAGGCACGCTCCGCCACGGTAGCAGCCTAGCTTGTGTGTAGAACAGCGGCACTGTGTTTTCGCTGTTGCCAGCTGGCATAGTAAGATAATTGTGTACTGTTGAGTTCGACAGTAGCTGTTAATAGTGACAGCATAGTATTAGCTGTGTACTAATATTGTGGATGACATGTTGGGCTCGCATGTCTGTAACACCTGTATGGCCCCCCTCCACACTGAGGATGGCCATGATCAGTGCCCTGCCTGTCTGGGGATTGAACACCTCAGGGCAGGTGTCTCTGACAACCCCTGTATGTGCTGTAGCTTTATGCCACTGTCTGTGAGAATGGCTAGAATTGCAGAGATAGGTGGTGATACTGGGCTGGCCCCTGCTAGTGGGCCTGCAGACCCAACAACATCTAAGAGACGCAGGGCGGTCTCACGTGGTCCACCAAAAAGACTCAAAAGAGTGGACACTTTAGCTCTCAAAGTCGGCAGTCTGTCATCAGAGTTTGCCCAGATTAAAGAGCTCCTGTTCAATCTCCAGCCTGTTAATAGGAGGCCAGTTACCGGTGGTGACTCCGCCACAAGGGACTCGCCTTCTCAGGATGATGATGATGATGATGTACTATCAACTGCAGCCTCCTGCAGTTTGTTTACAGACATGGGGCAGGACGTGGAGAAAGCCACAGCCTCTCAAGCCTCTGATGCCTTTTCTCAAGGGTCTGATGGCGGATCATTACATGGGTCAGCAGCTGGCCATGCCACAATGAAGCCAGCAATTCGGATGGCTTTAGCACGCCTGGGGCTGGACGAAGCGCCGGTTACAGCAGCTCCGTCAAGCGCCTTTTTCAGGCAAACGCCACAGTCCACTGCCTTTTCAGTCCCTCCTTCTAAGCCCTATATTGAAGAGCTCCAGAGGTGCTGGGCAGACCCTAAGTTGTTTTCCCATCACACCAGTGATTGCAGAAACTTGGCTGCCATGCAGGAGGCAGGTAGCTATGGGTTAGACCGTATGGGCCCGGTCGAGCCTGCCATTGCCTCTTTAATAGTATCCCCAGATGAGGCTCTCAGAACTGATGCCCGCTGTCCCCGTCCTCAGTGTCGACTGACCGATGATCTCCTTGCAAGGAGTTATAACATAGCAGCACGAATGGGGCGTATGGGCAATTCATTTTCCCACCTCATCCTGGCTCTGTCTCAGAGCCTGCAGGAAACTGGTACGGACCCCGCTGCTCAGACCCTCAGTGATGCATCCCTTCAGGCATTTGCTTTCATGTCTAGGGAGCTTGGAAGGTTGATGTCAACCATGACGCTGGCACGCCGCCAGGTCTGGCTAGCGCAGTCCCCTCTGGCGGAGGGGTGTCGTCGCACCCTCCGTTCCCTTCCAGTGGTTCCGGGGCAGATGTTTGGGCCGGCTGCTCAGCAGGCACTAGAGCGTAGTGCACAAGCAGATCAAGCCAGGCAGCAGTTTGCTGGCCTGCGGCGGGGCCCAATTCCAAGGCAGAGGGATCTTTTTACACCTGGTCCCAGCCATTCTTATCCACCTGCTCGCCCAGGTGGACGAGCTAGAGCCTCTCGCTATTCTGGGCAATATGATAAGCCGCGGCAGGCTCTTTCCCGGCCGGCTTTTCAGATGCCAAGAGGACCAGCCCCCAGGTTTCGCCCCCCTAAAGGCTTTAGGGGGCGGGGGGGTCGGACCTGAGGCTCGAGGGGCCGGTGTCGGACACTTCTCACAGCAGCACCTCAGCTACTGGGAGAGGGAGACCACAGACCCTTGGGTGGTGTCCACTCTGTCCAAGGGATACACGTTACAGTTCCGATGCCGGCCACCCACTTTCTGCGGGTTCAGAATGTCTGTGGTCACAGATCCCGCAAAATCCCTGGCCCTCAGCCAGGAACTAGTAACCCTCATAGAGAAAGACGCCATAGAGCCTGTAGAGTGGCATACACGGCTCAGTGGGTTTTATTCAGTGTATTTTCTAATTCCGAAGAAGGATGGCGGGTTCCGCCCAATCCTAGACTTGAGAGGGTTGAACAAGTTTTTAAAGGTCCGGCCATTCCGCATGTTGCGGATGACGGATGTTCTCCAGTCAATTGCACAAGGGGCCTGGTTTGTATCAATAGATCTCAAAGATGCCTATTTTCATGTGCCTATTGCCCCCCACCACAGGCAATTCCTAAGGTTTGCCTTTCGAGGACGGGCTTACCAATTCAAGGTGATGCCTTTCGGTCTCTCACTGGCCCCTCGCATATTTACGAGGTGCGTGACAGCTGCTCTTTCCCCCATGCAAGCCAGGGGTTTGACAATCTTGCCGTACCTGGACGATTGGCTACTCATTTCTCCAACTGTGGAGCACGCAGTCAGAGACACAGCTACGCTCTTAGGTCATGTAAGCCAGCTGGGCCTTACAGTGAACTACACCAAGAGCAATCTTACGCCCAGTCAGCGGGTAGATTACCTGGGCATGACACTCGACTCACAGTCAATGAGAGCATTCCTTTCCCCAAAGAGAGTGGAGGCTGTTCTGCAACTTATCGGTTGCTTCCAGAGGGGCAGGGTTTTGAAGTACGGCCTCTTTCTCAGGCTGCTGGGCATGCTGACAGCAGCATCCATGGTCGTCCCTCTGGGTCTTCTTTCCTTACGGCCCCTTCAAATCTGGGTCAACGGACTCCACTTGGACCCCAAGTGGCACAGGGGCAGGAGCGTGAGAGTGTCCAACTCTTGCTGCCGAACATTGAAGCCGTGGAGGAGCAAGGTGTATCTGACCACGGGGGTTCCTCTGGGGGTAATCCCCTCCCGTCGAGAGGTTGTGGAGACAGATGCCTCACTTTTGGGATGGGGTGCAGTCTGGCAGCGCAGGACCATCAAGGGCCGATGGAGCGTGCAGCAGAGGTTAGAACACATAAATGTGCTCGAACTCAGAGCAATATATCTGGCACTACGACATTTTCTCCCAGTACTGAAGAACCGGCATGTACTCGTCCGGACAGACAGCACATCAGCGGTATATCATATCAACCATCAGGGAGGCACCAGGTCCAGGCAGAGTCTGCGAGTGTCACAGCAGCTCCTTACGTGGGCATTTCCCCACTTCCTGAGCCTCAGGGCCGTACATCTCCCAGGCGCGCAAAACATTGCGGCAGATGTTCTCTCCCGCCAGGGGCCGCCAGAGGGAGAGTGGAGACTCCACCCAGAGGTAGTGGGAGTGATTTGGAGCCGATATGGCAGAGCGGAAGTGGACGTCTTCACCTCAGAAGCGTCAGCACATTGTCCCCTCTGGTACTCCCTAAGGGAGAGGACCAGCCCTCTGGGGCAGGATGCCCTCGCTCACACTTGGCCAGCATGCCTTCTGTATGCCTTTCCACCGATTCCACTCATTCGTGGACGCTGGACAGAGTCCAAGTAGGAGGCCACAAACTACTGCTGGTAGCCCCCAACTGGCCAGGCAGGCCGTGGTTTCCAGTGCTCCTGAAACTGGTCAATGGGGAGCCATGGCGTCTCCCAAGGAGACCAGACCTTCTCTCTCAGCTGGAAGGACGCATATGGCATCCGAATCCAGATCGCCTTCAGCTGTGTGTCTGGCCATTGGAAGCCAGGATCCCCTCCTGGCATCCTGTGACCAGTCAGTGATCCATACGGTGTTGAGTTCGAGGGCCCCCTCCACTAGGTCCCTCTACGCTAATCGATGGAAGCTTTTTTCCCAGTGGTGCAAGACAAAAGGTGAGGTACCAGAGAGTTGCTCAGTGGCCATTATTCTGCGTTTCCTGCAGTCATTGTTGGATGGTGGCAGATGTGCATCAACTTTGAAAGTATATGCAGCTGCCATTTCAGTGGGTCACTTGAGGGTGGACAACCAGACAGTGGGGTCACACTATCTGGTTAGTCAGTTCTTGAAGGGCGCACAGAGGCTTAGACCACCAAGAGTCACTGTAGTGCCATCATGGGACTTGAAATTAGTGTTAAGGGTTCTGTGTCAACCCCCGTTTGAACCGTTGGAACAGGCAGAACTGAGGTGGTTGTCTGCCAAGACAGCATTTCTGCTTGCCATCACATCAGCGAAGCGAGTGGGTGAACTTCACGCCCTATCAGTGAGCGAGATGTGCATACGTTGGTACCCAGAGGGTTCAGGGGTTACTCTCCTACCAAATCCATCCTTCATGCCAAAGAGGGTGCCTCCCTCGCATGTAAACCAAGCCATTGAATTGGCGACATTCAGTCAGCCAGGTTCATCTGAGGGGCCAGAGGAACCGTCAGTGCTACTGTGCCCGGTTCGGGCACTCAAAGCGTATGTGGAGGCCACTGCCAACTTACGTAAAACTGACCAACTTTTTGTTTGCTATGGGGGCTGTAAGAAGGGCGAACCCCTATCAAAACAGAGACTATCTAATTGGATTGTGGATGTGATTCTACATGCTTATAGGTCAGAGGGCTTGCCTCTACCTAGTAATGTGAAGTGCCACTCTACTCGGAGTGTATCCACATCTTGGGCAGCCTTGAAAGGAGTCTCTCTGCAAGACATCTGTGCTGCGGCGACCTGGGAGTCTTCATGTACCTTTGGTCGCTATTACCGTGTTAATGTGGCTGCTCCGCATGCTGTGGCAACAGCCGTCCTATCAACGGCTTCCATTCCTTAGTGCGGTAAGCATTCCTCGTGACTTTGCTGGTATAAGTCATCCAGTGCTAAAGCACCGTCCTCTGGCGGTCAGTAAGAATGAAATAGAACGTGAGTTACGGATGTAACTACGGTTCTATGAATTCTGGATGACCGCCAGAGTTGTCTGTCACTCGGAATCTGGGCGAGAAGATTCTGAAGGAACAGATTGCGTGATGACGTAGGGGTTTTATACTGGGGCATGCGCCATACGTCATCACATGGTCACAGGTGACTTTGTTGGTATAATTACTCGACCTGCGCATATGCGAGATGGAGATATCCAGTGCTAAAGCACCGTCCTCTGGCGGTCATCCAGAATTCATAGAACCGTAGTTACATCCGTAACTCACGTTATTACTGCAGGGGCACAATCTTCTACAATATGATGTTGGTATTAAAAGTAGACTGATAAAGAAAGTCCTTTTTCTGATAATCAAAAGTGGAAGTAGACTATGAATGATAAATCACAGTGTATATGGTTCCAGTGGTGTTTCTAAATTCTCTCCTCAACTGTTAGCGATATAGTTGCTGAACTGGAAAATGAGAAACCTGAAAGCTGAAACCATTTTGAATAATGAACGTACCGCATTACAGTACATTACATTCTGCAGTGTTCCTCAATCAACGGTGTGGGGCACAACTTATAGAAGTCCATCGACCATCCAGTTCCACTGCAGTTTAGCTGATTTACCTGTTGTGCTTATTTTCAGGTTCATACTTGTATTTTGGGTTTCTACTAAAACATGTTTACATGCTGTAATGTTCAAAAAACGCTTTGTTTTTCTCATACTGGCTGTGCTGCAGCACGTCATTTCACCCTCTGTCTGAAACGCTCTGTTTGAGCTCCTGCCCCAGTGTGTTACTTGGTGACATCACCACGTTACTAAAGAAAAGGCAGGTCTTCAAGCGAGGCGTTTCAGGCAGTTCAGGAGCAGTGTTTGGGTGGGGGAGACTAACTGTGGACTTTGTAACTTTGTAACATGCACAAAAAACTAAATAACACACTAAAGGAAAGGGAAAAAAAGCATAATAGGTCCACTTAAAGGAACAGTGTGTATGATTTAAGGGATCCATTAGCAGAAATGGAATATAACATTCATAACTGCATATGCACATCTTGTACCTCCAGAATTTGACAGGTACTGTAGTAACTAAAGCCGTTTTTGTGTATAGCCCCGTTTCCACTGCAGGAACTTTCCCCCGGAACCAGGAACCTTTTGAGGAACTCGAAATTTCGTTTGGACCACACGAACCAGGGTCTAAATAAAGATCCTGGGACATTTTTGGGGCCTTTTTACCCCCCAATAAGGCCCTGGTCGGGGGTGGGTGGGGGTAGTACTTTATGAAAGTAGCAGAACTTTCAGGGTGGAGTTTACAGGGATGACCGTGTGAAACACACACACACACAGCGCTGCTTCAACTGTACCACTTCATGCATAAAACAAGGAAGTACTCGAGTATCAATTTAGGACAATTTTAGGACGAAGGGAGAGCATTTCTCTTTGTTTTATAACATTAAAAGTAAAGTTAGGCTCTGGTGTCGGCCTCCCGACTCATTTAAAAAAAGACAGAAAAAAAAGAGAGAAAAAAGAGAGAGAGATCGCCTAAGCGAGAGGGTGAGCGGTAGAAGAGAGAGAGAGAGAGAGAGAGAGTGGTGCTGGGAATGAGAGATGGAAAAGTTATTTTCTGATTGTTTCCCGACGTTAACGTCCTAAGGCATCAAACCATCAAACCCTCAACAGATGATTTACTGTGCAGACAGACGCTCTTAGTTTCATTTCCCTCTGCTGCATTTCATTCATTACATCCGACGTGCATCAGTAAATATATGCAGCAGTAGATGTCATCGCTGTGAGACAAAATTGTTTTTTTAGAGTAAACAGGCGGACACACTGAACTTCAGGCTGCTCTTTCATACGTTAGCGGACTAATTTGCCTAATTTACAAGGTCTTTAGACTGTGGTGAAAACACAGACAACAGTGGGCTGATTTAGTTCCTTGAAAAGTAGTTCTAGGGACTAAAAAGTCCCGGGAACTTTTGGTGGAAACCCAGCTTATGTATCCAGTGAAACATCTGCACAACATAAAAACGGTTCAATCTTTCTTTCTTTGTCCTCTTTTCTGTTGGTAAACAACAAAACTGTGCATCACCGATAACATCTGGTAAGAAAGGTGACAGACCGCCATCTGACCTGACCAAAATGTGTTTGTCTATGGTGACATTTAAAATGATCGATCACAGATAAAGAGGCGACCAAAGGTCATCTTTTTTTAGCTTTACGGGCACACAGCCCCCGACCCTCACTGGCCTGCCTTACGTCTTCATTTTGCCTAAAACTCTGTTGACCCACTGAAGACGGATTTTTCAAGATTCATACACTCTGGAGACAAAAACACATCTGGATGGAGAGAAATGAAGAGAAAAAAAAATGCGTTCACACCTTCACGCAGACATATTTAGTGTGGAGGTACCGTATGCAGCCGGAGGCCCCCCTGCTTTGTAAAGTCAGTTGAAAACTTCTCACCAATTCCCACCTCTGTGACCATCGCACCCCTAAATTACTTTTCACGCTGCATCAAAGCGCTCCGTTTCCCAGCGCATCCTAAACAGACTCCTTATAAGGTGTTTTCCAATTACTCTTACAGACAGAGAGAGAGAGAGAGAGAGAGAGAGAGAGAGAGAGAGAGAGAGAGGAGAGAGAGGATCCTGCATCGCCACTTGTAAATACAAACAGAAGCCCATTATTTCTATCCATAGAGATATGAACAGTAGAGGGGGGGGGGATCTTACCTCGCCAGAGTGAGGCCAATGCCATTATCAGCAAATCTAAACAAGAAAGAGAGAATATTATCACTGTGAGCACAGCGACAGTCTGAGGTCTCTAGGGAACACACACACACACACACACACACACACACACACACACACACAACACACACACACACACACACACACACACACACGGAGTATGAAGGAGATAGTTATTATTAGATAAGGATGAATTTCTCACTTTCATCTCTGTCGTGAAATGTGCAAAAAAAAACACGACCCATGCTATCTGAGACTCATCATTTTAAACGACATTCGGTTTCACTGAAAGTTGACCGACTTCGCTCAGACTAATGTATATTCACTCAATTAATGGATCCATATCAATATCCCCTTATCAATGCATGCACGCTATGTGGTATAGGTGTACTCACTGGCAGTCATCCAGCCAGACATCCCCTCCTCTCAGCCAGGCTCCGTGCTCCTGGTTCTTATAGGCTACCAAATGGTGGATCAGAGCAGGGACTCTGGGTTTGAAGGGATCCGCATCCTGGTGGGGGCCATACCTAAACAATTCAACAGCAACCCCCAACACCACAGACATACAGAGGGCAGAAATACAGTGTTTACTTGTAATTTAATTGTATTTAAATGCATTGTATATGTATGTGCTGTATGTCCAACCCCTTATGCCCGGTTCAGACTACACAATATCAGCCCGACTATAGCCCGACACGGCCGTCGTAGGGGATCGGGAACGATAAATGAGTGTCGTGTGCGAAAATCGATCCTCTTATCTAGTGTAGTGTGTCATAGTACACGACAACCGACGCCACATCTGGGACGCCCCACGACACCCCGAGGAAAAGTCAACTGGGTTGGTAATTCAGTAACTTTTTCATGCTAGTTTTACGCCTATAGATAAGTTTACTCTCGCTTGAAGTTATAATCCTTCAGATTTCAGTCCTGGTTGATTTAATGACACCTGTGGTTACTGTTGGCTTTAAAAAATACAGGTTCTATAGAGCTCAATTTGAAACAACAGTAGAAGAGTCAGCTCGGTCGCACGAAAAGAGGCACAAATGACACATAACTCGCAAGGCATTTAGCGTGCAGTAAGAACACTGCTCTTGCTTTTGCCATGCCAGGAGTACGCCATGCAGTCTGTACTGACTGCAATGTAAACGCCTCCATGTAAATACGCGACGCTCAGAGCTGGTGAGAGTGAGAAAGTGAGAGTGCTTATGGTAGGAGGGAGGAGAGGTGGAGAGGTCCAACAAACACAGGACTTTCAACCAGGAGACCATACCCAGAGTACGTATTGTACTTAGGTTACGTACTTATTTTAAGCCCAAATGACAAACGAAAAGCCTAAAATGTGTCTTCATGACAAGCAGAATGTCCTCGGTGGTGTATCTGTTTAGAGCACCAAACAAACTGGGCTGAGAGGATTCATCCAACACTGTCGTCAAACACAGTGACGCCAAACATACGATCGAATGTTGTGTTCCACATGACCTGAAATGCACCAGTATTTCTTTTAGTACTTATGCTTATGTTCCATAGTGTGTCCAAACATCCTCATTGGGGTTTAATTCTCAGATGTGTGGAAAGATGACTTGCATAGCTGACGTGAAACATTGTGCAAGAAATTCTAACTTCTTACATAATTATATGTTTCTTCTTTGAGTTGTTAACAAGATTTTAGCAAACAACTATGACATTTAGGCAGATTTACATATGAAACACTTCGTATTTGTGGTGGAACATGAATCCACTTAGTCCAAATGTGCTCAGTGTTTGATTAGATCAAACTGTAAAACTCCCACCGTGAACAACAGTGTAAAGGCTATTGCTTTAGGGCACTGCTTAGCTTTTTTTTCGTCTTAAAAAAGAACAGAGTAGTCAGATTTTAATGTCATTATTAGTCAGTGGGTTTTTATTTTCCATCTTGTGTTATGAATTCTGTATATTCTATCTTATTTTATCTTTAATAATGTGTTTCTTGAAGACAACATCTCAACTAATATCCCAAAAGAAAAACATGAATGCTTTCATCTCTCTACTATGGAAGTCCCCCTTTCCCCTCTCATTTAAATCCTGGCTATGTGAAATCTCATCTCTCCTGAAACTGGAACACATTAAGTTCACTATGAGAGGCTCTCTACTCCAACTGGCAACCGCTAATTAGCTATATTGACAGGTTGCCCACTGGCCACATTGCACCGTAATAACACATTCTGAGCTTACACATATGTATGCACTGTTGGCCGTCCGCCGCCGGCCCGCTATGACCTTTTAATGGTGCTACGACGTCCTGGGTGCAATGTCTGCCTACTGACCTGATATCATTTCTGTTTGGCTTTCTAAACTATTTATCCACTTAGATGATATCTGTGCTTCAGGCTTATTGATATTGTTAATATGTATATATGGGGGCGGCACGGCGGTGCAGTGGTTAGCACTGCCGCTTCACAGCAAGAGGGGTCGCAGGTTCAAACCCGGCTTGGGGCCCTCCTGTATCGAGTTTGCATGTTCTCCCCGTGTTAGCGTGGGTGTTCTCCGGGTGCTCAGGTTTCCTCCCACAGTCCAAAGACATGCTAGGTTAGGTTCATTGTTGACTCTAAATGTCCCGTAGGTGTGAATGTGAGCGTGAATGGTTGTCTGTCTCTATGTGTCAGCCCTGTTTTCAGGCTTTAAAAAATCTGTGACGGGAGACTTTGACCAATCACAGGTCATTTCAGAGAGAGCGTTCCTATTGGCTGTGCTCCAGTCATGTGACACAAACGTTCTCATTTTACAGCTAAACCGTGCACTGCAAGATGATTCTGAAAACATTTGACTGTTTGGTCGGAGTTCAGAGTGATTGACAGCCGGCTCTCATAGACATCAGATGGACAGCAGACCTCAGATCAGCTCTTACTGCTTGTTTTCCTCTGGTCTGTAAAATCTAGCAGATGCCGTTAGGAGCACCGGAGGACACAGAGGCACATGATTTGTTTTTCAGGTTACCTGTTTTATGTACAACTGTCACGATATATGATATATATATTATAAAAATATATATTTTTTAATCATATTAACTCCAATCTCGCCACTTCAGCTTTAATTATTAAATCATTAAATCAGTCATTATCAATTAAATATTTTAATCTACTAATTTATTTATCTGTTTTTAATTTATTTATCTATTATTTTTATTATTTCTGGTATTATTATTATTATTTATTTATTTAATTATCATTAACATATTTCTGTTTGAGTATGGTTGTGTATGTAGGTGTGTCTTTGTATGTATGTATGTATGTATACAAATATGTGTGTGTATGTAAGTCACTATTCATCCTTATGCAATTTCTGCCATTATTATTTACTCAACTTTCACTCCCATACTTTCTATCCGGAGGGGGGATTGTTAAATCTGAATGTTTGGTACACACTTTTATGCGCTTTCTTTCAATATTGAAACAAAAACCCAAATATGTTTCTTTTGCACCCTGTCTTTCAATGTTTCATGTTTTATGTAAAGTGCTTTGAATTGCCTTGTTGCTGAAATGTGTTGCACAAATAAACTGGCCTTGCTCTGATTTGACCCCTTCTGGACCTGGCATAAGTATGCTATTTGAATCCAGCACTAGAAAGGCAGACTCTGCTGGACAGAATCACAGAGCAGCTCAGAGTGGTGCTGTTGCTGTCCAGTCAGGATCCCTTTCCATTACAAGCTGCTTCTGACCTTTTTAACAGGCGAGGCGCTCCGTGAGAAAGCTTTCCGAGGAAGACAACATTTCAACACTCACAAGAGCATCATTGAAGTGAAGAGGGAGTGGAGTGTAGGGTGGATTCATATTGAAATGATGAGGTCAGGGTGACACATTGGTCCGATCACACATGGGACTAACTTTTTACAGAGTTGAGTTGATTTCAATACAAGTAATCTCACTTCTACCCGGGTAGGATTTCAAGTGCCGCTCCCTGCTATGGTTCTATACCAAATACCAACATCTGTCGGTTACAAAACATCAACAGGAAACATAACAGACTGCAAACCCATCATGCTGAATTAAACTGGCTGTGAGCTCAGCGTGTCAAACAGGGTGAGTGAGTCTGACCTGGCTCCAATCATGGACAGGAAGGGTCTCTTGTCCTTGACGTTGGCCTGGGTGGTCTTTACTCCGTTATCAAGGATCATTCCAGCCTGCAACAGAAAGAAGATCAACTACATGATCAAGTGGAATAAGACAGAAAAGAAAGAAGTTGTCCTTATGAAGGAGGTTGATGTACCCAGGTTAATAGTTTCTATTGGGCTGCAACAAAGTCTCCATTATAAATGCAAAATGAATATTCACTCTACAGGCTTCCAACCCAAATTACACTCTTGTTATTATAATTTTTTTCTCAACAACTGACCCTTTATTAGAGCTGAAACAATTATTTAAATGTTATTTCCTCCCTTCATGTGAAGAGTGCATTTGTGGTAGATTTAATGAAGCTGTTGACTTAACCTGATCTGTTCGCTTTTTGCTCTGGTTCTAAAATGTAAGTAGAAGGGCTGTCAATTAATTAAAATATTATAATTTTAGGCTGTTGAAGGGACTGTTTGTAATTTCTTATACAAATAAATCATTGCAGGTCGGTGTCCCATGCGCGCTCCCGTGTGGCTACGCTGTTCAGACTCAGACTCCAACACAAACTACACGGAAGCACCAAAACCTCTTGGTTGTATCTAGTGAAGTCCGTCTGTTAAACAGTGTCGGCCGCGGTCGGAGGACGCGGGGGAGACCGTAGCTTTGGTCTCCAGGACCGGAGTCTCTGCTGTACTCTGCTCCTCTGCCTGCCTTCACTCACACACACCGCTCGTTCTCCTTCGCTCTCTCACTCCACTCTCACGTGCATGCGCGCACACTCCACACTGCAGAAGAGTTAGTTTAGCTCTGAGAATATCTAGTGAATGTACAGTGGACGTTTGTGCAGAAATAACTGCTGCAGCTCCTCCAGACCAACAGAGGTTTCCCGTGTCTTGTGAAGTGAGAAACGTTATCGTCTCCGACCAAAACTCCGGCGTCTCCCCTGTTCCCTCCGGCCGCGGTCGGGAGGCTGAGGCAGGAAAAGCCAACACTAGGATCAGCATTGATTCATGGAGAGACCTTCGTCTGGTCAGCTAACATTACTGCCAAGCAGCTGAAATATAGAGTGATATTGTGCTTTTAGCTGACGTGTGTCTCCTCACTGTTTTGAGCGATTGTCGTTCATGTCTATGTAGAGCGAGCACAAGCGTGAGCAACAGGACGCTGACTTTCGTTGACTTAACGGCCACAGGTGTCGCTGTTAACAAGACATTTCTGATTCTTACAAACAGCCCCTTTAAATAACGCTCTAAACTTACACAACATTTTGGCGAAGAAAATGGGTTCTATGGGTACCCACGAGTCTCCCCTTTACAGACATGCCCACTTTATGATAATCACATGCAGTTTGGGGCAAGTCATAGTCAAGTCAGCACACTGACACACTGACAGCTGTTGTTGCCTGTTGGGCTGCAGTTTGCCATGTTATGATTTGAGCATATTTTTTATGATAAATGCAGTACCTGCGAGGGTTTCTGGACAATATCTGTCATTGTTTTGTGTTGTTATTGATTTGCAATAATAAATATATGCATACATTTGCATAAAGTAGCATATTTGCCCACTCCTATGTTGATAGGAGTATTAAATACTTGACAAATCTCCCTTTAAGGTACATTTAGAATGGCTAAAAAATGTGTGATTAATTTGCAATTAATCACGATTAAATATTTGAATCGATTTACAGCCCTAATATATAATTTTATGGCAGTTTTTTGATGCAGACATTTTTTGTCAGAGCAACCTTTTTTTAAAGGGATGCACAAGGGTTAATAGAAATTGAAGGTAGAGTGACACACCCCATGTAGAGGTAACTGGAATACATCACTGACTTTAAATCAAGCATAAACTTGTACTTGTTTCAGAGCTCTTAAAGCACAATACTGTAACTTTTCCTGACAAAAAAATACAAATAGCACAAACGATAAAAACATCCTCAGCCAGTTTGCTGCTTCAAAACAAACACAGCCACTGTGTTGCTGCTGCGAACGGCCAAACCTGCAGCCCTGACACAACCTTCTCTCCTCCTCACAAACATCCCGGGGTGGCAGCCTGACATGAGTTATGCTCCCATTAGGATGATCCAAATTAAAAGTGAAGAAGGGAAGGATAGAGTGAGATGCTAGGGAAAAGAACTCACAGTTGGGGCGCGGAGAAAAGGAGGGTGATAACAACAACACTTCCTCTCCAGCAGCGCCTCATAAATCTCTCTCTGCTCCAGCGGTGCTGTGCTGTGCTGTGCTGTGCTGTGCTGTGCTGTGCTGTGCTGCGCTTGATGCCGCAGGCTCCTCCAAACTCTGTCCTGTCCTCTCCATCTCATCCCCTCTCCTTTGGCTCACTTTCTTCCGTTTCTGTTGTCTGTCCTCGATTTTGTTATTCTCACTATTCACCTGTTCCTTGTCCTCTCTTTGTTACTAAGCAGGTCACATCCGACACCTTTCTCTCCCCTCCTTAGCTCTTAGAGATGTTGTGTTTTTAATATTCAAAATGAATACTGATAAAGTACAGGTTCCTTTAAAACAAAAACTGGACATAATGAGTTCCAAACGTATCAGCGTGCTGCGTTAGCTGCTGGTTTTCAGCCCTGGTAACACCTTTGAGAAACAATACCAATAAACCAGGTCACTGTGATATACAGACTTCTAGTTATGGAAAGTCATGGAAAAAGTCATTGGGGTCATTTAAGGAACCCTGGGACTATTATTCTTATTCTTAAGGCCTTCTGGAGAGACCTAAAACTCTTTTCCCGATAAGAAAACAGTTTCTCGAAAAAAACAGGAAAGGTGTCATCTCGGTTGAGAAGCTGTATGTTGATGGACAACTCTTCCACGACAACGAACTGACACCTTGGCTATTCTAAAGCAACTGTACAACCCGTCACAAGACACATATAAATATAAACACCCGCGTCTCCAATGCCCCTCAAACCACCATGTTTTGCTCGCCAGTCAACGACGTAGTAATCACGTCTACATGTTTCTCGTTTTCACCTCCTGTCGTATGTTTAATGTTCCCCCTTTTCTTCTCTTCTATGTTACATGTCTCCCCTGTCTTCTCATTAACCCCTCCTCTCCACAATCCTTAGTCTTAAGGTCTTTACCCACCAGGGGCATGACAAATAAACGACATGAAATGTGAACTACTCGTGAATATTATATGTCTAGGGCTTTTATTGTGAAAGCTAAGAAAGGAAGGAGTGGATCTGGTCTGCGTTGCCTCTGTGAAGGTTGAAAGGAGTAGTAAGGTTTGCCGTCTTTGTTCGGACCACGGAGCCTCCGTGTTGTTGTTTGGTTTTGGCCGGTCCGGCCGTTCAGGAGTCTTCCTGAACTTCCCTGTTTCTGCCATGTTTCTACAGGAGCCCAGAACGGACAAACCAAACACCGGCTTTAGAGAGAGACTTTCACGTTTTTACGTTACCTGAAGGCCACCGTCTCTTGAGCTATTACATCTTTGATTTTGTTTTTAAAGTAAGTGTGTCGGCACTATCTATATGGGTGTAGCTAACCCTGTATAAAAAGACTCCGGACACCGCCGGGGCATTGTTCTGAATGAAAGTGTAACAACCAACCTACTGATGTAAAGGGTATTTTAACGTATATTTTATGGTAAGTACATGGTTCTTACAGAACCCCCCCTCCCACTCCCCAGTCCTCAGACTCACCCTGTAGTTGGAATGGGCTCTGTTGTTGGTGAACTGGCCCATAGGTATGTGTTCAGTGTGTCCGGGTGAGTACAGCCCCTCTGACGGGCCGGTGGGCACATGGTGGAAGATGAACCAGAAACCTGTTTGCTGAGGGATCACAAACAAAACATATTAAAAACAGCCTGTCAAGACTTCGGTTCTTTAATTCCTATAAATGTAGAGCAACACCCGGAAACCAAATGTGCAAATGTGTAGTTTCATGTAGAGGTATTTTTGTTCAAGCTCGCACACACTCACACACACACACACACACACACACACACACACACACACACACACACACACACACACACACACACACACAATACAGCCTGGGCTTTGGCACTCTGCATGTCAGCCTGTCTGTTTTTGTGTTGTTCTTCGCAGGTATGCAAATGAGAGAAGTTATTACACTGGCGAGGATAAATGAGACTCCATTCCGCCCGACGTATCCTTGTAAAATCCCAGAAGTACGATCATAATTGGCACTCTATCATAGTGAAAGTGTGGCGGTGCCTGTGTCTGTTGTCTGCTTGATTCTGAAGTTAATAGGAGTACACAGCCATTAATCTGACCTGGCAACGCGGTAATGAGACAGACCTCCACCTGGAGAGAGATGGGGTGGAGGGGGGTTGGGGGGGAGAAAGTGAAAAGCCGGAGTGAGAAACTCACCTCTGAGCCTGCAGCAGCACAGTTGATGAGGTTGTTATTGGGGTTGGCGATCCAGAAAGTTGAAGTTGCGCTATATAGATGGAGAGTGTTGGACAGGAAAAAAGACAAAAAAGAGTTTGGTTATTGGATTTCACACAAATAGTTTGAACTGGCGATGTAGTGGTAAACAGAGAAAGGATGAACACTGCCTCTCAAAAGACAGCACCGGTAAACGAGGGAGAGAAAATGCTGTTGGTACATAAATGCTATCATTTAATAGCATTTGTGGAAATATTTTTTTCATGATATCAAATCTAAACAGTTTTCATTTAATTGTTTTTCCTATTACTGGTATCTCTTACTTTTTAAATGTTTAGTCCTGTAAGGCGCGAGTAAGTAAATTGAAGGGATTCTATGTAACCTTTTACACGAATAAATCATTTTTTATTGCCAATGTGTGAAGAGGTTGTAACCTAAACTAAACTAGAAGTGCACTCGGAGAGCGCGGACCTCCGCCATGGCAGGTTTCATGTACGTCGCTGCCCCCCTGTGGTGGCCTGTGGTGTTTAAAAAAATTCCTGAAGCCAGATCATGATCCATTGCTGACTTTTGGAGTAATCCTCCAAACGAACAAACCGACAAACAAACCAACCAACAAACTAACCAACCAACAAACCAACAAACAAACCAACCAACAAACAAACCAAACATCAAACCAACCAACAAACAAACCAACCAACAAACCAACAAACCAACGTTGGTGAAAACATAACCTCTTTCCTAGGCCTTTGGCCTTGGCGGAGGTAAAAATGAGACCTTCCGCAACTTTTGGGGTTTCCTCTATGAGCCTGTAGACTGCTTTTAATTTGAAGAACCCCGGCCCGTTTTTCTGGGAAAATCCAACAGATGTTATGTCATGCTAACTCGTGAGTGTTTTAGCCGTAGCTATAACGTTCAGTTAGAAATGGAGTCCGCTAACGCCAACAAACAACCAGCCATCACCACAACTCAGACTCCAACACAAACTCCACGGTCGTACAAAAAAGAAAACAAAGTTACATCTAGTGAAGCCCGACAGGAATGTGACCGACATCGGGGGGGAAACTAGTGTCGTGGGAGAATAGCAAAGCCAGTGTGAAGAGTGTGCGTGCACGTACGTGGGAAGTGAGTGGTGAATGTTGCACTTGTCTGGAAAGTAAACAGTTTAGAAAACTAAACTAACGCTAACTAAACACTAACTAAAAATGGGTAAAGCTCTGTTTTGCTTTTAGCCAGCACTTAACCTTTGTTGTGAATGACTTTATATCTGTAATTAATTGGATTTCAGTTGGTATTTATTCTGGTATCAGCAGGCGGAACATCCAAAGACTACAGTTAATACAAAACGCTGCTGCCACTCTTGGTGGGATCTCTTGTTGGGTCTCTAAACTCTAGAGTACGGTCTAAGACCTGCTCTATATAAAAAGCGTCTCGAGATAACTTCTGTTATGATTTTAGGCTATATAAAAATAAATTGAATTGAATTGTTTAATTAAAAGGTTAATTGTTGACTCTAAATTGCCCGTAGGTGTGAATGTGAGTGTGAATGGTTATCTGTCTCTATGTGTCAGCCCTGTGATGGACTGGCGACCTGTCCAGGGTGTACCCCGCCTTCGCCCAATGTCGGCTGGGATCGGCTCCAGCCCCCCCGCGACCCCTAACGGGATAAGCGGTTGCAGATGAGGATGAGGAGGGGATGAGGATGAATTGTTGTAACTATTTATATGATTTTATATTGTGTATTTATATGATTTTATTTTGTTTAGATTTTCAGTTCTGGGTGTTACTTATTTTTATCATGCTTTTATTGGAAAGCACTTTGTAACCTTGTATTGAAAGGTGCTATATAAATACAATTATTATTATTATTATTATTATTATTATTATTATTATTATTATTATTATTATTATTAGTGTGTTCCAGAGCTGACAGCCCTTTATAGAGAAAGCTGATTGTCCAAATGTAGTTCTACAATGTTACTCTATTACTGTCTTGCCCTTAGATATATCTGGAAAGAGGCTCTGGGACCAAACTGTTAACACATTTATAAACTAATCTGAGAAAACAACAATTGAGTAAAGCTCTCAAAGAGTAGATTGTGTCTTTTTAGTATGTGGCAATGATGCCAGCGGACAGGCTTGTTGTCCATTATTTTCAGTGCCTGATTGTGAGAGAAAATCATAGAGTGCATAAATAAGTGGGCTGCCTGAGTGGGTATGTAATGCCTGACTCATCTAAAACAATCAAGGTCAGTCTCAACTGTTTTCGAAATTCTCGTCATATGTTTATGATCATTTCAGCCTAGAAAGGGGGCAAAATATTGTGCAAAAGTGGGTTTACTCTCTGCTACGTCCCTCATCTGGACTATTAACTGCCCTTAACCTCTCTTCTCAATTATGTAGCCTTAATAAGGATATACGCTCCTCTACCCATCAGCCCCTGCGGCAGCTCAGTCTGGATGAGAAAGGAATTAGCTGTGGTGTAATCAAGGGCTCAGCCGGCTCTAATCAAGGTTCAGCCCCCTCAGGCTCCCCGATGGGTTCTCTGTCAGAGGATGAGAGGGAGGAACGGCCGACACAGACAGCAGACGGGATGTCTCTTTTAGAGCAGCCATGTTTGATGGGTGACAGCGATGATCAAATGATCGCTGCGTTAGAAACGCCCGTTGTCAGACTGACCGTCATGAATGTAACGGTGTGATGTCGAAAGAGAACAAGAGAACGCAGAGTACAGCTCACACAAGCTGGATTCATTCTAACACCCTGGTACGCTTCCATCGTAGGCGCAGTTTGATGCTGCGTCGCACTGTTTCTTTTTATTCTTGTGACTCGCTTTGAAAGCACCGCAACAGACGAGGAACAGATGAAGTTGAAGTGAGGAGTTCTATCTATATGATACCTTACATAAGGTGGCAGCTGGCTGGATGGAGATCACCTGAAAGTTTCCTACTTGCTGTTGGCTATACTGTTTGTCATTTACAGTAAAATATCACAATATAAATAAATGTGTTTTCAGTTTAAAAAATACAAACGTCAATAAGAAGACACATCAAGTTTGATATTATTCATCATTACAATAAATGATTAGTCCTGTGTTATTATAAAAAAATATTGGCTATGTCCGGGGGTTCAGTGAACTAATGCAAACTGTGTCTGTGGCGTCCACAGACGGATTATCATGACCACAGGCCCTGGACACAAACTCCCCACAGACCCACGCTGTACCGAGTACAGAGTACCGAGTACCGAGCAGACATATGAAGGAAAACATAAATGTACACAGAAAAATAATGCGATATTTAAGTAAGAGTAAAGGACGTAGAAATCTCACATATACCTCCAAACCTGGACAACTAAAATCACCAAAGGGAAAATATATTTTCTAGAATTTTGTTGTAAAAAACACACCATCACGAAACATGACAGTGATGGGTTTAGTTCTCCTATACAGCCGTCGGTGTGCTTTATTCCCCCCCCCCCCCCCCCCCCAATACCTGTATGCTTCATCCTCACACCTCACAGCTTTGCTCACATGTTTACATGACTCACACGTTTCCAGACAAAAGCAGCAGCCACAAGTGACAACATATTTTGACTGCTGGCTGTCAGAGAGGATCCAGGCCTGGACGCCTGCATGTAGCAGCTCAGTCTATAGGGGTTAGTGTAGCCTGTACAGTATAGGGGCGCACTGTTAGCCACATAGTTACTGTTCACAGCTGAACCTTGTTGTTTGAGTCTGTATGACCATGTAGAGAGAACTGGGAACAGGCCTTTCTTATTTGAATCTTCCTACTGTCCCATTTATAACTATTCATCATCACTTCTCTCTCTCAGATGTTGCTCTTTTCTGCATCTCCGTCTTCTTGGCTTTTAAATAAGTGTGTCAGTTATTGTCACCTTCTTTTTGACATGACTTCCTTTTCTCTTTTCTTACAGCACAGACATCCCTTTAAATTCATTCTTTTTTTTCCATAAATGTGCAAATTCTTCTGGGTTCCTCAGAAAACACCTTTCACACATGCACCAGGCATAATGAGAAGATTATTCTAGTTCCATTTGCAGGTATGTGCGAAAAAGCAGCTTAGGGGTAATGAATATGAATAGAAATGGCAGATATGCAGTTTAGCTCCGCGGCAGATTAGCACATGGCAGCACTACACCTTAAACCTCTCCTTTTTAACCTCTCCCCCCCCTCTTTGATTCCCTCTGCCTCTCTCCTAAACCCTTCCATCCAAACTCTCTGTCTGTTATTGCAGGTTTACCCATTTGTGGAAACGGGGAGCTGTATTTTATTTTGATAACTAACTGCCAGGATTTGACTGAATGTCAAATAAAGATAGAAATTCTGCCAGAGTCAAGTAGCTTGACTCTCTCATTGAGGTCTGTCATTAAAAGCGTATCCAATGGCGCAAGGACGCTGATAAAAAAACAGCAGGGATGCAGGAAGTAAGTGTGTCCTTTATGTAGAGAAGTGGTAAGCAAGGAGGAGGTCGGGGTGGTGGATGGAAGTGTAGCATGTCTGACTTTAATGCCTGTAGACCGCAGTTTGTGTAATGCCTTCTTTTACTGTATTAACCCACAATTTCTCCCTATAGCCTAAACCATACACATACATGTACGAGAGCTGTTAATCGCTTCAAATATTTATTCACAGTAAATTAACATTTATTATCTGTTCAAAATGTACCCTAAAGGGAGATTTGTGAAGTATTTAATACTCTTATAAACATGGGAGTGGGCAAATATGCTGCTTTATGCAAATGTATGTACATATTTATTCTTGGAAATCAATTAACAACACAAAACAATGACACATATTGTCCAGAAACCCTCACAGGTTCTGCATTTAGCATAAAACAATATGCTCAAATCACAACATGGCAAACTGCAGCCCAACAAGCAACAACAGCTGTCAGTGTGTCAGTGTGCTGACTTGACTATGACTTGCCCCCAAACTGCATGTGATTATCATAAAGTGGGCATGTCTGTAAAGGGGAGACTTGTGGGTACCCATAGAACCCATTTACATTCACATATCTGGAGGTCAGAGGTCAAGGGACCCCTTTGAAAATGGCCATGCCAGTTTTTCCTCGCCAAAATTTAGCGCAAGTTTGGAGCGTTATTTAACCTCCTTCCTGACCAGCTAATATGACATGGTTGGTACCGATGGATTCAATCTAGGTTCATATGATACCAGTATCTTCTCTCTAGCTTTAATACGGAACCACTACAACCTAAAAAGAGTAAGAAATATTTTCAATATCCTCAACTTTCAGGGTGGAGGCCGATCCACGATAGCTGCCAAATGTTCTACAAATCTTTATTTAAGGGCTCACTGAGTTTGGCCGATATATGCCAGGCAGGCCACCAGACACATAACAGACAAATAAACCCTGGGAGTGCTACTGCAATTGATAAAAGACCTGATTTGGTATTTCTCTAATTTGCGTGGGTGACTATTTCTTTGCATTGGTGGAATAAGGGCAGTGTGCACGGCGACAACACAGGACATGGTTGTGTTTTTAGTTGTTTCCTTTCACACAGAGTTGTTCTATCCGATGCCCAGATAGAACAACTCTGTGTGAAAGGAAACAACTAAAAACACAACCATGTCCAGTTGTTTCCTCTGAAGGAGATGGCTGAGATGGATAATTTGTTTTGTCATTGTCAACTGCACGCTACAAGACACACACACGCACGCACGCACGCACGCACGCACGCACGCACGCACGCACGCACGCACGCACGCACGCACGCACGCACGCACACACACACACACACACACACACACACACACACACACACACACACACACACACACACACCCTCATTAAACAAGCGAAATGCCCGGCACATTCATCTGGCTCAGATTAAATGACAGTTTCATCCTCCTCGTGCAGCCCACACGTCTCCTGTTCCCCGGCGAATCAGAACTCAAATGTATCGTTGTTTTACATTCAACTCAACAACGACGGGGGAAGAGACAGAAGGAGCCACGAGGGAGTGTAAAAATCTGACTGGATATTAATCATCATAAATCGTACAGGGGGGGAACATTGTTAGTGCAATCATGTTTGATTAAATTGGAATTTTTAAACCACAGTAATAAATACACTGGGATTTGGAAATCATTACAGAATACAATGATCCAGACAAATTGCCTCCAAAAGCGTCATTAGGAATGTAGTGCATTGTGTTTTACCAGGCTGTTATAATTGGGTAAAGTAGGAGAGGACAGAGGAAAGGAGACAAGGAGAAAAGGAAAGGGAAGCAGAGGCTAACGTTAGAAAATCCTTCCAGTCCCCTCATGTTGGAGAGCAGGTGGATGACTCCCTATCAGTGGAAGCCAGTGCCATTATGCATCCCTAACCTTGCCCCGCTATGCTCTGCAGCTGAAGGCTGAGGCAAAGTGTGCTGAGATAAAAATGTCATGTGACCTGGATTAAACTGCTTTATATTCTGAGCTGCATCTTTATGCTTTAAATACAATGCCTCTCTAACAAAGTGAGGATGCAGGGTGTGTGTGTGTGTGTGTGTGTGTGTGTGTGTGTGTGTGTGTGCGCTTGTATTGCTATCTTTGTGAGGACCAAGTTCCGTTTTAAACCAATGTAGTGAGGACATTTCTGCATTGTGAGAACATTTTGACCGGTTTGAAGGTATAGCGTTAGGGGTAAGGGTTGGGGGGAGGCATTTAGTTGTGATGGTTAAACTGTTATGCCGGCGGGGGCTTCTCAGTCAAAATAATAACAAAAGACAGAGTTTGCTGACGTGGTGAAGTTGTTGTCTTCACCACCATTGCCGTCAGCTACTCCCGGTTCGGATTCCTTTCAGTGTTCATTTATGTACAGTATTATCTGCAGAGGTCCCGCTGATTAAAACAGGTAAAAACACTGAATAGTGGCAGCATCTGTGCTAGGCACCGCCTCCTAAAATGTAAGATTGTGTACAGAGTCCATTATACAAATGCACGGCTATCTAAGATGTATCCCAATCTAACAGACTCATGTAACAGGTGCCGGCAATCTCCAGCCACCCACACTCACATGTTCTCATGCTCTTTTTTTTACCAGAGCCCGGTTCTGCCCAAGGCTTCTACCCATTAAAGGGGAGTTTTTTTTCTGGCCATTGTCGCATGAGAATGCACTGCTCACGGGGGATAACTTGTTGGGTCTCTAAGTGAGTACACAATTCAACAAAACATTGAATAAATCAAGTGTGAAGTAGGCTCATTTTCTCATAGACTTCTATACAATCAGACTTATTTTTGCAACCAGAGGAGTCGCCCCCTGCTGGCTACTAGAAAGAATACATGTACTGTATTCTGTATTATTCTGTATTCAGTACTGTGTACTGAATGTACAGATGGACCTTAACTTTACTTTAGAACTCAAGACTATCCATACTGGTTCAGTTTAGATGAGTTGTTTTACTGGTGTCTTTCTACGGCATCTAGATGTTTATATCCATGATATGAGCATCTTTGAGTCACATATTTGCATGCATAGACTTAAGAACAAAACAGTTTTTCAATTCTATTTAATACTACATTGAGATGTGTGATCACAAGTTGTGTAACAGATCATTTGCTGACCTTTAAAAAAATGTTAGCGGATAATTGAAAATGCCATCTGTCATTTTGATGGATGAAACATAATTGCAGGTGCTGCGATACGTGCATGATCTAACTTCAGAAAACTAGAACGATTGTAACAGAATGGAACTGTCAAACAAAAGTGTGTGAACGCGAGCAAGAAAGAGAGGGACGGAGAGAGATTTGACTAATGATCACTCGCTTTTGCAAAGTTGTGTTCAGCCTCTGCCCTTTCACAGCGTGAAAAATATGTTTTTCCGACAAGACCATTCTGGCTCTGCTAATTATTTGCTTTCTTGTATCTTCAAAAAAATAAGTGGAAGAGCCACTTATTTATTTCATTGTCTCTGCATCGTTCTCTAAGGTCAGAACAAGAGTCACCCCCTTACATCGTTTCTCTGCTGTCACGTCACACTGTCGTGTTTCAGACCGCCACCTTTGTGTTTTGGAACTTTAGATGGAAGAAGTATACGGATGTGGGTGGAGCATTTCACATAATTATTCTTACTTCTGAAATGTGTCGTGGCAGAGAGAAAAAAACTACCTTGCTGTGACAGTACTAATAAGTGGGAAGATGTGTAGAGTGATAATAAAGCTAGCTTGAGATTAATTGGTTCTCTTTGTTGTGTGTGTGTGTGTGTGTGTGCGTGTGCGTGTGCGTGTGCGTGTGCGTGTGCGCGTGTGTGTGTGTGTGTGTGTGGTATTGGAGGCATGTTGGTGTGTTGGGTCAACACACCAACACGAATTGTCTGAGTACTTTCACAAAGAACATGAATATTACGTGGTGAATAAACGGCGTCTTTTTTTGGAAAACAAGGTTGATTTTTCTGAGCTCTTGAACCACGAATAAAGGCATCAACCGATCACGTTGTGCAGAACGGGTTGAGTAGCGTCTATATTTATGAAACAACAACTAGGAGGCTCCGTAGTCTGAACCAGGATGGCAAACTTTATTACTCCTTTCAACCTTGACAAAGGCTGCGCAGACCAGATCCACTCCAACTGTTCTTACCGTTCACAATAAAAGCCCTAGACACTACGCAACTGTTCACCAGAGGGAACTCAAACTCACTCAGAGCATTTCGCAAAAAAAGGAAACTCAATAAAACAGCTTACAGTAGTTCAGGTTATACAACAATTTAGCTCAGACAAACTGCCAGACGCTTTGACTCTGCCTGCGCAATTCTATTCGCGGCCGCAGATTTACAGCCCTCCCCCGCCTGGACCCGGTGCGACTGTCGACTGGGGCGGACTGTATTCAGTGCGCCCAAACCGCGTTGTGCCGCCAGATCGTGGCTCGGCCCACCTAAAAGGCGCCAGGGGTCTGTGGCGTTGTCGGCAACCCACCCGACCCGTCTTGAAACACAGACCAAGAAGTCTAACGCACGCGCGAGTCAAAGGGTGCAAGCAAAACCCCGTGGCGCAATGAAAGTGAGGGCCGGTGCGCGCCGGCTGAGGAGGAATCCCAGCCAAGCGGGGTCGGGCACACCACCGTAAAGTGGTATCGGTGCCGTTGTATCGGCGCCGTTTTGCGAGTACGAGTACATGAGCACAGTATCGGACCCTATACCCGATACTGGTATCGGTATCTGTGCATCCCTATCTTGTACACTTAAGTACAAATTCTAGGTACTAGTACTTTACTTGAGTCTTGTCTTTCCATGCTGCTTTCTACTTTTACTCCACTACATTTATCTGATTTCAGGATGTCCACCTGGCAGATGTGTGGGAGATCCTCCATGGGACTGAAGAGGTTAAAGAGTGTGTGCAGTTTCTGCATGAATCTTACCTGCAGTCTTGCCGTGGGTTGGCCACATATCCCGGGTAGGCTCCGTCGGTGATGTCGCGGCACATTTTGCCGTCTCTGTCTGAAGGCAGCAGGGTCCCGGCTCGCACCAGCAGACCCAAACAGTGGTCAAACGTGTTCCTCTCTTCTGGACCGTCCTCCGTGAAGAAACAGTGGCCTAGTGTGTCATAGCCGACCACGTTCTTTACCTGGGGAGGGGATAGACACGTTGACCTTTATGGATCAGGGGCTGACAGTATGTCACACTACTGCAGAGCTTCTGTCCTCAATCTAACTGGAGAAATCATTGCCAACAAAGAGCGCAACCGGTTGTGAAAGTGTCAGCTTTCCAAAGCCTATTTCCTCAACTTTGCACCACTTTCTGTTGAATGCAGCATCATTTAACGTGGAGGGTTCCTCTTTAGCTCCTTCATCCATGTTTTGAACATTGAGTCCTTGCCAAGACTGAGCAATGTGAGGAGGAAGACTCTGATTGTGTCAAACAGCACTTCAGAGTATCCGTCCTTCTTGGAGTCTCTGGGTGGTGGCTGCTGATTGGACCGTAAACTGCCTGTAATTTCCTTTTTTTCTCTCACCCTTCTTTCTCTCTCGTTTGATTACAGGAACCACTGGGGTTTCTGCAAACATCAGAGCTCAGGAAGAGACGTCTCCCCCACTCAGAGTCTCGACTCCCCCCGGTTCCCTCCGCCGTCAGCCGACACCCGTCCATCATCGCTCTCCTCCATCCATCCTTCTAAAACACCTCTTCCCTTCATCCCCCACCTGCAACACTTCATCCCTATCGCCTCATCCCCTCACCCCTATTCCCTTCATCACTTCATCCCTCAACCCTCAACCTTCAACCTTCACCCTTCATCTCTCAACCCTCATCCCTTCATCCCTTAATCCCTCAACCCTCATCCTTCAACTCTCACCCTTCATCTCTCGACCCTCATCCCTTCATCCCTTGATCCCGCGACCCTCATCCCTTCATCCCTTAACTCTCACCCTTCATCTCTCGACCCTCATCCCTTCATCCCTCATCCTCCTTCCTAACCCATTCCTCCTACATCATCATTGCTCCCCTCCATCACAATACGTATTAAACTATTCCAAACCCATACCATGACGAACATGATATGATGTGTTGCTTTACCGGTGCTAGTAGGTGGATTTTGTTACTTTTAGACAAAGCCACGCTCGCTTTTTCCTCCAGCTTCCAATCTTTGTGCTAAGGTAACTGGCTGCAGGCTGTATCTTCATATTTACTGTGCAGACACGATCTTCTCATCAAAATCTCAGCAAGAAAGCAAATGCTTCCCAAAATGTCTGCCTTCTTGTTTAATTACGTCACTCACAAAGTAGAAACCGAATAAAAAATGGAACTTGAATAAATCTTTTTAACTGACCAGCAGTCCGTTGGAGCTGTGGATGGTTACGCAGCGGGAGAAGGAGTGGTGGATGGACAGATCGCTGACAGAAGTCGGGGGGTCGTAGCCTCCCCTCTCGTCCACGTCTCCGTTCATATGGAAATGGACCGGATAGTGTCCCATCGTCTGCTGGCCCATGTGCTGCAGCTCCACCCCAGATATATGGACTGCCTTGAAGCGCCGCTCCACCTGATGAAAACAGCAGACACTTCATTCACTCCTGCAGGTGTGTGTGTGTGTGTGTGTGTGTGTGTGTGTGTGTGTGTGTGTGTGTGTGTGTGTGTGTGTGTGTGTGTGTGTGTGTGTGTGTGTGTGTGTGTGTTGGGGGGGGTCAGGTTGTTGCATCTCTCAAGTAACAGCTGTAACTGTGATCATTGGGCACAGCAAAAAAAAAGGGGAAATGAAATGATATCAAATCTATATCAGAATGAAAAATATCAAATTAAAAGAAGGTAACGAGGGGTGAAGGCAAAAGAAGGGATACTGAAAAGGAAGGAGTGGCATGAATAAGAAGCAAAAGAAAGGAGGAGGGTGGGAAGAACAACAGACAAATGCAAGGAGATGTAAGGAGAGAGGAAAGGAGGGAGGAAGCGAGAGAAATAAATATTTGGGATGAGAGGGAGGTATGGATTACGATGCGGTGGGAGAATAAAGGTATAGGAGGGAGGATGGCAAAGATATGAGGATGAAGAGAGGAAGGGAGCATGAAGGAAAACAGGTAATGAGGAGAAAGGAAAGGAGGCGGGTGGGATGAAGGATGCAAGGAGAGAGGAATCACAGAAAGGGGTAAGAGGGGAGGACTGCAAAAATAGGACAGAGGGAGTCCACAGGTGGAGACAGTCAGGAAGGATGGATAGAAAAATATGAAGCAGAGAGGGAGAGAGCAGGAAGGAAACACAGATATGAGGGAGAAAAAATGGAAGGATGGTTGAAGGAAGAATGAAAGCAGAGGGGCATGGGGAAGAGGGAAGGAAATAGGGAAAGGGACAGAAAAAGGATGTAACAAAGATAAAAAGATAGAGGAAAAAAGGGATGAATAAGAGAAAGAAAGGATGTATTAGAGGTATAGTTAACATGATGGGAGTCGATCTGGGGAATGAAGAAGTCAGTCAGATGGAGATTCACCGGTGAATGAGAGACGTCAGAGAGCAGAGTGACTCAGTGATGAACAACTGCACCGCATCACACATTTGGTGATTTTCATTGTAACTTCAGTTAAAAAAGATTAGAGCAAATATTATAAAACCCCCCGGCTGTTTAGGAAACAATTTAAAAAAGATACAAGCAGAAACCGGGGCTGTTCCTCTCAGCTTGTGGCCAGCTGATATTAGTGGAGATACGAGGTTTTAACACAACAGTAATGCACTATACTGTCCAGGGGGGGTGTACGCTCTGAGGCGTTCATTTTGAAGGGCTTCACTGAAATCTCACTGAGGCTTTCCTTTCTGTGTGTGTGTGTGCGTGTGTGTGTGTGTGTGTGTGTGTGTGTGTGTGTTACTCGTACGTGCTGTACACGCACCCATGCATGAGAAAAATATGACATGAGCCTGTGATGGAAATTTATAATAGGATACGATAGCTTGCCCTGGGGAGAGAGAGAGAGAGAGAGGAGGCATGAAGGCAGGAGGAATACAATCACAGCCTCTCTCTCTCGTGTTCTTCTGTCCTTTCCTGTCTCTCAGTGTCTCTCCGCTGTCCTTTTGTCCTCCTATTGACAGCTCGTCAGGTTGATTTATACAGCGTGGGTGTGGTTGAGCATCTAATCCTGCTCTAATTTAACTTTTGATTGTACATCAGAGCATTACGTTTTCATTGGGCCAAATGTGGAAACACATGTTTGTGTGAATAGCCACATGCTTTGCACATCCAGGGGACTTGATCCTTTTTCTTCTTCTTGTAGTGTGGCTCTATAGACATGGCAATGTGGGTCGGTTTGACAGTGTGGAAGAAATATTTTTGTTGAAAAAACTTCCCTCCAATTTGAATTTGAAGAAAATAATCTTTACTCAGCAACACAGACGGTTATGGAGGCGGGGCACTCATGCAAGCATGGAGAAAAAGACACACAGGGCAGTATCTGTGCCTACGGACGCATGTTAATGCCAGGTCTGAACAGTGCCTGAGAACAGGGACTTTATACCTGTTGTCTGTGATATCCAAATGGGGAGGAGACCTTAACAAAGACCAACGCACGCCTGGTTCACAAGGCAAAAAGGCGAATGGAGTCTGGAGGTTTCCTGGATAAAACAATTTACTACTCAGTGTTACTTAAGTTGCTATTGTAGAAGATTAAAGGGAGAGTCTGAGGTTCTGGATCAAGTCGAGTTCCCGATTCAGAATTTCAGAATACACAAAAAGACAATATTAAGGAAAGAAATTCAAATAAAAGAAAAAGATGTTACATTTTTTTTCTACATCAGCAAATCTCAACATCTATCGGATAGTTTGACGAAACAATCCCAACTCAAGGTCCACTTACTAGCTTCTTTCTAGAACTTTCTACCATGTCACACCTTCACAGAGTTTGCCCAGTTGTCACAGATATAGATTTATTCATCCATCCATTATCTGCTGATGAAGACCACGTAGTCCAGTTGAAACCTACTGAAAAAGCTACCGAATGGACTTTTACTTGGGATTGTGTAAAACTACTATTTCCAAGGTCAGGAATGAACTTTATTGCTTAATATTGGATGGATTGAATGAGATTTGGTTCAGACATTTATGTTCCCCTCCGGATAAATTGTAACGGCTTGGTGATCCTCTGACATTTCATCCAGCTCCATCATCAAGTTCAAATATTCTATTTTGATTATGATGAAATATGTGCTAAACTAAGGACATTCCTATCACCCTCAGCTGGACAGTGTGTAGTGCTAACACGCTAAACCAAGATGGTGAACATGGTAAACATTATACCTGCTACATATCATAATTTTTACTCTGTAAACGTTATTATGGTTAATCAAGGTCACATGGAAAAAAAGTATCCAATTCAGCTAAGGAAACGACTTCCCTGCATCTTATTCCATGACGGCAGCGATACTAATACGATCACAGCACTCTACTCAGATTTTATAAGTCCATACTGTAAATTCAAATGATTTGAATTTTAACCCTGTGTGTTCAGTTCAGAGTTAGGCCCTGTGGATCTACACAGGCAGCCGTCCCCTGAGAGAAAGCTTTAATTAGCCTGGGTAGCGGAATCAATGGGCCACTGTCACTGACTCAAACCATTATCTGATGTGAAAATATGTGATTAATAACTGCACAGATAAATAAATAAAAAATTCCATAACAAACACATTGCTTTATTTTTTGACTAATCAGTTGTTCTAATTGGATTTGGTTCCTTTGACTGGTCCCGTTATGCACTTTGACTGTAGAGGTATTCACTGATGAGAATAATAAGTCTTTGAATAATACAGTGCCATATATTATGTTTTTTAGTTGAAAGAATAGTATCACCAACTTCAATAAAAATAGAGGAATTTGCCTAATTTTAAACACTAGGTTTAAGGTTAGGGCTTTGACCTTTGACCTTTGATTATTGACCATACAACATTTTCCTAAAAAACAATGTATAGTCTGATACAAAAATAGTCCCTCTCAATCATCACTTCTGACTAGGGATACACCGATACCCCGGGTCCGATACTGTGCTCATGTACTCGTACTGGCAAAACGGCACCGATACCACTTTACGGTGGTGCGCCCGACACCGCTGGACCGTGATCCCACCTCAGCCGGCGCGCACCGGCCCTCACTTTCATTGCGCCACGGGGTTTTGCTTGCACCCTCTGACTCGCGCTTGCGTAAGACTCGTTGGACCGTTTTTCAAGGCCGGTCGGGTTGGTTGCCGACATCGCCGCAGACCCCTGGCGCCTTTTACGTGGGCCGAGCCCCGATCTGGCAGCACGACGCGGTTGGGGCGCGCTGAGGACAGTCCGCCCCAGTCGACAGTCACACCGGGAGCAGGGGGCTGTCCCCGGCGGGGAGAGAGGGTGCAGCGAGCCCTTTGTCCACGGTGCGGCGAAGTCCCGGCGGGGAGCGCTGTAAAGCTGCGGCCGCGAGCCACCTTCGCCCTTTTCCAAGCCGACCTAGAGCCGGTGGCGGCGCACCGCCTCGTATGCGGGACTCCCCAGCCTGTCGTGTGTCGCTCACACCCTCCAGCTGGCTCTTAATGAGGGTCTTTTGGCACAGAGAAGTACTTGTATTGGTACTCGGTATCGGCGAGTACCCAAATGTAAGTACTTGTACTCGGTCTGAAAAAAAGTGGTATCTGTGCATCCCTTCTTCTCACCCACTAGAAGTATGTGGTGTCTGTTTCTGCAGAGCCTGTCGGTGTCTGCAGCCCTCTCTCTGGATTTTCTCTTTTCTTCTTACTTTGCTGTGCTGTGCTCTGGATTATTCTGGGTCACTACTAACAGCCTTTGGGCCTCACATGGGGGTTACTCAGCCAATAACAGTGTGCAGGGTGTGCGGCCCGTTCAGATTGTCAAATACTGCCGCTTTTTTCACGCTCCTCGACGTCTGATATCGAGGCACAAGTCCCCCTTTAGCTCTACCAGATGCAAAGTGTCCGTATTTGACGGATGAGAATGGGTTTGTTACAGCGTTATGTGGTTTGTCCCTGGTCCTGTCTCTCTCTCTGTCCTCTCCTCTGTGCTGCTATCAGTGTGTCAGTTTGATCGAGGGACACACACCGAGCAGAGAGGACTGCATGAAGCTTGCCCTTCGTCTGCATTGCTTCAAATCCGGCAACACGGTACCTTCCCACAGGGGTTGTGCAGAGATGTGGTCATGTTTATTTGTGTTTTAGAATGGAACCGCAGTGAAACAATCAGAAAATAACGCTGTATTTCTCAGATTCCAGGAGTTTGGTTCCTAGTGCAATACATAGCAGCGAGCACAAGCTCTAGCTGGAACGTCACCAGAGAGGGGTGTAAGAAAATATCGATATAAGTGAGTAATGCGATATTATGTTTTGTGATACTGTATCGATTTTCCAAATCACTCTATCGATTTTTAATTAACCTCTTAAAAATCTGACAGCTGTCCCGGCCGCTATTCTGTCTTTCAGAGGTTGCTTTCTAAAGCTAGAGTGAAGATACTGGCATAATCTGAAACTAGAAAAACCTGAGGAATTCATTGGTACCAACCATGTCATACTTGCATCTCACTAAGGAGGCTTAACATCACCCCAAAGTTATGCTTAATGTTGGCGAAGAAAAACTGGCATGGTCATTTTCAAAGGGGTCCCTTTGACATGCCCACAATGCCCAAAAAACAAGTAGTTTTTTGCCTGCAGTACAAATGTGATATTTTCACCTATTTAATGTGGTGTATTTTAATATCTCTGCATGGGGTCCCTAAACAGTTTTAGAATTTCATAAATTGGGTATGACTGGAAAGCTGAGACTCTTGTGGATCCAATGAGTCCAATTGTATTCACGTGTAATGATGTTAGTCTCCATAGTACCCATTTCAAATAGTGACTTTTTTTACTCATATGGTGGTTTGTCTTTATATAATGACAGTTTTCCTAAAATTAGATTTGAAAATAACATATCGCCTTGCTTACAGTATTGCAATATAGCGCAATGTATAGAATCGTTACCTCTGTATCACGAAACGCATCGTATAGCCAGATTCTTGCCAATACACAACCCTAGTCCCGTCCCGTATGTGAATCACCTGGGTTTTTTTGCACTGTAACTGACAAGGTTAGGAAAACAGCGTACCTTCAAATGTCCGCCGAAAGTGTCAAAGTCGAAGAATTGGCAGGCCTCATTTCCATAACAGCCGGGCTCCATCTCACCACGAAACAGGATGTTACGGGTCAACAGGCCCACCTCCGCCCTCATGTCCACCCCGTCCACTTCCTCACCTATGTGGATGAACTGGGCCTTACCTGCAAACACGCACACACACACAAACATACCTCAGCTCAAGGGCTCAACATTCAAACATTACAACAAATACAATATAGAGACAGCTGTCGAAAACTGCTGCGTGGATCTACATTGCTGTTTGAAGCTTCACTGTTTCTACCAAACAGCCCATTCAACAGAGCTAAGCACAGTGTAAACAGATGTCCATTCTCACCAGAGACTGAGGAAAGTACAGCTTATTGTTTGTTTGTTGTGTGCGTGTGTGTGTGTGTGTGTGTGTGTGTGTGTGTGTGTGTGTGTGTGTGTGTGTGTGCGTGCGGGCGTGTGTGTGTCTGAACAGATGTTTCAGATAATTGCGATGGAGGACATAATGGTAAAGCTTAGTCATAGTTTGTAGCACCACTTTTTCCTCTTTTTAAATGCTCTCACTGATTTATTACAAACAAACCAAGAGCTGTTAACATGAAGTTAAACAGATAACTCATTGATTGGACAGTTTTAGTGATGTCATCCTGCATCATCAGCGCTACATGTAAGAAAATCAAATTCCTGTCATGCTGCACTTTAATGCTTCATATGCAACCCGTTCTCACTCCCAACTCGTCAAATACCACCGTTTGGTCAGCGCCCCTCAGCATCAGAAATGGACGTACGGAGGAAACCCTTTAACAACGGTATGTGACGAACCGGGCTTTCAACTAACTCCAATGTAAACCCACGTGTGGCGTTATCTGACTGTCGGAGCAAGTGATGTAGTATTAGTAGCGTGAGAGTCCGTTCAGGACGGGAGGGCGGTGGTGGATGGCTCAAACAAACACAAGACTTTTCAACCAGGAGACGTGTCCCGTGTGAAACCAAAAGAAACGTTGACTTATTTTGTCACGTCAGTCTTTAGTCATGTGAGTCATTAGTATCGTCAGTATTTTGAAAAGACACTATGCATGTAACAACAAATATTGACACGCTGGAGGAGGGGTACCCCGTGCATCGGTTTCCGATTCCGAGGGCTACTGTCCAAGCGGCGGTATGTGACGAGTTGGGAGGGACAATTCTTTGTCATGTGTGTATATTCATGTTCTCTGGTGTCACAAAAAAAACAAATAACTGATCATGAGAATTCTTAGTAGTATTAAGACTGCAAATCAACCCCTTATTATGAATAATGAAACTCCAATAGTCCTAAAAATCTTCCATTATGGCCGGGACAGACAGGGCACGTGAGCAGTTTGTGGCGGCTGCCTTGCTGAACTAGTGCGTGTCACACGCATGTGGTGTCCACACCGGCAGCGTTCTGCTGCTGCTGCCAGCCCTTTCTTTCTATATAGAGTTTTCCTTTCATCCATTTCATTTCATTATAAATTTAATTTATATTTATTTTAGACAGAAAAAGGTTAAGAAGTATGTGCTCATTTGTAAATAATAGTAATAATCCACAATTAAAACCTGGTACTTTATTCATTCATGGAGCCCAGCAAGTTCCGCAGCCGCCACGCGCTGCTGACGTTACCTGTGTAGCTCCATAGAAGGCCAATTTAAGCCGCAGCAAATGATAGTGATGCTGAGGAGAACAAAGAGCCCATGAAAGGCAGGGACGAGAAGGACAAGGGCAGCAAAATGAGTGGTGCAGAAACGATTACAGCTCTGTTCCACGTGTATTCCACTCCTACACATTCACACCCTGAACAACGCAAATGTGCTCATTAGGAAAAACAAAGTGATGCCAGGAAAAAAAAGAAATCAAAGAAATGTGAAATCTGAGAGACAGCAGATCACACACCCACATGCTTAATCTCTTTTTCTCCTCCTACTCCCTCCACCAGCACAGCCAGGACGAAGAAGTACAAATAAACACTATCATTCCAACTCACATTTAAAACACCAACAGCTCAGGCTTACAGAACATGTTTAGATCTCAATGTACTACAGTTTACTGCTAGTGCCTACTGTAAGTCCAGCACTTTTTACCAAGACTGAAGGGCTTTTCTTGGGAATGAATAACCAGCCTTGTTCATTCTTTTTAACTTATGCACTAATTCCCTTGATTTCAAGAATTATTGATTGTTCATAAAATATATTGATCAATAGTTCTTCATATGCTGCTGTGGCTGGCACTGTACACTCAAAGGGTTCAGGGATCATGAGGGACTTGATACCATCAACCGGTTCTCACTCCACTCTTGTCAAAGACTGAAGCTTGGTCAGTGTCCCTCTGCGTCTGATACAGATGCACCGAGGCAGCCTTTAGCGTCTGTATGAGATGCAATGGATTTTCAACAACTAACTCCAATGTAAACCCATCCACCTCATTGTTAGACTGCCAGAGAAACTGACATAGTACAAAGAGCGAGAAAGTCTGCGTAAGGCGGACAGGAAGTTAGGATGGACGCTAGAGGGGAACCATAGTTTGAAGCGTATAGGGCTCTCTGACCATGCGGTGGTATTTGACGAGTTGGGAGTGAAAATGTGTTGATATGACGCCAAAAGTTCAGCTCCATGTCATGTAATATACAATATTATCACTACTGATTGATACTGACATTTAAAATTATGTCTCTGTTCTGTTAAAGTGTCCAGTAAGACATGTCAGTGAGCCAGCATGCTCAATATCTGGGACTGGACCATCAAGATGGAAAACAGCCACTGTTTATGCTATAAATGAAAAGTCCATATGTCTGCATGTCTATTTCTCTGGTGGTTAAAACAAGCCTATGGAACTTTGGAGTAGTAACGGTCACACGTGGCGATTCCAAGATGATGGTTATTTTTAAAATGTGCTGCCAGTATATTATATTATATTTATCTACAGTTTGCTAACATTAGCATTAGCTACTGGTCATACCAAACAATTTAGATTGTAACGGCAAAGCTCTTGAGTGTATTGATCTAAAAATTGTGTGTTTTATTCCGTATAAATTCAACTCTTCATTTGGGAGAGGAAATGTAATTTCTTCTTTCCAAAGTTACATTGTCTCACTTTAAAGGCATAGTTTGGGTGTTTTGAAGGGGAGTTGTATGAGGTACTTCTATCCAGTGTATTACCTACAGTAGATGACGGTCAGCACGACCCCAGTTTGCAGAAACAGAAAGGAGTTATCACATGGAACCAATGCAATGTACTGCTGTGGACGGGGGCAGCAGCAAAACAGCAGCAATATCATTTTAAGTGTACGCTATATTTAGAATATTTTCACTAGTGTAGCTTGCCATGAGACAGATATATAGGGACGGAGAACAAGCCTTTATCTATGCTCTTGCCAAATCCTTTGAAAAAAACCCTGTAGTTTTACCTCGCAGAGCACAGGGGTTGCTGTTCTACCTCTGTCTCAATTGGTTAGTTTGTTGACACTATTGTGACTTTGGTTAGTTCGGATTCACCAAAGTCACACAATAACACAAAATAAGTAACTGAGTTCAGGTGGTTTTGAAGTGGGGTTGTATTTGATGTTCTGTACATGACACATCACAGATCACGTTGTAAGCATCTAGTGATTTATATTGTATAATTCACTGGTGTAACATTATGCGTTAGGTTTCTCCACCAAATATGTGTATATATCTGGCCACCGAATATCGTGCCTCTTGCTGATGTCTTCTACCTGCTCACTAATAGCACACAGATCTTGAAAGTCAATTTGTTTAGGTTGCATTGGCGATCTTTGGTGGTTAATGTCCTTGCATAGCTTGATAAGCTATTGCACTCCGCTGTACTTTGCCCAAGTGTTGATGTCAATGGGGTTTGTGAGTTTTGAGAGCGGTCAGCATGTAAATACTCCAGAGTTTATTGATTTTTTGGGTGTGATCAGTTCTCAGTGGAGGTTTTCCCAGCACGTTCACACAAAAAGGCGTATAAATGCCACAATAATGTGCGAGGCGTTTAGCGTGCAATAAATACACCTTTCTTGATTTCCACATGGCATTTGTACGCCATATATCCTGTACTGACTGCAATGTAAATGCAACTGCGTACAAATGCTACGGTAAGAGTTGGTGACCACTTACGGTGGGTGGGTGGGGAGGTGTATTTGATGGTGTTTTGTTTTGTAAGTTAGTCTATGTACGTGTTTTTTGTAGACATTAACCTAACTAAGTGATTTTCTTGCCTGAACCTAGGTTAGTGGTTTTCTTGCCTAAGCCTAACTAAGGACGTTTGTGTGGCGTAAAAAATGACATGCAAAAAACGCTAAAATGCGTACTAATGACACGCGGAATGTCCGTGTAATGTGGTAGTATAGACCGGGTTGTTTCTCCAGACCTACATCACATTCTGAAAACTGAACAGGAAAGATTCTGTCTGGCTTTGCAAAGCGAGGTAAATGTCAGGATAGAAATAGAAGAATCTGAATGTACTGTAAATCCTTCTACACTGCTCTGGGCCATTCCACTCTACACCATTTATTTTCTACATTCATCATCATTGATGCCATTTAGAACTGTCAAAAGTTCAACATGTAAAAGCTCAGGCACAAGTTATTGGACTTAAACTGGTAAATAGCCCGAGGCTCCCTGTCTCTGTGTCTCTCCCAGCTCTCAGCTGCCAACAACAAAAACAACACACCCTCCCTGTTTGTGCATAACCTTAGGGGGCTGGGGGAATAGACTCCATTATCACTGCTTGTTAAAAAAAAAGTGCTGCAAAGTGGCATGCGGGCAGGAATTAATGAGACGGATTACAGTCAGTAGGAGATTGACAGGAGCTCTGAGGAGTAGCCTCAGGCTCACAAAAATAGGATTTCCACTCTTGATGGCCAAACACCCGGTGACGTCAGAGAGCCGAGGAAAAACAGGGAGGAAGGTGTGTGTGTGTGTGTGTGTGTGTGTGTGGGGGGGGGGAGCTATAATGGACTGATCTTCTGATGCAGCTGGGCAGGAGAGAAACGCCAGCAGCTCAGAGATTTGAAGATAAATTTCCCGGACTCCCGGAAGAAACGCAAACATGACTTTTTCGGTGTATGAATCGGTGGACGGAAGCGACAGCTATGAGAGCACACGTCATGTCACGTTATTGCTGACTTTTAGCCGCTACGGGCAATGAGGGTTTTTCTCCAAAAAAACAAAGACAAAGGCCATTTGATTCACACAGGACAACAGTGAGGCTGACAAGGCTGACCTGAAGAACTCTGCTGAGTGTGTGCGTGATGATGCAGTAAGAAAGAAAGAAAGAAAGAAAGAAAATAAATGTCTGTATGTGCATGTGTTCATACCAGCATGCGTGTCAGTGTGTGTGTGTCGGCGTGAATGAGCTCAGTCAGGAACACGCAGTAAGCCAGGATGCAGGCTGAGACTTTCCCTTGGCCCCGAGTCAGACCAAACACCTTCCACTGACTCCCACACACTGCTCTAGGCTGTCTCAACCTGGCTGCACACACACACACACACACACACACACACACACACACACACACACACACACACACACACACACACACACACACACACACACACACACACACACACACACACACACACACAGCTCTGTAGACTCAGCCTTAACTCTGGTGGAAGGGTTCCTAGCAATAAAGATGGTTTCAGTGTGTGATTTTAATGTGTCTGGGCAGATAGAAATGCCATAGTTAAACAGGTGATTGCATTCCAAATCAATAGGCTGTAGGCTATCGAAAGGAGCAACACATGCTCATGTACTATGTCTGTATTCAATAAACAAAAATCCTCTCATCCTGAAAAATATGTCAGCAAAGAAAATAATAAAGCCGTTTATTATTAGTCAAGACAAACTTTATCTGTATAGCACATTTAAAAACTACCGCAGTAGACCAAAATGCTGAAAACAAAAAATAGTCTTCAATCCTTGTGGCCTGTGGCGACTGCTGATAGCAGCAAGTGCATCTTTAAAAATACAGGTCCGTTTCAAAATTGTGGTTTACACTACACAGAAGGTACGGTTCAGTTCGAGTTCAGTTCAGTGGAAAAATCCCAAATGCATAAGGATCTGTTTGTTTTCATTTATTTCGAAACAGACAGTAGTTCAAAGGTCAAAGACAGAAAACACCCTCCTGCTGAGGACTGAGGGAGCATTTCGTCAACAAGGTCACAGCAACAACAGGTCACACCAGGCTATAAACCTGGAGCATCTCTTGTGCTATGAAACTGAAAAAACAAAATACGGTTTGCTTTTTCCTCATCCCGGTGATCAGCACATCTGGGTGATGCTTTAAGGTACATTATGAACAGATAAAAAATGTGTGATCAATTTGCGATTAATCACGATTAAATATTTTAATCAATTGACAGCCCTAGTTTTTTGTTTTTTTTCTCGCTGTAATGAACTGGCACTGAACCGTGACTCGTACGCACCTACTATACAGAGAGGTGACTACAGAATGTAAATACACTGAGTTCATGTTTCTGTGCTCTGCTTGCTCCTGCATGATAGTAAACACAGACTCAGACTAAGTGTGATTAAGCTTTTTATTCCTCCAGCATCTAAACTGTGAAACAAGCTGCCTGACTGCGTTAAAGGTTACCTGAAAGTAACGCCATTTAAAGAAATTGATTCAAGGCACAGTTTTGGGCTTTCCGTGTGACTGATGTAGTCCCATTGCTGGTTTTATGTGCTTGATCTTTTTTCATTAGTCGAGCTTGTTTCTTTTTCCGTCACCTTTTGCTTTTAACCTTGCGGAACACTTTGCAACAAAGTGGAATGTGTTTTTAAGTGCTTTAAAAGAAAAAAGTTGACTTCACGTTGCTCGGCCACTTCAATTTAAAATGACATTCCTTCAAATTAAGTGAAAAATGTGTGTTTGTGAATGTTGTTGCTTTGGATGTCTTAAAGGTTTTTGTTACAGCCTCAACAAGTGGCCTGAAATGTCCTTCCAGCTCACCGTTGATGTTTGACTCTAACGTAGAAGCATGAGTACACACAGTTAACTGACCAACTATAACCTCGCAATCACAGCTGTTAAAATTATTATTTTCACAACTGGAGTTCATATAAAGATTCATTTTTTCCAAATATTAAATGTGTTTAGGGGCCATCCCTCCCTATAGAGGACAGCTTCTGCCAAAATAAAAAATCAATCAATCAATAAATAAATGACTCGATAAATAAATGTCATTGAATGTAGCAAAAATAATATTATATATTATATGTAGACACTATGTACATTCATTAATTGACAAAATGTGACATTTATGTAATACAGAAATATAAATTTATAAGTTGGGGGAAATAAATAAGGGGTGAAATGCAAAGGGAAAATTGTGCATAAATAATTAAATAAATGCATAAATAAATACATACATTTAAAAATAAATATAAAATAAATAAGAAATAAATTCTTAAATAAAAACAAAAATTAATAAATAAATTTAAAAATAAATAAAATATATATATATAAATAAATAAAAAGAAAAATTAAACAGAATAGTAAATAAATAAGGGAATTAATACAAAGAGTAAATTAAAGCAGAAATATCACTTTATGTCACATTTTATCAATTAATTAATGGCTACATTTATTTACTTTTTATTTATTTATATATTTATCTTTAAATGTATTTATTAAGTTTTGGTTTTATTTTTTATTTATTAATTTATTTTTTATATATTTTTTAATTTATGCCTTTATTTATTTATTTATGCACAATTTTCCCATTGCATTTCACCCCTTATTCATGTCCTCAAACTTATTTATGTAAAAACAGAAATATCAATTCATGTCACATTTTGTCAATTAATTGATGTACATAGTGTCTACATATTATATATAATATTATTTTTGCTACATTTAATGACATATTTTTTTTTTTATCGAGTCATTTATTAATTTATTGATTGATTTTTTGAGTTTGGCAGGTTCCGTCCTCCATACATGCCCTTTTCTATCTAGCTTCAGATAGACTGGAGATTGAACTGTTGACCCAGATAGTGTTAAGGTGCTTTCAGACAGGGAGTGGTAGCCTCCGCCACCTCCAGTGTTTTCAGTGTAAACACAGCGGCAGCGGTAAGGAGAGAGAGGGCATGTCATCTCCTGTCTGTCTCTCTCACTGTCAGATAAAGCAACAGAACCTTTAAGTACCAATTTGGCTGCTGTGTTCCCACACAGACAAAACTGAGGTGATGCTCAAAAGAGATGAAAGAAAGAGAATGCATACTAATAGTTAATTTCTGCAGCATACTGTGTAATACAAGGTCCTCTAACCTGGCATCGACTGCAGCTGGGCCGCCTACTGACAAATACTTCCATGTTCTGAATTTGAGATATACTGTTATGTTTTCCTCAATATTCACCTAGTTTGTTTTTTTCAATCTTTTAAAATCAAATTTCAAATTCATGGCTGATCAGAATCAGAATCAGAATCAGATTGATGGGGAGCAGATGGAGACAGAAGGCACTGAGCTGTTCCAGAGTGAACCCACAGCAGCTGGAGTAGAGTGGAAAACACACTTCAGTTCTCTCTGACACGCCTATTTTAACCTTAGGAAGCTTTCCTTACCTTTATTTTAGGCTCAAAAACAACCTCTCGATTCAGATGACTGGTGGATTCCTCAGCCTCTGCTCTCACGCACACTCTCTCCTCTCTCCTCTCTCTCTCTCTCTCTTTCTCTCTCTCTCTTACACATGCACACACTCCTGTTACAGAGCAGGCTCTAGCAAACAGATGTGCATTGATTTTTATTAAGTCAGTCATGTTGTGCTGCAAAACAGACTTCTACTACAGAGTGTCATGGATCACCGTGGCATCCTCTGTTATGACTCTTCTCTCAGAAACATTCAGATTAATCATTTTGTTAATAAAATGTCAGAAAATAGTGGACCTTTCATTCCAGCCCTGCATGCTAACATACTGTAGGTCACTGGTTCTCTTACCTTGGACCTTGACCTGGTTGGGTGTGCAAGTAGGGCAGGGCAACAGGGTGAACTCTTCAGCCTGGTACATGGAGTAGTCAGTACTGGCAACTACTACCCGATCCCCGGACGCCCAGCCCTCCGGTTGGTCGTCCAGCTCCAGGACGCTGCTGTCGGACAATACGTCGATAGAAATGGAGGCCTGCGGACGAACTATAAGGGGAAGACGGTGAGAGTTAGAGCTCATGGAATGACACTGACACACTATGCTACATTCACAACAGGCCTACACAGTCAAACACAGCAACACTAGTCTACATTGGCATGGACGAAACCCATCCATGCCCACAAGACATGTGTGCATTGTTAAATCCATGGCTCATTTCCAATGCAGTACATTATTTTTGTGTGGCAAGACTAAGCAATATGGTTTAACAGCATTTTTATATATTTATGATTGCTTACACACTCAAATTAAAGATAACACAGTAAGTGAAACCTGAGTAAAACCTCAGCCCGGGCTTGCACAATATAAGCACATTCTCATCCACACGCTGTTTGCAGAACACTTCGCACACTTTTTTACATTAGACACAGAAATCTAACATAGATAGATAATGTATTGTCCTCCAGGTAAAGGACATTTGTTTCCACAGCCTGCAACACATAAGAACGATAAATGGACACAAGCATTGTCTGGAGTGGCTGCGATCAGCTCCGCCGGCCTGGTGGAATCCAGGGGGAACATTTGTGTCAAACTATTGTCATAAATAGTTTTCCAGCGGTGCATACCAGGCGCCGAAATCGAACCCAACACTTGTTGTTGCCCGAATTCAGAATCACAACAAAAGTCATCAGACACAACAAAGAACCAGCTGGGGCAGTGCGGGCGGTGCATCATCAAGGCCATGTGGCCGCAGGACATATCAGTTTCTGAGGAGCAGAAGGCCAAACTGAAGGCATGGCGGCTCATGGCCCTCATGGCCTCCGTGGAATTCCTGCCCTGGTTGTGATGCAAAAATACCATTTGTAGAAGGCTTTATATAGTTCTGAATGAAGTGTTTGCTTTTACAAGAGATATTTTGTGTCTATGTTTTGGGTTTTGTAGAGTTCCGACAAAGACGGCTTTAGTTTCAGAAATTGTGTTTTAGCAATCGCTAAAAAACCTGTAGTAACTTTTGACTTACAGTACGTCATGTTTAAGTGTAGCAGCAAAGCTTGAACCGGCTCGCAGGCTTTGCTCTACTTCGAAAAAGACTTCTTACACCGTTCCTCGTATTTCAAGGTGTTCTCAAAATAACTCCTATGATATCAATAAGGTGCAAAGAATGAATGTACATTGGGACTTTCTCACTTTTGAAATAATTAAATACGTATGCATGCCATTTCATCAGTCATCTAACCGCCCATCCATCTTCCAGCGCTTATGAAGATGTAGTGGCAACAGGCAAAGCAAGGTGGCCCAGATGTCTTTCTCCTGATCAATGTACTCTAGTCCCTCCTGGGGAATCCCAATGAGTTCCCAGGCCAAATGGGATCTATATCTATATACTATAATCCCTTAAGAGTGTTCCAGGTCCGTTTCCTCCCGTTAAAAGTACAAGGTTTAATCCATTTGAATTGTGCATTTTCCTTTGAATGTCCAGCAACACATGATGCACGTGTCAATTTCCAAGCTCCACCCATTCTTTTTAAAATGAAACTACTTAGTTTGATTTTGAAAAAAGATCAACTTTGTTAGGCTTAGTCAAAAAAACGACTTAGTTATGTTTAGGAAAAGATCACGGTTTGGCTTTAAATAACTCCAGAAGTGTCATAATTTAAGTACGGAAGTTACGTGTCAAATAAGTCAAATAAGTCAACGTTGACTTCTGGTTTCACACGGGACACAAAAAGCGGTCCCCTGGGTGAAAGTCCTGTGTTTTTTGACCCATCCATCCAACCTGACCTCTTCCTTACGTGGTGCACACTGCTCTTTATACTTCCTGGTTCACAATTACGTGGATTACATCCGAATTGATTTTGTGCTGACCATCACAAAAAAAAAAAAGGGACACTTTTTGTCTACACGAATCAATACATTCAATTTTGTGACTATTCCACATTCTGCTGTGTGACTGTGCTGCCTTACCAGCCCTCCTCATGTCGCCACAACGGGCACCTAAAGTATCTTCACTGATTCTGCCAGTATCTCTATCTGCATTTGGGTCCTCCCTGCCTGTGCTGCATCCATCAGCCGAGCGCAAATTTATTCAAATATAATTCAAATATAATTCAACATTTTTGAAGTTGTTTTTTGTCCGTGTTCACTTGTCATCCAATTGTGTAAGAATCTGTTAACCAGAATAAATCTCAGCCTTAAAATCACATGCATTTTCCTGAGAACTAGGTGAGTTCAGTTGTATTAGGAAACATTGTGTGTGCGTGAGGGGTAATTGGAGAGTGATGCAAATGGGCAGTACCCAGTGTCAAAAGATCACTTCATCACTCTCCACATAACACACTAATACACACAGAGACAAGCAACAAGCCCAGACAGAGGTGTTGTGATATCCCAGTATGGTTGGAGCAGTGCCTGTGAACTCTGAGCTGGCTGTGCGGCTGTGTTTTCCTGATCTGGGCTCCATGTATTCCAACCACAGCAGCCTACGCACGACACACTCTCTTGAGCACAGCCACAGTCTTTACGGACATTGATACTTATCTTACTTGTGAGAGCCATTAATCCGTGTTGAGTATCAAGTTTTACATTCTCCTATTTTCAGAGGAAATGTCATACATACTGTACTCACATACATAAACACAGACACTGGAAGTAAGTCATGAACGTACCCAGTTTTCCACAGAGGAAGCGGACCCTGTAGTTGCGACAGAAGCCATGAGCCTGGTCCTTGTTGAGGCAGACGAAACCGTAGTCCTTGTCGATCTTGTGGATCACATCTCCGGTCTGGTTGGCTGGTATGCCATCAAGGGTTTCGGCCTGGACAAAGGGAAAGAGAATTGACGAGAATGAACTATTTGCAAACACACCAAAACATTATTGTCAAATTTTGTGACACAACAATGGTATTGTAGGTCGAGATTAAAGGAACATTTCAAAAAGTCGGGAAATATACGTGTCTATAACTTGAGAGCGAGACAGAGATGTCTGGCCACTTGGTTCAGGACAAATTGTGTGTTTTTGCACCAGACATCTGGTATTTGTTTGAGGTCTGGCTTTATTTTGTTACCTCGGCCAAGGCCGAAGGCCTAGGAAGGAGGTTATGTTTTCGCCGGCGTTTGTTTGTTGGTTTGTCCGTTTGGAGGGTTACTCTAAAAGTTCGTGATGGATTTGAATGAAATATTTTGGAGGGGTGGGGTGTGGCACAATGAACAATCCATTCGATTTTGGTGGCAATCCGGATCATGATCCGGCTTCGGGAAGTTTTTTAATAACTCAGCCTCAGCGACGTACCGCTTTATTAACGCGTTCAAGTTGACAGCCCTAGTTACAATAATGTGCCGCCACCACGGCTGGTGTGTGTGTGGGTTTGAGAGAGAGATAGAGAGAGGGGAAGAGAAGGTGGACTAATGCATGCAAAGTCTCTGTAAGTTATTAATAACTTACTCGGAACTCTGTTTTTCTCAATTTGTCACCCGCCTGCCCGACCTGCGGGTTCTGTTTGGAGCTGCGCATCACTACGGCCCCGGATGGATAGATAGATGGTGTTACAGCTTAAGTTAACAACTGTTGTGCTGGTTTTGTTACGTTTGAATAGTTCTTGTTTGTTTTCGTTAGCTTGTAAGTCACAGAGGACAGTGGGAAGTGGTTTGTGTTGGCGGTGGTTTGCTCTTGTCTTTTGCATAAAGTAGCTGTGCTAAACACACTGTGGTTTTCTTCCAGCTAAATTTGTTCTGGAGCCAACAGTGCAGAGCACTGGTATACAGTATTTTGCATAATTGCTATACTGCTAGCTGCCATTTGTCATACGTCATATTAGCTAGCTAGCAAGCCCTAAGTTGACTCTCAACATCTGGCTTGTCTACCAACAACAACATTGCTCTTTTATATAGACCTTTTACAGAGGAACTGTGAAAACTTGAATCCTGCTTGCACTAAAAGCGATCTTGTGAAACCTAGCAGGTTACCCATCAGATCTGGTGGCATAACGCATTGGAGAGGCCAGCAGATGTCTCAAATGTACATACAGTATGTGTTTCTATAAATGGATATTATAGAAAATACTACGACACGATACAAAATATCGTAGAAAAAAAAGAAAGCTGTGATGCATTATATTTTCTTAATGCAGACCTATTCATCCATCACACATTTGAATGCAGGTCTATTGTAGGCTAAGTGTTTACTGCAAGTCTAATGCATTCAAATATATTGTACAGTATATTGGATCATAAAACATGGACATTCATGTCAGCTAGCCTGCTGGCAATACTTGCACCTCAGTACAAAAATAACAGACTGTCCTTTTTTTTTTTTTTTTTATTATTATTTTTTTGGGGGCATTTTCCATTTTTTTATGACAGGACAGTGGATAGAGTCTTGAAAGGGGGGAGAGAGAGAGAGTGGATGCGGAAAGGGCCACAGGCCGGATTCGAACCCAGGCCGCCGCGGTCAGGACCAAGCCTTAATACATGGACGCCCGCTCTACCAACTGAGCTAACCCAGGCGCCCTAGACTGTCCTTTTTTTAACCTTTCTCAAAGAGCAATGAAACTGCGGTCTCTTGAACTCCAGTGGCCTTCAGTGGTAACATTACGGTACAAAGCAAAACAACAGTTCAGCCTCAGGCTACTGAGCCTCTTGACATTTTCTTGGGATGGTTTAGATCCCAAACAAATCAGAACCACAATATGTAACATATTGGAACAAGACAACAACAAAAAACATTTGGCTGCTAAAAATAGAGAACCCACAGAGGCAACTCAGACAGGGAAAACTGCAAACGGAGGAAAACAGACTCGGTGGAAAAATGATGACACACACAGAGCTAGAAAGCTTGGGAGGTCTTGGCAGTTCTTACTGAATGTTTATGAAAACGCAACGGTTGCAGCTACACACTACATGGTAACAGACAGATACTACAAAACTAGGAAACTAAGATTAGTACATTTCTGGAGATTATTTTATTTTATCAAACGACATAACAGGACAGTCCAGCAAGGGAACAGGAGGACATAAAGGACAGATTGTAAGGGAGTTTGAAAAGTAGATGCATTGGAGCAAATTATTATTATTATGAAGTTATACTGTTGCACAGCGGCCATAAAAAGGAGCAGCTGGATCCTACAGTAGCTACTTTTTATGGTAATGTATGGGTGTTGGGAGGCGGTATGGGCAGACCTGGCACTGCTGCTTATCTTCATGGAAGGCTAACAGCTGCTGCTTTATGGTGCCAGGCTGGATCCACATCCACGGGCTGCTGCCATGTCATGTCCCAGCAGCACAGTAATGGCAGGTTGGCAGGTCTGTGCTGATGATCAGCTGACTGAATGGATAGACAGACCTACCCCCTGACAAAACTGTACTCAGGAGCAGCTGGACCTCCTCTTTGGTACCCCATTAATCCAACAATGTTGTTGCTATGTGTGAGGATGTGATTTTAAAGTTACAGTTTTTCAGGTTTTTCATGAAATCAAATCCCGTTTTTGATATTATTTATGGTCATAACTAGGGATGCACCGATACCCATACCAGTATCGGGTATCCGATACTGTACTCATGTACTGGTACTCACAAAACAGCTCCGATACAACGGCACCAATACCACTGATACGGAATAAAACATGACCGTCTGTCAGAGGCTCTAATGGGTTAAGTTTGTTAGAGGCATCTCCTAAACCTACAGATTCTGTGGATTGCATACTGTATACTACTAATAGCTCCATGGTAAATACCAGTATAGTGGTGCACTGGGTGTCTGTCATCATTTATGCATCTCTATGTTCATCAACAGATAAACACAGACAGTTTTGATTGGTAACTGCAGATGTCCATTTTGTCCAGAGCAATTGTCTTACTACTAATAATTAAATCAAGAGAAATGTAATGTTTGCAGTAGTAATTAAATGACATTTAGGCAGTAGTGTTCCAGGCAGCTCTGCACACGCACATACCATGACATGAGTCCCAGATAGTCTGGGCTTAGCCCCAGACCTTGTCAGCTCCTAGACACGTCCCTGCTGCTAATGCCATTGGAACATCCTTCTGCTGCCGCCTCACGTTAAAATCATTCGACTGGCAAAACACGGAGTGGGCTTTTGTTGTGAATAAGCCACAGGAGATGCAGCGTATTTGTCACTGAGGTTAGCACCGTCAGCAATCGTTCATCAAAAATGTGTTGACAACAAGTCAACAACGGTCATTTGAATGATTTTTTGACAGCAGATCTTTTGCAGGGGATAATGGAAAAAGAAGAATCCGACACAGAGAGCATTTCTATGCTGGTCTGTTGTAGGTTAAGGGTGTACTGTGGCTCAGAGGTAGAGAGAGCCGTCCACCAATCGGTAGACTGGCCGACGCGCTCCGGCTGAGGTGGGATCCCGACCCAGCGATCCACCTCCCCGACGGTGCGGGAAAACCACCGGCCCGTCTCGCCCGCACTGTCGGGAAAGTGGAGCTTGACAACCCAAAGGATGGTGACGAGAGGTTAACGTCGCGCTGCTGTGAAGTGGATCGGTGCCGTTGTATCGGAGCCGTTTGGCGAGTACGAGTACATGAGCACAGTATCGGACCCGATACCCGATACTGGTATTGTTTCGGTGCATCCCTATTTTAAGAGTAATTATAAAGTGTGGTAGGGAACCTGAAATCATCTGGTTCAGCTGAAGATTTCCTCCTACATGTACTCCTGCACATTGACAGAAGATGCCATGTGTTGTTGATGATATAACAGACCAGACCAAGTTGAGTGAAGTTGAATAACGTTGGATTAAACAAAATATAATGAAACTGTTTGGCAATGAACAGATCGATCCCCTCAGGGGCGCCGGTGAATGTCTGGCCTCGAGCACCAACATTGCCAGAAATGGCCGTTGTTACGAGCGAAGCCCCGTCTCTTTAAGGTGTGACCTCGCGGTTAACCTGTGTGTGACGTAGTCGAGCGGTGGTGTCGGTGTGTAGTCGCGAAAAGAGACGAGAAAGATAGTGTGCGTTAGTTAACCGCAGTCACAGTGAAGGATAAAAGTCTGTTTACCGTTGCAGTGTTACAGAGAGAAGGTGCATTTATGTTTCGACGTTTATTTATGTTACGTCCGTCCTTCTGAATGAAAGTGCCGGTCGTCACAGCAGAATTGACTCGAGAAGTCTGTCACCAACTACGAGCCAGGCTAGACTAGAGTTAGCCAAGTCCAGGAAACTCCCAACTACGGTTCGGAGCGGAGAAGCTGGAAAGGTAACACTGTGCTTGTTGGTCTTGACTCTGGACTTTATAGTCAAGACTTGAGATTCACATGTGAGTTGCAAAACAATGACTTTGTCTCACATCTTATGAGCGGCTGCCTTGCATTGCCGGACAAATCAACTTGTCTTTGCTCCAAATCATGAAGTGGAGGGGAAAAAAAGTGCATTCTGGATGCACAGTGATGTCAATCATCTAACCTGAACCTGGGTAACAGCCCAGACACACCAGGAACATCAGGAGCGTGTGGCGGCTGCGTTACTTGTTGTTTTTAATTTCGGCGTCCGTGTTAACAGGTTAGAGCAGCCACACTGCCTGCGTGAGATGCGCGTCACATGCGTCTCAGCTGCGTCTCTTCTAGAGAATAGAGGTCTCGCCTATTTTTGACGCGTGCCGCGCATCTTACAGCAGCAACACACAGTGAAGGTGATCTATTGACTGTATATTGACATCATACCAGCAAGATTACTACAGTTTACATGTCTATTCGTAGAATTAGTCACGGAAATGAAAAAAAAGTAAAGACTTATTTTTAAATCAACAGTTCCTGCTTTCATTTAAAAATAAAAGCCCTCAAGTGTTTTTTCTGCGGACAGAATTCCTTCATTTGTTAACACAAGGCTTTTATTCTGAAATATGAGCAGTCAGTGCTGTGGAACATGCAGTGACTTAGAGAGCTCAATGAATTGATAAAGTATGGGGTTTAAATCAACACTTCCTGCTTTCATTTCGAAATAAAAGCCCTCAAGCGTTTTTTCTGTAGACAGAATTCCTTCATTTGTTAACACAAAGCTTTTATTCTGAAATATGTGCCGGACAGTGTTCTAAAACATGCAGTGACTTGGAGAGCTCCATGAATGAATATAGTACGGAGTTTTAATTGTCGATTATTACTATTATTTACAAATTACCACACGTTTCTTAACCTTTCTCTGTCTAAAATAAATATAGATGATATTTATAATGAAATGAAATGGCCATTAAAAGGCAAACTCTATGTAGAAAGAAAGAGCTGACAGCAGCAGCTGCAGTAGCAGAAACACAGCTGACACGCAGCTGAAATGCAGCTGGTGTGAACGCCCGACGCGTGAATTACGCAGCCACCACGCGCTCCTGACATTCCCTGTGTGTTCCGGACGTCAAAGTCTCTTTCAATGTGGGCTCGTGAACAGTGCTGGGATGTAGGCCTATAAACGGTTTACATTTTAATACATCAGAATGCTGCAGGGATGTTACTGACAAAAATATTACCATGGCACAATATTAAAGTTTCTGCTGATAACCATCAATGGGTTTTTTTATGGAAGAATATAATAATGATCCGGTTGCCAGCATGGGCAGCTCTCATCTCTGTGGCCTGGTGACTGCATTTGCTATCAATGAGGTGTCTCATACATGTATGAGTGTCTGATGAAGTAAGAAGAGATTTACCTGGATGTCAAGAGGAGTGCTACACAGCCTGTCTGGGTAGGCCTCGTGCAGGTCAGATACCTTCTCCCAGTCTCCAGATCCCCTCTCATCGTCCCTGTCGAACCATTCTGTCCACTCTGCCTCTGTGAGAGACACACACACACACACACACACACACACACACACACACACACACACACACACACACGTTCAGTGGTCAGACAGCCCAGCGGCTGATCTTACACTAATCTACATCAGGGCTTTGACTTGTAGTCCATTTGGGCTGTCAAAGAGCATTTGTAGCAGAGTAATTGAAGGGCTCTCTTCTCCCATTGTGCTCTCTGTCTGGCTGACACAGCGAGGGGGGGGGGGGGGTGGGATGTGCATTTGACTGTGGGCTTGGATTTGAATCTGGAGCTCGACACACACACAGTATCTCAGGCTACCTGAAATATGAGCGCAGGTCTCATAGCCTATTTCCACTGTGTGTAATGTGCCCACATGTCAATATCTACTTGCTGGAGTCTGGCAGTTTCATTAAAATAACTGCTACCTGACGGGAGATGAGAAGCATCTAATTGGAATCAGCTTTGAACCGGTGGTAGAGGAGGGGTCAGTAACAGCAGCATACCAGACGGCTGGGTACGAGGCAGACGTATTGATGAGGAGATGATTGGGTGATGAGATCGCCGAAGCTGATCAATTACGGCTCAGGAAGAATTTAAAGAGGCCAAGTGAGATGATGGAACAAGGAGTGTAAGGATATCCATAATCAACCGTTTAACCGTTAACCGATATTGAGCATTTTAACTGATTAACGCTATCGGTTAAAACGGTTAAAATAAATGTTAATAATTAATTTAAAAAGCTGAGGAAAAACTCGTCACTTTAAGGAGAAAAGCTGGTCCAACTTAAGAGCCCACCTTAAGACAGTCTGAGCCAGCGTTACAGATACAGGAAGTTGGCACCCGTCTCCAGCTCGCTTGAGCGGAGCGAGTTGTAGCATCCTAGCGTTTATTCACCGACACATACAGTTGTATGTGTGTGACAGTGGTGAGCACGAAGCTACCAGCAGAGCTATAGATGCTAACGTAGCACAAATACACACACTGTTTGTTGGAAAATCGCTATCGTTAATTCGGGCAGACAGAGTGTCATTACGCCGGGCAGACACACAGCTGACAACCTGCTAAACTAAACTAAATGTGCGGTGGAGACTTTTACTGGGAAAGTAGCTGCATGTCCGCGACACTACACAAAGTACCGTGGCTGCTAAGTTAACGCTCCCGGACGGTGAACTGGGGACTCAGTTGTCTGTTGTCCTCATACACTGCAGCTGGTACACCGCTGCATTCGAGGCAAAAAATCTTGTCGGGTTACGGTTAATAATCGGTTAACGAGGGTCGGTAATCGGTTAAGAAAATTTTTCAAAATTAGCATCCCTAAAGGAGTGTATATCCTGCAGTTGAATTCCCAACCTCTAAGAGAAAACTACAGATGTGTTGATTATTATTTGCACGATCCTCCCTTTAAATGCACATGTAAAGAGAAGAGAGGTGACCTTCGCAAAAACTGGCACACTGTTCTATGAATACAGAACATGTTTAGGGCAGAATGTGTCACATCTGCACCTGAAAAACAGGCACAAAAGCATTGTAACTCTGGCCATGAGAGACACTCATTTGGAGGACACCTACATTTTACTACGACAAACCCTTGAAGTGTGTGTGTGTGTGTGTGTGTGTGTGTGTGTGTGTGTGTGTGTGTGTGTGGGGGTGTGTGGAGAGTTACCTTGCACCCACTGGCTGCTGGTGGTGATGGTGAAATGCTCCCCATAACTCGACTGAAAAACACGAGAGCTCCGGGCCTCTGAGGACGCCTTGGTCCCTGACAACACACACACACATCACTTATAACACTTTACTGCATACAGTACATGAGATCAGGCTGGCAACGAAAATTAAAAATTGGATTCCTACCTTGATAGACAGCGTGACCCTCGACAGCAGAAGAAGGGTGTCCTTTTATCACTATAAAGGACCAGGGATGCCTGTAAAGCAAAAAGAAAAGATAGATGAAGCAAGGGGAAAAGAAAATAGGTAAACGCTTTCATCCCAACTCGTCACATACCGCCGCTTTGTCACGACCCTTAGGCAAGAAAACCACTATAGTTAGGTTTAGGATGAACTGCATGGTTGGGCTTAAACTACTACGTTTGTACAGTGAAAATTACACTGAACATTGTGAACACAGGAAACAAACAAACAGCTGATTGTAACTTAACGCACGGGACATGAACAGCGGTCTTCTGGAGGAACAGCCCAGTCACACAGCAGTTCGTGAAATAGTCACAACATTTATTGTATTGATTCACATACATAGACACAAATTTCAAAAAAAAATTCCTGATTGTCAGTACTTAATCAATTCGTTTGTAGTCCACTTAATTGTGAAACGGGGAGTATAAAGTGCGGCGAACGGGAGAAGGTCGGGGCGGATGGGTGGGTCAAAAGACACAGGACTTTCGCCCAGGAGGCCGGTGTTCATGTCCCGTGTGAAACCACAAGTCAATGTTGACTTATTTTATAACTTACAGCACTTCCGGAATTATTTTAACCCAAACCATGATCTATTCCTAAACCTAACTAAGTAGTTTGTTACCTAAGCCTAACCAAGTCGATCTATTCCTAAACCTAACCAAGTAGTTTGTTACCTAGGCCTAACCAAGTAAATCTATTCCTAAACTTAACTAAGTAGTTTTATTTTGAAAAGACTATAGCGGAAGCTGACACGTGCGTCAACGTGTTGCTGGACATTTGTAGGAAAACACATGAAAAATAGTGATGTGTCGGTCGCGAAAGAGCCGGCTCTTTTAAGTGAACGATGGGAGCCTAGAGCCATTTTTTTCTTTTATTAATTCAAAGCAGAATGATAGGATGATCTTCTCCAAGCCACGGTCACTCCATGCACTGACTGTGACTGAGTGTTGTGTTAATGACGTCCGTGCGACCAATCAGGTGATGACAGACAACGATCACACCATCAAGCAGGTGCGCGGCGCGCTGACAGACTACAGGTACAGAGCAGGAGGGAGAGGAGGAGAGAAAGAGAGAGAGGAGTGTGATGCACAAATAGCAGACAAGATGAGTGACAGTCGGAAACGAAGCAGCATGTAAAATGATGGTATTCTGGAAATTATAAGGTTTAATATAATTATATTGAATAATTTAAGTGATATATGTGCACACCTACTAATCATAGGTCAAAACAGCACTAAATTTGGCTGAATTGTAAAAGGCAGAAGTGGTAAAATGAAGAGCTGTTTGGGAGCCGAAAGAGCCGGCTCTTCTTGGTGAGCTGAGCCAAATGATCTGGCTCACTAAAAAGAGCCGGAATTCCCAACACTAATGAAAAATACGCCGTTGAAAGTCGTGCTGTACATCACTAACTACGTCACCACACTCCCGGCGCATTTTTCTCGTGGCGTTTACAGTTGCTGCGGATGGGTTGACATTGTATTTAAGCCCGGTGCGTTTCATACCAGCGTTAAACGGTGCCTGTACCAAACGCCAAACGCCGTGACAAAGCCTCAGTATTCCTAACGCCCTGGGAATGAGAAAGGGCTGGATAGAGGAATACTGGATAGAGGAAATGAGACGTGACGTGGGGAGGGGGCAGGGAATGGAGAAATTAGAATTACTACCTCGCAGCACCTCCACCCTAAGACCACGTCACTTCAATGCACCCGATTCGCCTCCTGTTAGACTAATGTTCTATATGTGTTTAGGAAACGTTCAGGTTTTTTTTTCTCAGGAGGGTCAATGCACTGTTATGGTATGTCAAGCAGGTTTTGAATTACAATTTTGGTGACATGTTTTCTATATTTTTTGCCTTATAATCATCCCTAATTAGTATAATCCAATATTTATATTCAACTGCAACACTTTTGTTTTCATTTGAAGGGATAGTTCAACATTTTGGAAAATTTCTTATGAGAGTTAGATGAGAGGATCGATAACACTCTCGTGTCTGTATGCTAAATATAAAGCTAGAGCCAGGAGAAGGTTAGCTTAGCTTAGCATAAAGACTGGAAACAAAGGGAAACAGCTAGCCTGGCTCTGTCCAAAGGAACCCCCCATAAAACAGCTAATAATTGTTTTTAGACATTGTCTTTTGCCTCCTCCAACCAGTGAATTTGCAGTTCTACATCAATGTCGGTCCAACATGTCATCACTTCATCACTTTATAAAAATCTAATCAGTTCATCCTCGAGTCCAGGTTCCTACAAATTTGAAGAAATTCCCTCCAGGCGTTCCTGAGATATCACGTTCACGCAAATGGACTGGACGGACGGACAAACGGACAACGTGAAAACAGAATGTCTCGGAGGCATAAAAAAGACGGGACATACAGATAGAAACAGCAGGTGAAAAGTGACACACACACACACACACACACACACACACACACACACAGTATGAAACTCTGTCAGCACAGATGGTGGCATTATATTTCTAATAAAGAAGATAAAGAGTGAGCGGCTGACATCCACAAGAGGGGAGTCTGGGTAATTAAATGAGGTATCCCAGCATGCATCACTCAGATAATAACACGCTGGCTGTTGCATGTGTGTGACTCCATGTCTGTGTTGAAGATGTCACCATGTTCGTGTGAAGGGAAGAGAGAAGATGTGATACTGGTGTGAGTGTGTAACAGTCAGGAGAGAGGTGTGACGACACTGGTAATGACAAGATGGAGATGAAGACTTTCAGTATACAGCGCACCGTAAATATCTGTGTTGGCTGGGGCAGCGGTGGCTTAAAGGTCCCATATCATGCTCATTTTCCAGGTTCATACTTTTGTGTTTCTACTAGAACATGTTTACATGCTGTAATGTTAAAAAAACAACTTTATTTTCCTCATACTGTCTGCCTGAATATACCTGTATTTACCCTCCGTCTGAAACGCTTCATTTTAGTGCATTTCAACGGAATTGCGTTGCTTGGCAACAGTTTGGTTCCATATTTACTTCCTGTCAGCTGATGTTATTTACATAACGTGCAACAGGAAATTAACTGGGACACAATTAGAATGTTTACATTTAAAACCGTGTAATGGTCTAAATATTGTATATTTGTGACATCACAAATGGACAGAAATCCTGACGGCTTGTTTCAAACGCACAATTTCTGAATACGGGCTTTGTGTGTTTCTCCGTATATTGAGTGTTTTGATAGTTTACCAGTTTTTATACAGCACTTAAACCTGCTTCATCTCTTTTATATTATAAAAGAGATGAAAATCTCACTTTTTACAATATGGGACCTTTAAAACCCAACCCCTCCAGTAGAGCTGGTCAGTGACCAGCAGATCACACTGTGGTTGTACTGGGCAGCTTCCAGGTGTGAATATGTAACTGTGTGAATGTGATCAATCCATTGGTACCAACTACTGTATACATGCCATATAGCTTGTTGTAAAGGAGGCTAAATATCGCTCCAAAGTTACGCTAAATTTTGGCAAGGAAAAACTGTCATGGCCATTTTCAAAGGGGTCCCTTGATCTCTGACCTCAAGATATGTGAATGAAAATGGGTTCTATGGGTACCCAGGAGTCTGTGATCAGGGCGCTCCTGTAAAAGAGAGGAAACGCTTCCTCTCAGTGAAACTGAGCACTCATGTGTGAACCAGCTGTTCCTGAATTGCTGTGATATGAAAAATGTCCTGGCAACGAGGGAATATTGGGGGAAAAAAATATGGTGCCAGTGATGATGCCAGCAAAAATGTTGCCATGAAATCTATTTGCCTCTTATTTCAAGATGCGATATGAGGTTAATTCAATTCAACCTCACTTTACTGAACATTACACATCACATGTTTAACTTAAACATTGTGTTGTTTTTAATAACAAAATAAGACAAGCATCTCAAATATATAATATCATATCTTGGGCTGCAACTAACAATTACTTGCACAATTAATCTGCTGATTTTTTTTTTCTCAATTAAATCATTGTTTAATGTGTTAAATGCCCCCCCCCCCGACTCATGTGAGTCGTTAGTCACGCGACTCGTTGGATACATCAGACCGGCAATACGTCATCCAGAGTAGGCTCTCATGACCACGCCCTCTTCTGGGGAAGACCGTACCGTGTCCCTCGTAGACGGTAACAGAGTAAAGAGAAGAAGTTGAAACATGTCTCCAAATTTCTACTTTAACCAAACCGCTAATAGTAATAACGCTATGCTGAAGAGTTGCTGTGTAGTTGGTTGCACCAAAAATAAATACAAAAACGCTGATCTCCGATTTGTTCACCTGCCATGTACTAAAAAAAATGTTATAGAGGGGCTTTATGGCTCCAAGCTATAGACCAGACCAGCAGAGGCTTTCACACTGACATTTGAGGCTCATATGATACATTAATATTCACTGTCAGTGTGGTAAATGGCAAAATGATGCTGGTGACAGTGACTAGCATGGCTAGCTAACGTTAGCTTGAGTGTGAGGCTGCTGCAGTAATACAGTTATACATTAGCGTTACAGCAGCATCAGACTGTTGTCTCCAACTAAATCTCAACCTACAGATCTAACAGTTGGTTATTAACACGGCACTGACCAAGCGTTGGTATTTGATGAGCTGGGAGTGAGAATGTGTTGCATGTGCTCGCACACGGGGGGACACAATACACCTTCCTGCCAATGGTTTCACGCTATTCCACTGACCTACAGGTGGCAGCAGTTCGCCAGCAAAGGCAGAGAAGAAGCTATTAAACATGGACGTAAACAATACCGGATTTACTTAAAAAGACGGCTTTGCAAATGTTTAATGAGGAAGGAAATGCATCCGTGTTTTGATGCGTAACACTGAATGTGGACATGACTATTGCTTGTTTACAAGAAAACTCCACAGGGCCCCTTTAACCAAGTGCTGAACATATGGAGGGTAGTTTAGGGGGTCTGACGGTGCATTAACACGAGTACATCCATCAGGGCCAGCCTGGCAGCAGTCCGTGAGGTCATAGAGAGGTGACTGACATTGATCAGTAACCCTCGTGTATTGCTGCTGATGTGCTATGGTCATTCTGTGCAGTGAGTCAGTAAGGTGTTACTGTCTACAACATTAAAACAGGAACATATGATTGAAGTAAGTAAAGTAGACGGATAATCCAACTTCCAACCAACAACACAATTTGGTTGGTATCCAAATAATATCCCACAACTTTAAACCACCCTGTATACGTCCCCCGACTGTCTGAATCCATTTTGCTGAGGTGTGTTGCCGTATTTCTCTGTGCTGCCACCAGCCCCACTCACTGTGGCAGCTGCGGTAAACACATGCAAATTACATAACTGAGAATGTATTGCAGAGTCTACACTGTGTCATAAATTTCAGCTTATTAAAATGTCTCTGGGTGCGCCGCAAATTACACAGCCTCTCTCTCCTGATGACACCAGTGTTGGCCTGTTTGGCAACAGTGTGGAGAGGAGGCGACAGGAGTCATTAGGCAGGAATCCCTCTGTCGCCCTCACCACCATCGCTCCCATCCATTTGCTCTGTCCTCTGCAGCATCCACAGCAGTGGTCTCAAACTCAATTTACCTGGGGGCCGCTGGAGGCAGAGTCTGGGTGAGGCTGGGCCGCATCAGGTATTCCACAAAAAAAGCTTTGTTAAAAAAAAAACAATCTTCTCAAACGTCATTATTAACAGTTCTTTAACTTGAATGGGTTCTTCTGAACATGAACGGTTCTTCTGAACATGAACTGTCCTGAACATGAATGGAACATTGAAGAACATGAACGGTTCTTCTGAACATGGCCTCTATTGCGTCTCCCACTTTTCCTGAAATTGTCTGTGCTCGTCACCAACCTTTCTCTTCACTGCAGGCTTTGAAAAAGACATGATTGGGGCTGTGTGACAAGATATATATTCATTCCACTTGGTGTCACTCCACAATAAAGTCGTGCCTGCTGTGTTTGTGTTGCTCTGCAATTACACCACCAAACCGCTAGTTGGCGGCGGCGTCTCTATGAGTTTCCTTCTTTCATCTGAGTGGATTTGTGTGAACAAACATTGAAAAGATGGAGGCAGAGAGAAGTAGAACTTTCTGTGGTTGTCCGGGGTCCTGGCCGCTCAGCATCGCTGACAGACTGGACCAATCACAGCTGTTGCGGTCTGCGTCGCCGCGACGTGTAGTTACATTTCTGGAGAGGTGCACGTCAGGCTACGGCGTCGATTCAACGCAGAAGTATAAATCAAGCTTTAATCTAGTTTATGCGATGTTACACGGGCGCCACCATAGTTGTTGTGAAATGTTTCTCTGCTTGCATCAAGCCCGGCCGATTGCCCGTCCCCGGGAGCCATATACCCCACTGTGATGGGTAGGTTCGTTCAGCTCGGGCTCGCGCAACAAAGGGACCTTCCACGGCAAACTGACATTCACATAAATCTCGCGGGCCGAGGGCGCCTGGTTAGCTCAGTTGGTAGAGCGGGCGCCCATGTAACAAGACTTGGTCCTGACCGCGGCGGCCCGGGTTCGAATCCGGCCTGTGGCCCTTTCCGCATCCACTCTCTCTCTCTCCCCCCTTTCCAAGACTCTATCCACTGTCCTGTCAATAAAAATGAAAAAATGCCCCCCAAAAAAAAAAACTTTATAAAAAAAAAAAAATTTGCGGGCCGCACTAACATTAAACTTTCATATCAAGGTGGGGGCCACAAAATATCGTCTTGCGGGCCGCAATTGGCCCGCGGGCCGCGAGTTTGAGACCCCTGATCCACAGCCACGGAGCAAAAGTGCATATTGGGGAATGGAATGTCAATTCGTGCTCTGCGCTGATGTTCTTTATCAAACCCTCTCAGTGTTTCCTGCCGTGTCCTCAGCAGTATCAAAGCTACATCTACATTAATATCTTTTCCTTTTAAAACTTAGCTTTTTAAATCAAAAACGATCTCCGTCTAGACGAGCATTTTTGGGCCGTTGCAGAATGAATCTCCGTCCATTCTATCATGACGCATGACCATTTACATATGCCAGTGTAAACAGGAAGTAGCGATAGACATTGATGCAAAGTGCTCGGATAATAGCTTCCCTCCTGCGCATGTAGGCAGTAGTAATATTATAAAAATGCAGAATTTAACTGCAGAATAGCTGCTAGCATAGACAACAAGGTCAACAATGCTTGTAACTCGTTATCCATGTTGAAATTAACCACCGGTGGTCGAGGCTGACAGTGTTTGGTTCCCGTGACGGGGCGTGACGAACCAGGGAAGGACACGTCATGACTGATGAGACCCGATCAAGAAGCGAACATGGGCGTCGTTTTCAAAAGTCTCTGTTTCTGGGTCGTGTCTAGAAGGTAACCAGCAAACTGCGAAGTCTGACTTGCAAAAACTTGCAAACACTCTCACGAGACGCGCTGCCCGATGACCTATCCTAACCTTAACTATTCAAGACCAATGCCTACGGGTTCCCTTCTAGACACTATACCCTGTTTCTGTTCGTCCAGACTAAAACGCAACCTCTGAGTTTTAAAACTAAAACTGGGTCAGCAGGGTTTTCAAACGTCTCCGTTTTAGGGGCTAGAAAACGCCGGAGTAGCGTGGACGCTAGGCATAAACGTAGCAAAACGTTGCCTAAGTTTCATACGACCGCCTTGCTCGGAGGCTAACCACTGGGCCTACATTACTACGATGCATCAGCATCTTCTCTCAGCCCACAACATGGTCTCTGTCATCGTAGCTGACTAACCGTGCAAAACGAAACACATTCACACCAGCTTGTAATGTACTATGCAAAGTCGCCTATCCAAAAGTTCTGCATTCTTTCAGAGCACAGTTGAGTCTTGTTTGAGGAATGTGTCAGTGTACAAGTCTGCACATTTTTATCCACTCCGATAACCCTTATGTCAGAAACTTTGAGACATCTCCAGGGGTTTTTGTTATCATGGCACGATTCAGTTTCCATTTCCCATGCATTCCTGACATACTAACGCACACACACACACACACACACACACACACACACACACACACACACACACACACACACACACACACAAATAGGCCAAGCTTTTTCCCTGCAGATACAGCATCACTAAGATACACACAAAAGGGTTAGCAGCTACAGCATTCCATAACAAGTGCACACGCATGTCCATTAAATGACATATATCCACCCTTGTGTTCCTGGGGGCTTGGTGAACAGAGACGGATGTTTTTTTTCTCAGGAGTTGGTGGAGACCAAACCAGAGCTAACAGGAGAATGAATGCAGGACTTGCAGTAGGTGATGGTTTTGTACTGGACTGCATTATATTGAGGGGTGTTTTTAACTCTCTGTCCTCCTCATGTATATAAATAGAAAGGATGAAACTGTATGGCTGTCAAAGTTAACACGATAATAACGTGCTAATGCAAATTGTTTTGAACGCCACTAATTTTTTTAACGCATTAACGCACCTTGGGATTTTTTTAGGTTGTAACTGAGCCCAGTTTTAAAGCTAGAGTGAAGATACTGGCATCATATGAAACTAGAAAAACCTAGGGAATCCATTGGTACCAACGATACATGCCATATATAGCTAGTTGCATAAGAGGCTAAAGAACGCTCCAAAGTTATGCTCAATTTTGGCGAGGAAAAACTGTCATGTCCATTTTCAAAGGGGTCCCTTGACCTCTGACCTCCAGATCAGTGAATGTAAATGGGTTGTATGGGTACCCACGAGTCTCCCCTTTACAGACATGCCTACTTTATGATAATCACATGCAGTTTGGGGCAAGTCATAGTCAAGTCATCACACTGACACACTGACAGCTGTTGTTGCCTGTTGGGCTGCAGTTTGCCATGTTTGAATTATGAACGTCTTTGTTTCAGAAAATCAAAATGAAGATTCCCATCACAAGTTAGCACGAGGCTTAATTGGATGTCATGTGATTTCAAAAACAATATGACAGGAGAGCTCACCGAAATCCCAGAGTGGTGATGTGCTGGCTGCCCAGCCTGGAGAGGCTCTTCTTGGCCGAGTCCTCCAAGTTGTTGGAGCCCTCGTCGTTGACCACCATGGCCAGTATAAGCCCCGCCTCCACGCCATCCACGTACTTTGCAAGGCGACGGCTCTCGTCCTTACTACGATATGTGTCAAACCTGTGGGAGTGAAGGGAGGTTACAAGAGGAAAAGGGGAAGAAACAACATCATTATTGTGTCTTCCATTCATCCTAAAACAAAGACGGGCCAGAAAATGCATTTTGAAAACATTTGATGATTTTGTCCAACTGAAATGAAGTTGCATACTTTTTTTTTTTTTCCTATAACAACATAAAAACGTTTTTCTAAATTACATGTCCTATAAATATATATTTAAGTTTCATAACAGCGCCTCCCGTCTGTGCTGTTTTTTCTCTGTGCACCCCTGCTGGCTCAGCCGCCAATGAAACCCGTGGCCCATGAAGCCCACCCACTCAGAGGCTTGGAGACTAAAGGAGCATTTCTGATGTATCTATGATGTATGTAAATTTTTTCACTGATAAAAAATACATTAATAATACATTTAAAAAGAAAAAAAATCAGGGAGTGTACCTTCATAAAATGTGGACGTTAAAATAACCTCTAATGAGCGCAAGAGCTAAACACCAAGATCAAATATAAGTTGAACAAGCGATGACATCCATTAGTAAAACACCATCCCACTTCAAAGCAATATTTGCTGTCTATCCACTCATAATTACATGTATTGTTTAATTGTTCCTTAATCTCTACACCACAGTTGACTCAGTCTGCATATTAACTGTGTTGTAATTTACTCAGTGCATTTTATGGCTGTCACCTCTAATCAGACAAAGTCTAATGACAGTAAATTAGAGGAGACTGGATGCAGTCCAATGACTTGCTTCCTCCTCTGAAAATTACAAGAATCTATTTACCACAATAAAAGCTGTATATCAATGCATCTGACCTCCATTTGGAATAAAAAATGCAATGGATAATTAAGCATGAAAGGATATTAAGGATGACATCAATTTCTATATTTAATATCCTTGCATGAAACAACGCTAGGGCCATTAGAGTCACATTTGTCTCCTTCATTACAAGCCTGTGGTTAGACAGCTTATGAGATGTCAGCCACCACATCATTCCTGCTCTAATTAAGAGTGTCATGATTGTTCAGCAGCCGAGACGCGGCCTCTGCTTCGAGAGGACCCTTTACCTGTCATCGTGCAGCACCTCTCCGGTCTTGGGGTCGACGACGTGGATAATGATGCCTCGGCTCCCCCAGCTTTTCTGGAACAGGTAGTTGTTTTGGTTGCTCTCTCCGGGGTGGAGGGTCTTGTTGAGGAGCGTCCACGACAGCTTCTGTTCTCCGTGGATCTCAAGTGTCCCTCCTGTCCCCACGCCAATGTACTTCCTCCCAAAGTAGCTGTGTTCCTTATCGCTGTCATCCAATCTAAGAACAGTGTGGGAGAATTATAAAGATTTTTTAATAATACATGTCTCTCTTCAAGTGCCATTTGAGGCGAGGAAGTTTGCTTCGGTGTTTCAGTTCATGACCCTTATGTAGACATCACACATCACCATATTTAAAGGTCCCATATTATGCTCATTTTCAGGTTCATACTTGTATTTTGTGTTTCTACTAGAACATGTTTACATGCTGTAAAGTTAAAAAAAAACTTTATTTTCCTCATAATGTCGGCCTGAATATGCCTGTATTTACCCTCCGCCCTGAAACGCTCTGTTTTAGCGTATTTCGACGGAACTGCGACAAAATTGCAACAGAATTGCGTTGCTAGGCAACAGCTTGGGTCTATGTGTATTTCCTGTCAGCTGATGAAATTTATGTACACTGCAACCAGGAATAAACTGGGACACATTTAGAATTTTTATGTTTAAAACGTAATGTAAAGGGGTCTAAATATCGTATATTTGTGACATCACAAATGGACAGAAATCCTGACGGTTTGTTTCAAATGCAGAGTTTCTGAATACGGGCTGTGTGTATTTCCCTGTGGATTGAGCGTTTCAATACTTTCACAGTATTTCTATAGGACTTAAGCCTGCTTTATAATAAAAAAACATGAAAATCTCACTTTTTTTATAATATGGGACTTTTAAGAGGTTTTAGCATTTCGAGGATTTTCAGAAAAATGGCAAAAAGACATTCTGCCTTCATGTGGTAGTTGGCAGCAAAGAGTGACGGGAAAAACAGGGGGGAGTATGGGCAGACATGTGATAGGCCTAAAGATCATGGACTCAAACTTGAGGACTGTCCACAAATCCTATGAAAAGACTAAAACCAAGTTTAGTCTCGAGTTAGTCAGTTCCCTACCCTGTCTGTGGCACTCAGACCTAAGTCCATTGGTTTCTACTGAAGACCTAAACCTTTAACATGACTCAAAGTCTATAGCCTTGCTAGCTCTTTGAGGCTGCTAACAAAGACTATGCTAACATGCTGATACATCAGACCGGCAATAGGTCATCCAGAGTAGGCTCGCATGACCACGAACCTCTTTTTTGAAAAACAATCCCGTGTCCCTCATAGTAAAGAGAAGAAGTTGAAACATGTCTCAAAACTTCTACTTTAAATAGGGTGGCCATATATTCCAACCCCCAAAACGGGACCCTTAGGTGTACCGCACGTTCATGCGCGCTAATATGCACACACCATAGGCGTTTTCATCAGGGTGGCCAACTTGGCGCACCTGTGGCTTTCACCCCCTTTTATCACAGGGCTATCCCCGTCATGACTCACTGACAGTTTGGGAGTCCTGCAGAGAGTTTCCCTTGTCTGGGACTACGGAAATTATTTTTCAACTTTAGTTCACAACAACCGGTTCGTTGCACATTATCACTTACTTAGAGAATAGCATAGTAATAGTAGTAGGCTAGCCATACATGACATTGTAGAGTGGACATAGATGGCAATATTTATCCAGTAATAGAACTTTAACTCCATTCATTTACCTCCATTCATTTGAGGAAAAACAAAGTTGAAGGTATTTTCAATTTATTAATTTAATTTTAAAATGTATTTTTTTATTTATTTTTTAGAAAACATCCACCATCCCGCTCCACTCCGCCCCAACATCTGAGGCTGATGAGAATGCCATTTGTTTGGCAGGTATTTGGTTATAAACTGCAGTAGCTTATTGGGCAAATAATTTTTTTTAACCTGATGGTGGCGCTAGATGAAAAGTCAGGGGATCGCCAAAGTCAGTAGGGTTTCATCTTCTGGGGAACACGAAAGTCTGTGTCTCATGACTGGCCGAAATTGCCATCCCTCGAGCCACGTTTCTAAAAGGGCTCACAAATATATTGTTTCATTTTTTTAGAATAGGCTCAGTAATTTCCTAAAACAGCTTTCGACTGTAGTTTTTTAGCAAACATTACTCACACGGGAGGAAATAGTGGATTTGTTGGGGACTATTTTCAGAGGCAAGTGTATCCACATATGGTGCTCTAGTAAGTATTTGTGGCATCAGGATAGTGTATGTGGGATGGAGTCCAAATACACTACAGTGTGTTCACGGTAATGAAGGAACATGTCACCCAGTGCAACAGTGTGACTAATTGATGTGTTTTTAGACAACAATGGAGCTATATAATATATCAGGCTTTGGATACACACACACATTCTTATTAGTATAGATTGCACATGAGATTTTCTGACAATAAAAAAAAGATATTGAGATGAATCAGAGGATGAATCCACATTTGGTGCTCTGAATATTTCTGGCAGCAGGACAGCATGTGGGATTGAGTCAAAATAAACTACAGCAGAGTGTGTGTGTGTGTGTGTTCATGGTAATGAAGGAATTGAGCTATATGGCACTGAGGAATAAGCTAGGATTTACTAGTCCTGGTCCAGGTTTGAATTGGGTTGCCATTTCCTGTAACAGATTGTTACTCATGGATGGTAATACATTTTATGGGTGTGACGGTTGTGGATCAGGGCTAAGGCAATACTTTGCAGTATCAATTCATCACTGGTTTTGGTCTCTACATGAGATTTGTCGACATTAGCAAAAAACAGTGTCTGGCTTTTCCTTTAAGGTTAACTGTCTGATAGGCATCCAGTTTAATATTAATACAGACTTTATATAAGAAGTGGATGCAGTCACCGTGACGTCACCCATTGCTTTGTGGAATGCTGTTTTGAAGCCTTGGCTTCAGGGTTTTGGCTGTTACCATCTTGGCTTTTGGCCGTCGCCATCTTGGCTTTTTGGAACCAGAACTGACACAAAAGGGCGGAGCTAAGTAAAACCGAATGCTGAATAAGACATTTTTTAGGCGACCAAAATGTTACAATTAACTTTCATGAACTGAAAACACACTGTGAAAGAGTGTCCAAAAAATGTCATTCAGATCCATCGCAGGCTTTTGGAGTAATCCTCCAAACGGACAAACAAACAAACAAACCAACGCCGATGAAAACATAACCTCCTTCCTAGGCCTACAGCCTTGACGGAGGTAATGAGAGAGGCATCCGCCATAAAGTCACACGGAACACACATTTGCACATGTTCTATTTGTAACGTTAAAATTATTAGCTTTTTATATTTCCAAATACACCTAAAACCAGGGTTGAACCAAGGTCAGATAACCCTGGTTCAACCCTGGTCATTGGTGTGGAAGGGGTATAAATGGGACCATAATTTACTAAATGAACATCGTGCTGTATTGAAGAAGACTTGAACCTAGCGATTGAGACCATAAACTCATGTTTACAATGTTTACTGAGGTAATAAATCAAGAGAGAAGTAGACTCATTTTCTCATAGACTTCTATACAATCAGACTTCTTTTAGCAACCAGAGGAGTCGCCCCCTGCTGGATATTAGGAAGAATGCAAGTTTAAGGCTCTTCTGCATTGTTTCACTTTTCAGAACCGGAGGTAGGCACCTGGTTTTACAACACAAATGTAATCAATCAAAGTATACTAGATTGATCATATCAGAGAAGGACCACATTGACGAAATACATTTTTAATGACAGGCCAAATATAGATTCAGAACATCAGATAACACATAATTGGTTGATTTGAATATTTAAAGTGACTATGTTAATAAGTTGATTAGCATGACTTCTTGAAAAGAACCTTGCCGCCCTACCCATCGCTGTTTTCATGCTAAACTTTCATTCAACTGTACCTTCCAAACAGGGAGATGGTGAGGTTGCCTTTATAAGGACAGTCCGGGCTTCCGATGTGCAACTCCCCCTTGTTCCCAATCAGAATGTGTTTTGTTCGAAGCAGTATGGCCCGGTTGGTGTCAGCAATCACCAGCTTTCCTAAAGGGGAGAGAGAGAGAGTGTGGAGGGATGGTAGTGATGAAGGCTCCTGGCAGGTCATTCATGCTCCAGTGCCCTCAGACTTCTTCCTACCATTTAAGGCCCTGGGCTGAGGTTGTCCACACAGACAGGCAGACACACACACATGCCAGATGGAGCTGGCATGTGTGCCACCTGCGTTACCAGGTCTGCAGTCTAATGATTCCAGTTCAGTAGTGAAGTGGTGAATGGCTGTTGAACTTCAAACATCATCTCCTGTATGTGCTATACTTTAGGCCCTGCTTTCACCACATTTTTGTCTTGAAAAACGATACTCTTTTTGTGCTTTTGTACAACACATTCGACAAGATTGAATGTATTCATTGACTTTGAAAGATAATTCAGTCGGAGACACTTCTGTCAGGGAATTGATATAGTAAATGGTTCTACGGTTAAATGTAGCAGAAAACACTCTGCTCTGAACTGTAAAATAGTCTGAGCCATTTAGGATTCTGCTGGTAGCGCTAACGCCCCATAATGCATACTGTAACGGTATAGAATCAGAAATAGCTGTAAATATACATAAGCATTAGATCTTAGCAAGTCAACACGATCAAATAATACCAAGCAACATTCCCTTATAAAATCCTTAATTTACCCCCCAAAACACACACGTTTGGTAGCCAGAGATCCCTGAACTGGTCCATTAATTTGAATAATGGAAAATTAAACCTTAATTTCAAAACCAAGATATTGCATTAAATATACCTTAATATAATACAATTGATAAATTGAATCCATAACTTACCCTTAAAACCCATTTAAAATACATTATTAGAGTTTCATTCATTAGTGATTAGTGAAGAGTTCAGTCATATGAGGAGGAGGTTGGGGTGGTGGAAGGTGTTGCAGCAGCGAGGACTGAAGATGTCAGCAGAGTAATAGTGTGAACTGACTGTTACGGCAGCCTGGTTCACTTCAATGAGTAAAGGTTTGGATGTTGAGCTAATGAGCCGGTAAGCCAAACAGATGATGCATCAAGCATGAATAAAGTGGCTGAAGATCAGCTGATGTGAGTGTGACTTCACTGCTCTGCCTTCACTGAATACGCTGTTGTTCAGCAGTTAAAGACACAGTGAAATAATGTATTCTTTAGTTCTATTACTGTGTGCCTATGTTAACTGTTCACATATCTCTATGCTAGACTGTTTTAATATCAAAGTCTCTTTATTTTCTCTTCCTGTAAAATGGCACAGTATTTCTGGTGACTCATCTTGAAACTCTGGGTTATATACACAGGTGTATTTCCATCAAATGTGATTTAGGGTGACTCACCCATCTTAGAAAAGCACACTTGACCGTGAGCTTGTGGGTCGTAGCTAGCATAGCAATATCATACTGTAGAAGGAGGCACAAACTGTTTTTGTGCTTCCACGAGAATGTGGTTGAGGTTTAATTCATTCATTTCTTACTCATCCTCCTCCTCCTGATCTAACAGTGTGGACGAGGTTCTCTCATAGACTGTATATAAGAAGTGGACGTAGTCATGAATAAAATAATAATAAATTTCTCCCTATACAATTTAGCACTTCCGGTTCCCTCATCTGGAAGTCAATGGGTTTTTAGTTAGATGTCTGAAATAAGGTCTGTGGTTAACACCATCTGAAGAGATTTTAAAGTGTTTTTGTTCTACGATAAAAAATACGTCAGTAAATATCCCACTCCTGAATTTTGAAACTTTTACGTGTCCTAAAAAAGGCGTTCTGCTAACAAGTGGCTAAATGAAACTGCTAAACGTCATCACGCCGACTCGTCCGCCTTTACCGCCTCGTTGTGTATACTCGCCTTCATGCGATGTGGTGTAATTCGTTTATAGCTTAATGTTAGCTTTTTATTTCCGCCGATTGCATTCACACTTCAAAAATCATAAAAGTGGTGTTCATTATGTAAACGTGTGTTTGCCACAGAGTCTTTGCCAGAGAATTTTTGCAATAATCCAAAATCCAATGGCAAAATTTCCTGGTTGGCTTACAAAGATACGTCATCCCTGCAGCACTCTATATCAAGCTATTTGTTAAGCCACGCCCATATTTAAGCAACCCAATCACATCTAAAGGATTTGATTTAAATCCCCCCATAACTATACCCACCCTCCACACAAAATATGTCATTTTACATATAAGAAAGAAGCTCTAACTACCATTTTGTTGTGATTTTAAAGAAAGGTGAATAGAAAATGGATTCGTCAAGCATACCTCCGCTGAGAATCTCGATGGAGTGGACCGTAGCTGAAGTTGTGAGGAGGACCTTCCTGCCATAGCCGATTGTAACGCGGTGGTCTTCGCTGTGTCCCGGCATCCATGGCTGCAATCCTGGCTCCTTATCCGGACACACTGCAGGAGATAGAAAATACACAAACTTTTAACTTCTAAATATGCATACAACTCATCAGTGGTGGAACGTAACTAAGTACATACTCAAGTAAAGTACATCAGGCATATATGTAAATATATCAAAAGAATTGATTCCCTATTTTGAATTCAACAATCAGAAAGAAATCCTTAATACAGACCGGGAGAAAGAATAACTGGGTGTGCATGCACCCGGACATTCATATTTATATACACTATACATAGACCAACCTGTCACTGTTTATTGAAAGCAACAGGTTGGTTAATTTTTTTCTAGAGACTGTTGAAAGGCACTGTGGGAAAAGCTTCAAAATCATGTAGAAATAAATAAAATCTGTGAGTGATCATCGTCGATTGATAAGATCAGCATTATTAGTACATCAGGTTTGTCAATGAATTCTCTGCCGATCTGATTTTTTTTCATTCCTTGTCTACTCTGTAACTTTCTCAGCTCCCCTACTATCTAAATGGGGATGAAATAGCACACAAGGTTATTGGATTGCTCACTCAAGAGTAAGAGTGACTGATAAACCCATTTAGTTTGTGTCTGTTATTGTCGGCACAGCACTAAGACACTGTGTGTAACTGTCCAGTCTGCCGATAGAGTTCCAGTCTATTGCTCTCCGGTGTGTGCGGTGGTTACCTCATCTCCCTGCCACCTAATGGATCCGTCAATGGCATTGACTGGCCAGGGACCTGAACTGTCAAGTAGATTTCCCAGAGGGCTAACACAGATTGATAGGTGGTGATGTGCAATCAGCTGGCTCCTGCTGTCTGTGAGCGACGTCTGTTTGGCTCTGGAGGACTCAGAGTGTCTGTTGCCCTGCTATGACTAAGACACTATTCCCCTAATGATTGTATGACCTTATTCTGCACACAGTGAATCTAACAAAGCTGTTATTTCATTATTTTGATTATGTGAAAATACTGTATTGTCTTCTCGTTACATATGTTACTTTAACTTTACTTTACATTCAAGTTTCTGCAAGTTCATTCGCAGTCACTTAACTAGCCTTGTCTTGTTTTTCCTTCTCGTCTACCCTTTTATTTCAATTGACTGCAATTGACTTACTCTTACAGACATAAAATGTAAGCCAAAGGCAAAACCCTACATACAGCATACAGTAAAAACTTCCTCATCAGCAGCTGTTGAAACACATTTGTGAGTGAGCGTCTGAAGCTGGCCCTTGGAGATCTGTGGCTGCCAGTTGCTGGAGCGTTTGACAGCTGTGAGAAAAACTGCTGAACCTGCTCCTTTGCTTTGCTTGAAATTCTTGTCTTAATCCGACAACACAACTGAACTGTGCCTGACCTTCATCAGAAAACCATCAACACAGGTGAGTCAGGGAGAGTTATACCGCACAAATATATCAGAAGAAATAAAGACTTCAAAGCATTACACATGGTTTCTTCACAACTTCAATGACGGCTGAAGAAACAAACACAAGACTTTCAACCAGGAGACCGCTGTTCGTGGCCCGTGTGAAATTAAAAGTAACGTTGACTTATTTTGTCACGTCAGTCTTTAGTTACGTGACTCGTCGGCATCGTCAGTCCAATGAGTCATGTGAGTCGTAAGTATCGTCAGTTGCGTGTGTTGTGGAATTTCTTTCACAGGTTAACTCATTCAGCAGGAAGGAAGAGGCCCATGAGCCGTTGATGTTTTACGCAGAAGGTTTTATTGAAACTTGATCAAGGAAAATTGTCAGGTCTCCACCAGTGAGGTGCTCCGCGTCTCTGTGACTTTGGTTGCCCCAGCAACATGCTCCTTTCACTAACCACAGCTGCACAGATAAGCCATCTCACCCTCAGACAGTAATGCAACCCAATGATGTCAGCACGAGGGACACGCTGACCCCCGACCCAGCCGAGAGAGGAATAGACGGAAAATTCCATCACAACATGAGTCGCTAGTCAGTGAAGTTAACGTCAACAACGACCGTTTCCTAACCCTACCTAAGTGGTTGTGTTGCCTAAACCTAACTTCATGTATGTAAGCAGCATATATTGAGGTATTAAGCGAGTTTAGGGAGTGAGAATGTGTTGTCGTGGTAGACCAGTCCGAAAACACCAATGCTCACAGTATAGCTCCTTATTCAACCATCTGGCTATACACTCAACAACAAGCAGCATTCTGTGGCTTCATATTGTTTGAGGAGCCAAAAAAAAGAAAAGTAGAAATATTAGAAATCATCAACAATGGTTCCAGTAAGAGAAATTAAATATTAACAAATCAAAATACTCAACTCTAATGAGCTGATCTGGATGCTGAATCCTAAAGAATGTACATCATTAGGACAGCACTCCGGTTAAATTAGTAATTAAAAATGTTTAAATGAATTCTTTCATCAGAGTTAATAAGAGGATTAAGAGACAGTTTGAGTGGTCATAAAGTTGCAAAAACCAAGCCTCCAAATAATTAGTTTTCCAGAGTTGCCCATGAGGGGAAGATGGAATCAAAGGCAATTCCAATCACGGATGCTAACGCAGTCCAGGCTGAAGATGTCAAAACACCACTGTGTAACTTTTTCTGTGTAAAAGGGCTGGGACTGTAGCCTATATATCAAACTGCTGAAAGTTTGGACTGAAGGACTAAAGGTAAAAAGCTATTGCTTTTATTCCAACTCATACATTAAATAAAACTACGTAGTTAGGTTTAGGAATAGATCAACTTGGTTAGGCTTAGGCAACAAACTACCTAGTTAGCTTTAGGTAAAGATCGACTTGGTTAGGCTTAGGCAACAAACTATTTTGTTAGGTTTAGGAATAGATCAACGTGGTTAGGCTAAGGCAATAAAACTACTTAGTTAGGTTTAGGAATAGATCAACTTGGTTAGGCTAAGGCAAGAAAACTACTTAGTTAGCTTTAGGTAAAGATCGACTTGGTTAGGCTAAGGCAAGAAAACTACTTAGTTAGGTTTAGGAATAGATCAACTTGGTTAGGCTTACACAACAAACTACTTAGTTAGCTTTAAGAAAAGATCAACTTGGCTAGGCTTAGGCAACTACTTATTAGGTTTAGGAAAAGATGGTGGTTTGGGTTAAAATAAGTGCTGTAATTTAAGTACAGAAGTTACGTGACAACGACGTGGCTGCAAGACCTTTTTCTTTGTGGCTTATTATTATCATCCGACAAATAATTTGCTATTTCAGTGATAAACTGGTGGTGGGTTTGTATTTACACTTAACTGTGCTGGCATTACAGATCAACCTGTGATCAGATTACCTGGTTGTCGCAGTAACGGGAGACTTTGAGGACAACAAGATGAAGCTATGCCGTCTCCCTGAAAGCTTTTTGTCTTCGCTAATCAAAGTCATGCATTCTTGGTCAACTTCAGTGCAATTCACTGCAGCATTGATTTCTTAAAAAGAAAACAAATAGAATGAAAAAGAAGGCTGTGCTGCATCGAGGCAGTTCTGACAGCACTTAAAGAAGGGAATTGGAAGTCTGAACGCTGCTATACACTGTGTGAAATGGAGAGGAAATGAACTGATGGCACGGCTTGTCTAAACAAAACAAATCCATCTTAACAACACATTTGCTAATGAGCTGAAGCTGCTTAGCGCTTGTATTTTTCACACATTTTGCACATTTCCATTTCCATATTTCCTACTTAATGTGTCTGACTATGAGGCTTGTCTCTATATCCACTATAAATCATCCTCATTTGCTTTTTTGGATTTTTCTTTGATGCATTCTTTTACTGTTTGCTTTTTAACGTCCCAAAAATGACAGGGAATCTTAAACTTCCATTTAATGAAATTGCAAAGCAAATCAGTGTCCCCCCATTTCTGTACCTTTCTGAAACTGACGGTGTGGATGTTCTGAACAACTAAACAGTTTCCATTTCTAATGTGGTCAGACAACAGGTCGTAGAACCTTCCAGAGATCAGCTGCCAATCAAAATCGGGCCACTTTTGCATTATTTTATTTGTCTGCTGAAGAAGTGCATGTTCAGACATATACTGAAGCCCTAAACGGACATGATGCAAACATGTTTTTAATGCCATTATCTCCAGATCACAAGTAAATCATCTCGAGTTAACAAAGCTTGTCTTCTCGAGATAATGGCGTTAAAAACATGTTTGCATCATGCCCGCTCAGTACAATGACGTATTAGGGCCATTGTAGGTAAAAAAATATATATATATGCAGCCGGAGTAGGGGATTAATATATTGCGAGAAAAAAAGCAGGATTCTTGAGATTAAGATTGAAAATTTACGCGAAAAAAACAAGGAAAAATAGTGGAGGCAAAACCATGGTAACGCCAGCCAACATCTGAATTCCGTTAGATACATATACACGTTTTCTTTCATGTTCTTTGTGTTCTTTTATGAACATAAGTAAATACTAATATTGTAGAAGTTACAGGAAAGATGAGCAACTTTTATCTTTGACTACGTGAAGGCGTGTCTTTTATTTCAGCAAAGCTAACACTAAAAAACGTTTTTCCAATTTTTTTTTTCGTAATCTTACGACTTTATAATCTCAGAATTTTTTCTTGTAAATTTGGCACTCCAAGGTAAGAGAATATTCAAGTTTTTTTCGTGTATATTTACATTGATCTCAGAAAGTTTTTTTCTCTGAATATTACCCCCCTCCACTGGTTCCAAAATTATTATTTTTTTTACCTAAATTGGCCCTAATACGCCGTCATAGTTTAGGGCTTCCGTACAGACTACATGTACATGATATCAGCCCAATAATGGTCCAATGTCAGGTATGACAATTTGTGATGTTATCGTGTGGAGCATCATAGCGGAAGAAAAACAATTCTGTGTGTTGAAAGAAAGAAAAAAAAAATTACAACATCAAAATTCTTTGATGTGCTCCATGATACATGATCATGGAAGTCTGTCTCCCATTCATCCTGCAGGTCATGAACCTAACTGCAACCGTGGTCAGGGTTCTACCATGTTGTCTAACTCAAGTCATGGCCGGAATTCGTGTCACTACAATCATCTGAACTGACATAGTGCAATCTTGAAAGACATTAATGGGATGTAGTCTAATTTTGGCATTAGGTGGTGCTATTTTCTTCTTTACTCCCCAGTTGTTCTGCTACTAAAGGTGCTAAATTCGACATGCAGAGCATATGAGGATTGCCTCCCCACGGGTCTCAACATGGTGACAGCTGAGCCGGCGTCTAGCAGCCAACGGCGCTAATAGCGCTAACAGTGCAAATAACGACAACAGAGCTAACCGCGCTTACCTGAAGGGGGAACCGGAAGGGGGCGCTACGCTTCCGCGACGACACCATGGGTCGGGACGGCGTTATCAACAGAAATATGAAACATCACATTCTGCGCAACAGGTGACTTCACCAAAGGAAAGAACTACGAGACCCTGGGTGTTGCTGTCAGATGAAAACTTCTTATCTTATCTTATAATGTCAGATTTTCAGGAACGAACAAAAACAAGCTCGTATTAAGTTTAGTGACAATGCAGAATTTAAATAACCCAATGAAGATTTAATGAGCAGAAAAGATGAGGCAATTTCCTAAACCCATAAAAGGAGAACGTAATCCAATTTATCTGAAGAGGTAAAAGTCACTGTTGTTTTATATCAGTTGGCCAGAGAGGAACAAAATAACCGTTAATTCATACGAAAATGTCTCATATTATTACTTCCACTTATGCCGCTACCTGATGTCACTGCTTTCCTCTGTGTTTTGAGCTTCTCATTGAGATGCAGTCCCCTAAACCTCCAATACAAAGCCAAGCTGTCTCAGATTGAGGTGCTCTTGTGGTTGCGATTAAAAAGATTTGCTTACGGCTCAGAGAGCCTCTGTTTGCAGTCACAATAAAGCCGCAGTTAAAAAATAACAGTGAGAGAGAATTAAGAGATATGTGTAAGTTAATACTTTTTTCTAATACCTTGAGCACTATTCCACAAACAAACAATTGTGGTTTGTATTCATTCAGTCAAACATTAGAGCAGTAGTCATTGCAGACAATCCTGGCAGAGATCAGTGTTGGATGAAAAACAGCCAAAATGTAGCCACTGAATTTAGAAATTTAAAGGTCCCATATCGTGCTCATTTTCAGGTTCATACTTGTTTTTTGTGTTTCTACTAGAACATGTTAACATACTGTAATGTTCAAAAAAAACTTTTATTTCCTCATACTGTCAGTCTGAATAGGCCTGTATTTACCCTCTGACTGAAACGCTCCGTTTTAGTGCATTTTGACGGAATTGCAACAGAATTGCATTGCTAGGCAACAGCTTGGGTCCATGTGTACTCCCGGTCAGCTGATGACATTCACATACACTGCAACCAGGAATAAACTGGGACACACTTATAATGTTTACGTTTAAAACTGTGTAAAGGGACTAAATATTGTATATTTGTGACATCACAAATGGACAGAAATCCTGACAGCTTGTTTCAAATGCAGAGTTTCTGAATACGGGCTGTGTGTATTTCCCTGTGGATTGAGCGTTTCGATACTTTCACAGTATTTATATAGGGCTTAAGCCTGTTTTATAATAAAAACATGAAAATCTCACTTTTTTATAATATGGGACCTTTAAAGGATAATTTTATCCAAATTGCACACCAGAATAACACATTCTATTTCTCTCTTTCTCATGTCATGTAAGTAGTGGGTTTCATTTGTCCACTTTTTGTGACTCTGTAAGCCCTGTCTCCTAGAAATTGCATTATATGTTACATTATATAATACGTTTTGGAGAAAAGGTATATGCTGCCTGTGTTGTCGTGTCAAGTTGTTGTCGCTAAATTATGAGCAGGCTGTGATAAATCCCCGTAAAATCCGATGTGACTATAGAGTAGGTAGACACTTTTATTTTGGACGGTACAGCTGGAGTACATGGTTGTCTCTAGACAGTTGATGATGTGAAAGGCAAACACAGGACTTTCACCCAGAAGACCGCTGTTTATTAGGGCTTCACCTATCACCCCGATTCGATGCTATCATGATACTTGGGTGCCGATTCTACAAGTAGCGCGATTGGATTTATTTATATATATTATTTCGATTTTTGTTAACTTTTTTTTAACACTAGACCATGGGAAAAAGTTGAATCATACAATTCTAGGGACTTTGGAAAATATCTAAATGAATACAGTAAGAATGTTTGTTTTACAGCATGTATGTAGTCAGAGATGTCCTGAAGTCAAATATATCAGTCATTGTGAGGCATTATTTTTTTTTATTTTTTTTTAAGACATTTTCCTCACAAATTAGTGGTATATTCTTTTTAATTTATAAGGGACATGTAATGTTTTATACTTCTGGTGAATATAATCCAATCACTCTTATTTCCATATATGTATTTTGTATATACAGTTCCTATTGTTAACACCTTATTTTGAAAAGTGGACGTAGTCCCACGTGTCTACTTCCTCTAATTTCTCCAAGGTGGTCTCTAGCTCTCCCGTCAGCTCCGTTCTCTTTATACATCCATGGTCAGCTCCATCGGGGCCGTTTGAATGCAGAGAACATAAATGTCAGTATATGGGTGCTCTACAGTTGTAGCGTCGGCCCATTTGACCACGGAGATGAGAGCGACTGCCGGCTCGACCGCACGTTACCGCCATACGATACCGTTTCCTGTCCGTGACAGAGTTAGCATGCAGCTTTAGCCGTGATGTCTAGCTCTGCTTTTCCTGCAATGTGTGAAACCCAAAGTGTTTCCATTCTTTACTGGATGTGTAGTGTTTACCATTTAACATGTGTGGATGCAGGTCGTATCCACGCTGACCCTCCAACGTTTTCTTCTTTTTTGTTTCGGCTCGCGGCTGCCGGCTTGTTTGTTTTGTTTGAAGGATACGGAACGGATATGGCATCACCTTACTCAGACTACAACAATAAAAGCGGTAACGTCCTTCTACCTCCACATAGACTCAAATGAAGGAAATATATCGATTCTGGCATTAAAAAATGTATTTCAAAATCGTAAAAAAAATCGCGATACATAGGTGAATCAATTTTTGTTTCCCACCCTTACTGTTTATGAAACTAAACCTCAACGTTAACTTTTTGTCACGTCATTAGTCATGTGACTCATTCCAATCATTAGTCTTGTGAGTCGGTCAAGTTAACATCAACCACAATCTTTTCCTAATTTGATGAGTTGGCAGTGAGAATGTGTTATCCCCAGGACTGGTCCTGCAGCAACATCAGCCACATCTGTCAAAGCTGAGCCTCAACTTTGCTTCTTCTTCTTCTTTCCGTTTCATGGAAAGATTTCATTAGAGGTTGCATACTGTCATCTAATTACAGAGGCAAATGCACGTGTTGAGGGGGACGTGTATGAATTAAGGTTAGGGAAAGACTGTGGTTTTAAATGTTAATAAAGTAAACACATTGTGTCTGTGCTTCAGATCGCTGTTTAACTATCACATTCTTTCCCTAACTTTAACCAAGTGCTTTAAGTTTCCTAAACGATGTTAATGACGCTCTAGCTGCCATGATATTGAAGGAAAATAAATCAAATACATTGTCAGTGAACATAATGCGGGCGGCATTATTTTTTTAATCTCAATGCTGTGAGCAACACAAACTAAATTCCTTTCACCTCCATTGCAATGAGGTAAGAAAGAAAATAATGAAAATAATGAATATTATACTTTTTTTGTTTTGACACTTTCTGCATCTTCCCATTGCACTTTACAGTATTCCATCTCAAAACTTCTGGAAAAGGCTTGTTTCACTCAATTTTATATTAATTTTGGGCAAACCAACCCCTTTAAAGTGGCAGTAGGCAGTACATTTTTGTCATCATTGGGCAAAAATTCCATAATAACCTTTCAGCATATTGTAATTCAAGTGTTCTGAGAGAGAACTAGACTTCTGCTCCTCCTCATGGCTCTGTTTTCAGGCTTTAGAAAGCCTAGCCCGTGACGGTAGACTTCGACCAATCACGGGCCATTTCAGAGAGAGAGAGCGTTCCTATTGGCTGTGCTCTGGTCATGTGACCGAAACTTGGCGTTCCTTCAACCCATCTCAACCTGATCTCAACATGGTTGTCACAAACGTTCTCATTTTACAGCTAAACCGTGAACTACAAGATGATTCTGAAAACATCTGAGGCGAGAAATAGGCATTACAGTAACAGAATATTGATTCATATTTGATCAGCGCTGACTAGTTTGACCATTTAGTCGGAGTTCACGAGTGATTGACAGCCGGCTCTCATAGACAGCAGATGGACAGCGGACTCAGATCAGCTCTTACTGCTTGCTTTCCTCCAGTCTGAGAAATCTTGCAGATGCCGTTAGGAGCACCGGAGGACACAGAGGCACATGATTTTTTTCAAGTTACCTGTTTCACGTACTACTGTCACGATATAGCTGTTTTATAGCAATAACTTTTTTTAATCATATTTGCTCCAATCTCACCTACTTCCGCTTTAATTGCAATTCCACATCCATTAGCAGCAGAATATCCTACACGTATGGGCATACCTTAGGTACAGTCAGTCTGAAGGCTACAGGGCTTTGGCAGTAGCATCTCGTTGTGCTGTGGCTCAGGGACTAATCCATCATTGTTCTCGACAGCTGCTGTAGTTTACATACGGAGCAGGCGCTACATTTGGGTACACTCCACTGCAGATCTTTTGACTAAAATAATGAACAGTGATGAGTTTAACACAATGTAACAAGGCAGGATAAAGTGATAAAGGCAACAGAGAGCTGACTGGAGAGCAGAAAGAAGTGCAGTAGTCAGCTAGTGGTAGTGCTTATCTTAATGGTGTCAGGCTACACACAGCCCCATTAAAGGATAGCACTGGCATTGTTCTGTCTTTTTATTGTTATCAATGGATCCTATTAAAGACCAAACCCAACAATGAATGGAAGCTACAAAGTATTGTCTGTGTATACCTGTATTTACCCTCTGTCTGAAACACTCCGTTTTAGTGCATTTCAATGGAAATGCAATGGAATTGCAACAGAATTGCGTTGCTGGGCAACAGTTTGGGTCCATGTTTACTTCCTGTCAGCTGATGATATTCACATACACTGCAACAGGATATAAACTGGGACACATTTATAATGTTTATGTTTAAAACCGTGAAGCGGTCTAAATATTGTATATTTGTGACATCACAAATGAACAGAAATTTAAAAAAGGCTTGTTTCAAACGCACAATTTCTGAATACGGGCTGTGTGTATTTCTCTGTATATTGAGCGTTTTGATAGTTTAACAGTATTTATAAAGCACTTAAACCCGTTTTATAATATAAAAGACCTGATAATCTCATTTTTTACAATCTGGGACCTTTAAAGTCCAATTGAAATTAAACTGCAGTTTCTTTTTGTGCTACAACATACAGAACTGCTCTGTACATTAACGTGTGGTGATATTCTCTACTTTTCATGAAACCCAACAATGAAATGATCCTACTATGTATCACATCAGTGAGCCACACTGTTGCATTTTGAGTAGCATTTGCTAAAAAAAGACTCCAATGTCTAGCTGTTTTAGGAAATTAATGATTGAACATTTTTGAAAATGTAAGTATGAATTTGTGGGGCTCAGGTTCTATCTGGTCAACGTCACCTTGAAGCTGCTTCACATCCTCCCGCATCCATTTACTTCTATACAGTATGTTCACATTCTATGTACAATTTTTGGTCATATGGATTGTCCATAGTGTAATTTTAATATGTTGTTTATTCTGTACACATTACATCTATTGCATGTCTGTCCGTCCTGGGAGAGGGATCCCTCTTCTTGAGGTTTCTTCCATTTCTTTCCTGTAAAAGTTTTTTTTGAGGGGAGTATTTCATGATTTGAATCGAGGGCCTAAGGACAGTGGGTGTCAGATGCCGTTTAGATTGTAAAGTCCCTTTAGTCAAATGTGTGATTTGTGATATTGGCCTATATGAATCAAATTGACTTGACCTGGGGGCAGTGCAACCAGCTGTACACATGACACTGACATGATCTTAGGCAGTCGGTTTGGCAAACGTGTCAGTTGTCTATTTACACAGACAAAGAGCAACATTAGTATTCAGTCACTGGCCCTGTTCAGACCTGGTATTAGCATGCGTCCTCAGTGATACGATCACAAGGGGACAGCTCTAAGTACAGGTGTGCATTGAGGACGCATTGAGATCTGATCTTTCAGACCACATTCAGAGGTGGTCTGGGCCACATATGACCACATTCTTTTAGCAGTGTGTAGTGAATGTGTCCTGGGCCACATTAAGGACCGCCTACTCATCTGATGTCCAGCTGTGATCCACGGGATCACCGCGCTCCTCAGGTGAATAAACAGGCAGACACGGGCGCTTGTCACCTTTGGAAATGGCCTCTGTGATCTACTGTATCCTGTCGGTACAACTGTATTGTATTGAAATATAGCTTATTTATAGGCTACATATCTACAGACTATCAGACTGGGCCTATAGCCTACAGCATCCACTTAAAATTCTCACTCTTACTTACAGAGCACTGCACGGTCAGACTCCTACATATGTGGCCGAACTACTTCGCCCTTACACATCAGCTCGACCTCTTAGGTCAAACATGAAAAACGTCTGTCCCACACACTCGCCTTTAGACCCGTGGCGATCGTACTTTCGAGGCCGTAGCACTTAAACTCTGGAATGCTCTGGCCGCACCTTTACGGTCTGATGACTCTGTGGACTCTTTTAAAGGTCAGTTAAAGACTCACCTGTCTAGACAGGTGTTTGGGTAACCTGGATGCACCAGGCCTGCACTTAATGTAGTTATTATATACTTTTCTCTATGCATTGTGTTTTATTTAATCATTTCTTAATAACGTGGCTCCTGTGGTAACCACATCTTTATACAAGCTCTTTCTTGTATGTTTGCATAATGATCTTGTTAAGATCATCACTCTGTGAGGTATGTCTGTGAAAAGCGCTATATAAATATATTTTACTTACTTACTTACTTACTAACTAACTATGTCTGTCTGCTGCTTGGTGCTAGGTAGGTAGTGCACGGTGGGTTTGTCAGAGCTTTAGCTGCCTGCTGCAACTCCAAGTTACACTGATGAGAGCAGTGAAATTGAACCAAACACACACACACACACACACACACACACACACACAAACAAACAAACACATACGCACACACACACACACACACACACACACACACACACACACACACACACACACACACACATTGTTTAAAAAGACCTTTACAAATCACTGTGACATGTTTTTGACTCCAGAAAGGATCAGAGTTTGTGATTTCAGTTGGGCTTTAAAAACACATAAAAGATCTGTGCTGTTGCGATGATAGGTGACACTCCAGTGTAGTTGAAATGTATTTCAATCTCTGTAATAGTTACGTGTCAGGCAGATGTCACTGAGCATGCTCAGAAACATGCTAAGAAGAATAAACCACATTGACCATGTTCATTATAATGACAAGAACAAACTGATTTTAAAAAAAGACATGAAATACATAGATTATGTTTGAAAGTGACACCATTGCTTTCAGTGCCATTTGTTTGAAAACATTAGATTTGTATTTCTTCAAGACTCCCACATGAATATTTCAGTTACTCAGTTTGCCCCAATTTACCCTCCCTTTTATTCAAAAAGCAGAATTTTCAGTCACGTCTCGTTTTAATGCATTCTTTTCACTTCATTTGAAGGCCAACATCATGAAATATGGATGTTTAGCTAAGATTTTTTCTCTTGCTTTCTATCTCATTTTTACACCCATTTCTCTCTCTCTCTCTGAGTAATGTGAGTCAGTTTGATATCACAGTGTTTTATAGGGTGATAGAATTGTATTTCATTTAAAAGTGTCTTCAGCCCATTGTTTTTGAGAAAATAAAAGAGAAGTAAAAAGAGGAAAGAAACGTGTCCTTGACTCACCTGCTTGGATGCTGGGGAACAGCAGAGCTGCCAGAAACACGGCCCATGTCTTCATCTCTCTCAGCCCGCCGCTGACCAACTTCACAACTGCAGGCCTTCAAAGGTTGCTTCAGACTTCCCAGCGGGCGTCACGTCAGAGGGGGGTTTCACAGTTGGGGACCACCAAAGGCACCTAGAACATCAGATTGAAATGCAGAAGACTCAGCAAGACGTGTACAAATAGGTGACTCCCTGGTGAAGAAGCACAGCCGGAGGTCTGTCACAGTTCTGGACAGTGTTGTCGCACAGAGGAGGAGTTGGCTTTAGCTTTATGTTCAGAGAGGTTATGACGTCATGATTTAGGGAGGCAGCAGAGACACTTTGAACTACTGTTTTTCCAGTCCGGTCTCACTCGGTCAAATTTCGACGCTTTGTCACACCCCTCGTTGCCTGATACCGACGCACAAGACACCCTTTAGCGTCTTGTATGAGACGCATCAGGCTTTCAGTTAACTCCAATGTAAACCCATCCGTGTCGTTAGTAGACGCCAAGATCTGGGCCACACAAGGTCACACAGGTTCCGCAGCGGCGGCTGCGGAACCTGTTGTTTTTTATTTTGGCGTCCGTGTTAACAGGTTACAGCAGTGCGGATCAGCTGCGTCTCTTCTATAGATTCGAGGTCTCGCCTATTTTTACCACGAGCAACAACAGACAGTGAAAGTGATCGTTTGATAATATATTGACATCATAACACTAACATTACTACAGTTTCATTGTCTGTATCTGTAGAGTATGTCACGGACATGAAAAAACAAAAGATTTATTTTTAAATCAACACTTCCTGCTTCCGTTTCAAAATAGAAGTGCTCTAGCGTTTTTTCTGTGGACAGAATTCCTTCATTTGTTAACACAAATTCTGAAATATTTGCAAGACAGTGTTGTAGAACATGCAGTGACTTGCAGGAGCTCCATGAATGAATAAAGTACGGGGTTTTAATTGTGGATCATTACTATCATTTACAAATTACCACACGGTTCTTAACCTTTTTCTGTCTAAAATAAATATTAATGAATATTTATTAACTCTATGTAGAAAGAAAGAGCTGGCAGCAGCACCGGAAATGCTGCCAGTGTGGATGCCACACGCGTGAAATACGCAGTAGTTCAGCGAGGCAGCAGTTCAGCGAGGCAGCCGCCATGCGCTGCTCACACGGGCAGTCTGGCCCAAGCGGATAGAGTAAGTGCTCCGGAAGTTCATTCACTCCGTACACATAGGGAGGCGGTCGGGCTGGATGGATGACACACAGTAAAGTGGTATCGGTGCCGTTGTATCGGAGCCGTTTTGCGAGTATGAGTACATGTACAGTAACATCAGACCATACTCATTTTAGATGTGTACCTATACACTAATGTGTGGAAAGATATTACACTTTCACATTTAGCTTGCAACATTGTACAAAAGTATTTCCTTTCTAAAGTAATTTCATATATTTTTCTCACAATTTTAGCAAACAATGCAACAGTTGAGTCTCAGTGTGAGCTGCAGTAAGATAACAGGATGAAGTTGGAAATGGTTTTGCTTTCTAGTCTCGGTGTTGACTTCTTGTCTTGGACTCAATGCTCGACACTGAGTGGTGTTGACCACGGCCCTTCAGTCAAGCACGAGTCTCTGATAAGGATGAAGCTTTTATCACAACATCATCACCATGTGCTAATTTGCACACACTTTTACACGCTACGCTGAGCATGGGAAAATACTGTGATCTTCAGACATTTTTGGACGGATAAACAAATGTATGTGCATCTGCAATTTACCAATTACACCGCAGTCATATTGTTCTCCACTGTTTCAAAAGGGGCACTAACCCTATCCTGAACTGTGAATAGCCAAATTTGGAAACACACTCACGAGTCTGGAAGGTCTCGCTGCCAAGTTGGCAGCAGGTTGTTCCTGACCGCAGCTACATAAAAAAAAGTCTGTAAAACATGCCATGACATTTAGCATTTTTAATTACTCATTTAACAGCTGAAGAATGTTTACTGCAGATTAATTCACGGAAAGGAACAGTATAGTTGTGCCTCATGAAGATTCTCCTATACCACTGCATGACCTCCAGAAAATTGGCTGAATTGCTGTAAACTGTTCAGCATCCTCATGCTGGCTTTGATTTGATTTAATTAGCTCACGCTGCCATGAGCTCAGTAAGAGGCCACGGGCATAAAAGGAGCGCTATAATAATTAATCATCATTTGTTTTATCGTGCAATTAGCTCGCTGTTTGACTACTGGTGACAGAGTTAGTGGGAGTTTCTCGGTGCAGTCAGCCGTAGCGTGCTGGCCTATTTACCGTGCATGTAGATACACTGTTCGCGCTGTCTTAATGAGCCAGACACGGTCTTATATTTCATTCAATTTGTTTGCTACACTGCTAATACTGCTCTATAATTCTTGCCAACACACTTCCCCTCTGTCCAGATGTCTGCTATATATGAATGCAAGTGTGTGTATATGCTCTGCAGTTGATCTGGCTGCGTGCAGCTTATAGTATGTATGTGCACACTCACAGGTACAGTATATATAGTAGGGATGCACCGATACCACTTTTTTTCAGACCGAGTACAAGTACAAGTGTTTACATTTGGGTACTCTGCACACCGTGGACAAATGGTTCGCTGCGTCCTCTCTCCCCGCCGGGGAGGAACGGGGCCCCCTGCTCCTGGTGCGACTGTCGACCAGGGCGGACTGTCCTCAGTGCGCCCCAACCGCGTCGTGACGCCAGACGGGGCTCGGCCCACGTAAAAGGCATCAGGAGTCTGCGGTGGTGTTGGCAACCCACCTGACCCGCCTTGAAACACGGACCGAGGAGTCTAACGCACGCGCGAGTCAGAGGGTACAAGCAAAACCCCGTAGGGCAATGAAAGTGAGGGCAGGCATCCGCCGGCTGAGGTGGGATCACCACCGACCCGTGTCGCCCGCACTGTCGGGGAGGTGGAGCGCGAAGACCTGAAAGATGGTGACGAGAGGTTAACGTCACGTTGCTGTAAAGTGGTATCGGTGCTGTTGTATCGGAGCCGTTTTGCGGTGCATCCCTAGTATATAGTACTATTGTATATAGTAATTACTGGTAAACATTTCTCCCAGGTAACCTCCTCCGCATATCAATATGAATCATATGATTATGTCGTCCAGCAGCAGATGAATCTCTGAGCTGCAGCGCCAACAAATGAAAATAAAAGATTCCATTTCTTCTTGCTGACAAAGTGCCCGTTTTAACAAATATGTGACTTCTGGTGGAGTATTCAAATAAACAGCAACCTTGCCATATGGAAATCACTGTGTTTATCTAATCTGGTTTCTAATCTTCTGTTTGAAGGGGGAGTTCTGGTGGAGAGCTGTTTGGGAGGCTCCAGAAAGGAGTAGTTTAATTTCACAATAATTTCCTTCATCATTCATCCTACTTTGAGATTGTAGAAAGATGGTCATTTTAGGTTTTACACAGCACTATCACTAGCCCACCCACAACGCAGACTGTAAACAGTCCTGAACTAAATCATCTCTCAGACGCTCCTCCAGACTAATTCAGATCAAATGAAAAACTGAGACAATTGTGGACGCCTGAGATCAGAGAATGTGAGTGGCCAGCATTCTACAATTACTCTGCTCCACTTCGCTCCATAGAAAGTATGGTGAATGCTGCCCCTTCACAGTTGCATTATGGGATGTTAGCATGAGCATAATCCCTCATTGAACAGGAAAACTGTGTGGACACAACGCAGTCTCACGGCAGTTTCTGAAATTGTCACAAAATTGAATCTATTTGATTCTAGCACAGACACAAATTTCCCCTTTTTTTTTAGCAACGGTCTGTTATACATAGCAATGGTCTGCTATAAAGAAATTACAGACCGTAGAATGCCGCGATTGAACAATCAGAATTGAGTATTCAACACAGTCGTGTAATAACCAACACCTTGCTATTCATTTATTGAAAAATAACACACTAGCATACTGTTTTATAATGTATAAAACAAATAAGAGACATCAGAACATTCTCGTGGATCATTGTTTATTTTATTGAAAACATGGCTGCAAATTTAAAAAATCTAAACACAAGAATCACTCAATGTCTTCAGTTCCCGAATGAATGAATGAATGAAGCAAAGACGTGATCATCAGCACTGTACGACAACAGCACAGCAACATCCTGCAGGCTGATACTGAAAGAGAAAGAACAAACTTCAACAACTTGTGTTGTGCTCTTCAAACATGATGCAATTTGTCAGTAAGATCAGTATTCATTTCGACTGGGCTTATGGATTTATGAAAAACAAATAAAAAGAACTGCAAAGTGGTTTTGTACATTTATGAAGCCTTTTATGTGGAACACTCTGAACCTGAACTGCAGTGATTGTTAGACTGCATTTATTTGTGAGATCAAGATTGTTTAAATTTCCAGAGGAACAGGGGTGACCCACACATCTGGTGGTGTGGAAGTAAATATGGGAGAGTGAGTGATTACAGGGCTACATTCCAATTAAAGCTGAAGTAGGCGAGATTGGAGCAAATATGATCAAACAAAGTTATTTTTATAAAACGGTCGCTATATCGTGATAGTAGTACATGAAACAGGTAACCTGAAAAAATCATTTGCCTCTGGTGCTACTAACGGCATCTGCAAGATTTCACAGACCGGAGGAAAACAAGCAGTAAGAGCTGATCTGAGGTCTGCTGTCCAGGTCTATGACAGCCGGCTGTCAATCACTCGCAAACTCCGACCAAACGGTCAAATATGAATCAATATTCTGTTACGTTAATGCCTATTTCTCTCCTCAGATGTTTTCTGAATCATCTTGTAGTGCACAGTTTAGCTGAAAAATTATAAAGTTTGTGACGCCGCCGCCATTGTGAAATCTGGTGAAGGAACGCAAAGTTCCAGTCACATGACTCGGAGCACAGCCAATAGGAACGCTCTCTCAATGAAATGACCTGTGATTGGTCAAAGTCTCCCGTCACGGGCTAGATGTTCTAAAGCCTGAAAACGGAGCCATGAGGAGGAGCAGAAGTCTAGTTATCTCTCAGAACACTTGAATTACAATATGCTGAAAGGTTATTATGGAATTTTTGCCAAATGATGCCAAAAATATACTGACTACTGTCACTTTAATGCATTATGAGTGTGATTGTGTCATGAGGGGGGCTCACATGTTTCCTTCTCAGGGCTAAAAGGCTCCTGACTTGGCAGTGAGATCTGGTTCAGTACATGTGTTTTCTGGCTCACAGTCAAGAATGCAGCCTCAGAGGAATACACTACACTTTGGATCACTATTGTAATACATACCTGGAAAAAAATAAATAAATAAATAAACATCTAGCGGGTCATTGGCCGGCTCACTACACATTATCCCTTACTTAAAGGTCCCATATCGTGCTCATTTTCAGTTTCATGTTTGTATTTTGGGTTTCTACTAGAACATGTTTACATGCTTTAATGTTAAAAAAACACATTCTTTTTCTCAAAGCGTCTGTCTGAATATACCTGTATTCATTATTAGACACTAAGGAGCAAGTGCACCGGAAGTTCATTCACTCCATCTACGTGTGCTTATACACGCCTTCATTTCATCTCACATGACTAGTGCAACGCCAACCTGATCGTCTGCAGTCAATCCAGAATGCTGCCGCCAGACTACTCACAAGGTCAAATAAACGGTGATACTCAGATCTCTTCATCGACTCCCGGTAGCCTATAGGATCCACTTTAAAATTCTCACTCTTACTTACAGAGCACTGCACGGTCAGACTCCTACATATGTGGCCGAACTACTTCGCCACTTACTCATCAGCTCGCTCTCTTAGGTCAAACATGAAAAACCTGTCGTCTGTCCAACACCCTCACCTTTAGACCCGTGGCGATCGTGTTTTCGAGGCCATAGCACGAAACTCTGGAATGCTCTGGCCCCACCTTTACAGTCTGATGACTCTGTGGATTCTTTTAATGGTCAGTTAAAGACTCACCTGTTTAGGCAGGTGTTTGGGTAACCTGGATGCACCAGGCCTGCACTTAATGTATTTATTTTATACTTTATATTCTATACTTCCAGAGTTAATTTAAGCCAAACAACAATCTTTTCCTAAACTTAAGTAAATAGTTTTTGTCACGTAAGTTCTGTACTTAAAGGTCCCATATCGTGCTCATTTTCAGGTTAATACTTGTATTTTGTGTTTCTAATAGAACATGTTTACATGCTGTAATGTTCAAAAAACACATTATTTTCCTCATACTGTCTGCCTGAATATGCCTGTATTTACCCTCTGTCTGAAACGCTCCGTTTTAGTGCGTTTCAACGGAATGGCAACGAAATTGCGTTGCTCGGCAGCAGTTTGGGTTCATGTTTACATCCTGTCAGCTGATGTTATTTACATCCACTGTAACAGGAAATAAACTGGGACACATTTAGTATGTTTACGTTTAAAACTGTGAAATGGTCTAAATATTGTAGATTTGTGACATCACAAATGGACAGAAATCCTAACGGCTTGTTTCAAACGCACAGTTTCTGAATACGGCCTGTGTGTGTTTCTCCGTATATTGAGTGTTTTGATACTTTCACAGTATTTATAAAGCACTTAAACCTGCTTTATAATATAAAAGACATGAAAATCTCACTTTTTAAAATATAGGACCTTTAAACCTAACTATGGTTATTTTGTTGCCTGAACCTAAAGTGACGCCAAGGGGCGTGACAAAGCGGCCATATGTGACAAGTTGGATGAGAATGTGTTGGTATTTTTTGTGAGATCAGGCTGTATTTTGGCAAATGCAGTGAAAAAATTGGATTAGATTTACGAGCAAATTAAACTTTTCGCACGTTACTACAGTCTATGAGCAGAACCGTATTAATCACAGTATCGTGTTTACATGGGCTCCACCTAACTTGCCTTAATCACATTATGACTGGATTACTGGTGTGTATTGATGTTCCCTGCATGAGAGAAATATGTTCCCCCACCAGGAGAGGATTACATAAAGGATTCATGACAAGAATCAGCTCATTCACATTGAAGCAGGGCGGAAGAATGGAACTGTGTAGCTTTGGGTGGTGGACGGTCAGATGCATTTAACTTCAACACTAATGGGTTCCATTCCAAATCCGTGCTAAGTGGTTTTCAGCTGGGACGAATGTTTTTCATTTCAGCCAAGGTTTTTTTTTTTTGTATTTACCAAATGACCAAAACCCCTCCTGCACCACACAGTTTGACTTGCACATGCGTGAACTTTTCATGAGGTGAATGCTGTTGATTTCTTTTACTGTCATGTGATTGAATTCATAGTAGAGAAGAGATGTTATGATGACACACAGAGACAATGATTTAAAGCCCAGTGTGCTCACAGATGACACTGAAGAGTTTGCACATACTCACGTTCAAAAAGAATGTGCCGTTTTTCGACCTGCCGATCAAATGCATTCTGGCAGATCACACACACACGTGTGTGAGCAAAGGCAAGAGCCACTTAAATGAGGCATTCATGCATTATTAATAAAAGCTTGTTCTGACTTGACTTTCTTGAATTCTAAGTAGAGCTGTGATAGAGCAGCACCGGTCGCCAGTCAGTAAGCCATGCAGCCACTTTACTGTTCATGATTCCTCAGTAGGCCCGACGACATGATGCCAAGCAGCCAGTCTGGAAGACAGTCAACTAGGGAGGAGGTTGTGTTTGCCTCTGAACCACATACAGAGTGTGTGTCTGGTGGTCTCTCTGTCTACGTTTAAAAAACGTTTTTATGAAGTTTAAAATTAATCTTTTTTCTCTGTTTTGGCTTTCAACATGGCTTTACTTATTATCAGGTCCATAACCAAGATAAGGTCCATAAAGTTTTTGGCAAGCTGGCCAAAAACTGGCCTTTCTTAAATTATTTTTAGATTTTTTTTTTTCACAATTTATTTAATTCTTTGTTATTTTTGTTGTAGAGCACTTAAAGGTCCCATATTGTAAAGTGGAAATTTTCATATCTTTTATGTTATAAAGCAGGTTTAAGTGCTGTATAAATACTGTTAAACTATCAAAACGTTCAATATAAGGAGAAATACACACAGCCCGTATTCAGGAATTGTGCGTTTGAAACAAGCCGTTAGGATTTCTGTCCATTTCTGATGTCACAAATATACAATATATAGATCATCACACGGTTTTAAACATAAACATTCTAAATGTTTCCCAGTTTATTTCCTGTTACAGTGTATGTAAATAACATCAGCTGACAGGAAGTAAACATGGACCCAAACTGTTGCCTAACAACGCAATTCCGTGGAAATGCACTAAAACGGAGCGTTTCAGACAGAGAGTAAACACAGATATATATTCAGGCAGACAGTATGAGGAAAATAAATGTTTTTTTGAACATTACAGCATGTAAACATGTTCTAGTCGAAACATAAAATACAAGTATGAACTTGAAAATGAGCACGATATGGGACAAAAACGATTTACTAACTGACCTTTAAAAGAATCCACAGAGTCATCAGACTGTAAAGGTGGGGCCAGAGCATTCCAGAGTTTCTTTGCTACGGCCTCGAAAACACGATCGCAACGGGTCTAAAGGTGAGGGTGTTGGACAGACGACAGGTTTTTCATGTTTGACCTAAGAGAGCGAGCTGATGAGTAAGGGGCGAAGTAGTTCGGCCACATATGTAGGAGTCTGACCGTGCAGTGCTCTGTAAGTAAGAGTGAGAATTTTAAAGTGGATCCTATAGGCTACCGGGAGTCGATGAAGAGATCTGAGTATCACCGTTTATTTGACCTTGTGAGTAGTCTGGCGGCAGCATTCTGGATTGACTGCAGACGATCAAGAGCAGACATACTGAGTGAGGCGAAAAGTGCATTGCACTAGTCAATGTGAGATGAAATAAAGGCGTGTATAAGCACATGTAGATGGAGTGAATGAACTTCCGGTACACTTGCTCCTTAGAGTCTAATAATGACACAGAAGGGGTTTCTTTCACAACAATGACCCGCTAGCTGTACATTATCCCGCTTATTACACGGCTACTTACTTAAGAAATCAATAAATTGGACACGAAACTGTTGCAGTGTATGTAAATAACATCAGCTGACAGGAAGTAAACATGGACCCAAACTGTTGCCTAACAACGCAATTCCGTTGAAATGCACTAAAACGGAGCATTTCAGACAGAGAGTAAACACAGATATATATTCAGGCAGACAGTATGAGGAAAATAAATGTTTTTTTGAACATTACAGCATGTAAACATGTTCTAGTCGAAACATAAAATACAAGTATGAACCTGAAAATGAGCACGATATGGGACCTTTAATTTATTGATTAATCTATTGACACGTTATTTGGCATTATACTGGAACTTTTTTGATAATAAGTTGAACATTTAAGTAAAATTCTAAGCAAAAAATGTCCTAAAATATTCACTGGTTCCAGCTTCTCAAATGTGAATGCCAGCTGGTTTTGATGGTAAATCATATATATCTGGATTTTCAGACAGAACAAGACACTTTTTCAAATTTTCTGACATTTTTTGGACCAAACGATTAATAAAGTAGCCAAGGAAATAACTGGGAAATTAATCCAAAAAATCTAGCCTGGGACTAAAGACTTTGACCAATCACAGGTCATTTCAGAGAGAGAGAGAGAGAGAGTATTCCTATTCGCTGTTCATTCAACGGAGGCAGCTGTCAATCACTCACAAACTCCGATCAAACGGTCAAACTAGGCAGCGCTGATCAAATATGAATCAATATTCTGTTACTGTAATGCCTATTTCTCTCCTCAGATGTTTTCAGAAACATCTTGAAGTGTACTGTTTAGCTGTAAAATGAGGAAGTTTGTGACCCGCGCTGCCTATTTTGACCGTGAGTGATTAACAGCTGCTCAGAGACGGCAGGCCCAGATCAGCTCTTACTGCTTGTTTTCCTCTGGTCTGATGCCATTAGGAGCACCGGAGGACAATGGAGGACACAGAGGCACATGATTTCTTCATTACTTGTCTCACGCACTGCTGTCAGGATATAGCGATAATGTAAAAATAACTTTTTTTAATCATATTTGCTCCATTTCTACCCACTGCTGCTTTAACTGATTAACCTTTCACTTCTAAGAGGAAGAATGTGTAGTTTGCTCTTTAAAACATAATGCAGTCTCACTTTAAGAAGGTTTTCTGTCCCTGTGATCATCCATTTAGTATGTTAATATAGTCGATTACACATTGCATGACACGTGCCATCGTTGAATGATATTTATGTTAATGCTTCCAGACAAGTGTAAGAGCATAATTTAAAGATTTTATCAGAGGTCTAAATTCATCTAAATTGCCATTAGCTTTGGTTATCAAATGGCATTTTAATCAAATAACTGTTTTATCCTGTGAAACCAGAAACGGAAAAGATAATTCAATGTCCACACCTCTCGTTGGACTGAAGCAGCCCCGAATAAGTAATCACAGAGAGTCAAAGATAACAGAATAGAGGTTCTGTTATCTCTGGCCAAGTCTATCCGTTAGAACACACTCCTCAATTCATGCTGGCAGCAATGTGTGCTTTTGTTCTTCTTGCCAACCAAAAGGAGGAGGAAGATGTTTTACTCTTATTCTGGTGCTTCGGTGAATGATCCTCAGTGGTGTGAAATAATAGCGGGGATGAGATCCTGATTCACATGGAATATTTCAAAGTTAGCCAAATGAGTGTGGACATGAATGCAACCTGACAGGCAGCGGATATCAGCCTTTAATCATGACATTGGCTTTTCCTGTGGTGGACGATATCTGCTCTCATGTCTCCACAGCAGGGAGCTCATACTGCCAGCAGGGACAGATAACCTCCTCAGCCTTTCACCTTCAGCCCTCCAGCTATACTGACACAAGGGCACAATTTCAAACCACCCCCTTACACCCTTGCTGTTTTTTGAGATCTTTTAGCCTACTTAACTTTGTCAGACAGGTTCTATTTAAGTGATTTCCTGATTGAACAGTGATTGGCTAGTGAAATTGAACTCAGCTTTCCAAAACATGTGGTTGATCACAGTTAATTCAGGATTTAACAAGGGGGGGTAATTACTTTTCACATAGGGCCAGGTAGGTTTGGATAGATTTTTCCCTTAATAAATGAAATAATTATTTATAATTCTATAATTTCTGTACAACAGACCGTTGTTATGTATAACAGACCGTTGCTATGTATAACAGACCGTTGCTATGTATAACAGACAATTGCTATGTATAGCAGACCGTTGCTATGTATAACAGACCGTTGCTATGTATAACAGACCGTTGCTATGTAAAGCAGACCGTTGCTATGTATAACAGACAGTTGCTATGTGTAACAGACCGTTGCTATGTATAGCAGACCGTTGCTATGTGTAACAGACCGTTGCTATGTATAACAGACCACGCAGCTCTGATGTCTGACTCTGGCGGACCGTTTTTGTGTCAAAATATTGATTTCTTAGGTTAGTAGCCGTGTAATAAGCGGGATAATGTACAGCTAGCGGCTCATTGTTGTGAAATAAACCCCTTCAGGATGATGAGAGACAGCATCGCCCTTTTCAAGGATTCTTTTACAACAATGACCGGCTCGCTGTACATTATCCCTTACAAATATTTATACAGTACATTTACACTAACATTCGGATTTATTTAAGCTATTCTTGCCTTTTTAAACACTTAATCATACTGTATATTCTATTTTTTCAGCATTATTATTCTTATTATTCGTGGGTTTTCTCCGGGTGCTCAGGTTTCCTCCCACAGTCCAAAGACATGCAGGTTAGGTTCATTGTTGACTCTAAATGTCCCGTAGGTGTGAATGGTTGTCTGTCTCTATGTGTCAGCCCTGTGATAGTCTGGAGACCTGTCCAGGTTGTACCACGCCTTCACCCAATGACAGCTTGGATCGGCGATCCCCCCGCGACCCCAAATGGGATAAGCCGTTACAGATATGAAGGAATGAATATTCTAGATTGGCAATCAAGTTCATTCATTCATCCGTAGCTGCTTATCCTATTCAGGGTCTTGGGGGACGGGACGGGGGGGGGGGGGGGGTATTCAGAAATTATGCATTTGAAACAAGCCGTTGAGATTTCTGTCCATTTGTGATGTCACAAATATACAATATTTAGACCATTACAGGTTATACAGGTTTATACAGGTTATAAATGTAAACATTCTAAATGTGTCACAGTTTGTTTCCTGTTGCAGTGTGTGTGAATAACATCAGCTGACAGGAAGTAAACATGGACCCAAACTGTTGCCTAGCAACGCAATTCCGTTGAAATGCACTAAAACGGAGCGTTTCAGACGGAGGGTAAATACAGGTATATTCAGGCAGACTATGAGGAAAACTATGTGTTTTTTTTAACATTACAGCATGTAAACATGTTCTAGTAGAAATACAAAATACAAGTATGAACCTGAAAATGAGCATGATATGGGACCTTTAAAGAAGGAGCTTCATTGAGCTGGGAGTGTGACTACAAACGGAGTTCACTCCACCACGGAGTGGGAGGATGTAGGGGCCGAATTGGAATTGGGCCAGAGAGTATACACACACACACATACTCACAACACACACACACGTATACATGTTTATGTATCACATTCCAAAACAGCGCGACTCGTCAGTACTTCCGTACAGCGTAGAGAAGGAAATCCATAGTAAATTCAGATTTATGTGAGAGGCAACATGCAGAGCTGAAGCCATACGGTAGTTTATGTGCTTCCAGGCCCTGCTGCTTATTGGACACTTTACGAGCTCAGAGCGACTGTGAAATTATGGACACAAGCTGGCACTGCGCGGACAGCGCTCACACACTCGCTCCCTGAAACATTAACTTCTGAGAGAGAATTACCACTTTCCCTGCTGAACTGCACCGCCGGCCACACACACACACACACAGTGACACAGCAACACACACAAGTTAACCGAGGGTGGAGGGCACTTTCACACATGTTTTTATAACTCCCACAGTAACAAAAACTTACAATTAATCTCTTGCAAAGACATGAATTAAGTCCATGAATAGTACATAATAATATAGCTCCGGGGAAGTACAAAGTGTTGGGTGGAGCTCTGTTAGCTGGATTAGCAGCAGCTCTGTTTGACGTCTTACTAAACTTCGGCCACATGGAGGTGAGGAAAATCTGCTGACTACACACACACACACTTAACTTTTTTACATCTATGTCTGAATAAATGTTTTGCTCCCTGTCTCGTCTACAGGAAACCAATCCCATTCCAGCCTCGGGAATATCACGCCCCTGTTGTAGATTTTGATAAGCTCATATTGCATTCCATTTAAAGTGGACAAGTCACATGTTCCAGCTCCAGCTGATGGGATGTAGTTTCAATGGATGTGGTGTTTCAGTGGTCCACTTATTTCACCTGCGAATGAGCCTGAGCCAGAAGTGTCACTTTTCCCAGCTGTAAACACTGTCAACTGAGTTCCACGGAGCACTTGTCCAAGCTAGAAGCACTGCTGCCTGCAATTTAATCCTGGTTTCTGAGGCCTTGTCCAAACTGGATGCGACGTGAACGACTGTCGGCGACAAAATCAGCTTGATTACATTGTTTTCTATTGGAATGTCCTAACTGGGAGTGAAACTGGTTGACCTGAGCAAGGCGCAACACACATCCCGAACGGCAAATTACTTGGGTGGATATAGGCCCCTTTTATACCAACATAATTGTCGATTCATAAGTTTTAAGAATTTGGAGCAGAGAAATGCCAAAGATATGTGATAGAGATAATTAAAAAAAAACAGCCTCCATTACTGTATATATTTTGTCCACAAGAGAGCAGTGACCTGCAGGCAAGCCGGGACGTTTAAGAGACCCTGTGGAGTCCTGCTACGGAGCAATGTTTTGTTTGTATCACTTAGGTGACGTAATGGACATTGCTACTGACAATCTCATTCCACTGATCTACAGGTGGCTGTAACACATAATGTAGCGTTGCATAAGAAAAACATGGATGTAAACAACTGAGGTTTCAATTTTGGATTTTGAATACGCTGGTGTTGTTCCTCCAGGGGTGCCTTCTGCTGCTGTGATCCTCTCCAAACAGCAGTCAGCCTTTACTAAAGCCTCATTGTGTCACAGCTTTGTGCTGGCTGAGATAGAGCGACTCAACAAGTCATCACTTACAGCCTTTTGTGCGGAAGGCACGAGCAGAACAACAGCAAAGACGCTGGGGAAACAGCTTAAAGGACCTGGCAACAAGCAGAGTCGACTGAAAGCACACGAAATGACACTTTTGCTAAACACACAATTGCTTAATTGGAAGTCTCTCTTTGAAATGTTTAAAAAGTGAAATAAACCGAACATTAAGAACAACAAAACAGATTCATGTTGTTCGCCTAAAGTGGTACCATCACTCCATACATCTCAACTGCCAGTACTTTCACTTTGAATATATAAGATGCATCACTTCCCCGGGTTTCATCGACAGTGGTGGATCAGTGTATCGAGTGTGACAGATGAATAGAGACCGATCCAGAATTCCTCTTAAGGGAATTAAACCGAGACAAAACCAAGCAGAAAAATGAGCAGAAATCTCACCAAGGGCTTTGACAAGTGGCAATTATCAACAACAAAACAGTGCATCAGGGCCTTCCTTATTTTCTTGTGCTTTATCACAGCAGAGAGAATGTCCACTGGGGACAGGGGGGACATGTCCCCCGCAGCCTTTTGAAGGCTTTTAATTACCCTGCATTTTAGCCTCTCAGGCTACATGCAGGCTGCCCTATCCTATTGGTGGATGTTACATTGACACATGGTGCCTTCAAATGCGGTGGTGTTTACCGTATTCACGACTTCGGAAGTGGAAAGTTTCTGAAATTTCCGAGTTCACGACTTGTGACGTGTTTTGACAGAAATGGCGGAAGTTATGGAGGTTATTTTTTCGGTGCATAATAAGTTTATATATTGTTATCTTAGTCGTATATTGCTTTTCTTCGTAATTTTATAATAGGTCTGAGGAACATGTTGATATTCCCAACGGCCTCATGTTTCTCCTCTGTCATTATGCCTTTGCATTTACTGCATTATGTTACCCACTTGCTAGCTTGCTAAATCGTTAGCCTCTGTGGCTTCTAGACTGCGACAGTAACGTTAATATTGCCGTTGCTTAGCAGCAGTGTTCTCACGACTTAACCACTTGAACGCCGAGCATATCGTGTACACGACTTCCCATGTTGGAAACACAAGCTCATGAGTTTCATTTGAAGGCACCAATATACAGACGTAGGCAAAGTTGTTGGTAACGTTCCGTTAAAGAGAGAAAAACCCACAATGGTCACTGAAATAACTTGAAACTGACAAAAGTAATAATAAATAAAAATTCACTGAAAATTAACTAATGAAAATCAGATATTGTTTTTGAATTATGGTTCAGCAGAATCATTTAAAAAAACAAACTAATGAAACTGGCCTAGACAAAAATGATGGTAACATTAACTTAATATTTTGTTGCACAACCTTTTGAGGCACTCACTGCAATCAAGTGATTTCTGTAACTCTCAATGAGACTTCTGCACCTGTCGACAGGTATGTTGGCCCACTCCTCGTGAGCAAACTGCTCCAGCTGTCTCAGGTTTGAAGGGTGCCTTCTCCAGACTGCATGTTTCAGCTCCTTCCACAGATGTTCAATAGGATTTAGATCAGGGCTCATAGAAGGCCACTTCAGAATAGTCCAATGTTTTGTTCTTAGCCATTCTTGGGTGTTTTTAGCTGTGTTTTGGGTCATTATCCTGTTGGAGGACCCATGACCTGCGACTGAGACCAAGCTTTCTGACACTGGGCAGCACATTTCGCTCCAGAATGCCTTGATAGTCTTGAGATTTCATTGCACCCTGCACAGATTCAAGACACCCTGTGCCAGATGCAACAAAGCAGCCCCATAACATAACCGAGCCTCCTCCATGTTTCACATTAGGTACAGTGTTCTTTTCTTTGGATGCTTCATTTTTGCGTCTGTGAACATAGAGCTGATGTGACTTGCCAAAAAGCTCCAGTTTTGTCTCATCTGTCCAAAGGACATTCTCCCAGAAGCTTTGTGGCTTGTCAATATGCATTTTGGAAAATTCCAGTCTCGCTTTTTTATGATTTGGTGTCCTCCTGGGTCGTCTTCCATTAAGTCCACTTTGGCTCAAACAGTGACGGATGGTGCGATCTGACACTGATGTACCTTGACCTTGGAGTTCACCTCTAATCTCTTTGGAAGTTGTTCTGGGCTCTTTGGTTACCATTCGTATTATCCGTCTCTTCAATATGTCATCAATTTTCCTCTTGCGGCCACGTCCAGGGAGGTTGGCTACAGTCCCATGGACCTTAAACTTCTGAATAATATGTGCAGCTGTAGTCACAGGAACATCAAGCTGCTTGGAGATGGTCTTATAGCCTTTACCTTTAACATGAAGGTCTATAATGTTCTTTCTGATCTCCTGAGACAACTCTCTCCTTAGCTTTCTGTGGTCCATGTTCAGTGTGGTACACACCATGATGCCAAACAGCACAGTGACTACTTTTCACCCTTTAAATAGGCAGACTGACTGATTACAAGTTTGAAGATACCTGTGATGCTAATTACAGGACACACCTTAGTTTAATATGTCCCTATGGTCACATTATTTTACATCTTTTCTAGGGGTACCATCATTTTTGTCCTGGCCAGTTTCATTAGTTTGTTTTTTAAAATGATTCTGTTGAACCACAATTCAAAAACAATGTCTGATTTTCATTAGTTCATTTTCAGTAATTTTTTATTTATTATTACTTTTGTCAGTTTCAAGTTATTTCAGTGACCATTGTGGGTTTTTCTCTCTTTAACGGAACGTTACCAACAACTTTGCCTATGTCTGTATACATAGACGCCTCATTGATGAGAGATATGTGTGGCGAGACATGGAGGTGCGGGAGCTGCTGGCCGTCCCGTTCCTTTTATACATCCATGGTCCATCCGCAGTGAGAAAGAACAAAGCGGTAGCTGACGGGATGAAAAACAACGTAGTGTAACGTTATACAGACATAACAAGACTGCTGAATGAGAGAGGCATCCGCCGATACGTTACACGGAAACACACCGTGTTAATCATACGCCGACCACCTCACGGTACCGCCAGCTGGGAGCTGGGATCTGTTTTTAAAGTCACGCACTTTGGCGGAGGTCTGCGCTCTCCGAGTGCCATTCTAGTCAATTGAATGTTTTTCCCTCTGCCCTTATGTGCACGGGAATAAATGAAGAATGCAGGCGAGCTAACCTGCAGGCATACGTCATAAGCAGCGTTGACAGTGTTTGTGTAATTACTCTCACTGCCAGAGGGGGTAGAGACAAAAGTTCCACACTCCAGGTTTAAAAAAAATATTATTTACAGTGAATATTCTTCCAAAAGATACTTGAACTAAAAAGCAATCCGTGATAACGCAGTGAAGCACAGTGCTCCTTATAGGAAAGATGCAAATATGACGTGCTCTATCATAATGTAGGAGGAGGATTTTCAGCAGGGTTAGTGCATTAGCAATGCAGAAATGTACATCCATCAACCCCATTTTACTCATTTGTTGTTATACTATGGAAAGCATGATAACTAAGTTCATTATGAGGTGTTATTCAATAATGTAATGTCTCCCTTTGAGGATCAATAACTCATCTTATTGGCCTGTCGGTGTCCCTGGGGCCCTACAGTAAGTACGATTTGACCTCTGTTTGTCTTTTGTTCATGTTTTTGTCTGTCGTAATTCAAATATTTATCATTATTAGTTATTTACAAGGCATATTGGTTTTTCTTTCTTCATATTAGAAAAATGAAAAGTTGACTTTAAACAAAGACCTTCATGTATTCCTAATTTATAGCTGGTGGTGAGTTCTATTTTACCAAAACTCTTTGTGCCAATAATGCACTGTAGTGTCAAGTATTTACAGAGTGAATCACAAGGTCAACGTGCAGCAGGGGGGCGACATTCAAATTCTGCTCAGGGCCCCCAAAAAAGCCGTGTAACACAGACACGGGTGATGCAGCTCTGCTACCCACAGTGCTAAAAATATGTATATCATTAGCAACATCCTGAGGCCTGCAGTGACAATGGGTAATATGATTCACTCAGCAGCCAGTCAGCCAGTTTTGATAACAGGCCTGCCTCAACACACATGCTAACAGGCAGGAGGGGGTGGTGCAGGTATGTGTGAGTGTGTGTGTTGGGGTGTGTGTGTGTGTGTGTTTCTTTCCTGAAAAGCAGTCTGGATTTGGTTGCAGGAAAATAACATTTTGGTCACATTGAACATGCTGTCCTCAACCTGATCCAGGTACACTTAACGAGGTTAGCGGGAGCATGAAAACATGTGATGAGACACAAATGAATGTACTCTGTCACAAAAGAATGCACACACACACACACACACACACACACATGCAGGGTAACCTCACTGGAGGTAATGCCTGTCATGCCGGCTGCTTTACCAAACAACAAACACATATGTATGTAGTGGTGTATACACACACACACACACACACACACACACACACACACACACACACACACACACACACACACACAGACAGACAACACTAAACACATGAGGTCTAGCCTCGGACAAAAAGAAAACAAAAGGCCATATGTCACAAGTTGAACATGGTCTGTATGTTTAAGCAAATTCCTTAGAATAATATTTATTTAAAGCTACTCGCATAATCCATAACACAATAGAAATGCATGATTCAGCATAACTTAATGTATATATTATTGGATGACACAGGATCATGAACTCAAAGGTTTGGATTAAAAATGTTATTCTATCAATTCTTTGATACTTGTTTACCTTTTTTTTGTACGTAGTTTGTTAATAAGCTACAATAGCTGCTATGTTTATCATTAATACTCCACCTACAGTATCTCATTAATGAATGACAGTTTAATAATTGCATATTGAACAGGAAAATGTCGACCTAGGGTTGGTTGGATATTTAGCCAGCCACGTCAGTAAGAAAGCTTCTCAACATAGCTACAGTACTTAAAGGGACTCTATGTAAGAATCAGAAATTGTTTGTTAACAGCAACATCAATAAAGTCAGATTTGAAATCATATACAGTTCATCTTCACTTCATCTCCACTTTAAATGATGTACAGTACAACTGGTAATGCTAATACAGTATGTAGTGCCCCAGCCAAAAGGAAGTACCCTGACCAGGCAGGGCAAGATACTGAGGAAAACATACAGAAAAGGGATTTTTGTTTCTGGATTAAAACACAAAAGTGTTATGAAAACACTTTGGGGTGGTTCCCATCAATGTGATCTCATGGGAAGGCATATAAATAGCACACCATTTCAAAGGATATTTCGCATGTCATGTCTACGTATTATAAGCTTTTCGCAGGTCATTTAACGGTTCACTTTTAAGCTAACGTTGTGAATTCAAACAAACCTACTTGGTTTGGGAAAAGATCATGGTTTTTGGGTTAAAATAAGTACGTCCACAAAGGTCCCCCAGCTATCACTAACATAAAATGGTAACCATGTGGTTAAGGTTAAAAAAAAAACAAGGTGGACTGTCTGTAGGGAAGGGGAAACAAACAGCGGACCCCCCCCCATGTTAAAGTCGGATGTTTTGTTGACCCATCCGTCCACCCCCGACCTCCTGCCTCCTTGCTTTATAATAACATCACCTGACTTCCTCCTGTGCTCCTGTTGGAGAAGAGTCATAATTACTACGGCCACAAGAGGGCTCGGTCACTTAAACACGTGTCATTTTGCGGCATTTGCTGAAAAAAGTGTTGCAATCGCTTGTTGTGTTGTCTGTTTCTCCTGAAAATGGTGAATGGCAACTGTAAAATACCACATTTAAGATCTAAATTTGGACAAAAAGAATTCTCCATCAAGGGGTGTCAGCTTTGGAACACATTACCAACTGAAACCAAATTAAATCCAGATATAAAATCATTTACAACAAAGGTTAAAGGTCCCATATTGTAAAAAGTAAGATTTTCATGTCTTTTATATTATTAAGCAGGTTTAAGTGCTTGGTAAATACTATGAGAGTATCGAAGCGCTCAATATACGGAGGGATACACACAGCCCGTATATTCAGAAATTGTGCGTTTGAAACAAGCCGTTAGGATTTCTGTCCATTTGTGATGTCACAAATAATCCCTATATAATCAAATAATCCCAATATTTAGACCATTACACGGTTTTAAACGTAAACATTCTAAATGTGTCCCAGTTTATTTCCTGGTTGCAGTGTATGTTACTGACATCAGCAGACAGGAAGTAAACATGGACCCAAACTGTTGCCAGGCATCGCAATATCTGTTGCAATTCCGTTGAAATGCACTAAAACGGAGCGTTTCTGACAGAGGGTAAATACAGGCATATTCATGCAGACAGTATGAGGAAAATAAATTTTCTTTTTTAACATTTCAGCGTGTAAACATGTTCTATTAGAAAAAACAAATACAAGTATGAACCTGAAAATGAGCACGATATGGGACCTTTAAGTGCTGGCTAAAAGCAAAACAGAGCTGTACCCATCTTTAGCTGATTGGTGTGTGTGTATTGGCATGTGTATTGTGTGATGTGTATTTTATGTATTTCCATATTTGTAGTGTATTGTGGTTTTATGATAGTGAAAGTTGTATATTTTTGGTACACTGTACATGTAAAGTCCCGAATAGAGACAAGAGTTGAAGATTAGGAATAGCTATACATTCTCTGTGCAGCACATCAGTTTCATGCTCTGTGTTGGAACCATGTTAAATTGCATCGTCCCTACCAAATCAAATAAATTCAAATGATTGAGATCACCTGCAAAGACACCATTTTTTTTAATGTGCGGTTTTGTCTGTTGCATTGGAATACAAGAACGTAATCCCTCTGTCACTGTGATGAAATGATGAAATCTCTCAAGAGTTACATTAAAGAGGAGGAAGGGGGAGAAATGACCCCATTAAAGCTGTAGCGGTAGCGTCACCAGCAGCATGCGGTGTGATTCTCGGCGAGCCCTGCAGTCACACTGTGATCCCTGCACAGCCCAGAGATTACAGCAGCTGAAAATGTAAGCGTGATGAAATTGAAACACACGCTGCAAATGATGAAACTTATTTGACATTAGCGGTGGGTGGGGGGTGTTTTTTTTTTCTTTTCTCCTGACTGTTTGAAAGTACCTTCACTTCACTGTGTCAGTGTTGCTGTCAAGATGCTGAGTGGGGAGAAGAATAATGCAAGAAGATCAAAAACAATGCAGGGAATCAAAAGAACTGTATGTGAGGGAAGGGGAGATTATAGTAAGTAGTATTCAACACTGGAGATAAAACAAAATATATTAATGTGGCTGAATATGATACTGATCTACATCCTTTTTAATCTATAAAAAGCCCACATCCAAATGTGCTTCATTTAGGGATGCACCGATACCGATACCAGTAGCGGGTATCGGGTCCGATACTGTGCTCATGTGCTCGTACTCGCAAGGGCACTCGGCTACAACGGCACCGATACCACTTTACGGCAGCGTGACGTTAACATCACTATCTTTCAGGTCCTATCACACGCGCTCACGCTCGCGCTCCAGCTCCCCGACGGTGCGGGTGAGACGGGCCGGTGGTGTGCCCCACCACGCGGAGCCGGGATCCCACCTCAGCCGGCGCGCGCTGGCCCTCACTTTCATTGCGCCATGGGGTTTTGCTTGCACCCCCTGACTCGCGCGTGCGTTAGACTCCTAACGGGGTCGGGTGGGTTGCCGACATTGCCGCAGACCCCTGGCGCCTTTTACGTGGGCACGACGCGGTTGGGGCGCACTGAGGACAGTCCACCCCGGTGACACTTTGGCCACGGCCCCGGGAACCACCTTCGCCCCGAGCCTTCCCAAGCCGACCTAGAGCCGGTCGCGGCGCACCACCTCGTATGCGGGACTCCCCAGCCTGCCGTGTGTCGCTCACACCCTCCAGCTGGCTGTCAACGAGGGTCTTTTGGCACAGAGAAGTACTCGTATCGGTACTCGGTATCTGCGAGTACCCAAATGTAAGTACTTGTACTCGGTCTGAAAAAAGTGGTATCGGTGCATCCCTAGTTTCATTTCTTTCTATATGTGCTGTCTGCATCGGAGTGTGAGCAATGTAATGGCTTTGCCTTATATTTGAATCATTATGGTCCATCACAGTGCAGCCCTCATCAAAGACAACAAACAGACATAATCACACTCAGTTGGGGACGGACAGTAAAAGCATGGAGGACTGAGAGGCTATACAAAGCTGACTGCACTGATGAGCACACCTAAAAAACATACAGGAGGAGGAAGTGCTCAGAGACATCACACAATGCAGAGTTTTGTCCAAGTTGGACAATTCCACACCTCATGATCTACAGTACAGTCCATGCCTCCGTACAGTGTCCATTTACTGTTGTAGAAGTAGCCTTTATATGGCAAGACAGATTGGAAGGCTGTGGAGGACATGGTGGTTGGATGGGCATGTACTGTAGCATGTCGGACTGCAGGACACTGGAGTTTCCCTTCTGTCATAGATAGGGCTGTCAGTCGATTCAAATATTTATAATAAATATATACATACTTTTGCATAAAGCAGCATATTTGCCCACTCCCATGTTGATAAGAGTATTAAATACTTGACAAATCTCCCTTTAAGGTACATTTTGAACAGATAAAAAATGTGTGATTAATTTGGGATTAGTCTTAATCGTGGACAATTGTACGATTAATCGGGATTAAATATTTCAATCGATTGACAGCCCTGATATTTGCTATTGGAAATCAATTAACACAAAACCCGAGTTACCCGAGGTACCCGAGTTGCGACAAAAAAATTAGTAGCATTAAAACAAATTTGCGTTAACGCGTCATTATCACATTTACTTTGACAGCCCTAATCATAGATCTTGTTCATGGATATGTTCATCTTTTTGGTAACAACAATATTTCCTTAACCTTAACCTGTAGCCTGACATTTTTAAATGCAGGACAATTTGCTCCTTATTCTTGATCAAACATCCAGTAAGAAACATTAGCTGACAGTATTCACTAAAAGTTTTTCCAATATGGAATGGTACTCATTGTACCATCATGTGTTACTTGTCCATTTTCTACAGGAATAATCATTGTTATGATTCCCTAAAGTTTAATACTTCGGTTACTCCATGTAGTACAGAGGTTACTGTTGACTGGAGCTCTGTTTTCATTGTCCTGGTGTGTGACCTTAATGGACACCTGCCAAGCAATCAGAAACAAGTATGTTCTGTTGGCATGGCTTATCTAAACCAGGGCCTACGTGCTGATATAACAATCCATGTTGAGAGGACCTTTCTGACTGGGAAATGGCTCCAGCACCTGCTGCCTCAGAGATGTTCCCAGCCTATAGCGGTTCTGTCCTGGCCTGACAGAGCACACAGCCAGCAGCTTCCCACTGATGTGCTAAATAAATAAATAAATATATAAGACGCTTGTTTTAATCACCCCTTCCAATTAAGAGCTGTCTCCTGGTGAGTCAGAGTAGCCATGCTGAGAGGAAGAGAGGAGAAAGAGTTAGAGAGGGGTCGTAAAGCTGACAGTGTCATGGGTTCAAAGACAGAGACCTGCTGTGCCCAGACAGCCAGTCATACAGATATACAACCACTGTGCTGCTTCAGTGTTAACTAGGACAGAGTCCCCAACAACAAAACACTGCAGCCAGGCTACAGCCTCACTTTGAAGAGCTGTGAGTTATGACACATTCATACATGCGCACATAAAAACAAGTCCTCGATTTAGAGACTGTCATTATATCAAACTTGATACTTGATATTTATGGTCTGCATGTTTTTAAGGTGCAGCATTTCTGACAGAACAGGCTGTGTTTGTTTCTCCCACTGGTCGAAACGTGGCATTACCAACAAATCAATGTATCGTTAAAACACGCTTACCAATACCAACAGTAACCACAGGTGTCACCAAATCAACAAGCACTGATTAAAGGATAGGGCTGGCAACATTCTGTATTTCTCTTACTTGTTAGATGTGGGAACCAAACATCAGATATCTTCCACAGAGATAAACAAAACGTTAATGTTGGAGGCGTTAACATTTTTTAAATGATTAATTCATAATCATTATAATTTTTTAGGAAAAGCTGTACTTTTATTTTGCACCTTTCTAAAAGCTCTGTGGATGCTATATAAACGACTGGTTAGGTTTAGGCAACAAAACTACTTGGTTAAGATTAGAAAAAAGATCATGGTTTGTGAAAAAATAATCATGTAACAACGTAACGTAACAACGTAATGTAATAACGTAACGTAACAACGTAACCAACGTAACTTAACAACGTAACATAACAACTGTAACAACCGTAACAATGTAGCGTAACAACGCAACCACGTAACGTAACAACGTAACATCGTAACATCGTAACGTAACAACGTAACGTAACAACGTAACTTAACAATGTAACTTAACAAATGTAACAAAGCAACGTAACAAAGTAACTTAACAACGTAGCGTAACAACGTAGCGTAACAACGTAGCGTAACAACGTAGCGTAACAACGTAGCGTAACAACGTAGCGTAACAACCATAACAACGTAACTAGCGTATATTACGTACAACCGCCCTTCGCAGACTTTCTTATGTAACGTTGCGTAACAATGTTTACTTTTGGTTTCACACAGGACACGAACAGCGGTCTCCTGGGTGAAAGTCCTGTGTTTGTTTGACCCATCCTTCCACCCCTCCCACCGACCCTTACTGGACTTTCTCACATGTTATTACACCACGTAACTTTCCATAACGGCCGCTCAATATATATCACGTCACCTGCTCTGACCAAATGCAAAACGTCCACATTCAACGTATCCGGGGTTTGCAGAAATGTATAATGTCAACAGTTTACCCTGGCGACTGAGCTGGCTCAGCCGATTAGACTGTTGTCAGGCTATTAAATAGGCTTAAATAGCAGTTGCTATAAGCCCCATAGATGTGGGTCAGTAGGGGCCTACTAAACCCACTAGTAGGTTTTATAATCTAGTCACATGGTAGATCATCAAAAGAAGGTATCGAAGAACACGACAGCGACCACTAGCGACCGTAGTAATTATGACAGGAGCAGAAGCGGAAGTCAGGCACTGTAGTATGTGAAACTCCATAAGGGGTTGAGGTCGGGGACGACGGATGGAGCACCAAAACACAAGGATTTTCACCCAGGAAACTGGAATTCGCATCCCGTGTGAAACCAAGAATGTGTAGTTGTCTTTGTGAAAATTAAATGTCAAATCATAAAAATAGGGAAGTATATTGCTCGTGGCATATTATTAATAGACTTGTTTTCTACTGTTGATGCAAAAAGAAAAGACAACTGTTGAAAATGGAGAACAGCGATGACAGGATGGACTCAGGACTGACTGATGTAATGTGACTCCTGCCCTGCCCTCTGTCCACTGGAATGACTAACTCCCATTTCACTGACCTAGCAACCCTTGGATTCTGCTGGAGCCCCACGCCCATTATAATCCTGACACAATACACCATGAATGTTTCCCAACCCCTTGTCCGTCTGTCTGTACTAGTCAGTACTTATTATTAGATCTAGTTTCTATTGGGGTGGAGGTAGTAGCCTCAAGAGAATATTTCCTTATCTGTTCACTTCAATAAAGTGTGCTGTACCGGAAAGGATGGAACTCCTCGAGCTCTGCTGGACCCACCGGTTGGTCCCTCTCTATACATCTTTGAGCGAAGTGTCAAGTGTAAGTGTAATTGTTAGGTGTGAAAAGTTTACAGAGATACCAGATACGTCAAGCTTAATGTTGGGGAAATATATATCAAGTTCTGCACAAGACATGTAGACTATTTAAATTTTTGAAATGGTACAGCCATTTTAAAACAGTAAAGTAATGCAAGTGTGTCTATGCAGCCATCATATTTTTTTGTGTATGACACAACTGCCTTGTGTTGATCTGTGAAAACACACATGTATTGTACTAATAAGACACTAATAAGACATCTTGCTTATGAGCCCCAGCCCGTTGATGAAGCAGATCTTGTCACTTTGTCAGGTATAATCAAGAAATCTGTAATGCTTAGAGGAAAATAATTTTTTTTAAAGGGCTGTCAAAGTTAACGCGATAATAATGCGTTAATGCAAATTCATTTCAAGGTCACTAAGTTCTTTAACGCATTAATGCAACTTGCGATTTTTACGTTGTAGCGGGCTCAGTTTTAAAGGTAGAGTGAAGATGCTGGTAACATATGAAACTACAATGTAGTACCAACCATGTCATACTAACTAATAATAATAACTAGGGATGCACCGATACCCGATACCAGTATCGGGTATCGGTGCATACCAGTATCGGGTATCGATACTGTGCTCATGTACTCGTACTTGTACTCGCAAAACGGCTCCGGTACAACGGCACCGATACCACTTTACAGCAGCGCGACGTTAACCTCTCGTCACCATCTTTCGGGTCCTCACGCTCCACCTCCCCAACTGTGCGGGCGAGACGGACCGGTGGTGCGCCCAACTCCGCGGGGCCGGGAGCCCATCTCAGCTGGCCCTCACTTACATTGCCCTACGGGGTTTTGCTTGCACCCTCTGACTCGCGCGTGCGTTAGACTCCTTGGTCCGTGTTTCAAGACGGGTCAGGTCTCTTGCGCCTTTTACGTGAGCAGCGGCACGACGCGGTTGGGGCGCACTGAGGACAGTCCGCCCGGTTGACAGACGCACCAGGAGCAGGGAGCCTCGTCACGGTGCGGCGAGGTCCGGGCGGGGAGCGCTGTAAAGCTGCGGCCGCGAGCCACCTTCGCCCCGAGTCTTTCCAAGCCGACCTAGAGCCGGTCGAGGTGCACCGCCTCGTATACGGGACTTCCCAGCCTGCCGTGTGTCGCTCACACCCTTTTGGCACAGAGAAGTACTCGTATCGGTACTCGGTATCAGCGAGTACCCAAATGTAAGTACTTGTACTCGGTCTGAAAGAAAGTGGTATCGGTGCAACCCTAATAATAACGCTCCAAACTTCCGCTAAATTTTGTCATGTCAAACTGTCATGGCCATTTTCAAAGGGGTCCCTTGACCTCTGACCCCCAGATCAGTGAATGTAAATGGGTTCTATGGGTACCCACGAGTCTCCCCTTCACAGACATGCCCACTTTATGATAATCACATGCAGTTTGGGGAAAGTCATAGTCAAGTCAGCACACTGACACACTGACAGCTGTTGTTTGACATGTTATGATTTGAGCATATTGTTTTATGCTAAATGCAGTACCTGTGAGGGTTTATAAATAATATAAATATATACATACATTTGCATAAAGCAGCATATTTGTCCACTACCATGTTGATAAGAGTATTAAATACTTGACAAATTTCCCTTGAAAGTACATTTTGAACAGATAAAAAAATGTGTGATTAATTTGCAATTAATTGCGATTAAATATTTTAATTGATTGACAGCCCTAATTGTTTTATTATTGTCAACAAATCCCATGAAAAGGCGTGTTTGTTCGTCTCTCAATGCTTTCTGAATTCCAGTCTGTGGCTCTCAGCCTCTTTGGTTCCTATTGAAGATGTAAATCTTGAAAAATGCCTCATGAATATTTGGCTTCATTTAAAAAAAAACAAAAAAAAAACTCAGTAATTTCCTCAAACAGCTGGACGCTGTAGTTTTTATCAAACGTTACTCAAACAGGAGGAAATAGTGCATTTATTTCATGTATTTGTAGCTGCAGAATGAATCCACATTTGGTGCTCTCCAGTGTGATTTCCTGCAGCAGAACAGTGAGTCAAAATAAACTACAGGAGTGTGTGTGTGTGTGTGTGTGTGTGTGTGTGTGTGTGTGTGTTCATGGTAATGAAGGAACATGTCACCCACTGTGGCTCATTGGCCAATTTTGGTCATCAATGGAGCTCTATGGAACAGAAGAATATCATATATCAGGCTTTGGATACACACACTTTTGTTGGTGGATACATTCAGTGTTGCTTTGGGTCTTTTCATAAAATGTGTTGATTGCATGAATAAGAAGAATATCCCTAGACTTATGCTATAAAATCCACAATGTTCATAGATGATTTTCCTATAACAAAAGCGTGGTAAGCTAACTAGTTTACTCAGAAACATGATTGTATATTGTAGGTCACAGAATCATCATTGCTACTTGAATTATATTCCCTGGAAGACCAATGACACAGTACACAGTACTAACATTCTTAGATCCTCTTTCTCAGGAAAGAGGAAGAAGAAGAGGAGGAGGAGGAATAAAAACTGAGGTTGGGTGGAGGGACAGAGATTCCTGACAGAGTATTCTCTGAGTTCGAGCCACAGACTGACAGCGGTCAGTGAAAACAGGGTCCTATTTGGATTTTTGATTTTCACACATGAATACACATTTATTTCAGGCCAGCAGTCAATGAATGCAATGTGCAACGTAGTGCCTCAGTATGCTTCCAACATACTGTACACCCAGCAGGCCACGTGCAACCACCAAGCTAATCAAATGCAGCTTGAAACCTGACTGGAACTTTGAATTAACCAGGAGATGCAGCTGTCACGCTAACATGCCTGCTTCATGCTAAGCTGTCAGCCTGTGGACCCGGAGCTCTGCTCCTCCTCAAGACCTGAATCATTGCCTTCTCACAACCAATCACTGCCCTCAGAAAGATGCAACACAGCTTGGACTAGAGATCTGCATGTTTGATTGAATGAATACAACCCACTATTGGCTAACCCGCCCGTCTGGACTGCAAGTGTATCAGACGTGTTTTCTCACATCTCACACAACAGATACGCTTTCATTTTAATCCATGCAGATGTCTGAATCACGTCTTTGCACAGGCGTGCGTCTCAGCTCGAGCTCAGCTTGAAGTTTATTTTTCTGACAATACACGTGTAAATATGAGGTTGATGCCAAAAAAAAAGGCACGGAATAACTGTGTCTCTGACTGCAGAGCAGCGGTGAAATAGTCAGGTGTGTGTGTAGTTCCGTTAGTTGTTAGCGGCGGTGATGCATTCAGCTGTGTGCGTAGTTCCGTTAGCGGCGGTGATGCACTCACCTGAGTGTGTACTGGTAGTTCTGTTAGCTGTTAGCTGATAGCCAAACCTTACAAAACAATAAAAGTGAGCAAACTGTTTTCCCACAGTGTCTCTGGCCACAAAGCGGCGGCTCAACCTGGGTCCGGTTAAGAGTAGTGAGTGAGAAGTCAGCAGTCAATCAATGGCAGTATGAAACAGGCAATAAAAGACGTTTTGAGAAAGTGTGAATTGTTGCACTGCTGAATCGTTAGCGCAGTAGAGTGTGAGATTAACCGTGGACAGACACAGAGATGCACACACATTATCTACTGGTGGAGATAAAAATGTGCTGAGAGCGGGTGAGGGGCGAGGAGAAGTGGGGAAGGAAGAGAGGAAATAACTGCTGATCCTTGTGATCCTTGTGAAACAACAAAACATTTAACAAACCAACTACCTATTTATTTTCCTTCCTCCCATGGCCAGCACGCACAATAAGAACACACCTTTTTTTGGTGACTGACGAGAAACGAGACTCAAGAGCTCACAAATTTATTTTCCTGATGAATGACTCCTGACACAGCTGTGAGCCGCTTTCCTGGAAGCATCGCGTACGGTTTTTAATCACCTCGTCTCAGCGTGTCCTGTTTCTCTTGCCAAATGGTCCGACATTTGAAAGTCAGATGAGGAGAAGGCTTTTTTTTTCCACTTAAACAGTCAGCAATGCCAAACCACACTATATTAGCAAGTCCAATATGTGAAGGTGAGGTATGAAATGGCTGGTGCGGTGAGCTGAGCTGTCACGAGCAGGAGATGGAACGTTCTCCTCTCTTCTATTAATCTGGCTAAATCTCCTCTGCTCGACAGGTTTGTTGATTTTTAAACCCCGGCACATCACATACCCATAATGTAGAATATATCCTAAAGCCTATACCTGCACAACTACAGCTAAGCTGCGAGGGGAAGATACAGGGACACATTGGTGCTTCTTGACAGGACATGAATCCATGAAGCCAAACACATTTGCACATGCTGACATGCCTGCAGTTTGCAGTGATACAGTTACGATATGAAACCCTTATGAATCCAGACATTTGTTTTGCCCATAAAACTACCTTTCTTGTTCTGTTATAACCACCTGCCTTGTCCGACACATACCTACATTTCTTGTTCTGTACATAACTATCTTTCTTGTTCTGTGCGTGACCGCCTTTCTTGTTCTGTTATACAGCCTCTCTTGTTCAGTATCTTCTAAGACTCTAGCTTTAATGCCCGTGTAGGGAGTGATCCTTGGAAGCGTAATAATTTAATCTCATTGAGTCCACAGAGGAAACGGTGTATTAGTGTGTAATGTCTTAAATGGCGTTGACTAGACTTACTAGCAGAGCGATGCTGGGCTTTAATCTGCTGAGCTTCAGTCAGTTGTTCAGAAGAACAGAGCACTGCTGGATGTCATTAAACAGAGCCAACCTGGAATACAAGCTTCACTATGGGTGCTTTAACAATTAGACAAATCCGTTGTAGTGCAGAGTTTCAGGAAGGCAGTGTCTCTGTATTAAAATGTGCGCTCTCAGTTTACAAGCTAATTTGAAGATAATAAAAAGTTAAATCATAATTGAATCTTTTTTATAAAGATTATTCTTTTGGCAACATGAATGTCTGTACCAAATTCCATTGCAATCCATCAAACCGTTGCAGAGGAATTTCAGTCTGGAGCAAAGTGGTGGACTGTCTGAGACTGCTAGTCCTTGAGCAATGCTGCTGCAAGCATGATGAAATAGATTTGGACACACTAAGGAATGGTATTAGTATAACTACACCACTATTCAACAAAAGTTTATCAATTAAAGCTGCAGTAGTCAGTATATTTTTGGCATTATTGGGCAAAAATCCCCAAATAACCTTTCAGCATATTGTAATTCAAGTGTTCTGAGAGAAAACTAGACTTCTGCTCCTCCTCATGGCTCTGTTTTCAGGCTATAGAACATCTAGCCTGTGACGGAAGACTTTGACCAATCACAGGTCACTTTATGGAGAGAGTGTTCCTATTGGCTATGCCCAGGTCTTGTGACCGGAACTTGCCGTTTTCCTTCCCCAAATTTCACAATGGTGGCGGCGTCACAAACTTTCTCATTTTACAGCTAAACCGTACACTACAAGATGATTCAGAGAACATCTGAGGAGAGAAATAGGCATTAACGTAACATAATATTGATTCATATTTGATCAGCGCTGCCTAGTTTGACCGTTTGATCGGAGTTCGCGAGTGATTGACAGCCGGCTCTCATAGACGGCAGCTGGACAGCAAACCTCAGATCAGCTCTTACTGCTTGTTTTCCTCCAGTCTGTGAAATTTTCCCGATGCCGTTAGGAGCACCGGAGGACACCATAGGAACATGATTGTTTCATGTACTACTGTCACGATATAGTGACCGTTTTATAAAAATAACTTTTTTTAATCATATTTGCTCCAATCTCGCCTGCTTCAGCTTTAAGTCCAGAACTTAACTGTAATAAATTCACATCATGACATATGACTTAAATGCTGACTCTAATCTCTCTCTGAGTGGTAGGCTGTATACAGTATATGAATGTGTTGGAGAAACCCATAGATTTACCTTCCACCATGACATATACAGTACATCAGGGATGTCACAGTCACCCTTTCACTGTGTGGGTGGTAAACACATCTATTTCCCACATGCAATTAACCATCGTGGAAGTTATACCATCCGCGAGGATGCGAGGGTCTGCGTGACAGAAATTTTGTCATCAGAGGGTGTACATGTACAATTTGTTGTGCCACTAAATACGCTACAAGTGGTGGCCGCTACATGTTTGGAGGATGTTCTCTGAACAGGCAGTATAAACAGAACTACTATGCGTCCGCGGTGTCCGCAGCTGTCCGTGCATGCGTCCGTTCGGGAGTATAAACGAGGCTGTACCCTGACCTTAACTTTCCCAGATGCCGGTACGGAAATTGGAAAACGTTTTTTTTTGTGTATGCTGCACCCTTGGTATGGAATATAGCGCAGAAAGACTCAATTATTCAATCTCGTCAAATCCCAAATGAAAGAATTAGAAGAAGATTCTTTAAGATGTCAATGTTTTTAGAACTTTGGTACATTATTTCTAGTGACCCTAAAATCGGTCAGTTATTTAATACACCACCAAGAATAACATTCCGTCGAGGAAAGAAATTAAAAGACAAACTGGTCCACGCCGATTGTCTTTTTCAAAGACCTAAGACTAGCCTGACCCCTCTACCTGATGGCAATTATAAGCGTGGGAGATGTGCACAATGCAACTCCACAACCAAATGGGACACCTTTTCTCATCCTTTAACTGGAAAAAAATACAAAGTACGCGGAGTCATTAAATGCTCAACAACAGGAGTCATCTATCTAATCAAATGTAGCTGCAAATGTTGGAATGACAACAAGAGCATTAAAAGTCTGTATAGCGGAGCACCGGTCAGCTAGCCGCAACAATAATTTAGATAACCCAATAGCAGTCCATTTCAAACAGGCTAATCATCCAATCACAGCTTTCAGCTACTGTGGGGTTGAAAAAGTGGTCTTGTCTAGACGTGGAGGTGATCTAAAGGAAGCTCTTCTTAAGCGAGAAGCCTTTTGGATAACAGAGCTCCAAACTTTAGGGACCAACTTTGTGCTCAATGATGAGTTAGATTTGAGTGTATGTCTGTGAAATATAGAACTTCTACTTAATTGTATTGATGATGGCTTGGCATTTTGATCTTGTTGTTTGAGTTGCTGTTAATAAATTGACCAAGCAAATTTTGTAATGTGTAATTTTGTATACTTACTCTATGATCATGTGCCATGTGATCATTTATGGTAAGATTATTAGTGTTTTCCTTCAATAGTGATGTATGTTTGATGTTCTTTGTCTGACATGTATTTTTCTTCTCTCCTCCTGTTTTGTGTCATGATGCAATGGATATGTGATGATGTGATCACTTCCTCAACCAATAGAGATGGCAGACACTTCCAATCATCCAATCACATCGATTTGGTGGTGTTTAAAAGAACACTCGCCACCATTGTCCTGATGAAGGTCCTTGTTGACCGAAACGTTGACTAATAAAGCAGAGAAAAGTGTGTGTGGGAGCAAGTCATTTTTTATGTAAAAAGTACATATTGGAGGAGATCTACTCGCAGCACCACAAACAATTTTGAGAATGCGCATGTTTTCCTCTCCTTAATGTTTTTAAAATGACCTGGTTATGAAACGGACTCTTTTAAACCCCTATTTTGAATGGGAGATTCTTAATCTCAATGGGACTCTCCTGGTTGAATAAAGGTTAAATTAAAAAAGAAAAAAAAGTACAGTATGTGTGTATTCATGTATGAGCTTCTGTACAATAGTTACTTCCCCTGTGTATGTGAAGGATAAGAGAGCCCTGCTGCTTCAAAAGCAGGCAGATAGCAGCCGCGGGGCTGAGGCAGGTGGCAGGGTGGAGGAGGGGGTTTTCATAGAAAACACCACCCGTAAAACCCAGCATGCCATCATCTTTACAGTCAAGCAGATCTGAGGAAACACAAGAAACAAGAGATACTGACAGCTCCTGTCTGCGTGTGCCTGTTTGAAACACACAAACATGTTAAAACACAGTGCAGATGTTGGGAGGCGGGAGAAGCTGCCTGTCTGTCACGGGGACAGTAAATCTGAACAAAACGCATCAAGACAGGAATGACACTGTGGTGTGAGAGGGATCATTAGAAAGAGACTTTTAGCCTTTCAGCATCGCACTAAATCACTGCAATCTCTCCTTGGCAAGGTACAACAATTATCCTTCCATTTAGCATGTGTGTGTGTGTGCGTGTGTGCGTGTGTGTGTGTGGGTGTTTGTGTGTGTGTGTGTGTGTGTGCGTGTCAGCTGTGACGGCAGCAACTTTTACTGGAGCGAGAAGGCGGGCTGGGCTGCAAACTGGTAAATCATCGCAGAAGTGAGGAAAGACGGTCATTATTATTTATTTGGCATTTACCAACACACACACACACACAAACATATATGGATGTGCACACACATCAGTGGCATACTGAAGAATGAAAAGCACTGCCACGTGTCAGTAAATGGGGCATATCACAGCTCTGAACCAGATGTTTAACTTGGACTCATGAAACATCTTGAAAACTTTGGCTGCTCCTCAGCGACGCCCTCTATACGTTATCACCACTGTTTTACAGTTACACACTGTATTATTACATAATGAAGAACTTCATATATGACTTCCTGGGAAAATAATTAGTTTTGCAACTCCTTTCTTTTGGGTTACACACAAAAACGACTACTTGCATGCAGTAAATATTATAGATGTAAGTCCAACCAGTGGCAGGAGTTGAAACAATGTCAGACATAATCTTTTATGGTTTTTAATAAAGACAGAGCCATACAGCACACTCTAGAACAAGAATCAGAGCTGCTATGGTTGTTCTCTTCTTGAAAAACATATGTAAGCTCCTGATTCTGACACTATGAGCTGAAGTCAGACATCTACTGCAGGGCTTTTAGCGGATATTTTTAGATTTTCCTTTGGACAAATTCTGGTGTTTTACAACCAGGACAATGAACTCTTGTACCTCAAATTAGATTCAATGAGAGATTGGACAGGACATGAATTTGAATAAGCAGAGTGTATAATATTGTATTCATCCCTGTCACATTAGACATAAGCACTCCATTGGAAACAGTTTTCCTACAGACTCCAGTGAGACCAAAGAAATACTAGGGATGCACTGATCTGATACTGAGATTGGATATCTGGCAGATACTGACTCAAATAGCTGAATTAGGTATCTGTGACTATAAGGCCGACCTATTCAATTCAATTCTATATTTAAAGGGGAACAAATCCAATATGTTATTCCCATGGCCAATATTTGTGAAAATGAGCTACTCTCCAGAGAAGTCAGTCTCAAACTTGTGATGTTATCAAGTATAAAGCCTGGAGCTGCTCTATAGAAAATGAATGGGAGACTGATTTTGTAGACCCACAGAATGTTTGTTTTCTTTTTTATACCCAAATGAGCTTTATTCTATTGTAGTGTTGTCAGTTGTGAAATAGAAAATTTCCCCATATACTCAGAACATTCCCCTGGGTGCTCTCAGTTTTATTTAGAACTAGAATGGCACTCGGAGAGCGCAGACCTCCGCCAAGGTGCCCGAAATACGATTGCCCCCACTCTCCGTTCAGCTTGAAACGTAAAACACTTCATTTTAACTGGACAGAAATAAAACATACCTAAACTGTCTTCGTTACTCTTTCCAACAATCACCAAGTGTGCTTTGGTCGAACTCAACTGTAATTTCACAGTTTAATGTGAAAAAACGCAGAATCCACAGTTGTCCCCCCCCACCCCACCCCCACTCTCTCTCTGTCTCTCTCTCTGAAGGAAAGAGGCGGGGTCATGCGTCATCAACGTGTCATCAGTTACACTGCGCATGTGTTATACCCAGAGGTCTTAATGTTCTGGCTGAGCGAAATCCTTAAAACAATTGCTGATTCTGGATCAAAATCTAATGGATTGTTCATTGTGCCACACCCCACCCTTCCAAAAAATGTCATTCAAATCCATGGCGGACTTTTGGAGTAATCCTGCTAATGGACAAACAAACAAACCAACGTGGGGGAAAACATGACCTCGTTCCTAGGCCTTCGGCCTTGGCGGAGGTTACAATTCCCTGTCTATGGAGCAGTTCCACAATTTATACCATATGACATCACAAATTTGAGTTTTAGCACTAGATTTTGAGAGAGTTGTTCATGTTTACTGATATTTTCTGGACTCTCTTAGATGATAGGAATAACATGGATGTATTTTGAAAATGGGCGCACTTCCCCTCTAAATCAAGCCAGATGTTGCCCAACGTGACGCGGCAGATAGTTTGATACACAGAATCTTGGCAGGTGATTGGATGAACCATCTGTCAATCAAACTCTTGCCGAAGTCAGTCAGGAGAAGATCAGAAACATGTTTTTCATTGAGACAATCCTTCAGTGTCGTTCTTTGCTCTTCTCTTAATGAAGAAATTATCTCCAGCTCTGATAGAACTGATGCTTCTGCAGCAGCTACGCTAACCTCTTCAGGAGCAGCCATTGTTGTTTAGAACGAACAGTCGTGTCTCCGTGTTGCATAAGCCCCGCCCCTAGCTGCAGCAGCTCCTCACAGCACACTGATTGGTCCGTGCACTGGCCTGCCGGACACAGACGCATTACTTGAAGCCTGTCAAGACGATTCTCGTGAAGACATCAGGAGAATCCAGCTGCCGTGAAAGGTAAAGTATCGCTATCGGGACTGAAAAAGACTCATTGGCCGAACCCATCTGCTGTCGTCTGACGATGATTTAGCTTTTGATTGGTTAAAAATTAGCATGTCGTTTCTTGACTCCAGTCTTGCATCTCAAGTTGCTAATTGGACTGCAATGAGCAGCGTACTGAGAAGAAAGTCTTGGCCCGGATATCCGCTGGCTTAACCACAACCAAATATACCCCCCCCCCCCCACCCCCCGGTTTATCCGTCATCAGACCGATGGGTTCAGATTGCCCGCAGGATGACCTGGATACACTCAGCTGTGTTGCAGTCAATGACCTGGCCGGACAACTGAGAGGTCAAACAGAAACAGAAGTCATGTAGTCTAAATGAGACACAGAAAGATTTACTGTTGTTGATGCTTAAGGGTTGAATTTCTTTGACCTCACTGGCCTTCTCGGGAAAGCTACGACAATACAAACTAGGTTGTTAAACACTAGAATGTCCCGTTACGGTATCATACAGGGTGCTGCAGTGGTGGAACTAATCCAGAAATGTCACGTCAGGCATCAACAAAAAAGCACAACATCTAACTAATCAATGAGTAGAAACAGAAACTACATGCAACAGTTTAGCATCTTCTGGTCACATGACACATATATTCTTTGAACTGTCCGCTGCTTTTACTTGTTTTCACTGCCTTTATTTGCAGGCTTATTGCAGAGTCGATATGATTATAGCACCATGTGTATTGTATAGTAGGGATGGGTCATGATTTCCGAATAGTCGTTAAATTATAAAAAATCAAATACATTATGTGACTATTCGTCCTGTCTTAAGAAATATATATTTCCCTTGTTTTAACCGTCGCAGGCGCTGCCTGGTAGTAACGTTGCTACCGGTAAAACGTGTGTGGCACATTCAGTTCGGCTCTTTTCAGTCAGTGCAGGTGTGTGTGTGTGTGTGTGTGTGGCGCCGTGCCCCTCGTAGTTTCAGCAGGTAGATCAGCTGTTCGAGCAGCGGAACATATCGTCATTCAAACCCGACAGAAACAAAATAAAACTCACCAAAACCGTCTTGGTTATTTTTTCCACTGTCCTCTTCCACCGTTCCAACAATATGGTTGAAATAAACTCTTAATACATAGCGTTAGATGGGAAAATGTGCCGACCCTACATGTCGGAGAGGTTGCGGGTTATGCGGCGATTTTCAAATAATAATCGACTGATTCCCAGTGATTATCGAATAGTATTTTTGCTTGGAATGCACATCCCTGTATTGCATAGTGTTTGTGTGTTCTGATTTGAGTTCAAACTGAGAAGTGGTGCGATTTGTGACACAAATCCTCTCATTTAACTGCAGCAGGCTCTGACAGTCTTCCCCGCTCAGTCCTAGTTCTGATTCTCCGGTGCCTCCCTTCCCTCCAGCGAGCTCAGCACTACGGCCTGGGCCTCCAGCAGCGCGGGGTCGGTGTTGGCTCTCTGCTGGTGTCTGAGCTGAAGGAGTTTCTGGTGAACCTGCATGATTTCGTCTGATTTCGCCGGATTAGGACCCGGTGGTACCGATGACAAGCATTAAGAATAAATCCATAGAAATAGCCAGTCCTCTCGCTGATGGTCTGGTTTACTTATGAAGGTCATATAGAGGCATCAGGATTACACTGAGACTGTTTCATATCCAGTTAAAAGTTCCTCATAGTACCATGGTTTACTTTACGTATTATTTTAGGTAGGGTCCCATAAAGGGAAACTTAAAGGTGGGAGGGCCTCTTGTTTTCTGTCTTCTCCTGACTCCGAAGAGACTGACTGAGTAAATCCTACTGAATATCTTTTCCATCTTTGTGTGTTCAGTACAGAAAGAGGTCCAGGATGTGTTTATGTTAGCTTAGCACAAAGACTGATCGCAGCATCCAACCGAAGAACTCTAAACATCTGGGCTGTTGTTTTAACTCGGCCACCAGTCTATCATGCAAAAAACCAATGACTTGGAGGTTTTGCATAACTCTACACATGTACATCGATTAGTCACGGTTAATGCAGTCTCCAGTCACATGGACCCACAGCCAGGAGATCAGTTCTCCACAGAACAAGAAGACAGGATTAGGGGCTTTGTAAATGTTTCCAATCCCGTCATGCCGATAATCAGCTTCCAGGACATTAGAAAGTGTCTCATGTTCATTCTCAGGCTGTTTTGGTCAGGTACGTTCGGTATTGTGTTACGCTGAAGACACCAGGCGACTAAAGTTGTTTTAATAAACAGCATGATATACTGACAACCCCCTGGGAGGACGGGGGGAGGAAATGTGATAGGGCCACAAAACAAACATGTTCTGATCCCCGCTGAGCACACGTGGCGGAGTAAAAACACCCCGCACTTATACACAGACATGCACTAATCCTTAGTACTACATGCTCAGTCAAACACACTTTTAAGCATACATGTAGTAAACATAACAGGTAGGAGGCATGGAACGGGTTTGTGGAAAGATTTTTCATTCTAAGGATATCTGAATTATTTGATGACTTTTAAGGTCAAGAAATGCCCTCCTGCAGTGGTGGGACTCCCTGAAAGCTTTTAACTATCACATGAACTTTTAAATAGGCAAGAGGCTTTTATTTCCTTGTTGACGGATAGTTTGTTTAAATATCACAACACAGATGTTCATTATAAATTAACAGGAACCTGTTTTTATCTGACTTTTTGGAGTTGAAAAGCTCCACAATCGCCCGCAGGCGTAGCTCGCTGGAGAGACGGCCACAGAGCAGCAGAGTGGAGAGGGAAGAGGAGAGAGAAGAGGAGAGGGAAGAGGAGAGAGAAGAGGAGAGGGAAGAGGAGAGAGGAGAGGGAAGAGGAGAGAGAAGAGGAGAGAGAAGAGGAGAGAGAAGAGGAGAGAGAAGAGGAGAGGGAAGAGGAGAGAGAAGAGGAGAGGGAAGAGGAGAGAGAAGAGGGGAGGGAAGAGGAGAGAGAAGAGTAGAGGGGAGAGGAGAGGGGAGAGGAGAGAGAAGAGGAGAGAGAAGAGGAGAGGGAAAAGGAGAGAGAAGAGGAGAGAGAAGAGGAGAGAGAAGAGGGGAGGGAAGAGGAGAGAGAAGAGGAGAGAGGAGAGAGAAGAGGAGAGAGAAGAGGAGAGAGAAGAGGAGAGGGAAGAGGAGAGGGAAGAGGAGAGAGAAGAGGAGAGGGAAGAGGAGAGAGAAGAGGAGAGGGAAGAGGAGAGAGAAGAGGAGAGGGAAGAGGAGAGAGGAGAGGTAAAGAGCCTCCTGTGACGGGGCAGAGAGATTCCTGCTGAGACGACATGACCCTTTTTAACAATAATCTAATATCTGGAGGAGATCAGTTCACTGTTTAGTTGCGGTAACTGAAAAAGCAGTTTGAGTAACGTAAATGTCGTGGATCAATATCAATATTTATATTTCCCGTCTCCCCTCATTGATGATCCTGTTTGTCTGACTTCATTATGAGCTGTTAGAATAAATAGTTTAAACCTGCAGTATCTTATAAAGTAAACTAACAGAACAGAAACAACTAAATCAAAGTTGTATTGTTAGATAATATTGTAATGTTGGTACGGGTTCGTTTTTTGTCCAGTGTTTTAAGAGCTGGTTTAAAGGCTACACTCTGGTCTAGCATACTGCTAAATACATTACTTTAACCGTCACATACTGCATACTGCGTTAGTCAGTAGTATGTAGTAGGCGGTTTCGAATACAGCCTGTGACAAATTGAAACGTGTGTCATCTTTAGTACCTGTTATGTTTTTTCTCTTGTTCTCTCACTCAGTCTGTCACACACACACACACACACACACACACACACACACACACACACACACACATACACAAATTAATGCCAAAGTGCAGGAGAAGTCCACTGGGAGTGGACGGCCAATGTAACAGCCTGATGTCTTAAAACAACTGAAGGTCAACATGTTCGTCGCTCACTGTGCTGCATGGCGTTCTCTGCCCATCAAAGGCTCTTTCCACTCACAGTAGTGCTCTGTTAAAGTGCACTTTGAGTTGCGGGGGTGGAGAGATGGGCAGACAGGGGGCAGTGGGTGGTATTTTAACAGCAATTCACCTCAGTAGCAGTGTCAAACAACTGACAGAAGAGCAAGTTTGGGGAGCAATTTCCATCTGATATGTCAGATTGGCGTTTTTAGAGTGCTTCAGTTGGGATTTGGTCTGATGCTTCCACACATCAGCCTGCAACACTTTTTTTTTGTTGCTTGATGATGTCAAAGAGGAAAAAGATGGGACATGCTCAAACAGCTCAGTCGATTGGTTGGTCTGATTGTCAGACGGTCCACCACTTTGGTCCAGACTGAAATGTCTTGACAACTACTGGAGGGATTGGTACAGATATTCTTGATCACCCAAACGATGAATCCTAGTGATCTCCTGACTTTTCCTGTTGCACCACCAGCAGGTCAAAGTTTCTACATGTCTACTCAATTTGAACTCGTGGGAAGGCATATAAATAGTAGTACATTTTAAAGACATTCTGCGCGTCATGATAGCGTAGTTTAGGCTTTTCGAATGTCATTTCACATGTTGTTCACATGGTCCTGGTTATGTTCAGGCAACAAAACCACTTTGTTAGGTTTAGGGAAAAGATCACGGTGGGGCTTAAAGGTCCCATATTATGCTCATCGTCAGGTTCATACTTGTATTTTGTTTACATGCTGTAATGTTAAAAAAAAACTTCACTTTCCTCATACTGTCTGCCTGAATATGCCTGTATTTACTCCTCTGTCTGAAACACTCCGTTTCAGCTCATTTCAACGGAATTACAACGGAATTGTCTTGCTAGGCAACAGTTTGGGTCCATGTTTACTTCCTGTCAGCTGATGACATTCACATACACTGCAACAGGAAATAAACTGGGACACATTAAAAATGTTTACGTTTAAAACCGTGTAATGGTTCTTAATATTGTATATTTGTGACATCACAAATGGACAGAAATCCTAACGGCTTGTTTCAAACACACAATTTCTGAATACGGGCTGTGTGTATGTCTCAGTATATTGAACGTTTCAATACTTTCAGAGTAGTTATATAGCACTTAAACCTGCTTTATACTACAACAGACATGACAATCTCACTTTTTACAATATGGGACCTTTAACATAAGCACGTCAACTAAAAAGAATAAACAATGTAACATAAGTACGGAAAACACGTTACAAACGTAACTTCAAAATAACTCATCAACACGTTGGGACCAACACTGGTCTTCTGGTTGAAAGTCCTGTGTTTGTTGGACCCATCCACCTCCCCTCCCACTCATTTGTTGAGACCTGGCTGGTCTACTCAATGGATTAGCACCAAATTAGGAAGAAACATTCATGGTTCCCAGAGAATGGGTCACAACGACTTTGACAATCCCAGCTGTTGGAAGGATTTGGTACAGACATTTATCCAAATTTAGCTTTGTTTATGACCGAGAACACTTCATCCGACCGTAACATTGAATCGAGGACAATCATTTAGCACATGTACATTTTCACAGTGGGGAGTCGGTGCCTACCTAGCCCTACCTTTTTTTCTCATCTAAGCACACAGTGATGTTAGCACCCTGAAAACATTGGTAGAAGTACACTAATATTAAACGGATAATAAAATTGTTTTAGAAACTGGATTGAAATTGATGGAATACAAATCCAGACAGCCAGGTTAAATACAATTTTAAAAAGGCAGGGATACTTCTTCAGTACTAACTGCAGTTAAATCCTTATTGCTGGTACCAGCAGTGAAATACTAATGTGAGTGAAACCACACACCGCAGGGAAGAGGAGAGCTTTGCAGACAGTTTCCGATGCAAGCTTGTCAGGACTGACTGGCTATATCAGCAGCTCACCGGCCGCAATCTGTCAGACATTCTTCTCTGAACCCTGGGAGAAAGGCGAGAGAGAGCAAGGGGAAGTGGAGAGAGACAACGGAGCTGAGAGAAGATAGAAGCTCCTTTGATGGGTTCATCACTCTCCAATGTCTCCTTTAATCCCAGACAATGAAGCCATCACAGTAGAATGGTACAGAGGCACAGAGACAGACAGGGGGAGATCCCTCACTTCTCTCTTTTGAGGCATTAGTCATCCTGCTTCTGCACCTCCATCATCCTGTGAGCCCTCATTAAGTGATTCAGTTGGCGTAATGAAAGAGAAAGAAGCTGCAGCCGGTGGCCATGTGTGGAGCTGAATGAGTGGCTGGTCATGACCGTTTAAATGCCACCTCTTCCTGCATGCACGTCTGCTCGGAGACAATAAGGGCCACTAGCTCAAAGAGTGTCCAGATTAAGGGAGCTTGTTACATGGAGATACTTTGAGTCACTAGAAGTCTTTTACTGCTCTCTGATAATGCCAGGTACACAGGAAACAAGCTGATTTTGGGCCTGGTTCCCCCTCCCAGATTTTTTGATGGTTCTAAAGATTATCTTTCTTGATGTTCCTGTGGTTTGAGGTATGTTAATAGTGTTTTTAACATACCCTGATCGGCTCGGTAGTCCATCCTGGCCGTACCTTTTTCAAATCACAAATATTAAACATTTAATATTTACGATCGGATCTCATGTTGTCTGTGGGGAACCCCGAGGACAGCCGACGACGCTGATGGGAAAGAACGACGGCCAACTGAGAACCAAGCTGACTGAAGGAAGGACAACCACCGTTGTCATGGCGGCCGCAGCTAATGCTAAACACAAAGCATAAAGTAGTAGTGAGATGGAGCTCAGAAATGGAGAACCAACTTGTTGATTTGTGGCAACAACACAAGTGTTTATTTAACGTGTCTCCATGACTTCATCCGTCCATCTATTGTGAATTTCCAGTACAAAGTAAAAACTGACATCGCTAATTCTTCCTGCCTGTCGTCCGCCATGTTTGTTTACACTAAAGTCACGTTTGATCACGAGAGATTTTGTGAGATTTTTCGGGGGTTTTTTGAGTAGGGACTCTTGTTGTTCCTGAATGAATCTGTTAGTGTGAGTTGTGCTGTTTTGGCCAAATCGTTGCTCTTAAAGGAAGACACATTAAAGGAACAACAGTGTTAAATTTAACAGAACATGTCGTTATGTGTGGGCTCACTCACATTTTCAACATCTTTGAAGATTTGAAAACTCTTTTTGTGTGGGCCAGTCATAACCCTGAAAAATGACTTTGTCAATGATTTAGGAGGTTTACTCTCTGTGTCAGATGTAGAGCAACACACACACTCTGTCATTCCCACTAGAGGTCTTCATGAGTCCAAAATGTTGGACTCAATTCAAAACTGACCTGTGATAAACCCTACATGAATCAATACATTTAAAAAAAAAAAAAGAAAGACCCGATCTGAAGGGATCCCGAGAACAGCCAGACCAGACTCAAATGTCTTTTTAACAAATATAGTCATAGAAAAAAATGTTGTTTAGAAGATTAAGATATTCCTTTATTAGTCCCACAGTGGAGAAATTTGCAATTTTTGCAATATTCCGTGAAGAATTTACAGAATAATAAAAGTCTTGTTTCCACCTCCTGCACCATCAACAACACTGTGTTCTGTAGGCAACTGGATTATGCATAATATAATCATTTTCTAACCAATTCAACATCAACCAATACAAAACGTCATTATCATTTAACAAAATGCATTTTTAATTTAGGTTACTGACTTCCTAGAATATTTTCTTACTGTGAGAGAAACACAGACAGCGATAGGGAAGTACAGGCTTAGTATGATATGGTTGGTACCGATGGATTCATTAGGTTTTATAGTTTCATATGATGCCAGTATCTTCACTCTAGCTTTAAAACTGAGCCCGCTACGACCTAAAAGTTGCAAGTTGCGTTAATGCGCTAAAGAAATTAGTGCTGTTAAAACAAATTACGTTAACGCGTTATTATCTCGTTAACTTTGACAGCCGTATTTTAAACTAACATGATTGGCGGTTATGGAGAGCAGGTGAGGGGATCAGGTGCTTATCACAGAGCAGCGACTTCTACTGTTCAGGGAGTCAGGGGTCAAAGTTCAGGCCAGGATCAGGGGGCAGTGTGCCTGCACAGATGGCACTGGTGGGGACAGCGTACACCTCTCACAACGCCAGGTGCAAGAAGTTTGTGGTTGGTGGCGGGTATTAAAAGAGACTACTGTCTGTCAGCAGACAAGACCAGAAGACAGGAGAACAGAAGAATCCCCCCAGAAGACCAACTAACAGAAATATTTCTGTAGGACTGATAAATGAAAATGTGTCTGGAATGTCATTGAGTAACTGTGGTCTGTTAGCATCTTGGGTTTTACTAAATATTAGATCAGTCCTGACTCACTAATCTGATGAAGCAGACAGTATCAGCCTCATACAGTATATGGCCCTACATAGACAGAATCATACACACACACAAACACACACACCCTGTTCAAAGCAGTGACCAGTGGGGGATCCACAGAGGCAGAGTGCATGTTGACAACCAGTTCACGTCTCTGAGGTGCTGATAACTGAGTTCCCTGCTGTACCTTTCACATCTGCCACAGAGACATCACATTAATGACTCCAATCAGCTGACAGGACGTCACTTAGAGAGCTAAAGTAAGAGTCGAAAACAAAACCTGTTAGAAAATCACAGCAGATGCTGTCACTGAGCACTCACTGTAATGTCCCGACAACACTGGAATCATGTTGGTCCTTTAGAAAGCTACCAGACTCCTTAGAGCTCTATAGTTACATACTGTACATACACAGCTAGTTTTTCATCGGTAGGGCTGTCCTCGACCAAAGAAATTCTTAATCGACTAACACTTGATTGTACGATTTTTGTCGATTAATCGATTAGTTGATTTAATCGACAGATCTGTAAAGCTGAGTTTCTCAACAAAGAATCAAAGTGCCACTTTAATCATTCAAGTCATTCAGCATTAAAAAAAGCATAAAAAAATGACTTTCCGACTAAAGAAATCTAATTGACAAAGATAAAATAATTATAACAGCCCGGACACACCAGGAACGTCAGGAGCGCGTGGCGGCTGGGTTACCTGTTGTTTTTTATATCGTTGTTCGTGTTAACAGGTTAGAGCAGCCACACTGCCCGCGTGAGACGCGTGAGACGCGCATCACACGCGCATCTCAGCTGCGTCTCTTCTAGAGAATAGAGGTCTCGCCTATTTTTGACGCGTTCTGCGCGCGTTTCACAGCAGCAACAGACAGTGAAGGTGATCTATTGACTGTATATTGACATCATATCAGCAACATTACTACAGTTTACATGTCTATCTGTATAATATGTTACTGAGATGAAAAAAAAGTAAAGAGTTATTTTTAAATCAATACTTCATGCTTTCATTTCAAAATAAAAGCCCTCAAGCTTTTTTTTGTGGATAGAATTCCTTCATGTTAACACAAGGCTTTTATTCTGAAATATGTGCCGGACAGTGTTGTAGAACATGCAGTGACTTGGAGAGCTCCATGAATGAATATAGTACGGAGTTTTAATTGTGGATTATTTCTATTATTTACAAATAACCACACGTTTCTTAACCTTTCTCTGTCTAAAATAAATATAAATTATATTTATAATTAAATGAAATGGCCATTAAAAGGCAAACTCTATGTAGAAAAATGGCTGAAAGCAGCAGCTACAGCAGCAGACACGCAGCTGAAATGCAGCTGGTGTGAACGCCCGACGCGTGAATCATGCAGCCACCACGCCACGCAGCCACCACGCGCTCCTAACAGTCCTGGTGTGTCCGAGGCTGTTAGGCCCTTTTCAGACCTGGTATTAACATGTGTCCTCAGTGATCCGATCACAAGTGCACAGCTTTAAGTACAGGTGTGACCACATTCTTTTAGCAGTGTGTACGCAAATGTGTCCTGGGCCACATTAAGGACCGCCTACTCATCAGATGTCCCGCTGGGATCCGCGGGATCACAGCATGGAAACAGCCTCTTTGCTCTACTGTATCCTGTCGGTACGACTGTATTTTATTAAAATATATCTTGTTTATAGGATACATATGTACAGACTATCAGACTGGGAACAGGAAGTGCATTATTATCATACTGTCGGAGATGTGTCGGTGTTTTTGTTCCACTGCTTTGCACGGAGCTGACACCCGACCACCGGCCTGCTCGCGCTCTCTCTCTTCTCCCCGGCTCCTGGCAAAGGCAGCGGTGCCAGTGGCGCAGAGGTCCCCGGGAAACACTACGTGTTTATTTGCATATAGAGCGGCGAAGTGAGATCGGATCACAAGTGGCCACTGAAGACGCATGTAGAGACACATTCTAATGCCAGGTGTGAACAGATGTACTTAAAGCTGTCCACTTGTTGATCCGATCACTGAAGACGCATTTAATACCAGTACTGAACAGGGCCGTAGTCATATTTTCCGTTTTACAGTAAGGATAAGAAAAACAAAGAAACACCACAAAGCAGCAAGAACCAGTCAACGATTAAGATGCAAGAATGAGCCCAGTCGAATATAAAAGTCATATAAACAGAAGATAATTTCATGGAAATGGTGCCTCCAGTGAATATCATGTGCTGCGCAGACTGACCGCGTTCAGTATCAGCTTTAGTAAACAATTGAAAACACATGAGTAAATGGAGGAAACAGAGTCATTTCACAACTCACACTGCATTTAGAAACAGCTACAACTAGAATGGTACATGGAGAGCGTAGACCTTTGCCAAGCTGCCCGGGTACGATTGCAACCCCCCCCCCCCCCCTCCCCGTGCAGCTTGTGCCATCATCTACTAGTATTTGTGTTTATGTTGGGATCAGCTGTACGTAGCGGAGCATCGTAAAACACTTCATTCAAACTGGACAGTAACAAAATAAAACTCACCTAAACCGTCGTCGTTACTCTTTCCAACAATCACTAAGTGTGATTTGGTCCAACTCAACTGTAATTTCACAGAGTTTAATGTGAAAAAACGCCAAATCTACAGGTGTCCCCCCCCTCCCTCCACCCCCCGCTCTCTCTCTGTCCCTCTCTCTGCAGGCAGAAGGAAAGAGGCAGGGTGACGCGTCATCAGTTACACTGCGCATGTCCTAAAGCCTGTGGTGTTAATACGCAGGCTGAGCTGAGTTATTAAAAAAAAATCCCGAAGCTGGATCATGATCCGGATCGCCACCAAAATCTAATGGATTGTTCATTTTGCCGCACCCCAACCCTCCAAAAAATTGTATTCAAATCCATCGCGGACTTTGGAGTAATCCTCCAAACGGACAAACCAACAAACCAATGCCGGTGAAAACATAACCTCCTTCCTAGGCCTTCGGTCTTGGCGGAGGTAAAAATGCAAACATCAAGATGAACATGATGTTACACCGGCAAGATGAAACCACATTAACCAATCAGGTTGCAGTTTACATCCATGCCTGTCCAAAATGTCATAATTTCCATCATAGTAATTTTTAGACATTTGTGTGAAATTGTCATAATTAGCATATTGAGTTATGGACAAAAACGTGTGACGTGTGACCTTTGACCTTCGACCTTCGACCACCGAAATCTAATCAGTTCATCCTTGAACCGAATTGCATGTTTGTGCCAAATTTGAAGAGATTCCCTCCAGGCGTTTCTGAGATATCACGAGAATGGGATGGACAGACGGACAACCCGAAAACATAATGCCTCCGACAACGGCTGTCGCTGGTGCAGAGGCAAAAAAAAAGTCAGAAACTGACAGAAAATATGTTATAACCTGAAATGTCAAGATGAAGACCAGCAAAAATGCATTTCAACTGTCCGAAATACACGGGCTGCTGCTCAGTGGAATACATACTGTACAGCCTCCACAATTAAAACAATACCATCATATAATCATGGTCATGCTGTAAATTACAGTCCACAAGTTACAGTGTTAAGATTTAGTACATATGAGGTACCAGAGAAATACTTTCTGGGTACCATAGGTAGAAGTGAAGAAGTACAGGAAACAAGGGGGTAAAAAAAATACACTGCAAGTAGTTTTTGAGCTGGTACATATTGAATAATTACATGAAAACAGAACCCGCAGACTTTGCCTATATGTCCTTTCACAACGGCTATGTCATGAAAAGAAGCTAGGTGTTGCACCTAAACTACACATTTGTAATAAACTATTATAGAAAAACTACCTTTAATATACCCTGTAACTACACTATAATTACAGTGAAACGTGGGGGAACAAGGGACCACTTTATTTTACAGCCCGCATACTCTGTCACTGTAATTACAGTGAAAAAGGGGGTGAACAAAAAAACACTTTATTCCACAGCCCATTAATCATCATTTTAAAAACAGAACCTTTAAAATGTTTCCGTAGCTATAAAGGTGCATTCTTCTTCCCAGGCTCAAAGTATCATATATAGTATATATATATACTGTATATGTGTGTGTGTGTGTGTGTGTGTCAAAGCTCCATCAGTTATCTTACGAACAGATAGTTAGAGAATGAAAAAAGGCACGTGAACAACAGAACTCTCCAGTGAAGTGGCATGTGCATGTAAAAGCAAAATGTGCTGATATGTTTGGCCGTGCTTCAATAAGCCCCAAAGCCACTAACAGCCATCTTTATGTTGAACGAGCCGTTTCCTCTGCTCCACTATCTGCTCTGATTCCCTCTGTCAGCCGTCACACATCCAGCTCTGCACTGCGAGGTGTGAAAGCTTCACTCGAGTGTTTCATTGATCAGCCAGACGCACGCACGCACGCACGCACGCACGCACACAAACACACACAGCAGTAAGCGTAAGTGTTTATGTTTGCTTTGATGGTTGCTCGAGTGAACCTGAATCTCTTTTCAGTCAGGCAGGAAAAGGTTTGTCCGTTCTGGGCTACTGTAGAAACATGGCGGAGCAACATGGTGGACTCCGTGAAGAGGACCCGCTCCCTATGTAGAGATAAACATCTCATTCTAAGCTAACGAAAACACGATTCTTACTTTTAGGTGATTATACACTAAAATAAACATACGTATTAATATTATATTCCATTTCTGCTAATAGATCCCCCTTATTGTTACACACTGGTCCCTTAAACAGGATGGTTTAATACCAAGCTATACACTCTCTGTAGCTTGGTATTAAACCAGTCTAAAAGCAGCCCAGCCGCCAGGAAAACATGTTGTTTCTGCAAACCACGGATACTTTGAATGAAGACATTTTTTGCATTCAGTCAGAGCAAGTGATGACCCCCCCCGGTCCCTACTCAACTGCCTGCATGAAATATCAACATTCATCGTATCCATGGGTTGCAGAAACGTACAACACCAACATGTTCTTCTGGCGAAAAGTGCTGCTTACCCTGAGCAGAAGCAGCTCAGCAGTCAGTCATGACAGTCACATGACTTGAGACAACATCAGAGCAATTAAAACAATAAACACAACAGCGATATGAAACAACACAACATTACCCGTTAAAAAAAACACTCAAGTGAGCAATTTATCACTCACAATAACAATTGTCTTGCTGTGCATATTGGAGAGGACCATAACTGTGAGTCTGGTGTTTTCTGTAGTCTGTTATTATCATGCAGAATGGAACAGAATGCAATTTTAACCGAGGCAGATTGTGTATTGTGTGTTTTGTTGAAGGAAAATGACAAATGTGTTTCACTGTTGAGCATTTTAAAAGCATTTGAGAGCAACTTCTGAGGTTACTGCATGAATCACAAGACCTACTGCAAAGAAAACCAATGCTCTACATCAAATTCTGCCAGTTTGGTGACAAAGTTCCACTTGTTTCTGATTCTGCTTTATTTTTCTGTAGACTGGATTAATAAACATGCATTTCTTTACGCCGTAAATGTGTTGTCAAATTTGTGAATTTGATGCAAATTTTTTATTTATTTTTTGTCTTTTATTTGCACTGGGTTTCTTCAACCAAAAGCTGCTTATATTTTGTCAAAGTAGTGAAGATGTTTTCTTTTGCTTGTGTTTTTTTAGGAAGTGTTTTAAGCCCTCTCAGTCACTGCAAATATGAGCAAACAAACAAACCTAATACGCACAGTAAACAATAAAACCTCTGGCAATAAAATCTCTAGCAAATGATAAAATAAAGCACCTAGAAAGGTGCACTCAGTAGAGTGTGTGTCTCCCTCTCCCCTCTTGAATCTCACTCAGCTGTCCCTCCTGGCTCCCTTACAGTCGAGATGGTGATGAAGATAACAAAAACTGAGATTTATTCATCTTGTATCATGCCTAACTTTAGTGAATCATAACATACCGGGTATGGAATTAATCTGCAGATGCTCCGGTTCAAAATAAGATCAAACTTTTCTATGGATGTCTTTGAGTTTTTGAGCCACGACAAAGACCAAAACGTGGCCTGCAACAGACTAGGTAAGGCTTGTTTATAGTCCAGCAGCCAATGGCCAGAATTGCCGTTCTACTACTGAAGCAGTTGTCGATCACTTGAGGCTCCGACCGGCTATAAAACAGTCAATAAAATAAGTTTTCCAAAAATTGTGAATCAGCGCAACCACGAGAGGTCCTTGAGCATACAGTCATAAATGAGTACAGAAAATATCATGCTGATGGGTCCAGTAGAATGAGAGATTAGCCGAGGACACACACACACACACACACGACCGGACACATGATCGAGATGATAAATACAACAGTATACATGTGAATTTTGTTTGTAATAGACAAAAGTGGAATAAAATCTTAATAGTTTTTCATTTGTGAAACTGAACTGAACTCATACCTTGACTAACTGCTAATTCTTATTATTTATATGATTTTATCCTGATCTTAGATTCAATTTGCAGGAATAGTGATACTAGATATCAGTACGAGAGAGAGATTCATATTTCTGCAGTTTGAAGGAACACAAAGCAGAGACGCAGAGGACAGAGGAGAAAAACAAATAATAAATAAAACGACAAGAAATCCAATGAAAGACAATGTGGTGGAGAGAGAAACAACAGAAAATGGAGGGTTTTATGAGCCAGTAAATGTCACGTAAATACCAAGACGTCAGAATCCAGCTAACTTTGATTGCACCGTGCCTTTATCAGCCTCTGGAGCAGGCATTGTGGTCAGAAATACACTTCACACATATAGCACTGGTGTGAAATGTCAGTGCTGTGAGGGCAATCGTACCTCATTAAACTTATCCGGCCTGATCTTTCTCCCCTTTGTTCCTTTCTCTCTCGGAGAAAGACAAAGAATCGGTTCGTACTCCGAGAAGACCAGAGCTAATTATATTGTGTTAAATGAAATGTCAGATCACACAGAACCCTTGTTTTCTATAAATTACTGCTTGCGTGCTACATTCTATACTAAAAGTAAACTTTACTGACCATCAGAAGAGTCATCATTACACCAAGTCCAGACAAAAAAATAGAGTCAACCCTGACTTGGTTTCACACAACAGCGGGAAAGGCCTGTGTTTGTTTGACGCATCCATCCACGCTGTCCTCCTCCCTTCTTTATACCACTTCAGTAGCTCTGAGGGTCTAATATTGCCGCGGATGGGTTAACATCAGAGTTTGTTGAAAGCCCGGTGCACAGACGCTAAAGGGTGCCTCAGTGCGTCGGTATCAGGCGCCGAGGGCTTTGTCAGCGGAATTTGACGAGTTAGGAGTGAGAGTGTGTTGCCAGGGCAGACCCAGAACGTGGAGGACATGTGGGCTACCTTGCTTGGCCTGCTGCCTCCACATATCAGACCAGATAGAAATGGCAGATAAAAGATGGATGGATGGAAAATGCGTTCATGTGTGTCCTTAGTTCTACCTTTGTGTCTACTAGAAGTGATATTTAAAAATGAAATATTGATTGATGAATTAATATACATATGATAATATCGTTTAAATAATCCAGCACTTCGTAAATTATTTTATATATACAGTAGGGCTGTAAAAGTGAATGCATTAATAACGCGTCAACGCAAATTCGTTTAAACGCCAATAATTTCTTTAATGCTGAGCCCTGCTACTGAGCCCCGCAGCTGAACCGCCCGCAGCTGCGCCGCCCGCAACTGAGCTACTGAGCCCGCTACTGAGCTACTGAGCTACTGAGCCCCGCTACTGAGCGCTGCTACTGAGCTGCCCACTACTGAGCCCCGCTACAACTTAAAAATCACAAGTTGTGTTAATTCACACAGTTTTAAAGCCAGAGTGAAGATACTGGTATCATATGAAACTAGAAAATAACGCTCCAAACTTACGCTAAATTTTGGCGTGGAAAAGCCGGCATGGCCATTTTCAAAGGGGTCCCTTGACCTCTGACCTCCAGATCAGTGAATGTAAATGGATTCTATGGGTACCAACGAGTCTCCCCTTTACAGACCCATGCCCACTTTATGATAATCACATGCAGTTTGGGGCAAGTCATAGTCAAGTCAGCACACTGACACACTGACACACTGACAGCTGTTGTTGCCTGTTGGGCTGCAGTTTGACATGTTATGAATGGAGCATATTGTTTTATGATAAATGCAGTACCTGTGAGGGTTTCTGGACAATATCTGTCATTGTTTTGTGTTGTTTATTGATTTCCAATAATTAATATATACAGTGGAGGAAATAAGTATTTGATCCCTTGCCGATTTTGTAAGTTTGCCCACTTACAAAGAAAAGAACGGTCTATAATTTTAATGGTAGGTTTATTTTAACAGTGAGAGACAGAATATTAAAAAAAAAATCCAGAAAATCACATCATATAAAAGTTATAAATTGATTTGTATTTTATTGTGGGAAATAAGTATTTGATCCCCTAGCAACCAGCAAGAATTCTGTCCCCCACAGACCGGTTAGATTAGTCCTCTCGCTTTAAGAAAGTACTCCGAATCTCAACTCGTGACCTGTATAAAAGACAACTGTCTCAACTCATTACCTGTATAAAAGACACCTGTCCACAATCAGATTCCAACCTCTCCACCATGGGCAAGACCAAAGGGCTGTCTAAGGACGTCAGGGACAAGATTGTAGACCTGCACAAGACTGGAATGGGTTACAAGACCATCAGCAAGCAGCTTTGTGAGAAGGAGACAACTGTTGGTGCCATTATTCGGAAATGGAAGAAACACAAAATGACCATCAATCGGCCTCGGTCTGGGGCTCCACGCAAGATCTCGTCTCGTGGGGTATCGATGATCATGAGAAAGGTGAGGATTCAGCCCAGAAATACACGGGAGGAACTTCTTAATGATCTCAAGACAGCTGGGACCACAATCACCAAGAAAACCATTGGTAACACACTACGCCGTAATGGATTAAAATCCTGCAGTGCCCGCAATGTCCCCCTGCTCAAGAAGGCACATGTACAGGCCCGTCTGTTTACCAATGAACACCTGAATGATTCAGAGAAGGCTTGGGAGAAGGTGATGTGGTCAGATGAGACCAAAATCGAGCTCTCTGGCATCAACTCAACTCGCCGTGTTTGGAGGAAGAGAAATGCTGACTATAACCCCAAGAACACCATCCCCACCGTCAAGCATGGAGGTGGAAACATTATGTTTTGGGGGTCTTTCTCTACTACGGGGACAGGACGACTTCACCGCATCGAAGGGAGGATGGACGGGGACATGTACCGTGAAATGTTGGGCGACAACCTCCTTCCCTCAGCCAGGACACTGAAAATGGGTCGTGGATGGGTCTTCCAGCACGACAATGACCCAAAACATACGGCCAAGGCAACAAAGGAGTGGCTCAAGTAAAGCACATTAAGGTCATGGAGTGGCCTAGCCAGTCTCCGGAGAAAATCTGTGGAGGGAGCTGAAGCTTCGAGTTGCCAAGCGACAGCCTCGAAACCTTAAGGATTTGGAGATGATCTGCAAAGAGGAGTGGACCAAAATCTCTCCTGAGATGTGCGCAAACCTGGTGACCATCTACAAGAAACGTCTGACCTCTGTGCTTGCCAACAACGTTTCTCCACCAAGTACTGAGTCATGTTTTGCTAGGGGATCAAATACTTATTTCCCACAATCAAATGCAAATCAATTTATAACTTTTATATGATGGGATTTTCTGGATTTTTTTTTTTATATTCTGTCTCTCACTGTTAAAGTAAACCTACCATTAAAATTATAGACCGTTCTTTTCTTTGTAAGTGGGCAAACTTACAAAATCGGCAAGGGATCAAATACTTATTTCCTCCACTGTACATACATTTGCATAAAGCAGCATATTTGTCCACTCCCATGTTGATAAGAGGATTAAATACTTGACAAAATCTCCCTTTAAGGTACATTTTGAACGGATACAAAATGTGCGATTAAATTGTAATTAATCGCGTTTAACTATGGACAATCATGCGATTAATCGACATTAAATATTTTAATCGACTGACAGCCCTGATGTACAGTTATGGTTACAGACTCTCTCGTCAATTACACTCGTATTTTGAGTGTAATTAATTTGCCAAAAAAGAGACAAAACGATAAAAATAACGATAATATCGCGATGGATATCGCGATATTATCGTTATTGTGAATTCTTTTGGATACATTAATCATGCAATAAAGATCTGATATTGTGACAGGCCTAGTGTGAATCTACACAGAATGGCTTGCATCGGACCCCTGGTCTGACTGAGAATTTGGATTTAAAATGCTCCAAGAACAGCAACAGAGATTGAGACTAGCAGCAGAGTTCCCCGTGGTAGCTGTCAGATTCACAGCAATGGCACCAACACACAGGTATAGCCTATATCAGCTGACACAAATCACACCCACAGTTCACACTTCACGAGGCCGTATGTATTCCACCGGCAAGTATGATAAGCCCTCCTCTGTGGCCGGTCACAGCCTCACCTGAATAAGTCCATATGCTGTGCTACCAGCCATCTCAAACTGCCATCTTAACCAGCAGATAGAGAATAGAGGTGTCAGGTTCATCCAAGCATAAGTGGACGTGCATGTGTGTGATCTTTCCACACCGCCGTCTCACTGACCCACATAACATGCTGGAAAGGAAAACCTGACTTCAACACGCTCCCTCATTAGGCAAAGGCTCAATACCTCGCTGTGATTTATGTGCCCCGTCTCTGCCAGGGACAGCTACAGCAAACACATAACGACAAGCGAGTACAGGTTCGCATGCACCAAGTCAGAAATACACCCGGCCGCTGTTGCATAAAACCCTCTTTGTCCGCTGTTTACCCCGCTGCCATTTTATAATTGGATGTCCGTGGTCGCAAGCTGGAGTTTATACAAGTGGTCCGTACAGCTGCAAGGAACCACGGCGCACTCTACATCCGAAATCAGCCTCATTGTTTGTTTTAGGTTTTTGAGATTTTCACCCAGATTTCGTCTCCACGTACTCGTAAGATCTTTTCTTTCTGTATGTTAGACCTCTGACCTCTATATAGTCAGCAGTAAATCAGGTCCTCTGGTGCCAAGCACAGCTTACAAAATCCTCTAGTTATAGAAAGTGAAGAGAACAATGTGGTGAAAATGCTAATCAGCTCTGTCTGACAAGGAAAACGTCAGCATCGGTTGCTTCTTCAAATGCTTAAAGGAGTTCATTCTTGACTTTGGGAAAAGCAAAATAATCTCACCTCAAGGCCAATTTAGTGGCTGCTCTGGAACTTTCAATGTTATCACACAAGCTTCATCGACAGATTGTTTTTCCTCATTTGTCATGGACTAGTTGTAGAACAGTTCATGTGATATGATCAGAAGCTTCGGAACAGCTGCTCAATGTACCTTGAGGTGAGATTATTTACGTTTTCTGACAAGGGCCTCTAGTGGCCGTGTGAATTATTACAGTTCTGCCCAATACAGGGAAAAGTATCGAGACTTTGCTATTGCGCCACAAAACCTTGAAGGGTGGAGGTCAAGGTGCACATGGTTAACTGTCAACATTGTGTTTTTTTCATCCATGACCTTAAAGCTTCAGTAGGCAGTATATTTTTGGCATCATTGGGCAAAAATTCCATATGAACCTTTCAGCATATTGTATTCAAGTGTTCTGAGGGAAAACTAGACTTCTGCTCCTCCTCATGGCTCTGTTTTCAGACTTTAAAAAATCTAAATCCCTAAATCCCGTGACTGGAGACTTTGACCAATCACAGGTCATTTCAGAGAGGGAGCGTTCCTATTGGCTGTGCTCCGGCTGGTGGGCGGTGCTTGGTATTTCCTCAGCAGATCCCAACATGGCTGCCGGGTCACAAACTTTCTCATTTTACAGCTAAACAGTACACTACAAGATGATTCTGAAAACATCTGAGGAGAGAAATAGGCATTAATGTAACAGAATATTGATTCATATTTGATCAGCGCTGCCTAGTTTGACCGTTTGAACGACACCGGAGGACACCGGACGACAAAGAGGCACATGATTTTTTTTTCAGATGACCTGTCTCATGCAGTACTGTCGGGATATAGTGACCGTTAAAAAAAAAGAGAAGAGACAGCAGGGGAAATAACGCGTAAAGCTGCATATTTTCACATCAAACTTGGTGAAATAAGAGTTTATTTCGACCAAACCTTAGTTGAAACAAAATGAAACTCACCAAAACCGTTGTTGTTACTCTTTCCAACGAAAGAGTAACAACGGTTTTGGTGAGTTTCATTTTGTTTCTGTTGAGTTTGAATGAAGCGTTTTACGATACTCCGCCACTAGAAGAGCTGATCTCAACATAAACAAATACACGTGGATGATGACGCAAGTGTACTCGGGTGCGGAACAACTTTACTAATTCCATTTACTTCAATTGCATTGGGGTGGGAGCATTAGTCTCAACACAGAATGTCTAAATAAATCAGCAAATAAACTCATCTGTATGGCTAGATACCACCAGAAAAACATAAAAAAAATATGCTTTTTTGTGATACAGGAGAACTGAACCTTAAATATTAATGCGGTGTTAGCAATCGTTATTAACGGGTTGTCAGTTAATTTAATTGGCTATAAACCCACTATCATTTTGGAGCAATACTCTTCGCTTAAGCAATATTTCCTCTTGCATGTTACCTATAGAGAATTTCCATGCAGATTTGATAGAGTCAATAAATATTTCATCAGTGTTTCCTGGAGCTCACATCTATCTGTTCATTCATCTGCCTCCGGGCCCCCGACTGGGCTCAGCAGGGTTAAAGCATCTCAACCAGGCAGCGAACCCGTGGAGGCAATCCTCAGGTGCCTCTTCTCTCAAAACTAGAAAACTAGGCCAGGCCGACTACACCTATGGTTTGGTATCACAGTCTAATTGGAACCCATGCTGGCTTCTTCGTCCGGCTGTTCAAGTCAATCTGTCATTGTGTGCATGTGCGCGCGTGTGCCTTTGTGTGAGTGTGAGAAACAGAGAGAAAGACAGAGAGAGGGAGAGAGGAAGAGAGAAAGATAGAAAATGAACGGCTATGAGTATAGTGTATAATCCAAAAGAAAGATGAACATATAATAGAAATATTTAAGTATATTTGCATTTCACTTTTTAGATGTTTAAGTGACACTATTGCAGAATAAACAACAAGTCTAGAGGGTTGCAAATGTGTATAACATTAAAGGTCCCATATCGTAAAAAGTGAGATTTTCATGTCTTTTATATTATAAAGCAGGTTTAAGTGCTAATATATAAATATTGTTAAACTATCAAAACGCTCAATATACGGAGAGATACACACAACTCGTTTTCACAAATTGTGCGTTTGAAACAAGCTGTCAGGATTTCTGTCTATTTGTGATGTCACAAATCTACGATATTCAGATCATTTCAAAGTTTTAAACGTAAACATTCTAAATGAGTCCCAGTTTATTTCCTGTTCCAGTGTATGTAAATGACATCAGCTGACAGGAAGAAAACATGGACCCAATCTGTTGCTTAGAAACACAATTCCGTTGCAATTCCGTTGAAATGTACTAAAACGGAGCGTTTCAGACAAAGGGTAAATACAGGTATTTTCAAGCAGACAGTATGAGGAAAATAATGTGTTTTTTTAACATTAAAGCACGTAAACATGTTCTTGCAGAAACACAAAATAGTATTAAGTAGTTAAGTATTAACCTGAAAATGAGCACGATACCATCCAAATCTTTAACAGGAGGTCAAAGGTCAGATTTAAGTGCCCCTGTATATTGTGTGTTAGAGTAGAAAAAGCCATTGTTTAATTTTTCTCACCTGCAAAGTTTTCTTTTAGTGAAATGTTCAATTTTCAGTTTCCTAGATGATGTATTACAGTAACATGGTTATGTTATGTTATACTGTATGTTATGGCCATCAGTTTTAATAATTTCAAATTAATTAAGAAACACATTTTCTAGGGTGTGTTTAACATCTGGCCAGGGAACAACAGATAAAAAAAATGGTCTCCTGGGTTAACTCTGCTTCATTTAGAGGTTGTCTCACTCAGTTGGCGGCGGATGCCTCTAAATACCACGATACCCATGAGCCTCAGTCACAGCTGCTACGGAGAGCCTATTCAAAACACTCCACTGTTGCCGTACCAGTTCATTTCACCAAACTTCCAGTCTGAAAGGGAGTTATTTTTAAGCCTTTCCTACCAAAATGCAACTTGGGAGTTATAACAGACTTCTTTCCCGAAAGTAATGATCTCAAAGATTTTCATTTAAAGGTCCAGTGTGTAGGATCTGGCGGTGTCTAGCAGTGAGGTGAGTGAGATTGCGACCAAATGAAGCCTCTCCGGTGTGCCAAGCGTGTTGGAGAGCTACGGTGGCTGACACAAAAAACATGAATGTCCCTCTCTAGAGCCAGTTGGAGCAGAGCCTCACCGTTTTGACCGATGCTCGTTCGCGTCGACGTAGTGCGAGCACAACCGCGAGCAACGGGACGCTGTCTGTCGTTGGCTTAACGGCCACAGGTGTATCTGTTAACAAGCAATTTCTGATTCTTACAGAGAGTCCCTGGTCAAGTTAAGTCAAGTCAAGTCAATTTTATTTGTATAGCCTAAATTACAAATCACCCCTCGGCGGGCTTTACAATCTGTACAGGATACGACACCCTCTGTCCTTTACAGTACCACCCTCACATCGGATAATGAAAAACTTAACCGAAAAAAACCTTTAACAGGGAGAAAAAATTGAAGAAACCTCAGGAAGAGCAGCAGAGGACGAATCCCCTTCCAGGATAGACAGACGTGTAATAGATGTTGTGTGTACGGAGTAACAACATAATGAAAATACAACATAGACAATCCATATGATAAAAAATAATACATATAATGTGAACATATGGAAGAAGGTGGATCCAGGAGGATGTCAAGCAGCTTCCCGGCGTCGCCAAACAGATAGAGCCAAAGCAACACAACCTGCTCTCCACGCCAGATAGGTAGAGCCAGAGCAACACGACCTCCTCTCCACGCCAGATAGGTAGAGCCAGAGCAACACGACCTCCTCTCCACGCCAGATAGGTAGAGCCAGAGCAACACAACCTCCTCTCCACGCCAGATAGGTAGAGCCAGAGCAACACGACCTCCTCTCCACGCCAGATAGGTAGAGCCAGAGCAACACAACCTCCTCTCGACGTTAGATAGATAGAGCCAGAGCAACACAACCTCCTTTCCACGCCAGATAGATAGAGCCCGAGCAACACGACCACCGCTCCACGCCGAATAGATGGCGCCAGAGCCAGAGCAACATGACCTCCTCTCCTCCATGAACCTAGAGAGAGGACCATATTATTGTGTATTTTAAATTGTGTGTCCACAGGCCTGTAGCTTTGGGATTTTCTCTATCTATGAGACATTTTCTGACACAGTTGTTCATCTTTTGATGATTTAACCAGGAGAGTTTCATGTCCATTCAAGTCTTGGAACTGCTCCAACTGTCACCTCACATTGTCTGTGCAGAAAATGAACAGTACTTTTACAGAAAGATCTCCTCCCACTAGGCAGCTCTACCGTCTCCCTGTGCTATTACATGACCTCTAATACATCCCTGTAATACAGTAGAAAGGTTTTAGGGGAGAAAGCAGAAATACCTGCATTTTTGCAGCTCAGTAAAGTCCTCCACCACACACCTGCTGCCCCCCATATGTGGACCAGCGTCCAGATGTTCCTTAACAACCATCTCCCCCCCTCCCAAACTAGTAATTATGCACCATCTCTACACCCACCAAAGCACTGCCCCTCCCTCCCTCCCTCCCTCCCTGCCACTGGGATGCAGTCACGGTCTGAATACCTTCCACCGCATTGTTGTCATTTCACAAGTCTGATCCCCAATTCACTGACCTGTCGACACTCGTACTGCCGTGCAGAAGCACACACAAACACGAGTTTCAACGTGATCATAATAACATTATTCAAGAGCTTAATCTCAGTCTTCACAAGCGGGGACATGCTGAAAAATATATAGTTAAAAAAAGAGCTGAATAAACAGTACTTGGCCAGGATATAATTGTGTGTGTTTGTGTCTCTCAAAGGGCTGCATGAGTCAACACTAAATAATGGAACAATCATTAGTCCAACATCCAGTGCTGTATTTAAGTACAGTCCAAGAAAACAACATGGTGTTACCATTGAGATGCTCTGACCTACACTGGTCTGAGAGACCAGACAAAGTGTTTGCGAGAGTGAAACACCAAGAGAGGCTGTTTCCTTGTCCGTGACATGACACAGTTGCCAGAGATAAGAACCGCAGATAGAGAGGTTATCTTACTAGACCAACAAGACGGGGCCAAACAATACATTCCTTCTCCTGAAATGAATACAGCATCTTTTTGATTAATGAACATTGCATTGTGGACATCGATCTGCCATTCTAGATTAGGAGCAAAAAAAACAACACCGGATTGATCTGGTGCTCTAAAAACTGTGAGGCAGCTCTAAATGATGCGTGAGAGAGAGAGAGAGAGAGACAGAGACAGAGGGAGACATTGACTCTATCTGTCCCCATCTTCTCCCCCTCTGACAGCTGCTGCTCGACTCATTGCAACCCATCCTGCTTATTAGACTTTCAGGCCAACTTTGCACTGATTTAATCTTGCATTTGAATCCACCCTTCAGTTTTTTTTGACATAATTTACTTTTCCAATCTCTTTTTTCCTTCACCTCCACATCTATCGATAGAAGAGATGATTCACTTTGCTCGCATCGACTGCAGCAACATCAGGCATCGATTTTTAAGTTTCAATATGTGAAACCACGTTTCGGCACACACTGCCTTTTTTCCCAGATAAACGACCCTAAAGGTGTTGCCACCCGGCGGCATCTATGTTCTGTAATTTGAATCAGCAGCAGCAGGGCACAACACCTATGTTCCCTTGTTGTTTGACTCTTAATAAAGAAAAAACATGGCATGTCAGGTGCTGCTGGGTTAGGGGCGGCCCTTGACGCGGTGCTGCGGTGGCAGTATGTTTGCAGCTTTACACATTTGCTGGCCTGCCAGCAGCTTCAGTGAAGCAGTCATGGGTTTAGGGGATGGGAAGGGATGGTGCAGGCGTTGGTCTTTCACTTCAACCGCCCTGATTTTTCTGGCACGACCAGGGGTCAAACCTTCACAGTCACAAGCCCACCTGTCTAACCTTTCGGCCATCATTTCCCCCACTGCCACAAGGAGCATCAGCAAAATAATCCCCTCACTCCAATTTCTATGGAGGGTCAGACTACTTAAAGCTACAAATAAACCTGAATGTTATACACAGCATATTCTCTTGGGTCCATGTTTACTTCCTGTCAGCTGATGTTATTTACATACACTGCAACAGGAAATAAACTGGGACACATTTAGAATGTTCATGTTTAAAACCGTGTGACGGTCTAAATATTGTATATTTGTGACATCACAGATGGACAGAAATCCTAACGGCTTGTTTCAAACGCACATTTTATGAATACAGTCTGTGTGTATTTCTCCGTATATTGAGTGTTTTAATAGTTTAACAGTATTTATAAAGCACTTAAAACTGCTTTATAATATAAAAGACATGAAAATCTAATTTTTTTACAATATGGGACTTTAACACATTCAGTAATACCATTGCAATCAGCATATTACCACAATATTCAATGTGACTAGCATTGATATTTATCATATGTCATATATCTGTCATCATTTTGTCATGTCATATGATAGTGGTTAGGCAGTCTTAAGAGTGAAGCCAATGCTGAAGTGCCTTAAACTTGCATTCTTCCTAATAGTCAGCAGGGGGCGACTCCTCTCGTTGCAAAAAGAAGTTTGATTGTATAGAAGTCTATGAGAAAATGAGCCAACTTCTCACTTCTCAGTAAACATTGTTAACATGAGTTTATGGTCTCAGTCGCTAGTTTCAAGTCTTCTTCAACACAGCATGATGTTCATTTAGTAAATTACGGTCCCATTTAGAGTCAAATAGACCATAAAGCAGGGGACGCTTCAAGTCACTACCACGGTGTTGTCTGGTCTGGGTGTTGTCCATGTTTTCATCTTAGAACTTTAACCCTTTCACAGTGTGTTTTCAGTTCATGAAAGTTAATTGTAACATTTTGGTTGCCTAAAAATGTCTTATTCATAATGTGGTTGTACTTAGCTCCACCCTCTTGTGTCACTTCTGGTTGCAAAAGACCAAGATGGCGACGGCCAAAAATGCCGAACTCAAGGCCCCAAAACCCACCCAATTCAATTGTTATCAGGCCATTAAATAGGCATTATCAGTCAATACGCGCCATAGATGTGGGTCATTAGGGGCCTACTATACCTACTACGTTGTAAAAGTGAAAATAAAAAGCAACACGTTCTTACATGTTGTAAAACTGAATGGAACATGTTTTGAACACAAACAAAAGGCTTCTTTAGTTTTAGGCAAAAAAAACAAACACTTAGTTTAGTTTAGGGAAAAACATTGTGTTTTGGCTTAAAATAATGAACACAAAGACAACTACACACTGTTGGTTTCACAAAGGATACAAACCCTGGTCTGCTGGTTGAAAACCCTGTGTTTTGTGTACCATCCATCTTCCCCGACCTCCACGTCTCATGGACTTTCACATTGTCTATACTACCGCGCCTGACTTCCGCTTCTGCTCCTGTCATAATGAGTGAAGGCAGGCAGAGGAGCAGAGTACAGCAGAGACTCCGGTCCTGGAGACCAAAGCTACGGTCTCCCCCGCGTCCTCCGACTGCGGCCAACACTGTTTAACAGACGGGCTTCACTAGATACAACCAAGAGGTTTTGGTGCTTCACTGTAGTTTGTGTTGGAGTCTGAGTCTGAACAACGCAGCCACACGCAGGCACGCATGGGACACCGACCGGCAATGATTTACGTATACGTGTAAGAAGTTACAAACAGTCCCTTTAATAGCCTGACAACAGTCTAATCGGCTGCAAACGGCCACCAACGGTTTACCCCGTGGTGACTACGTCCACTTGTTCTATACAGTCTATGTAGCGGTGTAACGAAGCAGAGAGAAGACAGGCGGTTTATTAAAATGATTTCTGAACAGAGACAGCCAGGCTGAGATTGTGCTTTATGTTTGGAGCAGGGTGTGTTCTGGAGAGAAGATGGGAAACTGAGAGGGGAATACCTTGTTGGGCTGATGGATCTTTGACTGCACAAAGCTCTGACACAAAAAGCCTTTCACCAGGCTTGTCTGATGTGTCAGAGGAGGAACACTGCAGCTACAACAGATTTTTTCCTCGGGGAACGATGTGTGTGTGTGTGTCTACTGTTTCTGATCCCACATTTAAACACAGCAGAATACCAACAGAATGCCGTCGGCCCCAAATAACAGAAAGAGGAATTGTTTAAATTATGATGGCATTGTTGCTCAGATATTCACAGTAACAGCTTACACACACACCTATCACATACACAGTAATGAAAGACCTGTTTGTTTTTCCTTCATCACATTGCGGCTGACATTTCGGAGATTCATCGTTTTAGCTGCCAGCAGCAACAAGCTGAGCATCCTCTGGGACATATTCTGGGGTCCAGCCACCATTCACAGAGCGCTCACAGCCAGCAGCAAACAATAGGCCGTGGATGAATGTGTGAGCCCCCTAACAGGTAATCCTCTGAGTGATGCACTGCTCTTCACGACAAGAACAAACCCTGGTGCTGCTATTGAAGCCTGTGTGAAGCTTACACGCCTGGGCCCTCTGAAGCGCTGCCCCTATTCCTAACCTTGTCTTGCTCACATAGAATGGGTATTGGGTATGGGTAATTTGTTTTTCTTGTGTAACATAATCATTGGTTTCCATACTATTTCTATCTCTTGTGCCTATTTATTCTAGTGACCTTTATTTATTGAAACATTTTATTGTTTATTGCATATTAGCATAAAAGGGACTAGAGCCGGCCCTGACCGATTTGGTGCCCTAGGCAAGATTTTAGCTGGTGCCCCTTTGCTTCAAAGCCAATTCAACCACCAATCACTGTGTTCATATACACTCACACAGAAACTGCTTAGTTTTATGTCTTTGAGATTAAGCTACACAGATCACACTTAATGATACTGCGGGTAACTCTGAAAATAGGCTATTTAATAGGCTGCAGAGTTATGTTGTTGTGGGCTCTTTTTTTCTCAATATTTTCAAATAATAGCATTAGAATTGTATAAGTAAAAAATAGTAAAAGTTTTATATTTTGAATTATTTTTCTTCCCTCATTGGGGTTGCACCTATGGATGAATGCCACCCCTAGCATTCGCCTATACCGCCTATGCCTAGGGCTGGCTCTACAACTGCATTTTGTTGTGCAACCATGTGTTGTACAATGACAGTAAATGAACCTTGAGCCTTGAATAATAATCATTATAAATTAACTAAATCTTTATTAAAGTAAAATATTATAACATGTACTGCATTAATAAATAAAACCTATAGTTACGGACCAGTGGGTTTTGTTTCTATTTGGTCATTTATTATTCAACTGTGCTACTAAACTTTAACATCATTAATTCAGTACACAGCAGGATACAACAGGATTGCTTTATGGCAGAACGACCAACTTTTTGTTAGCTTACTTTTTTTTTATAAATTCATGGGAGCTGTAGTTTTTTTGTTGTTGTATGCTAAAACACAAGGCAGCATGATGGAGACAAACAGCAACATTCTCTTTGTGACAGAAAGCAAAGCATTGACGTAAATGTGGTCTTAGCTTTGAGAAAGTCAAAATGCTAAAGCTTTCCTAGTTAGGACTAGTAAAAGGGCCGCTGTGGCTCGGGATGTGGAGCGGGTTGTCCACTAATCACAAGTCTCCTGTCAACATGCCGAAGTGTCCTCGGGCAAAACACTAAACCTGCTCCAAACCAAAATTGCTCCCGATGGCCAGGCCAGCACCTCGCTCGCTGCCATTAGTGTGTGTGTGTGTGTGTGTGTGTGTGTGTGTGTGTGTGTGTGTGTGTGTGTGTGTGTGTGTGTGTGAACAGATGAGTAAATAAAGTAAAATAGTAAGTAGTAAGTAAAATAAGAAGTAAATTGTAAAGTGCTTTGGATAAAAGCACTACATTAATGCAGCCATTTTTTACCATTTAAAAAAAAAACTCCTGACGCTACCACAGAAGCCTCGGAGCCTGGGTGGAGAGTAGGGTGGAGAGGACGGAGTGACGGATGCCAGTTCTGGAGGTCTGTTTGGCCAGGTTGCCAGAGGAGAACAACCACGTTGGTGTTTACAGTCTGAGCCTTGTTTTTCCACTGAACGCCAGATTCATTACCCTGACACAGCCACACACACACACACGGTGTCTATCAACCGTACACACCCACACATATTGATTGTCTGGCTTGGTAAACCCCTGCACTGTTAGGTGACAGCAGAGAAAGAGTGTCTGAGAGACAAGAAGTCATATGAATGCAACACAGCCATTGTTCAACAATCTTGAGTAGTGTGTCAAGTTGGATTTATGTGGCACGAAGAGTTCATGTAAACTGAAAAACAAAATACGTTCTGGGGCATTTACAACTTAACAAGTTAAAGATCCGATGCAAAGCAAAAATCACAAATGCAGACGAAATGGATTTATCATCACTGTCTGGCTGCTGCTTCAGATGCTGCTGGATCTGTGATTGAAGGTCTAACAGATACAGGTGTTACATTCGCAGCACTGTTATTGGCATGGAGGCTGTTATTACATGCAGTGGTGGACTCAGGCTGTCTGGGGGATGGGCGAAAAAAATAAATCAGAGAGTTCTCTAGCATGTAGGGCAGCCTAAAGGGCACTGCATCACAATTTCACCACTGCAGGGGCACCCCTTGAGGGTACTTCATTGTGTTTTCTCCACTGGAAGGGCACCCTAGAGGACACTTCATCATAGGGGTGGGCGATATGTCGAAAATATCGTATCACGTTTTTTTTCAGGCAGGATCACGATCCACGATCTTTTCACAATATTTTTTCCATGCTGGTTTTAAAGACAATTTAGTGAACATTACAACCAAGCTAATTAAGAAGCTAATAAAACATAAGGAAAAATAAAAATTAAGGCCAAACAGATTTGAATCAAGTGTGCAATTCTGCAAAGTATGAACATTCAACAATAATTTTGACTTGGTTTAGACTTTTGCATAAATCCCATCCCAAAATGAACATTGGTTTCAGAAGGTAAACAACAACACTCAAGTAAAGTGCACTCTTGCTACATAACATTAAAGGAACTGAATTTGGAATTGTAAATCAGGTCGCTTATTAGACACAGATCCACAGGTGGAATATAGACAGCCGTAATAATTACTACTGTCAGCTCTTTCGTCAGATAGAAGGGTCCACACATCACTGATAGAGCCTCTAAATCAGGGGGACAGTGACTGTCAGTGATTCGGCTGTTTGGACACCAGCCATTATGCACATAAATACAGAGTCCGTCCCACCGTTGCTCTTACTGTACCAGTCTTTGCTTCGGTCACCGCAGCGTCGGGTATCGGCGGGTGAAGCCAGGTCTCCGTTGTTAACACCACGCAGCAGTCCCTGACAGATTTGTTAGCTGCCTTCTGTAGATCCAATTCGTCCATTTTGGGAACGATGGATCCGGCGTTAGATAGAAAGATGCTTGGTAGCGGTGGTTTGTGTGGATGCTTCTTTAGCCTAGTCAGCAGCCCCGCTGCAGTGCCCACTATGATCCGTAGTGGGCACTGTAGTGCGATTCTGCACTAGAAGGGCACCCTAGACTGGAACATTATCACGTTTTCTCCACTGGAAAGACAACCTCGAGGGCATTTTATCATGTTCGCTCCACTAGAAGGGTACCCTGAAAGGGTACATTATCATATTTTCTCCACTGGATGGCACCATGGAGGGCATTTTATCATGTTTTCTCCACTGGGAGGGCACCCTAGAGGGCATTTTATCAAGTTTTCTCAACTAGAAGGGTACCCTAGAAGGGAACATTATCACATTTTCTCCACTGGAAGGGCTCCCTAGAGGGCCTTGCATTGCATTTTCTCCACTGGAAGGGCTCCCTAGAGGGCCTTGCATTGCATTTTCTCCACTGGAAGGGCTCCCTAGAGGGCCTTGCATTGCATTTTCTCCACTGGAAAGGATTTACATTTTGCAGCGCTGATATAAATTTGCTTAGTAAATCAACCTGAAGGTGAGTTCTGGGAGGACCAGTTTAATACTGGAGCAGGAGAAGAGAAATCATACTCCAGATGGGATTAAAATCAGTGAGTTGTAGCAAGTATTCAAATCAGCCAAACCTCTCCTAGAGAAATAAATCCAATCTGAATGGGGCTTTAGGTTTATGAGTGTATATTTATCTTACATAGATCTTACTTAGTACAGCTGTAAATGTAAGCCGAAGCATGGATTAGCACACAGCTAATCTGGTTTATTTAATTCTTATTGTTCTGCGGTGGATGTAATTAATTTTGTCTCCTTCAGCTTCCAATTTATGGAATCACATGTCGGGTTCATAAAAGGAGCTACTAAAGTGAAATGAATGTAAATGAAAGGACATTAAGTGAGAGACAGACGATGGATATAGAAGTGGGGGAAAGGCAGGAAGAAGACACTAGACAAAGGCATGAAGGGACAGCTCAGACAGTCATCTTATCCAGGGCTGACGTGAAGTGCCACGATTTAGGGCATTCACTTTCAATCACGGCCATAAAGGCTGTGAGCCAGCAACTCCCCGGAGCGGCCCTGGCGTCCCACACCAAATCCATCAGTTCTGACTGAGAGGGAGATGGATTCCCTGTTGTAAAACAATCTTGTGCTTGGCGAAAAAAAGGAATCCATCATTTGGAATAAAGATCAAACTGGCCTGGCTTTTACGATACCATCAGAGGAGAAAACGGGAGGCGACAGACGAGTTAGATAAATAAAAGAAAAACAAGTGGATTCTTGAGCGCAACAAACACCTCGGCGCCAGCTGAGAAGGCTGTTCAGTTTCAACACAGATACAGTGAAGCTGACGGCAGCAGACTGTAAACACGCCGCACATTATCCAGGGATTAAACAAACAACTCTTCTCATCTGTAACAAACATCCTTCCTCTGTTTTTCTGCATGTAGACAAAAACAACACTTTGAGGCCCAATGCAAATGAGTTTTAAATGTGTTTTTTGAGATTTGTATTATGAGGGATATTTATGCATTTTTTGTGAAAAAAACAAAACAATATTAGCTTATTTTTCCATCGACGAGTCCAAGGTACTCACGAGGCAGTCAAGTCGGCTACATGTAATGACTCGTACAGTCATTAAATGTTAAAGGTCCCATATTGTAAAAAGTGAGATTTCCATGTCTTTTTATATTATAAAGTGATATATAAATACTGTGAACGTATCAAAACACTGAATCCACAGAGAAATACACACAGACTGTATTCAGAAATTGTGCGTTTGAAACAAGCTGTCAGGATCTCTGTCCATTTGTGATGTCACAAATCTACAATATTTAGACAATTTCCCAGTTTTAAACGTAAACATTCTAAATGTGTCCCAGTTTATTTCCTGTTGCAGTGCATGTGAATGACATCAGCTGACAGGAAGTAAACATGGACCCAAGTTGTTTCTTAGCAACGGCTGGATGTTATCAATATCACCTTTAATTCATATCTTATTATCCTATAATTGGCACCTAAAATACAATGCAGTATTGTACAATAAATTAAGCAGTCCGCCTGCTTCCCGTGGTTATGCTAAGCTAGGCTAACTCCAGCTTGATATTTAACACACAGACTTAAGATTGATATCAATCTTCTCATCTCACTCTCGGAAAGAAAGTGAATATGTTTATTTCCCAAAATGTTGAACTGTTCCTTTAAGTAATATTTAGAATATAGGACTTTTTCTTTTTTTACATTTACTAAGTAAAGGATCTGAATATTTAGTTACCACAGTAAGTTTCGGATCTTTGACCCTGATCGTCCTCGAATCATCCTGTCCTTTTGGTCAGGATCCAAGCCCGAAGCCAGTTCTCTTTTTTAATTTGGCAACAACACAGTGTAACCACGCTGAACCCTAACACAGTCTGGAAGCGGCGTCTCACTCCAACATTCCTGAAGGAAAATGGCCAAAATTCTTCCCGGCTGAGGGAGACGGAGAACAGTCAGAGTGGGGTCACCTCCGAGTGCACAATGTGTATCAAACGGAATTCAGACGGAAATGTCAGAGGAAGCAAACTGAGATGATGGAGGAGGATTGGAAAGCACTGCTGCCTCACTACACCAGTTTTATTTTCCAAAGTAAAGCTTAATAGTTTTAGAAGTAACTTAACACATTTTGTCAGCCAGGTAGATGCTCTCTATTTCAATTCCTTTTTCCGTTTTTTCTTTTCAGTTTTTTTTCCCTTTCCACATCAGTTTAACACTTGATTGCACATTTTTCTCCACATATATGCACTCAGCCACTCTCACTGACAGCAGCCCTGACAGACATGCAGTCATTCCACCCATCCATTCTTTCAGTCCTAGCAGACGAGCTGGGGACATTGAGGAGCGGCACACCGGTCCCCACTAGGAATCTTCCCCAAAAAGCAATGAACTGCACACTTCACAGCAGCTCCATGATAAAGTCCTTTCACTCTTCACCCATATTCCTCTCTCCCCCTCTGCAGGAGCTGAGAACTCCAGCCACCATTTCCTCCGAACTCCATATGCCAGTTCTCCCTCTAACAGGAAAATACCTTCAGACAGAAAATTGAAGAGGTGAATCTAATTTATCGTGGCTCTGGAGTCAGTTGATCCAAAATGCACCGACACAGAGTTTTGGCAAATGGAATTACAAGTAATGGCATTAGCATGATGAGGTGACATTATTAGACGTAGACTCCATAATCATATGATGGATATTTGTTAACAATGCTTGCACAATCCAAAGAGGCTGAAGATCTCGCATTGTCACATATATTGTTAGCGTTCGCTTCCATTTTTTTTAATTTTTTTTTTTATCGATAATATTTCACCCACTGGATGATGCTGGCAGTCCCAATCACCAAGTACCAACTCTCCCGGAGGACCCAGAACTCCACGTGCCACAAAGCACAAAGCTATTTGCCAACTGTTTTTTGTTAATGTATTTGACTTTGCCTGCCTTGTGACTCCGTAAACGTCTGTATTTCCTCCATTAAACCACTGAACCGATCCTGCTTTGTCTGTGTTTGTTTGGGTCCTTCCCTTGTTGCCTGTATTTACCGACCGTGATAGATTTTTGGCTCGAAATTTGCAGCATTTCACCGTATTTAGGAACAACAACGGTATATTACTGTGAAAATTTGGCAATATTTTAAAAGCAATTTACTACAGTATTGAGGCCCTGTCTCATCAAAATGTAGTTTTAAGACTTTCATTATCTCAATCTTGTGCTTATGTGACATATTCCTGAATTGATGTGTTTAATCAAATCACCATATTGTTTTTCATGTGATATTCTGGCGTAGACAAACCTTAGATATTGCACAGAGAGTGGGAGTAAGAGGGGTTTATAAGAACCCGGCAGTTCATTTAATCAACTACCACGATGTCAGACAGTGACTGCATCAGAGAGCATTTAAAATCCTACAACACCATAGCCTGTTTGAATTCATCAGCTCACTGTCAACACCAATTAGACCCAGACTGGAACGGACTCAGTCCAACCTGGACCAAACAGAATGTAAGTTCCAGCCTGTACTTATATTGCAAAACAGTTAAGTGATTGAATGCAACAGATTGAGGATCTGATTGAGGATCTGATTCAGGAATGGTAGCAAAGACAGCAAGACAAAAGCATTTGAACAGACTATTGCAGTACACGGTTCTGGAATAGTAGTAATTTATTGCCTGGAGTTTAAGTTATTATTGATTAACTATTCATATTCTTCACAGAGCCTGTGGAGGCATGGTCAAAGAGAAGAGCTTATCAAAGTGCAGAGCTGACGGCATGGTGTGTGCATGTACATCTAACTTTGTGAGGACCAATTTCAGTTTTAGACCTTCAGAGTGAGGAAAGTGGGCACATTTGGACTTGGTCTTAAGGTTCTGGTTAGAATAAGGTTTAGGTTAGGTTAGGGCAGGGGTCAGCAACCTTTACTATCAAAAGAGACATTTTAGACCAGAAAAAAAAGAAAAACCTGTCTGGAGCCGCAAAACATTTGTGCATTGTGATGAAGGTAACACAGTTTACAGTCTAAGTATATAGTATATAAGTCTAATGCAGTGAGGGCCAAAGTGCAAATGTACTACGAAGTATTAGGGCCACATTGAGGGAAAAAACATCAGAGATTTCCAGAATAAAGTCATAATATTATGAGAAAAAAGTCGTAATATTACGAGACTAAAGTCATAACTTTCCGGAAAAAAAAGAAAATAACACGTAAAATTACTACTTAGTGGCCGTTTCTATTTTAATGTATGTATTGTTGTTTTTGTTGTATGTTTTTTAATGCATTTCGAGTCTGTCAATAAAGATTAATTGAATTGAATTGATTATGACTTTATTATCATAATATTAAGACTTTTTTTTCTCGTAAACTTCTGACTTTATCATCATAATATTAAAAAATGTTTCTCGTAAACTTCTGACTTTATTCTCGTAATATTATGACTTTATTCTCGAAATCTCAGATTTATTTTTTTTCCTCAATGTGGCCCTAATACTCCGTCGTACCATCCTACAGACCTGCAACAATGATAAATCCACAGGGAGCCACTGGAGAGGGGCTAAAGAGCCGAATGTGGCCCCGGAGCTGCAGGTTGCAGATCCCTGGGTTAGAATAAGGTTCAGGTTAGGTTAGGGTAAGGGCTGGGGTTATGCATTTAGATGTGAAGGTTAAGGTTAGAGTAAGGGTTAGGGTATGTATTATGTCAACAAGTGTCCTCACAAAGATAGAGGCACAGGGATATTTGCTCCACTTTCCTCCTCCGGCTGCTGTATCCTGCAACTCCGGCTCCGCCTCTTAAGGTGGGCTGTTAAGGTGGACCAGCTTTTCTCCTTAAAGAGACGAGCCGCTCCTCTGAGCCGCTCAGCTTTTGAATTAATTTGTAACATTTCTTTTAACCGTTTTAACCGATAGCGTTATCCGTTAAAATGCTTAATGTCGGTTAACGGCTAAACGGTTAATTATGGACATCCCTAGTAGGTCCTGATCACTGCAGACCGGGAACATCCCACAAGAGCTGCAGTTCTGGAAATGCTCTGACCCAGTCGTCTAGCCAGCACTATTTGGCCCTTATCATGTCACTCACATCCTTACACTGGCCCATTTTTTCTGCTTCCAACACAAAGTTCAAAGTTCAAAATGTTCACTTGCTGCCTAATATATCCCCCCCCACTACCAGGTGCCATTGTAACGAGATAACCAATGTTATTCACTTCACCTCTCAGTGGTCTGAATGTTATGTCTGATTGGTGTGTATCTCTGTATTCTGGATGGGAACCATGTCTTCACACATATGCACAGTAGTGCTATGTTTAATGTCCTTCCACCATTATATTTACGTATGATGAAGACAGCAAGTAGTTGCTGACTATGGCAGTCATCTCTGATCTGTCTTTTTTTTTTTTTTAAACACTCTTCAAATTTGCCGATATGTCTGGCTCATGTCTGTCTCATGTCCTCAACCACCTTTTCTTATCATGGAAATGGTGTATTTGTTTTAATGTAAAAGGGAAGTGTACACTTGTGTTCAAAAGTTTTAAATCACCCAGATGTTTTTGATAGAAATTGATACTTTCATTCAACATGGTGGCATTAGATTAATTTAGATATATAGCCAAGGCATCACTAATGTTGAAAATGGCTATTACTTCTGGAAATGACTGTATAATTAATTATGCACATAAAACTGCAAAGCCCCATTTCCAGCAGCCATTACTTTAGGATGATAATGATAAACTCTTCCTGCTCATCCTTGATTAATCACGTTCAAATACAAATTGGCTGTGAGAGACATCTTTGTACTTACGTTAGCACACCTGACCCCCATAATTCTGTTCAAATAAAGCAGGTAAATTGTCTTTTCCTTGGGTTGCTACCTGTACTGGTATTGCTGTAGTTTAATTATTGGTTCAAAAATGGACAGGTCTGTGGTTGTCTAGTGAAATGAAAGTTATTTCATGCATCAGACTGGATGAAGATTTCATACGGAGGTGTCCAGCACAAGATCAAGAAAAGGAAGTAGAAGATCCAAAACTGCTCAATAGGACATCAAACTTTATAGTTTGAGAAATAGACGCAGCACAGGTCCACAGTCAGCTGCTTCCTTAAATAGAAAAAATGAATATCTGATCAGTGAATTGCCACTATGATGAATAAAAGTATCCATTTCTATCAAAAGTATATCATTTCCTGTTTGATTCTATACTTTTGAACGCTCATTTGTTGACACGCGTTTATCTGATGCTGATGTGACGAATAACATCTATTAGGCTGTATACTAGTGAAGCCAAATCCATATCATAATAAGTACATATCACTGCACCACTCATACCAGCTCTACCACCCACACCTTGTGGTGGTGTAAAGTTAACCAGAGTAATCCACATGTGAAGAACCCAATTTGACGAGTCTGGATTTTTTTGTTTCCTCAAAGCTGGTTTAAAGGTCCCATATTGCAAAAAGTGACATTTTCATGTCTTTTATATTATAAAGCAGGTTTAAGTTCTATATAAATACTGTGAAAGTATCGAAACGCTTAATCCACAGAGAAATACACACAGGCCATATTCAGAAACTGAGCTTTTGAAACAAGCCGTCAGGATTTCTGTCCATTTGTGATGTCACAAATCTACAATATTTAGACCATTTCAAAGTTTTAAACGTAAACATTCTAAATGGGTTCAAGTTTATTTTCTGTTGCAGTGTATGTGAATGACATCAGCTGACAAGAAGTAAACATGGACCCAAGCTGTTCCCTAGCAACGCAATTCTGTTGCAATTCCATTGAAATGCACTAAGGTGGAGTGTTTCAGACAGAGGGTAAATACAGGTATATTCAAGCAGACAGTATGAGGAAAATAAAGTTGTATTTTTAACATTAAAGTATGTAAACATGTTCTAGTAGAAACCCTAAATACAAGTAAGGACCTGAAAATGAGCACGATATGGGACCTTTAAAGCTCATCTGGAACTGTTGTCAGAGCAATAAGTCCTGATGCCCAAACCTGCAAAAGTGCAGGCTTACGGACAGTTAGCTGGATCATGACCGGGACATTTTAGGGAGAACCCCATGTATGAACTTGTGATCTGTTGGTGCAATTATCACTAAATTTTGATAATGGAGAGTCACCTTTACTTATACATTATAAAATATAAAACTAAAATACAAGTTTATACACTAAAAAAGAAAACCAAACCAAAATGTAGTTCAAGGTGCTGAAATATCTGGTATATTGTGACTGTTGAAAGACAAATGGAGTCAGAACATAAGGCATTTAATTTGACATTAAAATGGGAATTTGTCATTTGAACACTAAAACTTAACTGCAGGAACCAATGAGCCCAACTGTATTTGTGTGTGATGATGTCAGTCTCGATAGTAGCCATTTCATTGTAGTGAAATGTGACCTCACTGTATAAAATGACCAGAGGTGACCTCTAGGATAATCACAGGCTCATGAAACTTTACAGCCACAAACTAGAGACCTAGAGCATTCAGAGGATGGATGGATCAAACTAGAGACCTAGAGCATTCAGAGGGTGGATGGATCAGACTAGAGACCTAGAGCATTCAGAGGATGGATGGATCAAACTAGAGACCTAGAGCATTCAGAGGATGGATGGATCAGACTAGATACCTTGAGCATTCAGAGGATGGATGGATCAAACTAAAGACCTAGAGCATTCAGAGGATGGATGGCTTTCCTAGCTAGATTGACAATAAGGGGGTTTCTGAGCAGTTTACACAACAGAAGTGCTCACCATCCAATCGCCGAAAAATTAGATTCTTCTCATATTCTTCTTCTGCAGAAATCTCCAAATGTCAAAAGTTTTTGATCCCAAATCACAGCATGGCTTTTTCTATGGTGTTCCTCAGGGTCTTGGTGTCTTAATATGGTATTTTGGAGGGATTATTGGTCATTTTTTCTTATCAATTCTGTGGTAAAAAATGTTTAAATTTAACACCAAATCTGTGTAACAAATGGTATCAACCCAAAAAATTGCTGCATTAACTTATGACATAGTAGAGCATGGGATGACTAGAACAACTTCACACAGTGCTGAGCAGCATCTCAAATTAATCTTCAGGTTCCAGCTTTCAGATGATGTACACCACTTCTATTTGACACCTACTGTTGACCTGCTATCTCCCCCTAAAGACCCCCTGTACCCTCCTAAAAAATAGACAAAAACGGGTCTATTGTGGGTCTCAAAGGGTTAAAGATGCTGTTTAAGAGTTTCAGGTGTTATTTTCATAGCAGGTGAAGTGACAAATCTGAAATGTCAGCATTGACCACCTTAGATATGTTGAGCATATTACATACTTGTTGTACTAACGGATACTGTACTCGGTGTGTGGCTGAAGCAGCCTCACATGTACGCTGGTTTTCTGTGTGAATCCCTCAACCTGAAGACATTCAAAAGTTCTCACCAGATAAAAAAAGTTTTTCCTCCTTCTCAAACCTCAAGCACGCTGGTGTCACAAAGAGCAAAGGCTCAAAGAGAGCTTACATCACTCCTGATGCCATGCAACACATCGCATTGCAAGCGATCTAATTGGTACTAGCAGTGTAACCCGAGGTTACATGGATGATCTCCTTGAACTGCTTGAAGAGGCTATGCAGAAGAAAAGGATGAGGAAGCTGCTGTAAAGTCACTCACCATAAATCTGTAAGAAAAGCTGCTCACTTCCCTCCAGGTGCAGCTCTTTCATTCTCTGTCTGACACCAATGTAATGAGTGGCATGGCTAAAGTTGAGACGCATTCAACGAGGATAGCCCTTAGCGGAGTCACACCGTGTCTTCAGTGCTGGATGTAAAACTTGGAGGAGCTGTGTGTAGGTGTGAAGCACCTTACCTCCAGGCTATCACAGAGCAATGACATCAGCTCACAGCTGACAAAAGGAAGAAAACATGGCTGAATTTATCGTTCGCTTACAGTGTTGTGGAGCAATCAACGAGAAGGAAAAGAGTTCATTGTTAAATCTTTGGAAATATTCCTTCCAGCTCTTGTTTGCGCTCATCTTTGAACATCTCTTTAAAAATGCCATCAAAACTGTTACACTTAAAGGTCCAGTGTGTAGGATCTGGCGGTATCTGGCGGTGAGGTGAGGAGATTGCAACCAACTGAAGCCTCTCTCGTGTGCCGAAGCCTGTTGGAAAGCTACAGTGGCCGACGCGAAAACGCGAATGACCCTCTCTGGAGCCAGTTGGAGCAAATCGTGTGCGTATGTGGGAAGTGAGTGGTGAAGCAAGAGAGAGAGAGAGAGAGAGAGCGGTGGCGACGGCAGCGAGTAACGTTATCGACTCCGGACCAAGCAGGAAAAGTTAACAGAGTTTGGTTTGTCCGTTCTGGGCTACTGTAGAAACATGGCGGGGCAACACGGAGGACTCAGTGAAGAGGACCAGCTCCCTATGTAGATATAAACAGCTCATTCTAAGGTAACGAAAACACAACAACTTTTATTATCAGGCAATTATACACTAAAGAAATCATTATCATTATGAAAGCAGATGTGCATTAAAGTACAAAGTAGTTTTTGAAAGGGGGGAGGGGTACATTTATACCAGTTCATCCTGAAGTATGCATACAGTTAATGAAGTTTGCTGAGGTAGCCTCCACTTTGGCCCTTTAAAAAGGGTGGGCAGTTATATATTTCCCTCTGAGCTGCAGTAGAGTAGTAGTAGTAGTAGTAGTAGTGGTAGTATAAAGTAGCAGACTCCTGCTTTAGACAAACAAGTAGACATCTAACGTGTGTGTAGCATCACATATGAGCCATATCAGTCTATCTCTTTGAAACCAGCCATTTAATTACAGTATGAGATATTTTAATCAGATTACAGACACCATGCATGGTCATGTTTTATTATGTTGCCGTTATTACTCATTTGAACATATGCTTCATGTATTATGCAGTTCTGACCATCAGGGCAATCAAATAATTCTTCACTTCTGTCAGGAAAATGATCATATTCAAAGATTCTTTCTCTCAGCACTGTTATCATCTTAACAACCACAACACCTCAGCTCCCACTGCTGAATGCTCATATTATCACATGCTGGTAATTTAGAGACACACACACACGCACACATACCATGGCACAGAGCAGGCTTGATACCATACGCTTTCTTATCTGAAAGAACTGTTACCTCCAACTGAGAGGAAGCGGGCTGGAAGCCACCACGACGAGGGGGAGATCAAAATGTAATGCACTGCAAGTGAAAACAAACGCAGCTTTAGGAGGGTTAACATGTGCAACACACAACCATTTTCAAAGTAGAACAATTTATCTTTAGCTTGGCTCTGTTGTAGTCACTTGCTGTACACTTTGTTCCCAGAGACAACACTCAAACTAGAACTTCCATTTCACAGGGACTGCTTGTAGCTCCGGTGTTTGTTCTCTGCCTTCAGACACAATGAGTTTCCACTGCTGTGGGCTCAATGGAGAGATCGCACTAACAAATTGTATTATTTGATCCATGTTATAATGATGTAAATAGTGTTTCAGTAGAACTTACTTACCGGTCAATTTCTTTTCCTTTTCCTTTGATGATTTTTTCATCACTCATTGCTAAAAAGTATTGCGCAATCACAGGACGACTCCACGTGAACTTCACAGTATGAAGCTTAAAGCGGACCCAAATTACACTTTGCCATATAAGTGCAGTTGGTACCTTTATCATATGATTTGGGAATGCCCTGGTGTAGCTAATTTCTGGAAAGTGATAAAAAAAAAAAAAACTGTTGACTGGACTTTTAACCCTATAAAGGCACAACTAGACCACACTGTCAACCATCATACCAAATTTGTTCCTAAATTAAATAATTTCCGAGTTCAGCTCCGGGAACAAAAGTGTGACACGCGAACGGACAGACGGAAGGACACACGGAGCGCTATATAGCCCCGACTACGTTGTCGCAGGGGGATAAAAGGCATTACTGGGGAACCAACCCGTTCTCACCGTTCTATTTGACGAACCGGGCTTTCACCCGTAGCGTTATTCGACGGTCTGACGGAGTATTAATAGCATAATAGCAAGACTTTCTCGTCGATACCGAGTACCGATACGAGTACTTCTCTGTGCCAAAAGACCCTCGTTAACAGCCAGCTGGAGGGTGTGAGCGACACACGCAGGCTGGGGAGTCCCGCATACGAGGCGGTGCGCAGCGACCGGCTCTAGGTCGGCTTGGAAAGACTCAGGGCGAAGGTGCTTTCCAGGGCCGCGGCCAAAGTGTCACCGGGGCAGACTGTCCTTAGTGTGCCCCAACCGCGTCATGCCCCCAGGGCGGGGCACGGCTTACGTAAAAGGCGCCAGGGGTCTGCGGCGATGTCTGCAACCCACCCGACCCGTCTTGAAACACGGACCAAGGAGTCTAACACATGCGCGAGTCAGAGGGTGCAAGCAAAACCCTGTAGCGCAATGAAAGTGAGGGCCGTTGTATCGGAGCCGTTTTGCGAGTACAAGTGCATGAGCACAGTATCGGACCCGATGCCCAATACTGGTATCGTCAGGGTGCATCCCTATTACAGATTGATCATTTTTAAAGAACCCCTGACTGCAGCTGACATTAATCTGTCCTCCCACTTCTAAAACAAAACCTCCCACCTCTCTGTGTCATCAATAAGATGAAGCTTTAACTCTGACCACAGTGACATAAAAACTGTTTGTCATTTTATTGGTGTAGTTGCTCATTAATCTGGGATTTGGTGGGGAGTTTTAGTGTCCCATGACGCTCTATAAATCTCTATTTCCGAGGGTTTTTACCCGCCCTGACAAGACTCTGAAGAACACACTAAATATGTTTTATTTCGCCTGTAAAATGCTCACCATTAGAAATAATAAAGTGTGAAAAACAGCAGAAACTCTCAATCAGATATCATCAGGCCACTATCCTGTGCACACAATGCCATCTGAGAGTAATAACAATACTGAGAGAGATCCATCCAAAGTCATATTATTCAGAACACTGGTTTCTGTATTCACCCCTTGTCTGAGTTTTGATCAGTGCACCTGATATACATTTGCTTTTCTCTCTCTTTGGAGCAGAGCAGCGACTACATTTATCTGTGAACACAACCTCACCTCCCTGTTGTTACGATAAATATCTTTTCATGATATCTCTTAATATCTTTTTGAGGGAGTGGGCACAGAAACCCTGTTGGAGCTCCTTATCCAATCAGAGTTGTCTTTTCCTGTGAGATATTACACAGACAGCCCCGGCCTCCCATCTCCACTCATCTCTCTCTTTTTTTCTGTCATTGTGTGAAAATCAGACAGCACAGAGAGAAGGAATGAGGCTCAGCTTCTGTCGGACAATGACACGTATTCAATTGCACTTATCGTTTGGTTATAGGTAAGTGCTTAAGAGGCTGGGGGCCCTGCGGTCGACACTCCTGTTCTTTGTTAAGAGGCCCCTGCAGGGCAGAAGCTCACTTAAATTGGATGTGCTCTTTTTCTTCCAGGTTTTTGAAAATGATTGTCCATCAGTAGAATGGTAAATCTTCCTCTTCCTCTTCTGAGGGAGTTGAGAGAGCACAGAGAGCCAGAGATGGAGGGCGCAGAATTTCATTGCTAATATGATGTCTAACATGTGGTGTTGCCTGAGAGACCATTTAGGAACGCGTGGCCAACAGTAGTCAAGGCTCGCTAGCACCGTCTGTATTGATCATTAGGCCTGAATGTTGACTGGAAACAAATGGAATACATATGAAATTCAGAGATATCCCAGTAATGTGTTAGGTCGCCCTCACATCTGTAGTTTGGTTCAGACAAAGGGGAAAAAAATTATACATTGTTTCCTTCTAGTTCTGGTCCGGTTCATGTTCACTAGGGATGCACCGATACCACTTTTTTTCAGACCGAATACGAGTACAAGTACTTACATTTGGGTACTCGCTGATACTGAGTACCGATACGTCTCTGTGCCAAAAGACCCTCGTTAACAACCAGCTGGAGGGTGTGAGTGACACATGGCAGGCTGGGGAGTCCCGCATACGAGGTGGTGCGCCACGACAGGCTATAAGTTGGCCTGGAAAGGCTCGAGGTGAAGGTGGCTCGCGGCCGCAGCTTTGCAGCGCTCCCCGCCCGGACCTTGCCACGCGATGACGGGGCTCCCTGCTCCCAGTGCGACAGTCGGCTGCAGCACACGTAAAAGGTGCCAGGGGTCTGTGGAGATGTCGGCGACCCACGCGCGAGTCAGAGGGTGCAAGCAAAACCCTGTGGCGCAATGAAAGTGAGGGCCGGAACGCGCCGGCTGAGGTGGGATCCCGGCTCAGCAGGGTCGGGCACACCACCGGCCCGTCTCGCCCGCACCGTCGGGGAGGTGGAGCGTGAGGACCCGGAAGATGGTGACGAGAGGTTAACGTTGCGCTGCTGTAAAGTGGCTCTGTTTTCAGGCTTTAAAAAAATTTAGACTTTGACCAATCACAAGTCATTTCAGAGAGAGAGCGTCCTATTGGCTGTGCTCCGGTCATGTGACCGGAACTTGGCGTTCCTTCACCAGATTCTTTTAAAACTAATTTTACTGCTAAACCATGCACTACAAGATGATTCTGAAAACATTTAAGGAGAGAAATAGGCATTAACGTAACAGAATATTGTTTCATATTTGATCAGAGCTACCTAATTTGACCGTTTGGTCGGAGTTTGCGAGTGATTGACAGCAGATGGATAGCAGACCTCAGATCAGCTCTTACTGCTTGTTTTCTTCCGGTCTGTGAAATCTTGCAGATGCCGTTAGGAGCACCGGAGGACAACGTAGGACACAGAGGCACATGATTTTTTTCAGGTTACCTGTTTCATGTACTACTGTCACAATATAGCAACCGTTTTATAAAAATAACATTTTTTTAATCATATTTGCTCCAACTCGCCTATTTCAGCCTTAAACCCCCCCCCCCCTTAAAAATATGGTGCACCTTTGCAAAGGTAGTTCTCAAGCTGTGGGTGGTTATTCTAATGAGCCTGCATGTGACATAGGAAGGGGAGCCACATCGTGAATGGCTTGTTGGCATGTTTTCTGGTCTAGGCAGCCCACAAAAAACTGACTGGGTTGTCTTATTTCACAGTTTGTGGGTTGGTAGGAACTCCAGATGCCCAAATGGATGTGGGTTTATCACGATAGGTCCCCTTTAAGGACTTATTCAATATGTGATGGCTCTGACTGGGCAAAAAAACCCACTGTTTTTAATGGAGCTATCATGCCAGGCTAAATTGTATTTCTTAAAATTGTCAACTATGATAAGAATGTTTCAAACAGGCAACTCACTTACAGTTTGTATGAATGCAATTACTTACAGCTGACAACCATCTAGGCCAGTATCAACACATTGATCCCACTCTCAAGACATATGAGAGAAATTACTAAAGTATCTCAGCTGTTTTTCCTCACTGCACTGGCATATATTCCTCTCTCTGGCATACCGCACAGTCAGTGTGTATATGTGTGATGTAGCTATAGAAGCAGTCTCTGGTGGCTGCCGCAGCCCTCGACCTACCACAGGACTGAGGGCTTCATCTACTGTAAATCTGTAATTACAGAAGCTTTACAGAGATTTTTAAATAGGCACTTCAGACAGCTTGGTTTGTAAGGTCTCTTTTTGAAGTGTGTCCGCTCTGTGTGTGTGTGTGTGTGTGTGTGTTTAGTGCTTGTAGCAATTGACAGTCATGTCTAGAAATACCTTGTGAAAAAGAATCATAGTGACATCATACTTGTTACCCTATTAGACATTGGTGGTCGAGACAGATGGCCGCCCACCCAGAGCCAAGTTCTGCCTAAAGCCTCGGACACACCAGGAACATCAGGAGCGCGTGGTGGCTGCGTGGTGTGGTGGCTGCATGATTCGCGCGTCGGGCGTTCACACCAGCTGCATTTCAGCTGCGTGTCTGCTGCGTTTCTGCTGCTGCAGCTGCTGCTGTCAACCCCTTCTTTCTACATAGAGTCTGCCTTTTAATGGCCATTTCATTTTATTTTAAATATCATTTATACTTATTTTAGACAGAGAAAGGTTAAGAAGCGTGTGGTAATTTGTAAATAATAGTAAAACATCCGTACTATATTCATTCATGGAGCTCTCCAAGTCACTGCATGTTCTACAACACTCCCCGGCACATATTTTAGAATAAAAGCCTCATGTTAACAAATTAAGGAATTCTGTCTACAGAAAAAACGCTTGAGGGCTTTTATTTTGAAATGAAAGCAGGAAGTGTTGATTTAAAAATAAGTCTTTACTTTCTTTTCATCTCCGTAACATATTCTACAAATAGACATCGAAACTGTAGTAATCTTGCTGGTATGATGTCAATATACAGTCAATAGATCACCTTCACTGTCCGTGACATATTCTACAGATGTCTAGACATCTGAACTGTAGTAATGTAGCTGATATGATGTTAATATACAGTCAATAGATCACTTTCACTGTCTGTTGCTGCTGTGAGACGCGCGCGGCACGCGTCAGAAATAGGCGAGACCTCTATTCTCTAGAAGAGACGCAGCTGAGACATGTCTCACGCGGACAGTGTGGCTGCTCTAACCTGTTAACACGGACGCCAAAATAAAAAACAAGAGGTAACACAGCCGCCACACGCTCCTGACGTTCCTGGTGTGTCCGCGCTGTAAGGTTTCTAGCCGTTAAAGGGACGATTTTTCTTGCCCCTGTCGCACCAAGTGCATGCTCATGGGGGATCTCTTGTTGGGTCTCTAAATTTTAGAGAACGGTCTCGACCTGCTCTATATGAAAAGGGTCCTGAGAATTGAAATGTAGACCTACAACAGAGTTGAGCTATGACTGTGTCTATAGGATATGTCAGACTTCAGATGGATGTCTTTTGCAAAGCTGTCTAATTCTTGACTATCTTCAATAGGACTAATTGTCCTGTGTATTCTGGGGAAATTAAGACTACAACACATGGCTGATTGTGCTTCAAGCTGCACAACTCTCCACTTCAAGAAGTTAACATTCTTGTAATTTAGTAAAGTAATAACAAAAAAATATCTCCAAGGGGTTATTGCATCTTGTAAAAAAATGTTGCTTACTCATTGTTCATTTCTCAACATAGCTATAGCAAACTAGAAATTGAGACGTGTTTGTCTTTTTGTCAGTTGTCACCCAGGCTGGATTGTCAGTCCGGCAAAGCAAGCAACTTCCATGTAGTTTTCCTGTGTTCTGTTTCCCCTGTGTCTCCCCCTCCCCTGTCTGTCTGTGTGTGTGTGTGGGTGTGGGTGTGGGTGTGGGTGTGGCGTGGGCGCAGCTTCCTCATCAGGCACCTGGTCTCACTCTCCACTCTCCACTCTGCACCTGTCAACAATCACCTAATCAACCCACAGTTCAAGAACACCAGCTTTCCTGCCAGTCCTCGCCAGATTGTTCTGCCTATCAGTTGGTATACTCTCGGCCGCTCTGTACTATAGTTTCCAGAGTAATTCTTGTGTTTCCTAGTGCTTCTCATATTTAACATTGTGTTCTCCTGTCTTCTGGATTCCAGTGCCAGCCTCCCATCAAGCCATCCTCACGCCGCCTCAGCTCATTCCTCCAGCTACTCCACCCTGCTCAACAGCCTGCCTGTCCCCTGCCTTCTCCAGCGCCCTCACCACCTTTATTATAATAAATCCACCTGACTTTCAACCACCATCCAGCTGTGTCTGTGTCTGCTTCTGGGTCCTAAACCACAGCCCTCACAGGGGCCCTAAAACGCCACAGCTTCATTGCTTCAGTTTGGTTTTTATATGTGACATATTCCTAAATTCACGGGTTTAATAAAATTATTTTCACCAGGCAGGGTCTGAAATTAGAACCCGCCAAATGCGGGTAAATTGTTGGCAGTGCCGGGTGAAATCATCAGGGCATCCGCCCTTGCTAAGTCTCAAACAACTTACCCTGTGTTTAAGACAAAAGTCAGAATGAAATCATAAAGTCTTCTTTACTTGGGAGGTCATGGATATTGTCTTCGGCTCAAGTTCTTGACAGGATGCAAAACAAACATGGCCGCCCACTTGGCCATACGGCCTTCCAGTCAATACCGTCTTCAGGGTGTACCAGTAGAGATCTTATGGTATTGAACAGTTTGTAGTTAAGTGCTTGGAACGCACAACATCAGTGAAACAGAAAGGACCCTGGACAAGAGACTGAACAACATCAACTGTCTGTGAACACCAGACCAAAGAAGTTAAGATGTATAATGTTAGCGGAGATAAGCCTACAGTGTGTCAGGCAAGATATTTGTGTCTGAGAGGTCAATTTCAACAGACCTGTCCCGAGCAAAGATCCCGTCGTTGTCCACACTCCTCAAGCAGAGGAGGCTTGGTCATGCGCACCATATGGAGGATGGCAGAAACCCCAATTTAGTAGCTAAGCTTGACTATTCAGAATTAACATTATAGATATCTACAATTACATTGTGACTAGTCAGAATTCTTATTCCAGATATCTATAACGTCATTCTGACTAGTCAAAGTTATAGAGATATCTGTAATTCAGTTCTATCCTAAATAACAGTTACAGATATCTCAAACGTCATCATGAGAGGGTCAGACAGACGAACGTACGTGCAGGCAGACTGATGGACGGACAACCCCCCATCCCCAGGGTGGGGGGTTGCAGCACCAACCAAATGACCTTCCCCTCAGCCTCAACTGCACTTTCTGCTTTAGTGCTCATTAGCAATGTTAGCATGCCAACACGCTAAACTAAGATTGTAATTGTGAGCAACTGATGTTAGCATTTAGCTCAAAGTGCTATTTCTTGACACAGTTAGTCAATCTTTGTTATTTGTATAGTCGTCCTATACCAGACCAGTCTAAAAGCAAACTAAACTGACCTTACTCAATCTTGGTGAAAACACAAGCTGTCTGCCACCAAAGGAGATATATGGATTTCATTAACATACACCCACACACACACACACTTCCAGGCAGGGTGGCACTTAGTTAGCTTCGGCAATGCATGTTTAATTCCCTTTGAATGTGACAGTAACTCAAAGGACGACAGGATATTTTACACGAGTGCGTCAAAAAGACTCTTCTTAGTCTAATAAATGGCTGCCCTCACACTGGCAACCCAATGTAGAGAATTTTCATCAAACAGCAGGGACCTTGGTCTTTTCTACAGCAGAGAGAAACACAGCAATGATTTTTTGAACTTGTAAATAACAAATTATTTCCATTAGAGAGATTTGGAACTCTCATTTGGGCCCATTGAGGTTCCATGCATAATTGATCCAGTGGTGTGTTTGGAGAGCTTGTAAGTGATGATGATTGGTTCAGAGGATTCAAATTAAGATGCTTGTAGGGAGAATGATGATCAAATGCAACCAAAGAGGCCCACAGAGGGGCTTCACACACATCTGAATTATCCCAGACAAACTGAATAACTTCACTAATCTGCCCCCTTCAACTGTTTATGGTAACACAGTGTTATATATAGTTATGTTTCCTAATGTGGTAGTGTGACAAAATACTAATAATTTACTCATATAACTAGGGATGTTAATAATTAACCGTTAACCAATATTAAACATTTTAACCGATTAACCCTATCAGTTAAAACGGTTAAAAGAAACATTCATAATTAATCAAAAAGCTGAGAAAAACTTGTCACTTAAAGGAGAAAAGTTGGTACACCTCAAGAGGCGGAGCCGGCGTTACAGATACAGGAAGTTGGCTCGCTTGCCTCGTAGCATTTATTCACCGACAAATAAACTGTACACACACTGTCTGCTACACCTACGTTCACAGCTAGAATGCCACCGACAACACAGTCGGTCGGAAACTCGCTGAACTTGCGCCCCGCTGACAGAGCGCATGTGTGTGACTACAGCGGACACGGAGCCACCGGCAACGCTAGCAGCTGCTAATGTAGCACAAATACACACACTGTTTGTAGGTCAATCGCTACTGTTAATCTGGACAGACAGAGTATCGTTACGCCGGGCTGACACACAGCCGTACGGGGAACTGGAGACAGCGAATGCAGCATACGCTCCCGTACGGGTGAACTGGGGACTCAGTTGTCTGTTGTGCTCATACACTGCAGCTGGTACACCGCTGCATGCCAGGCACAAATCTTGTCGGTCAACGGTTAATAATCGGTTAACGAGGGTCGGTTAACGGTTAAGAACACTTTTCAAAATTATCTTCCCTATATATAACTAATCACTTCCAAGAAACAATGTTCCTTAGCAAGAATTACAGCTTTAGTTTGGTTGGAAATGGAGGAAGGTTTGATGGTCATTGATAGCAGCTCCCGCGACTTTGATTCATCTCATTTCCAGGAAATAATAGAGAAATACCATGAGCCATCTCTTGAGCCATATTGAAAAAAGTGATAATATTACTTTTGGCAGTGTGGTTAGCTGAAAACACAGTGGCTCAGTGTCCGCGTATGTTGGCGATAACCTACGGAAATTTGGGCCAATGTATTATCATCCTCCTCGTCATCATAATTTTTTAGTCCTCTGAGGTATACATCTATAAGGATCAGACGAACCAGTGTGATTGTTGGCAGAGGAACCAGTAGAGTATATCCTATCTGGTGTTGTGTGGAGATCACCTGGCCTTCAGCTAAAGACAGTGTGTCTCAACATGTGATTGAGACGCAGACAGGAAGATCAATGAACTACAGAGACACAATGAGTGAACACAAGATCTAGCCTCTGACACTGCCGAGTTAATATTACTATATACTGTGTAAATTCACAACCAGTTCCTTAAAGGAGACATATCATGCTCAATTTCAGGTTCAGACTTGTATTCTGGGTTTCTACTAGAACATGTTTACATAATGTAATGCTCCAAAAACACATTATTTTCTCATCCTGTCTGTCTGAATATACCTGTCCCTTCGTCTGAAACGCTCCGTTTTAGCGCCCGTCTCTTTAAGCCCCCCCCCCTCCTAAAAAAGCCTGTTCCGATTGGCTTGAGAGAAAAATATGCTGCACTAGTTTTCAAGCTGTTGGCGGTATATTCTAATGAGCCTGCATGTGGCATAGGAAGGAGAGTCTCGAATGTCAGTGTGAAAGCCTCGGTTAGCTGAAGGTTTTCCTCCTCAGTCCCCCTCCCTTCCCACCACCATTAGGGATCTCTCTAATTCTTGATATATTCTTAGGGTGATAGTCCATTAACATTTCATCCAGTTTCTTTATCTCTGATCTGAGTTTGTTAACCTCTCTAACCACTCTTTGAGGGCGCCGGCACCCTGGGCTTTACTGTCTTTCAGAGGCTGTAGCAGGCTCAGCTATAGAGTGAAGGTACTGGTATCAAATGAAACTAGAAAAACCTTCTTCAAGGATTCTATTGCTACTAACCATGTTATGCTTGCATGTCGGGAAGAAGGCAACATAAAGCTCCAAAGTTAGGCTAAATTTTGGGGAGGAAAAGCTGGCATGGCCATTTTCGAAAGGGGTCCCTTCTACTGTTAACCTGCTATCTCCCCCTAAAGACCTCCTTGTAACCTCCCACCCCCACCAATGTTTCTATGAAAAAGAGCGATGGATTGGAAAAGGTTAAATGATTTATGTCTCAGAAACACTTGTGCATGTGTTTATCTTTAGTAGGCTCAACTACCGTAACACTGTCTTTACAGGCCTCTCTAAAAAAGACAGAACGTGGGAGGTAGAGTCGTGACTAAGACCAGGAGAAGTGGATCACATCACTCCAGTTCTCAGTTCTTTACACTGGCTTACTGTTTGTCAAAGACTATTTTAAACTGTTGGCTTATAAAACACTTGGTGGTTTAGGGCCAAACTATGTTTCTGATGTGCTGCTTCGTTAGGAACTGTCCAGACTCTCTGATTGTCTAAAACAAGTCTGCTTACTGTCCCCAGAGACAAAACTAAACAGCACCACTCAGTTTTTTATGCATCACATAGCGGGAACAGCTACAGATCTGCTCCAACTCTCACTTCTTTTAAATGTGGGCATACAACTGTGTCTTCTTCTATTTTAGCTTACTTTTAAAATCCTATTCATGTTTAGTGTGTTTCTTTTATAACTTTTCTTAAAGGGGACATATCACACTCATTTTCAGGTTCATACTTGTATTTGGGGTTTCTACTAGAACATGTTTACATGCTGTAATGTTTAAAAAAAACTGTATTTTCCTCATACTGTCTGCCTGGATATAGCCTACCTGTATTACCCTCTGTCTGAAACGCTCCGTTTTAGTACATTTCAATGGAATTGCAACAGAATTGCGTTTCTAGGCCACAGCTTGGGTCCATGTTTACTTCCTGTCAGCCGATGTCATTCACATACACTGCAACCAGGAATAAACTGGGACACATTTAGAATGTTTACGTTTAAAGCTTTGGAATGGTCTAAATATTGTATATTTGTGACATCACAAATGGACGGAAATCCTGATGGTTTGTTTCAAAAGCTCAGTTTCTGAATACGGTCTGTGTGTATTTCTCTGTAAATTTTTATTTATTATTACTTTTGTCAGTTTCAAGTTATTTCAGTGACCATTGTGGGTTTTTCTTTCTTTAACGGAAGGGTACCAACAATTTTGTCCACGTCTGTATAAGGCAATTTCAAATAAAGGCCTTGTTCTTATTGCAGTGGAGATAAATAAAGGCCCTGGCCACCATTGTACAGCTTACAGTAAACTGCAAGCTGTACATACGACAAAATTTGACAAAATGTTACAAAGTGCCATTTGAAAAGTAATCAAACTATACAGTGTATAACTTTTCCTGCAACTGTACAGCATAGTAGAGGCTCCAGGTGTGGGTGCTGGCCGATGGATGTATAAAGAGAACTAGATACAGCGTTGGAGGCGAGGTCCCGTTCATTCCTATGAGAGTTGCTCAGTGGCGCATAAAGCCAAAATGGCTCGACTGCAGAGTCATAAAGTACCCGGATCATCCGGCGATCTTCCTCATCCATTGGGCCCATAGAGCAGGCGCAGAAGCGTTTCTTTTAACCCCGCCTCCCAGCCCTCGCTCCAGCCTCGGTCACATGAACGAAGGAAGGGAAACAACTCTGGATTTGGTTATTAGTGCATTATACAACTTTTAGGACCTAGTGAATTAAATAAGGGCTAAATTTTCGTTCTGGGAAGTTTATTTAAATAAAAAAAATATATTGTCTCTTTCCCAATGTTAGTCTTTGGGAAAAAGTATTTTTGGGCCCAATGGCATCACGTGACAAACACGGAAGTTCTATTACCTCCGTTTGGCCACTAAGTCAAATTGTCTTCAAAGCCCAGTGGACTTCCTGCGGGCTTGGCCTGCACAGACTTTCTACCATATGGAAGCCATTGACACAAACACTTTGTCTGTGTCTCTTATCTGTAGCCGACTAATTTGCTAATACACACCTACACTGTTCTCTCAGATACACACACACACACACACAACAGGATTACAGCCAGCTTCTATACGACTATCAACACACACACACATAAAGCCATTGATTTGACATCAGAATGAATTATGAGCCGGGGGAGTAGAGGCCTCCATTTGCCTGCGTCGGTTTATTGACTAAAATCTTTTATAGAGGAGAGGTGGCAGCAGCTCGACACCGAGCTGGCCATTATCCCACGGCTGTCTACTGGCTTTTGAATGGGGGAGATATCTGCTTCAGACAAATAGAAGGTAATTGGAATCTACCACAGAGACGTGAGAAGAAATCGTATGCTCATCTCCCTAAATGGATTATTGTCAAATGTCGCAGCCATCATCCTCTCCATCGACAAATGCTAATGCCCCTCAGCAGAAGTCCGCTGTCTTTAGCTGCACAACCATTTCAGAAGTAATCGTCAGTAGAATGTTTGTGTCTGTCGACTTCAAAGTGGTGCCTTGACAATAATCCTACTACGCAGATTGAAGCCTTGGCTGAGTGGAGCACGACACAACTCCCTGTTCAAGGGGAAACTAACTTCACATGGCCTGTCTATATCCACACACACACACACACACACAGTGCTGTACTTTTTATACTACAGTCTGAAAAGATCTGTCCCAGTCATCTCCTTCACCCTAGGTGGGCAATCACACACTCACAGACTCTGGCCCGTAGGTAGAGAGGAACATGGAACATTTTCAGTTATCTGTAGAAAACCAACTCCCTCCAGCATCGTATGGGTCCAAACAAAGCATAGTGGTATCTCTCCATGCTGGTTTGATTTTATCCGTCCAGGGTTTGAGCAACCCCGTCTCCTGCAAAATTACGTTCCCATACAACTACACTGCATTCTCAATTACGTTTCGAGAGGAAACATATTTTCTCCCGTATTACGGTCACAGTTTTAAACACGTGGTTAATGTTGTGAATTGAAACAAAACAAAAAACTAGGGCTGTCAGTTAATTAAAATATATCGCAATTATTCGCATGATTGTCCATAGATAATTGGTATTAATCACAAATTAATCACATTTTTTATCTGTTCACAGTGTACCTCAAAGGGAGATTTGTCAGGTATTTAATAGAGTGGGCAAATATGCTGCTTTATGCAAATGTATGTATATATTTATTATTGGAAATCAATTAGCAACACAAAACAATGACAGATATTGTCCAGAAACCCTCACAGGTACTGCATTTAGCATAATGAATATGCTCAAATCATAACATGGCAAACTGCAGCCCAACAGGCAACAACAGCTGTCAGTGTGTCAGTGTGCTGACTTGACTCTGACTTGCCCCAAACTGCGTGTGATTATCATAAAGTGGGCATGTCTGTAAAGGGGAGACTCGTGGGTACCCATAGAACCCATTTACATTCACTGATTGGAGGTCAGAGGTCAAGGGATCCCTTACTGTTTTTTTCCTTAACAAAATGTAGCATAAGTTTGGAGCGTTATTTATGACATGGTTGGTACGAATGGATTACTTAGATTTTACAGTTTCATATGATACCAGTATCTTCACTCTAGCTTTAAAACTGAGCTGCTACAACCTAAAAATCATAAGTTGCTTTAATGCGTTAAAGAAATTAGTGGCGTTAAAACAAAAATGGGTTAACGCGTCAACTTTATTAACTTTGACAGCCCTAATACAAACGTATTTGTGACACGTCAAAAATAATCTGAGAGAAAATACTTTTCCCTCGAAACGTAATTCACAATAGGAAACAGGGCCGGTCTGAGATATCTCTGAGAGTCCTGCTTCAACTGCGACACAGTCGAGGATGATGGAATTGGCCTACCCAATTTGCATATTGAGATCTGATCGATGTGAGGGCACATTTGATATGATGAATCTCATCAGGTATCAGGTATCATCTTCAACCGCTTATCCGGGGTCGGGTCTCGGGGGCAACAGCTCCAGCAGGAGACCCCAAACTTCCCTTTCCCGGGCCATATTAACCAGCTCTGACTGGGGGATCCCGAGGCGTTCCCAGGCCAGTGTGGAGATATAATCTCTCCACCTAGTCCTGGGTCTTCCCCGTGTCCTCCTCCCAGCTGGTCGTGCCTGGAACACCTCCCTAGGGAGGCGCCCAGGGGGGAGGGCATCCTTACTAGATGCCCGAACCACCTCAGCTGGCTCCTTTCAACGTAAAGGAGTAGCTGCTCTACTCCGAGTCCCTCACAGATGACTGAGCTTCTCACCCTAGCTCTAAGGGAGACGCCAGCCACCCTCCTGAGGAAACCCATTTCGTCCGCTTGTACCACGAATCTAGTTCTTTGGTTCATGACCCAGCCCTCATGACCACAGGTGAGAGTAGGAACGAAGATTGACCGGTAGATCGAGAGCTTTGCCTTCCGGCTCAGCTCTCTTTTCGACACAACGGTGCGGTAAAGCGAATGCAATACAACCCCCCCGCTGCTCCGATTCTCCGGCCAATCTCACTTTCCATTGTCACCTCACTCGCGAACAAGACCTTGAAGTACTTGAACTCCTTCAGTTGGGGTAAGGACTCATTCCCTACCGGAGTAGGCAATCCATCGGTTTCCTGCTGAGAACCATGGCCTCAGATTTAAAGATGCTGATCCTCATCCCGGCCGCATCACACTCGGCTGTGAACCGATCCAGTGAGTGCTGGAGGTCACAGACCGATGATGCCAACAGGCACCACATCATCTGCAAAAAGCAGCGATGAGATCCTCAGCACACCGAACTGCAAACCCTCCCCAACCTCCCGACTACGCCTCGATATGACGAATCTGTCAAACCTAATACCAGGATTAAATGGAAAGCCCTGGATCAGATGTCATTATTTCCAGATAATGATCACAGTGGAATACCAGGTGGAGATGGGCTATTACAGGCAGATATCTCTAAACCTGTGAAATCAAAAGCAGAATGCTAATCTGTATGGTTAGATACCACAGGTGGTCAGTGAATTTGTTTTTCAGTAATTTAGATGAACCCTGTTTACCCACCTTTAACCAGTTTCATGATTTTTCTCTTACTTATTTATTTATCGTCTCTCCCATTTTTTGCCATAATAATGATAATGATGGAAAATAATGAAGACAGCATTTTAGCATTTTGACCATCATCATGGTGTCAGTGTCCAGTTAGACTGCTTTAGTTGTGTTAGCAGCTCCTCAGAGCAGGGTGAGGCTGATTTTGCTGCAACTGTTACAGATACGTTGGTGAGTAAAATCCCATCCTCACCTTCATCATACTGATGCACACACATACACACACACACAGATCAGCCTAGTGCAGAGCGATGCAGGGAACATGAGGTCATAGCACAGCTTGCGAGCTGAATATTCTTGCTATTTTTTGCTTACGTTTTAAATAATGGATAGGAGTTGAGAACCGTGGTGCGCTGCATGCATCCTCACAATCACCTCAGAGTGACTGCGCACCGCCGGCTGAGAATAGATGAAGGGATTCAAAAACACAGGGAGTTAAATCTGTGGCTGCTGCTGGTGAATATATGAATATATGGGGGAGAGACGCAGCTAAAGGCCAGACCGGCTGGAAAAGACAAGGTGTGTGTGAAACAGGCTGATCAGCCAGACCAGTCAAGTCCTCAGATATGATGTGCCCCGGGTCCATGTGTTTACATAGCATCACTTTTTAATGTCACACATTACATTGCATGTAAGACACCATGCAATATAGTCAAGACATGTTGTATTGTGAGAGGAGGAGTGGGAGAACTTTTCCTTGAGATTGCAGAAAGACATTCGTCAGGTGTAGGCAGGGCTGTAGCCAGTCTGGTGGTGGCAGTGGAGGGTGTAGAGAGAGAGTGATACAAGCAGTAGCTGCCATCTAATTCTTAAAGGTGCTGAATTTTAAATTCAGAGCATATCTATCGCCTCCACACGGCGGCTAGCAGCTAACGGTGCTAACAGTGAAAACAACAGCATCAGTGCTGACAGAGCTAACCAGGCATGCAAACTCATCAGGGGTTATTTTTTATTTTGTTAATTGTGCAATTTGGTGCATTCTGGCCATGGTTTTTATCCCTGGCAAAGGCATCAATTTATGCATGAAAAGTATAAAATAAAACATTTTACCTTCAAAAGGTATGCTACTAGTGATGAAGAAGTCCCATTTCCCTCCTCACTGAACAAAAACGTGAACTTATTCAACTAACCAACTATGTCTTATAATAAAACTGACACAAATATCTGTACTTATTATCTTAATCAACCAGATAAGTCAAAAGAATCAGTCAGAAGAGAAAAAAGTCTGATCACATTCATTGGGTCATTGTCTCTTATTTCGACTGCACACAGACAATCTTTACTAACACCCCAGTAGTGTCAAAATAGCAACTTTGTTAAACTATTTTCATTATAAAAATAAGGAACATTTCCAACACTTTTGTATTACACTGTACAAACACTGAACTAACACTTTCCCAAAAACGCACCAGGTCACGACAGGCTATAAAACTGAAAAGCATCTATAATGCTGAAATGGAAAACACTAAATAAACAGAATAATAACAAATAAAACGTGCACTGATATGCTGATATGCTGATATGCTGATGTAAAAGGCAATTACTTCTGTAATTGTTTTATCATGTTCTGCTTTTCAGTCTAAAGGCTACTTCAAAGCAGTCCCAGCGATCAGCACATCTGGGTGATGCCGTCGAATATGTGTTAGCGTGTTTGGTGTGTTTCCATTCACATACCCTACAACGGTGGAGCAACGGCGACACACCGTCCTCGTCTTAAACACAACTCTCTCTCCGTTTGCTGTTGTAGCTGACCAGGAACCAGCAGGCGGGTCATCCAGCTCTGCCGTTTTATTTGCGCTCACCATAGTGTGACTGACTCGCACGCCAATCCTCTTGTTGTGCTAACCGGCTAACCTTAGTAGCTAGCGGTGTATGGCTACAAGTTTCAGGGCGGCACTTATGCTCGTGAATTTTGGTTTTGCATTACGTGCATCGATCTTTTTTGCATTAGCGGTAAAAATAAACAAACTATGGCGGAATAATAATTCACTTTAGACGGAGCACTTACACCAATTAACACCCCCCCCCCCCCACTTTCAAAAACTGATCAGATCTGCATGAATCACGTAGGTGACCTATTTTGGATTTAAAACGGCGAATCTCACCGAAAGGTGACAAGTTTGAATGCCTGGCTAACAGTGTTAACCTGAAGGGGAAGCAGAGGGTGAGTGCTATACGCTTCCACAACAACGCCATCAGTCAGGAATAGGGATGCACCGATACCGGTCCGATATTGTGCTCATGTACTCGTACTCGCAAAACGGCTCCAATGCAACGGCACCGATACCACTTTACTGCAGCGTGATGTTAACCTCTCATCACCATCTTTCGGGTCCGATCACACACGCTCACGCTCCACCTCCCCGATGGTGCGCCCGACCCCGCGGGGCCGGAATCCCACCTCAGGCGGCGCGCTCCGGCCCTCACTTTCATTGCGCAAGGGGGTTTTGCTCGCACCCTCTGGCGTCGCAGACCCCTGGCGGAACAGTCATATAAAAGTATACATTAACTGCAGGCTTGCAGGCCAAGCACAAGGCCCCGTGCCGTCACACACTTTGCGCAGCCCACGCAACGGTTCTGGCTACAGCTAACGTCTGTACAGTCGCTACCGCTGCTGTTTGTGGGAAATAAACACAGACTGCTTAAACCAGGGGTTCTCAAACGTTTTGGGGATCCCTTAAATGGGAGGACATTTTCCAAGGACCCCCTCACAATCGTAACACCAATTAAGCATAATACTTACTACCATTTGGACTCATAGATGCCATTGGAACTATTTGTGTACAAATAGTATTTAAGATGAAGTTTTAGAATATATTCTAAAACTTTTCAACCTAAATACTTCAGATCTGTTTGATAGTGATAACCAGAAACACATTTCAGTTTGAATCATGTTAACACCACTTTGTTTAACCCTGATATTCCGTGTGCTTTGTAATGAGATGTTGCTTTTAGCTCGGCTGGCTTCATGGCTTCGTTCGCTAGCACCTAAAGACACCTGACGCATTTTGGTCTACCGTCAAGTCACTCGATATAAGTGTTGACACATTTCCCCACTTTGAGAATCACTGGCTTAAACAATTCAGCGGTCACATTTGTGAGGGGAAAATTCACTTTATGTTCAATGTGAAAGCACCTTAAGGCCATGGGCAGCACATCAGGAGCTAACACAAGATGATTGGACAGCATCTGTCAGGGGGAGAGCCTGAGTACAGCAGAGCTCAGTAACACATATCAAGTCAGGCATTTTTTGGTGGACCAAACCAGAGCTACTTTACCACTGAATCCTGGATGTTTTATGGGGGCACAGAAAGACGACTCTAATTGGAGGCAAAACTGGTCAGAAGATTTTTTTGGGACTGAAAAAAAATTTCTCGTAGAAGTTTGATGTTAGATGTGTATTAAGTGATGACTTTAAATTAAAAGAAATGACATCACTGCTGACCCTTTTAATTGTAACTATGTCCTTTCTTTCTTTAAGATTTGAAAATACATTTTATTCCCTGGCCTTTTCGATAGCCCTTCACTTTAATACAGTTTGAAACTAGCTAGGACATACACTAAAGTTTAGCCATTATGTTTTATACACAAAAAGACAAACACACACTAACATAGACACACACCCACCCACACACAAGTGTTATTGTTGTTAACCTGAGCATTGTTCCCTGCTCTAATATATGAACTGCAAAATGTTCTGTCACAGACAATCTTACTGTGGTTGCAGGCAAAACAACTGCTCTCACTTTCACTTTTATTATTCATCAACTACATCAACACAAGCATGCACACAAGCACACATTCATACACCTCAGACAACCTGGATAACGAGATTTGCCTGTCCAAACACATATCTTGGCACATTAGAGGCAATTCTCGATAAACAAGCAGGACTTCCAGTATCGTGTGTGTGTGTGTGTGTGTGTGTGTGCATGTGTGCGTGTGTGTGCTCCGCCATCATTAATATGGGGTCAGTGCCGCGGTATCATGTTGAGATCTGCTGTTTTCCAGAGCACAGACATGCTCCTTTATCTCTGTCGACAGCTCCATGTCTGCTCCGATTCTACTTACGAACTACTAATCATTGCTGAGGTATTCTTGGCCTGTTGCATTAACGGCCCTACAGCAGCTTCACGCACACACTTGAAGCTACAAAACAACTCCAGCAGTGTTCTGAGTAGCTCCGCACCGAGTCAGCTCCCTGTGAATAAGGGAGAATTCACGATATCCAGCTGTAATCAGGCTCCATGTACAGTATCTCAGGAATGCTCCGACTGGAAACTGAATTCGGAGCACTTTAGGTGCTCAATAACTGGCAGCCGGAGCTCTCACTGGAAAGAAGGGGGAAGCCGTGACCTCCAGACGGAGACCGTTTCTGAAAGAAAACAAAATAGATTTCGGAACAGAATTTCTATTTTTCCCCTCGAAAAGGAAACCTGACCCGCCAGATGGTTTGTCACACAGAATCATCTGAGAAGCCGTCGTTGGAAACTGTTTGGAAAAAGGGCAGGCACTTTCAAAAAATACTTGGCAGATGATTGGATGAACCATCTGTCAATCAAAATCTTGGCAAAGCTGGTTGGGAGAAAGAAGAAAAAACATCTTTTCCATCAAGTAAAGTCTTCGGTGCCGTTCTTTGCTCTTCTTTCAATGAAGAAATACTCTCCAGCTCTGATAGGACTGTTGCTATTGCAGCAGCTACCAAACCCCCAGGAAAAGCGCCGGTCGTTGATGCCAATTTCTGTAGTGGCCAAACGGCGGTACTACAACTACCGTATTCTTCATGTGATGCCATTGGGCCCAAAAATACTTTTTCCCATAGACTTACATTGGGAAAGAGACAACTTCCCAGTATTTAAATCATTAGGTCCTAAACATTGTAAAATGCACTAATAGCTGAATCCAGAGTTATTTTCCTTCCTCCGATCATGTGAATGAGACCCAGACCGAGGCTGGACCGAGGGCTGGGAGGCGGAGTTAGCAAGCCATGACAACAGTGATGACGGCTGTGATCCCGTGACCGAGCCATGTGACCGAGCGGACGCTACTGCGCCTGCTCTATGGGCTCAATGGATGCGGAAGATCGCCAGAAGATCCGGGTACTTTTCCACTCGACGGTCGAGCCATTTTGTCATCATGCGCCACTGAGCAACTTTCATAGGAATGAACAGTTCTCCTTATACATCCATGGCATCTACGCTAACCCTTTCAGGAGCTGCCATTGTTGTTTAGAACAAACAGTCACCTCTCCGTGTCGTCGCGTCACACACACCTAAACCACGTCCGTAGCTGCCAGGGACTCCTCACAGGACACAAATGGTCCGGACACAAATGCATTACATGAAGCCGGCTTTCCATTTGATCTCATGATAAGTATCCAGATAGTAACGAATCAGGTGAATTGCCCCAGCCCTACGGTCTACTATACACTATGTAAAAACTACACGCCGACTGATACTGGATTTGTGAACTCAATACAAATGTTGATATTTGATCGATATTTTCAATTGCATTTATTGGTTGATGTTACACTCCATAATGAGAATACAACTCTTAAATTACTACAGAGAGATATAAAAAGCTACACTACATCTAACTATCAATCATCAACTGTACATCACAAAACAACACAACATAGCAACCTGCTAAGTAACCAGTAACCAAGATTGTTTGCTTGCCTGGAAATAAACCGTGTGGTGAACAGGTGCCAGTTTGTGGCAAGGAAATCTTTTCCTTTCTTGTGTTCTTACAACATAATCTTTGTTAGCTTTTGCCTGTATAGTAATGGGCTGACAATACGTATACTATTTATATCTGCCAGAGGTCTTTTCTTAGCCTGCAAAGGTGGTAAACTCAATTCCTGCAAATCAAAAAGCGGGTAAACAAGAATCCCGTTGGGTGTGTGCTACGCTACCTCCCTCCTCTCGGTGCTTTGATCTAAATTGGAGTCTTGGGATCCAAACAAAACACAAGACGTGGCTGCTTTGTGTGATTTTAATGTCAGCTTTTAAGCGGCTGCTGTATTTAAGCGTTGAGCAGCTGCAGTGGCACGTGGACGTGCAGGGGAGAGGAGAATATCCGTCTGTACTTTGTCTGTCTGGATCACGTCGATCCCGCAAAAATAACAGACATGCACACAAAGCATGAGCAGCTGTCTGTTGTAGTGCCAGGGCAGTGGCTGGAATCAATTTACATCCAGTTATCCACGCAAGCCTCGCATTGCTGTTTCATTTCATTAATTAAGAACATGGACTGGGAAGTCGTGCAGCTTCTGTTGCAGGGTAGCAAGTAGGAAAACTACTGTTCTAAACAATTCCACAGCCCATTAAGGAGTTGATGAATGGGTAAAAAAAAAATATTTCGTCTGGGCAACCCCATCTACGAATATGGAGCTATAACTCTCCAAAGCAGAGAACAGCCTGCAGACCAGAGGGCAGAGAAATGTTCCCCTTACAATTGAGGCTGATGGTTTCCTCAAGTAAACTGTGGCCTTTGGCTGCCTGTCCAGTCATCCACGGTGGCAGCTCTACCACTTCTTCCCTTGGACTGCTTGATGTGTGGAAACTCCAAGCCTCCACTGGTGGAAAGTAAAAGGGTCTGCCAAGAGTTGTGTTCCTCACATTTGAAAAGGATTGCTTTCAATAACACTAGGACGGCCAAAAGGTTTAGGGTGTGTGAGTGTGAGTGTAATTTAGACTATGTTCAGGTCCCTCAGTTGTAATCCAAGAGCACATGCCACTTTCTTCATTTAAAGCTTCAGTAGGCAGAATGTTTTTGGCATCATTGGGCAAAACATTCCATAATAACCTTTCAGCATATTGTAATTCAAGTGTTCTGAGAGAACAGTACAGAAGGTACCGTGCGCTGCCTGTAATGTTGATTGGTACCGGAGGTACTGGAGATGCGATCCTTCCGGATCTGACTGGGGCAGCATATCCGCTTACAAGTGTTCTCATCTGCCCTGAAATGAAGAACGCCTAACAGCTTTATAAACTAAAGGAACTATCAAACAAATAAAAGAGTAGTTTACACAATTACACAAATAATTTGTTTGCAAGTTACACATTTGACTTTTGAGATTTTTTTGCTTTGGTGAGTTTTATTCTCCCAAATTCCTGTTTTTGTTTGATATTTAAGACGTGTTGTTTGTTATATTGACAAAAAATCTGATTCCATAGCTCTCCACCAACTCCTGAGGGAAATATCTGTCTCTTTAGTGGCTAAATGCTCCACTATGTTCACCCAGCTAGTCGCTAACTGAGTCAGTCTAGGTGTACAGAAAACAGCTGCCTGCTGCTGATGGAAACCAGGGTGATGAGAGCGCTGAGACGGAACCAAAACTGTAAAGTTGTGGGCTGTAAAAGCAAAACAATGAGCTCTGTGGGTTCGTCATTACAAGCAACACCTTTAACATTACACACAGCTACTTGATTGACTGATTGCAGTGCAGCTGTAAGTTTTTTGTAGGTGATGCTGTTGTGTCAGTTCAACTACTGTCTCCATCATCACCGCTCATGCTGACTACACCGTTCATATTCTAAACAAACAAGAAGAAGGACTCGTCTCCTGCAGCAGGCACTCAGAGGGATTAGCCGCAGAATGTGAGAACATTTTACAGGCTTCTCTCTCTCATGCTATACTCTAGTTTGAGCCGGCAGAAGTATTTCTCTGCTATTTCCTCCCCGATAGCCTTCCTTCCTTCCTTCCTTCCCTTCTTGCAGGGAGACAACTGTGTGATTGCAGTTCCTGGTTTCTTTCGGCCAATATTTCAGGTTCAGCAGCGGAGAACTTTATCACTCTCTTTAGCGCTCCGTTGCTGTCAGACATTCTCAAGATGTAGCTTTAACAGCGTGAACATCAGGTCTTAATTAGAGACAGTGCATTCAAATTAACTCAACCGCAGCTTTGCTCATTAACATCATCACTCATACTAAATACCCCGCCAAATTAAAACGATTCCTGAGACACTAAATGTTGCAGCCTCGACAGTAATTTGTGGTTTTGGGGAGTCTAACGTCAAAGTTTTCAGGAACTGGATTCATTTGGATCACCACACAGTTCTATCAATCAGTGATCTATTCTAAAATCTCCCACATCCACTTTGCTGAACAGCAAGAGGCTATGAGATAATGACACTTTCCCTTCATTTTCTAAGACTCTTAGTCAGCTGCTTTAAAGATCATTAGGTGAACTGACTTTGACCCCCCCCCCCTTCCACCTGGTATTGCAATTTGGATGTGGATAAGTATAAAATGCATATTAATGCAGGTGTAATGCAATCGGAGTGTGATGAGATCAGATCAGCCAGACCACGTCTGAAGGGGATCTCGGCCAGGTGTGGATTACATCTACACAGCACGTTCTTTAGAAAAAGAAAAATCCAGCCAACAAGTTGAAAGGTCACCTAACTCTATCTCTTCCTGTTGTCTCAAGCTGTTTGTCAGAAAGCTGTGGACAAGTTCCTCCTCTGCAAAGGAAAAATAAGAAGTAAGCCCGCACAGCAGCATCACTACGGGAGACTCAATTAGGGATGCACCGATACCACTTTTTTTCAGACCGAGTACAATTACTTACATTTGGGTACTCTCCGATACCGAGTACTGATACGAGTACTTCTCGCCAAAAGACCCTCGTTAACAGCTAGCTGGAGGGTGTGAGCGACACACGTCAGGCTGGGGAGTCCCGCATACGAGGTGGTGCGCCGCGACCGGCTCTACGTCGGCTTGGAAAGGCTCGGGACGAAGGTGCTTCCCGGGGGCGTGGCCAAAGTGTAACCGGGGATGACTGTCTTTAGTGAGCCCCAACTGCGTCGTGCCCCCAAGGCGGGGCTCGGCCCACATAAAAGGCGCCAGGGGTCTGCGGCGATGTCTGCAACCCACCCGACCCATCTTGAAACACGGACCAAGGAGTGTAACGCACGCGCGAGTCAGAGGGTGCAAGCAAAACCCCGTGGCCCAATGAAAGTGTGGGCCGACGGGGTCGGGCACACCACCGGCCCGTCTCGCCCGCACCGTCAGGGAGGTGGAGTATGGGCGCGTGCGATAGGACCCGAAAGATGGTGATGAGAGATTAACGTCACCCTCTGTAAAGTGGTATCGGAGCCGTATTGCGAGTACATGAGCACAGTATAAATTACCGGTATCGGTATCGGTGCATCCCTACTCTAAATGTGCAAGGCCAGGGTCCAACGCGTTCTCATCCCAACTCGTCATATACTGATGCTTTGTCAGAACCCTAGCCGTCGTAGACTCTTTTCGGTCGCAGTAAACACGTGCTTAATGTTGTGAAGTAAACAAAAACACATGCTTAGGTTTCAGCAACAAAACCACTTAGTTAGGTTTAGGAAAAAAACAACATGGTTGGGCTTAAAACTACTACGTTTGTACAGGGAAAATGACACGTACGTTGTGAACACGGGACACTAACGAACAGCTGATTGTAACGTGACGCACGAGACACGAACAGCGGTCTCCTGGATGAACGCCCTGTGTTTGTTGGACCCATCCACCTCCCCTTCCACCAGCCCCTGTGGGCCTTTTGGCTCTTAATGCTACGTCGCCACACTCCCGGCGCACTTTTCCTGAGCATTTAATATTGACACAGATGAGTTTACACTTTGGTTAATGGAACGCCGGTGTTTCCCATACTAGGGTAATTAAATTAATAAATTACTAATTTTATTTATTTTTTCTAACCGATAACCGACCCTCGTTAAACGATTATCAATCATGAACTGACAAGATTAGTGTGTCGCACGCAGCGGCGCTATTTTTAGTGATTAACAAGCGAGCCAGCTCTAACGAAAAGCCGATGCACAAACAGGATAAATCCATCATTTATCACCAGCTGCAGTGTAACTGAATCCTCAGTTTACCAGACCAGAAGAGTTACTGTAGCAGCCACGGCGCTGTGTGTATTGTCGTGGACACATGCAGACACATTCCCAGTAAAAATTCCAGTAAAAGGCCCAGCTCCCTTATGGTGGGCTGTTAAGGTGGACCAGCTATTCTCCTTTAAGTGACAAGCCGCTCCTCTGAGTGTTGCTCAGCTTTTTAGCTATTTTTTAAATATTTCTTTTAACCGTTTACCCGATAGCGTTAATGGTTTAAAATTTTTAATTTTGGTTAATTATTAACATCCCTATCTCATACCGATCACCGATGCTAAAGGGTGCCTTGTGCAGCGGTACTAAACGCTGTCGGTATTTGACGCCCTGGGAATGAGAACCGGCTGGAAGGTCATGTGACTGACGGGGGTAGTCGAGCTAGCACTAACTAGCGCAGATTACCGTCTTATAGTGACAAGGCCACTGAAAATGAGCCTACAGTAGCGTTGCACGGAACCTTCTCTAAGCAGCAATGTCATACTAGCTTGTCGCAAAGGAGGTTAAGTAACGCTCCAAACTTACGATAAATTTTGGCGAGGAAAAACTGCATGCCCATTTTCAAAGGGGTCCCTTGACCTCTGACCTCCAGATAAGTGAATGAAAAATGGGTTCTATGGGTACCCACGAGTCTCCCCTTTACAGACATGCCCACTTTATGATAATCACATGCTGTTTGGGGGCAAGTCATAGTCAAGTCAGCACACTGACACACTGACAGCTGTTGTTGCCTGTTGGGCTGCATTTTGCCATGTTATGAATGGAGCATCGGTTTCTCTCAGGTAAATAATGCTGTTTATATCTCTGTTAGTTAGCTCAGTGTTTACCTCATGCATCAACTCTGTAAACCGTAAACATACACTCTGTTTTACGTTTGACTTTACAGATCCATCTGTGAGAAATGACCGACAGAATCATCCCAGAGGAGAGCAGACAGCTGAGAGCAGATGGCTCTGTTTACATGGAGATACAGAGCTAACCCGTTAGCATGTAGCTAACCCGTTAGCATGTATCTACATGCTAACGGGTTAGCTACATGCTACCGCTATGAGACGGTGTGTAAACACAGCGACCATCAGGGTGGAAAATAGAAGATGTGAAACAGTAGTCAGTTCATTATTTCTGCTAAAAGATAAATGTATGGAAGATCAGAGTAATGGTATATTATTTACAGTAGTAGCTGTCTCTGTGTTACCATGACTACAGACCACCGGAGCTTAGCTTACCATAGTTTACCAGAGCTGAAGACTTTCTCCTGTACCATGTTAACATAACTGCAGGTAGGATGATTACAAATGCTGTGAATAATTAATATTGTCATCTGTCTACTCAAATAAAGTTTGACTGTGAAACAGAAATGTGTTGTGTTGCTTACAAGTCACTATTTACTACCTGTAATCTGCTACATGCATGACATCAAATATATATAATATATAAATATCATCTGTTTAAACAGTGTAATTACATAAAGCCTTTGTGAAAGAATATGTTATATTTAGATGATGGGAGTACATGAAGCCTGTTCTGCTGGTTCTTGCAGACTAACTGTAGGAGCTACTTTGCTCAAGTTCGGTTGAGGAGGAGAGACAGTGACGCGCTGTGGGGCGGGGTCAGCTACTGAAGGTTCTCTCTGGTTCGACCAGGAAACCCTCACGTGGCTTGCATTCTCTAATGACGTCAGAATACAAGGAAAAAAGCGAATTTTTTTTCTGCACCCATTTCCAGACAAACGGAGGAGGAGAAAAAGAGAGAGGATGGTCTTTTATGATACTATGGTGGCCTGTAGACACACTGGGGACAGATATTGATGTTTAAAAGACATGGAAAAGTGCATTTTGCATAATAGGTGACCTTTAAGGTACATTTTGAACGGATACAAAATTTGATTAATTTGCGATTAACTATGAACAATAATGCGATTAATCACGATTAAATATTTTAATCAATTGATATATATATAGATATATACACAAAACATTTTATATATATATATATATATTTTTTTTTTTTTTTTTTTTTTTTAAATAATAATATAAATAATTTTAAGTTCCCTGTTCTGTCATCTCTTATTCCGTTACTTTTCCTCATTGCTGTGGTATCGGTATTGAGATATTTAGGAAAGTATCGTATCAAAGTCATAATAATAATAATCAGATTTTTGGCATGACAACACCAGCCTACAGATGCTGGAGTCTGCCACGTGACTCTCCCCTTGCATAGCATCCCTAAACACATATCCCTGGACCTGGGACCATGCAGGGCTGTTTCTAGGGGGACTGTCCTCCCAAAAGGAACGGAGTCAAATGTTGCACAATCCTCCCGAGACAGAGTCTGTGTGCAGCAGCTGAACTCAGATCAGACACATCAGAGCAGCCGCGATGCAAACCTCTAATAAGAAAAGGAATCTCTCATCCTCTTACAGGCACACACACACACACACACACCAGTTCTGGCAACAGCTTGAACATCTGCAAGTCAGCTGTAGATGAAAGGCAGTGCCACTACACCTCAGCTTGTGTAATTCTTGCTCCTGCTTCACACCCTGAGACAGTTCTCTCTCTCTCTCTCTCTCTCTCTCGCTCTCAACTGGTTTCCTGCAAACCTTCATGTTCTCTGCTTCCATCATCAACAAAAACACCCACCAGACTGACAACCTGTTCCTGCTCCCATTGACTTTTTTTTTTTTTAGCCTCAACTGGTTGTGTAGCCTTTATTTTTTTTACAGAGCAGGTCACTCCGACACAAATTGTGGTCCACGAGAATGCCATCCTCCTCCTCCTCCTCCTCCTCATTATCATCACAACTGCCACTCTTTCCCCAGCCTGCTCCTTGTTATACAGGGCTATTTTGCTCCTCATCATCATGTCACCATCTCTGGAGGACACTGAAGGTGATGAGGGAACACGGGCAGGCAGGCAGCAGTCAGCCACAGACAGACAGCTCCGAGGGCGTCATCATTTCATCAGCCCGAGCACATTCCACTTTATCCACTTTATCCCCACATTCTGCAGTCACAAACACAGACACACTGGCAAGCTGCCTGAACCACGGAGGAGTGGAGGCAAAAGGACGAGTGTGTACAAGCACATGTTAATAGGTACAAGGCAGGTAAGCTATACCAAGTCACTGGAGCAATCATTACCACAATGCCACAGTGAGCAGTATAGAGACACTTTAATACTGTGCTGGGCAACTGAAGAGTTCATGATATGACATTAGTCACGAAAATTGTTTCTAAAAGGCTCTAAAGCATTAGAAAAAAAGCATATTAAATAGAAATTAATTTTGGTATTTCTATTAGGCTATGTGATATGAGGATTTATCGTATTACAGTTCCACACAAATTACACGTATTGAGCTTTTAAGCGGGATATCTTGTAAGACCAAAAAAACATGAATATGTCAATATATCTCCAGTTCTATTCCTGGCATCATGGGGAAGGCTTTGGACACTTGACCTGACAGTTTAGCTACAGCCCTGATGTGCAAACATCTGTACACAGACAACACAGTGGATGAGCATCATCATCCCTGCAGGTATTAAAGGAGTAAAAAGGTCCACTGACCTGTTGGAAGGAGACTGGAGGAGACTGGAAGAGACTGGAGGAGAGCACGGTGCACTTGTTTCGTCTGGAGCCTCTGGAACAGCAGCGCGGAGCTCCAGCTGAACAGTGCGCACCATTCATGGAGGAGAAGAGGAACCTGCACACGGCTGCTTTCAATTTGTGGTAAATAGCAGCTGGGTTGAACAGGCGCCGATCTGAGCATGCACTATTCTCAGGAAACGAGAGGTTATATATAGTTTCTCTTCCTTTGTTTAAGATCACAACCTCTTCTAGTTCATTTTTTTAAAAGGTCCATCAGCCTACATGTGGTTTAAATCTCTGCGCGCAAATTAAAGCAGTTGTGGAAGCATGAAGAGGAGAAGCGACAACATCCTCATGTCTCCTGCTGGAGACTGCGCTCCTCAGAGCTCCTCAGCTCCTCAGCGCATCACAGCCAGCAGACACACTTTGGTATTGACAGTAGCCGGAGCTCTGATTAGAAATGTGCATCTCAGTTGCAGCTGCAGCTGCAGCACGGTGAGACCACCGGACTGTTTGTTAAAGACCACCGGGAGGATTGAAGGAGCACCGGGTGCTGGACACGGACCCGGACCCGTTCTATGAGCGCGCAGCAGCCGGCGGGAGTCCACTTACCTTTGCCCTTAAAGTCGTGGCGGCGACCGGCGGCGTGCGTTCAACAGTCCAGCCCGCACCCAACACGCACGACCCCTCTTCAATCCGCTGTGACAGCACGCACAGAAAGAAGTGCGCTTCTTCCTTCACAGCTGCACGCGCTAAACCCGCGCGCACAAACCGCATTTACCGACACGGGTGTTTTTCCAGCACCTCCGGCACACACACCTGTAGCTCACATGAAGACCCGGAGTCACCCCCCCCACACACACACACACACACACACACACACACACTCTCTCTCTCTCTGCATGCACCACAGTATCATCACACACACACACAGCCAGCCTGGCCGTGACCCTGGAGGAGTGTTAGAGAGTGTGTGGAGACCTACCGACCTGGAGCCGGTAATCCGTGTCAAGTCCTGGAGGCTGTGCCGCGCGCAGCTCGGAGCTGTGCAGTGATGGAGCGGAGCGCTGTGTGTGTCGGCCGGCGGCGGAGCGCGGAGACACGGCCATACCAGGTCCGAGCGCACGCTGCTGCGCACGGCGCTGCGCCCGCCTCCACAAACTACAGCTGGAGGACAGACACGCCCACTATCTTTGTGTGTGTGTGTGTGCGTGTGTGTGTGTGTGTGTGTGTGTGTGTGTGTGTGTGTGTGTGTTCTCCGGCACTGAGTTGAAACCTATTGTGCAGAGGGCGCAGCTCGGATTTAAGAAATACCAAGGTAAATAAAAATATTGATGGATAAATAAACAAGTAAATAAATAACTAAAGTAATAAGCAACAGAATATAAAAATACAGGGAAATACATAGAAATAAATACAAATAGAGAAGATAATGAAAAAATGTAAACATTTTTATTAATTATTTAAATTATTGGATTTTTCATACAATTTATTCCGTTAGCTGTTCAATTATTGTCTGTAAAGCTCTTCAAAGCCTCCTCCACACTGCCAGGGATGTAACATATATATATATATATATATATATATATATATATATTGTGAATATTTATTTTTTGTTGGCCTAAAAATAGTCAAGTTCTTCTTCTTCTGCAATCAGCCGATAGAATATCGACAAGTCGTCCACATTAAAGGAGAAAACGCGTTGTTGCTTCTGGAAGACACAGAGAAGAGTTTCCTGATCTGACTCCTGTATATCAGCAGGACGATGTCATCTGTCAGTAAACCTTCCAAATCTCTGCTGAAAAATCAAACTGTTTTCTGATCTTACACTATGAAACTTACACTATGTTCTCAACATTAAATTAATAAAAAATACATTATGAAATAGATATTCTTGTGGACAGATTGTGTAAATTATATATGGACCAATAATTTGAAATAATGAGGACATTGAAATTATTTTTTAAAAGTGACATTATGAAAAGTGAAGTAATTAAATAAAAAGTGACATTATGAAAAGTGATGTAATTAAATAAAAAGTGACAATATGAAAAGTGATGTAATTACATAAAGAGTGACATAATGAAATAAAAAGTGACATTATGAAAAGTGATGTAATTAAATAAAAATGTACATGAAATAAAAAGTGACATTATGAAAATGTCTATTATGAAATAAAAAGAAAACATCCTAAATAAAATCCAAATAAATCTGTTATGAAAATAAGCAGGAAGAAATAACATTTTATAAAATGAGATGAATTTTTATATAATTATTGAATCATCATTCCTCTTCATCCCCTATGGGACATAAGGCTTCAATGAGCTCTCTCCATTGTATACGGTCCTTGGCAGCATGTTGGGCCTCTCCCCATGACAGGTTCATCTTGTCCAGCTCCTGTGTCACAGTTCTGCGCCAGGTGGATTTGGGCCTCCCGGGTTTTCTTTTGCCTGGTGGTGTCCATCTTAAGGCAACTCTCGGGATCCGGTCCTGCTCCATTCTCAGCACATGGCCTAGCCATCTCAGACGTCTGTGTGTAATTTCCTTGATGATGCTACGGCTACCGTTTTTTTTGTACAGTTGATGGTTGGAGATTTTGTTTGGCCAAAAGATCTGGCATATTCGTCGGAGGCATCCATTGTGAAAAACTTCCACTCTCCTCATATCACTTTTGATCACTCGCCAACTCTCTGAGCCATACAGCAGAACAGACTTGACATTGCTGTTGTACAAAAGCATCTTAGTTTTAAGGCTGTATTGCTTGGACCTCCAGATGGAACGGAGTTGGGAGAAGGCACCCTGAGCCTTTCCCAGCCTTGTTTTAATGTCTTTCTGCACTGCACTATCTTTACTGATGAGGCTGCCCAGGTATGTGAACTCTTCCACAAACTCAAGTGGTGCCCCATTTACAAGAATAATTATTGAATATTGAATAATAATTATTTTACAAGTTGTTTTCATATATATTTATTTTTTTATATTCTTTTCATAATTATCTATGGGTTACACGGTGGTGCAGTGGTTAGTTCTGCCGCCTCACAGCAAGAGGGTTGCAGGTTCAAACCTGGCTTGTTGAACCTAAACCTGAAGTCATTTTTTTCCTGGAGAACCACTCTACCTTTAATCAGATTATTTTACCAGCGGTTTGGTTTATAACAATATCCTACAGCTGGTGGGCACCAAGGTATTTAAGTATTTAGTATTTAATAAATACTAACTTCTGCTACGACAATCTGGCAACAACAGTAGCTACTCGGCTAATCAAATTGCAGTGAGGCGACCGGTAATCAGCCCCACTTCATCAAATTTGTGCAATCCATTTTCATTTCCGAAGGCTTTAAGCATGCGTACCGTTTTCCCACACCAGGGCACTTGACATTGCAAGCACGGGGCTATCCCCACAGAATGGCCTCTCCAGCTAAGCACAAATAAAACACCATTTTACAACTATTATATCAGCTACTGACTTTAAATTGTACAATAATGATAAATAACAGCAGCAATCAAGTTTTATGTCATGAATTAATCCAGAATGATGTTAATTTCTAAATTACTCAGTACCACTAATAGCAGACCGGATAGTGGAAAAATTATGCAAATAGTGATACAAGCACCAAATTTGGCAATATGATTCCCGAGGGGACACTTAGCAAATATGAACGATTGGCCACTTGAAAATCCAAGATGGCCACCATCTTGGATTTTCCATCTTGGAAAATCTTGGATTTTTAGGTGGCCAATCGTTCATATATTTGCTTAGTGACCCCTCGGCAATCATCATGCCAAATGTGGTGCTTGTATCACTATTTGCACGATTTGATTGAAAAATGGATGTTATCCGCTCCACTATTAAACCACACTGTGTCCTGCTGCCAGCAGGGAGGGCTTTGACCGATTGGCCCCGAATGACCCATCGTCTCTACAGGGACATCATATCACATTATCCACCTGTGTGCTTGTTGTAGTTGGTCAGTTAAACAACAGGTATAATGACGAACGATGATCTACACAGGATCACACAGGATGGAGATCAGGACCAGTCCAGGCCTCTCTGGATTGACCGGTATCGGCCATAAAGCCAGGGGGCCGCTTTCACAGAGATTGACTTTGACTAAGTAAGTAAGTAAGTAAGTAAGTAAAGTTTATTTGTATAGCACCTTTCACAGATACAAAATCACAAAGTGCTTTACATTAATAAAAAATACATCAGTCAAAATTAAATGTAGCGATGACAAGCGCAGGGCTGTCAAGCTAAAAACAAACAAATGAGGACAAAGACACATACAGACAAACAAATACAGTCAAGAAAAGGCCAATAAAAGCAATAAATAAAGTGGAGTTGTTATTCAGACGAATTAACAAAAGCCTGTCTAAATAAAAACGCTTTCAGCTGCTTCATAAAAATGTCACAGGACTCTAGGGATCACAGCGATAGGGGGTCTAGGGATCGCAGCGATAGAGAGTCTAGGGATCGCAGCGATAGAGAGTCTAGGGATCGCAGCGATAGAGTCTAGGGATCGCAGCGATAGAGATAGAGAGTCTAGGGATCGCAGCGATAGAGTCTAGGGATTGCAGCGATAGAGAGTCTAGGGATCGCAGCCATAGAGTCTAGGGATCGCAGCGATAGAGATAGAGAGTCTAGGGATCGCAGCGATAGAAAGTCTAGGGATCGCAGCGATAGAGAGTCTAGGGATCGCAGCGATAGAAAGTCTAGGGATCGCAGCGATAGAGTCTAAGGATCGCAGCGATAGGGGGATGGCGTTTCAAAGGTTAGGTGCAACAGCTTGAAAGGCACGGTCACCTTGGGTGTTATAGTGGGTTCGGGGGACTGACAGAAGTTTTTGGTCAGAAGACCTAAGAGCCCGATTTGGTGTTGAGGCAGGAGGAGGTCAGTAATATACTGGGGTGTTTGACCATGCAAGGCTCTAAAAGTTAGCACCAGTATTTTAAAATGGATACGAAATTTGATTGGAAGTCAGTGCAGAGAGGATGAAATAGGGGTGATATGGGATCTTCTGTTGTGTCTAGTTAAAAGCCGAGCCGCTGCATTTTGGACGGTTTGAAGGCGGTTCAAAGAAGATTGGTTTAGACAGGTAAAAAGGCCGTTACAATAATCTAAACGAGAAGAAATAAAAGCATGACACTAAGACACTAAGATTGTTAGATCAAACTATCATTAGATCAAATATATTCAGACTTCAGATATATTCATCTGTTGCACAAAGCAGTCTCGTTCTTGACTATCTTAAGTAGGACTAATTTAGAATGAATTTTGGGTAAATTAAAAAAAATTCAAGTTTCCAGGACATTTTGCTGTGAAACTTCAGCTAAGAGTAACAAGATACAAAAAAAACACAAAATCTCAAACCAGTTATTTCTTGCTTCCTCGGGCAAACAAAAAGGACTGGCGATGTCCTCACTGCTGTATATATGTCCCCACCCTCTAGAGACCAGAGTCATTATAAAGGAGGGAGGTTGGTGACGTTATTACAGAGCGACAGAGTTTGTGTAGGAAGGAGAAATATTAAACTACTGTTCATGTCTCATTTCCAACCGATAGTCAATGCTGTTTTTTTTAAGCATGACCATGATCGTTTCCTAACCTTGATTAAGGACATATTTGAACCCAAACCATGACTATATGTATTATATTTCAGGATAACATTATAGTATATGTCAGGATAACAGGCTAAATATAAGATCCATTTGTTATGAAGTCATGAGAGTCAGAGGATTACAGTTTAATATTCACAGATAACAAGATGAGATCTTGAGATAACAAGCCTACAAATTACTAGGCTGATTTTGGCCAATGTAGCAGGCTGATCTCAGATAAAAAGTCAACATTGGTGTCGTATAATGGTCTAATTTCACTGCACAACCAACCCTCTACAAAGCCACATTGTTTATAGGCTATAAAAGAAATTAATGAGAGCAGGATGATCTGATATGATTGGATCAGCCTGTTCCACAAACATCCATCAACACAACCTGTTTGACTTCACCGTAGTGTGTTGATAGAGGAAATGTGCCCGTGGCACGGGGAGTCCAATTTCATGCAAATCAGCTTGGCATGCGGGTCACTTCTTCCACTTCATTAACTCGAGCATGCCACCGTGAACAGCTTTAGTTGGTTAACTGCCAAAACGTGCTGGTAATTCCTCATGAACAGTGTCTCCGGCGCGGAGGTGCAGGGACCGGTAGTACCTATTCATTTGAGACATCTACAGCTGACACAGTACGGAGACTCTCATTTGACCACATGATTTGTGTGTTTGAGTCATCAAGTGTTAGTGAGCATGATGCTGAATATCTCCAGCTAAGACAGGGGTCAGCAACCCGCGGCTCCGGAGCCACATGCGTCTCTTTAGCTCCTCTCCAGTGGCTCCCTGTGGATTTATAAAAATGGAAATGAATAACTGTTTTTTTGTTTACATTTTCATTTTTATTTATCATTGTTGTAGGTCTATGGTACGACGGTACGACGGAGAATTAGGGCCACATTGAGGGGAAAAAAATAGATCTGAGATTTCGAGAAAAAAGTCGTAGTATTATGAGAATAAAGTCAGAAGTTTATAAAGTAGTAATTTTACGTTATTTTCTTTTTTTCTCGTAAAGTTATGACTTTATTTTTGCAAATATTACGACTTTTTTCTCGTAGTTATGACTTTATTCTCGTAATATTACGACTTTTTTCTCGTAGTTATGACTGTATCCTCATAATATTAAGATTTTTTTCTCGTAAAGTTATGACTTTATTCTCGTAATATTACGACTTTTTTCTCGTAGTTATGACTGTATTCTCATAATATTAAGATTTTTTTCTCGTAAAGTTATGACTTTATTCTCGTAATATTACGACTTTTTTCTCGTAGTTATGACTGTATTCTCATAATATTAAGATTTTTTTCTCGTAAAGTTATGACTTTATTCTCGTAATATTACGACTTTTTTTCTCGTAAAGTTATGACTTTATTCTCGTAAATATTACAACTTTTTTCTCGTAATATTACGACTTTTTTCTCGTAAAGTTATGACTTTATTCTCGCAACATTACGACTTTTTTCTCGTAAAGTTATGACTTTATTCTCGCAATATTACGACTTTTTTCTCGTAAAGTTTTAACTTTATTCTGGAAATCTCTAATGTTTTTTCCCTCAATGTGGCCCTAATAATCCGTAGTACATTTTCTCTTGGGCCCTCACTGTATTAGACTTATATACTATATACATATTTAGACTATAAACTGTGTTACCTGCTATGGCTCCAGACAGTTTTGTATTTTTTTTTTTTTTTTGCCTTAAATGGCTCTTTTGATAGTAAAGGTAGCTGACCCCTGGTCTAAGAGATGTTTACTGTTGGTGTGTCATTTCACTGTCAAATAGCTTTGTTAAGAAAACCATTAGGAAGATAGTTGACTGAAGTTAGAGTGCATCCTTCCAGTTTGGCAACTTTTAAAAGTCCTTTTATTATAACCTCAACATAACTCTTGGACGTTGCTTCTATGTTTATTTCTTGTGACATTTTAATAGGACTTACGATCACTAGCTTTGGTTGGTTTTCTTCATGCCCTGTTGACATACAGACTCCAGCAGAGGAATATGTAACACAATGCCCTGCATTGTGAATTGACTGGCACTGCCCACCGCAACTTGAAGGACTTTATTTTGGTGTCAGCGCATAGCGCGGAACGCAGCTCCGCATCGGCCAACTGGCATTTTCATTTTCCCAGTGGGAGGAGAGGCACTGGAAAGGTTGTGGCTATGGCAATCCAACAGCGTACTGAAATATTTTTGCCAAGAATTACTGTGTCTTGCGTGTTCCCTCAATATTTTTTTAACTGGGTACGAGATTTTCTATCAGGACGAAAGGTCAGAGTTAATGTGTGGCTGGAGCTATGTATGATATAGTCAACAGAATCCTTCAATGAAGTGTCATTAGTCCAGAATTATTTAACATTATGGTAAATGATATTTTTATGAATGACTCTAGACAGAAGGATATGTTCATATCCTTCTGACACTAATGTGCTGAGAAAGTTTAGGGAGGCGATTGTAAAGATAGAACGTTGGTCATATAGTCGGGGATTTAAACTTCCAACCAGTAAGTCTTGTTATACTGTATGTACTTCACTTGGAAGACAAAGGTAGATGAGCAGAGGCTCCATTTATATGGACAACCGATGGAAAAGTGAAAGGAATTCAAGTACTTGGGAATTTAGCTTGATGAAAGATGTACATGGAAGGTACACGCTGAAAAACTATCAATCAATTAAACTTTATTTATATGGCACCTTTCAAACAAGTCAAATGCAATTCAAAGTTCTGTACAGATGATTGACAAAAAATGTAGAATGTTAAAAATGGATTTAGAGACTAACCAGAACTAGAAACAAAATGTAAAAAATATATGAGAGCTATATCTGGATACAACTGAACTGGGGAGTAAATAAGCAGGCATTAATATATATATATGTATATATATATATATATATATATATATATATATATATATATATATACATATATATTAGGGATGCACCGATACCGATACCAGTATCGGTTATCGGGTATCGGGTCCAATACTGTCCTCATGTACTCGTACTAGCAAAACAGCTCCGATACAATGGCACCGATACCACTTTACAGCAGCGTGATGTTAACCTCTCGTCACCATCTTTCGGGTCCTCACGCTCCACCTCCCCGACAATGCGGGCGAGACGGGCCGGTGGTGCGCCCGACCCAACGGGGCCGGGATCCCACCTCAGCCCGCGCGCCGGCCCTCACTTTCATTGCGCCACAGGGTTTTGATTGCACCCTCTGACAGGTTGGGTGGGTTGCCGACATCGCCGCAGACCCCTGGCGCCTTTTACGACGCGGTTGGGGAGCACTGTCCTCAGTGCGGTCGACAGTCGCACCGGGAGTAGGGGGCCCCGTTCCTCCCCAGCAGGGAGAGAGGGCGCAGCAAGCCCTTTGTCCACGGCCCTGGGAAGCACGTTCGCCCCGAGCCTTTCCAAGCCGACCTAGAGCCGGTCGCGGCGCACCGCCTCGTATGAGGGACTCCCCAGCCTGCCGTGTGTCGCTCACACCCTCCAGCTGGCTGTTAACAAGGGTCTTTTGGCACAGAGAAGTATTCGTATCGGTATCGGCGAGTACCCAAATGTAAGTACTTGTACTTGTACTCGGTCTGAAAAAAAGTGGTATCGGTGCATCCCTAATATACTGTATATGTAAGGCAGTAGCCTAAATCGGCCACCAGGTGTCGCTGGTGCGCTGTCAATTCCCATCCAGAATTGAGCAATTATCTTTGTTTGTCCCTTACAGGACACCGTAAGGTTAGCATCTCGGCCCGCTTCATCGTAAAATAGATTAATAAAAACACTCTTCCAGTTAATCTGTTCAACTAAAGTGATAATTAAGATGTTGACTTTGACTTTGGCTTGAGTTGGAAAAGTTAGAAGATATGTTTTGAATGTAAATAGTAGCCGTAATGTTGGCTTGTTACTGAGTACGAGCAGAGCACCCTCTCATGGAGGAGAATATAGTGCAGGCTGGAGAATTAGCCTGTTCAGTTATTGTCTGCTATCTGTCTGGTTGTTTCATTTAAATTATTTTCACGTTAGATCTTATGTTAAGAGTGCCTTATATCATTTTATGTGTAGTAATATATTTTCAGTTTTAGATTATCATTTTACTCTGTTTACTTTTGCACTAGAATATATTTCCTCATGGAGTTTTCACTGCTTCATAAGGTTGTGGACCAGCAGTTGAGATGACAGCCGATGTTGTGGACGAATAAAGTGTCTGTCTCTATGTGTCAGCTCTGTGATTGACAGCGACCTGTCCAGGGTGTACCCCGCCTTGGATGCTTGACTTTGCATTGGTGCTATGAGATCAACTCCAAGTAGTGCTGTGTTGGTAGAATCAGGAGAAATCCCACTAGAGCTCAGAGGGGACAAACTTTCATTAGCTGACTGGATTCATCTCAGAGGATGTGGGGATGAAAATACTTTACCGCTAAAATTGTCTTAAACGAAGGCTAGGAGTATAACAAGGGAAATGGTTTTGTATGGAAGATAAATCAGAAGAATATGATATTAAAGAAACAAATTAAATTCCCCTATTCCATTAAACTGTGATTTAGCTGTAGCTGGGAATAGCTGTAGTATTTTGTTTGGTACCTGCTTATGTGGGATTAAAGGGTAATGAATTTGCAGACAGGATAGTTAAGAGATCACTAAATATGAGGGATATAATGTAATTTCCATTTTTTTCTTTTTTCTTTTACAGACTAAGTAAACTAGATCCCGTTCTACATACTAGTTTTACATACTCTGGTACGATGGGTGGCAGTATACCTCTAAAAGTTGGTATTGCAATCCGCCAAACAACTCAAAGAGAAGAAGAGTCTGTTGGATTCTTGACTTTGTTGTGAGATGTTCAGTTCTGTCTTCCCTGCACCAAACCTGGAATGAAATACATCCCCTGTTCGATAAATGTTTCTCCTTCATTCAAATCTATCAGCAGTTGTAGATGGTTGGTCCTGACAAAACATGCACCACTGAATCTGCCTTTTACAGATCATCTAAGTGACCTGATCCTGAAGCTTCTGTTTGATGGGGGTGTTCCTGGACCCACCAGACTCTCTTCACAGTAGGAGAGACCATCAGAGGAGGAAGTTATTGCTGGTCAGGTGTCACGCTCCAGTGAAATGATGGTCTGAAGAGAGAGCTCCATTATCAGCTGACACAACTTCAGCATACAAGAAGCCTTTTACTCTGATGAAGAACATGATCTGGACAGTTTACGTAAACGTCATTGGTGTTGTAATAATTTCCAAAAACCACAGGGCTGAGCCCTAACTGTAACTTTATCAAAGAGGAAAGTCATTCGCCTACTCTTAAATGTGAAGAGGGTGTCTGCCTCCTGAACCCAAACTGGGAGCTGGTTCCATAGAAGAGGAGCTTGATAGCTGAAGGCTCTGGCTCCCATTCTACCTTTGGAGACTCTAGGAACCTCAAGTAACCCTGCTGCATTCTGGGAGTGCAATGTGCTAGTGGGGTAATAGGGTATTATGAGCTCTTTAAGGGTGCTTTTGCATCAGGGACCCGGGCCCAGATCCGAGTACACTTGACCCCAAAGTCCAGTTCGTTTGATTAGTGTGAACGCTCCGTACCGTACTCAGGCACGGTTTGTCGATGCGTACCCGAGTCCACCTGAAAAGGTGGTCTGGAGTACGGTTCATGTGTACTTGGATAGGGTTCGCATCAGGTGTGAAAGCCAACCGTACCAAAACACGGAAGTGGACCGCTATTTAACGCTTAACTATTCTATATCCAGTGCCAGTCCTGCTCCACATCCCTTCATCGGATCTTCAGCATCTCCCTTCAGGACCACCACCAGTGTCTGGACTCCGGGGACCCACTTTAATATACTTCATCACGATGCAGTCTAATTGCTAGAGACATTAAAGACATTACTCTATTCATCTTATCCTGCACCATGTAATAAATTATTGTTCATTTGAAATGGAGTCTCCTCATTGAAATATATTTGGGCACTACCAGTGCCAATGTGCACGTTTCATGTCCTCTTTAAACACAATATTCATCCCTCCCGTGATACGAATCCAGACCAGCACAACTGTACAAACAAGCGCCATGTAAAACAAACAAGACTACTTCCCTCTAGTATCTCCAAAAATCATAATAGGTATATACATAAATATATACCACAAAACAGAGTCCAGGTAGGCTGGATAGCTGTCCTAGTGTTGCCCTCACCACAGTGTGCATCATGTGGAATAAAGAGTATCTTGTAAGGTCAAACAAAATTAACAATAATGCAGCACAAAGATAACCATGTTATTAAACGTTAGGACAACTAGCAATTTATAGGATTATTGGACCTAATACAGGGCTGAGATGAGACGATCACTCACCAGTAGACATCTTCATAGATTGATGTGTCTGTTGTTGCGGTTTTTGGCAAAGCCGTCATAAATGTGGTCGATGCCGAGAGCTCCTGGCCTCCTGTTCGTTCCTCCTCAGGTATTTTTTTAAACGCCAGAGGCTAGATAAACTTTTACAGGCCTCATAAGTGAAAGAAACTCCAGAATGTTGTTAATGGTGTGTCCGTGTTCTGCTTTTCTTTACAGTAACTGTGGACTTGGTGCAGCTCTGAAGTTATCATCACTGATGCCATAGCATTTACAAAACCCTCCTAGAGTTGATGTGCTTTGAGAGAGAGAGATAACTGGTTGCTCTGTAGATCAAAAACGTTTCGGATGCTCTTGAAAACAGGGAAAAATTAGAATAAACAGGAAGGCAATCCAGACGCTCGGAAATCTTAGAACGAATAACGAGGAAGGAAATATTAAAAAGCCTTTAGAGACTAAATCATTAAAAAAGCCAACATGTTTCATGACCCCCAATCATTGCACTGGTCTATTGTGACCCCACCGATTGCACTGGTCTATCGTGACCCCACCTATTGCACTGGTCTATCGTGACCCTACCTATTGCACTGGTCTATCGTGACCCCACCTATTGCACTGGTCTATCGTGAACCCACCGATTGCACTGGTCTATCGTGACCCCACCTATTGCACTGGTCTATCGTGACCCTACCTATTGCACTGGTCTACCGTGACCCCACCTATTGCTCTGGTCTATCGTGACCCCACCGATTGCACTGGTCTATCGTGACCCCACCGATTGCACTGGTCTATCGTGACCCCACCGATTGCACTGGTCTACCGTGACCCCACCTATTGCACTGGTTTACCGTGACCCCACCTATTGCACTGGTCTACCGTGACCCCACCTATTGCACTGGTCTATCGTGACCCCACCGATTGCACTGGTCTATCGTGACTCCACCGATTGCACTGGTCTATCGTGACCCCACCTATTGCACTGGTCTATCGTGAACCCACCGATTGCACTGGTCTATCGTGACCCCACCTATTGCACTGGTCTATCGTGACCCCACCTATTGCACTGGTCTATCGTGACCCCACCTATTGCACTGGTCTATCGTGACCCCACCGATTGCACTGGTCTATCGTGACCCCACCGATTGCACTGGTCTACCGTGACCCCACCTATTGCACTGGTCTATCGTGACTCCACCGATTGCACTGGTCTATCGTGACCCCACCGATTGCACTGGTCTACCGTGACCCCACCTATTGCACTGGTTTACCGTGACCCCACCTATTGCACTGGTCTACCGTGACCCCACCTATTGCACTGGTCTATCGTGACTCCACCGATTGCACTGGTCTATCGTGACCCCACCGATTGCACTGGTCTACCGTGACCCCACCTATTGCACTGGTTTACCGTGACCCCACCTATTGCACTGGTCTACCGTGACCCCACCTATTGCACTGGTCTATCGTGACTCCACCGATTGCACTGGTCTATCGTGACCCCACCGATTGCACTGGTCTACCGTGACCCCACCTATTGCACTGGTTTACCGTGACCCCACCTATTGCACTGGTCTACCGTGACCCCACCTATTGCACTGGTCTATCGTGACGTCACCTATTGCACTGGTCTATTGTGACCCCACCTATTGCACTGGTCTATCGTGACCCCACCTATTGCACTGGTCTATCGTGACCCCAATCATTGCACTGGTCTATCGTGACCCCACCTATTGCACTGGTCTATCGTGACCCCACCTATTGCACTGGTCTATCCTGACCCCACCTATTTCTCTGGTCTATCGTGACCCCACCTATTTCTCTGGTCTATCGTGACCCCACCTATTGCACTGGTCTACTGTGACCCCACCTATTGCACTGGTCTACCGTGACCCCACCTATTGCACTGGTCTATCATGACGTCACTCAGTGCAGTTGTTCTAAGATGACATCACTCATTGCACTGGTTTAACGTGTCATCATTTGCCATTTCATGGGGTCTATGCAAGCGTGTTATAACATGTTTTACTTGTAAATATTTCTTCCATGTCTAATTTTCTTTTTCCACAGCTGCAGTAAGTATTTGCGTAGTATTTATATCATATATTTATACATATTTTCATGAAATAACCATTTCTGAGTGGCTCGCTAACAGTTCAGAGAATATGCACATAAATTTGATAACACACTTTGTAAACCGGTTCACCCCGCTCCCTTCTGACACAAAATGATTATTTGCCGATCAGCTGTAAATTAAACCAGTTTCACTGCTTTTAATTGTGGTTAGACCGGTGACGCCATAACATTAGGTGATGTTAGTAGACTAGCAACAGAACATCACATTTGACAATGATCAGAGAAAATAGCCAGGCCAATAAAAGGCAAAATGTGCTGTTTTCATTAGTTGGTTTTTTTCACGAATGTGTGTGTTTCATTTGTGCTGCCAGCGTGACAGTTGGTAAAAGATGTAATGCCGAGCACCACTTCACCAAATTCCACAGCAACAACTTCTTGGGACTTTCCGTCTGGTGGCAGTCTACCAACAGAGAAGGTGAAGGAGCTGAAAACAACAGTTATAAGATGACAGTCTCTGTTTACCAAACTGACGCAGAAGGCCGACGCGGCAACAGGAGGCTTCGTTTAAAGTGGTGCACATCCACAGGCGAGGACTGCGGTGGCTCAAACGTTATTAAAAGACCATAAAAGTAAGACAGACATTATGTCTGCTATTGGTGATATATAACTTGATGCTATAAGTAGCTCTCGGACATTATCATTTTGACAAAATTCTCAGAGGAAAAAAAGGTTGTTGCCCACTGCTCTACAGTCTGCTCTGTTGGTTCAAGTTCTCTCTGCTTATTCATAAAAATGTTGTGGACAACGGAACCCCGAGACAAATATACACAGCAGTCGTCTAATGCCGGGATCAGACTACACAATATTTTAGTCTTTGACGACGGTCACCATGTCAGATCTAACGATCACAGCGCCATAAACTCTTGCAGTGTCTCGGTCGGGTGACTGGCAAGTGTACACGTATGACCATGACCAATCACGTCACGTCGTATTCCACGATCATGCGCAAGTTCAGACGTCATCGGGGAGGCGGTTGAAGCAACTGTCGATCGTGGCGACAGAAGCGTTGTGTGTGATGCTAGCGGTCTTGTGTTGCAAAAAGAAAAAGAAAAGAAAGAAAAAAGGGTTGTGGATGCGCTCCTGGGTGGCACAGAGAGGACGGTACGGGCCGTCCATACTTCAGTCAGTCTATACTATAGTTTCAGTCAGAGCACCCGATTGGTCAACGTAAAGGAACACGTCGTTGGAGATGTCACACTAGGCGTGTCGAGACGAAAAATTCTGACAGGCTAGACTTTTCCTCGGGGTGTCGTGGGGCGTCCCAGACGTGGCGTCGGTTGTCGTGTACTATGACACACTACACGAGATGAGAGGATCGACTTTCGCACACAACACTCATTTATCGTTCCCGATCCCCTGCGACGGCCGTCTCGGGCTATAGTCGGGCTGATACCGTGGAGTCTGAACCAGGCATTAGTCTATGTGTAGTGTTTGTTGCACCTATTTCCCTAACTTTTCCTGCACGCCATGGTTGCATCCAGACATTACAGCTGTGCCATCATGACACTCCCTGATACATGCGTTGACTCAGTGTATTTTTGATGCTGCTCAGAAGAGTCCACATCCAATTCATCAGCTAAAGTAAAACTTCAAAATTCCTCCAGCGCAGTCTCTTTGTGGAAATAGCTCTCCACAGCAGAAATCCTCTCTCATTTCATCACAGATTTCTTTTCTCACCATATCGTCCTCTGGAGAAAAAAAAGTCATTTTGTTGTGTTTGAGGCCATCTTTTTTGCTGCGGTCTGTTCAAACATACTGATAACAAGCAGCAACTCAACTAATATCTTTGTGTCATATATCTTTGTACAGTGAACATCTTTGTGTCACATATCTTTGTACAGTGAATATCTTTGTGTCATATATCTTTGTACAGTGAATATCTTTGTGTCATATATCTTTGTAAAGTGAATATCTTTGTGTCATATATCTTTGTACAGTGAATATCTTTGTGTCATATATATGACAAAGATATTCACTGTACAAAGATATATTCATATTTGTGTCATATTATCTTTGTACAGTGAACATCTTTGTACAGTGAATATATATATATACAGGGATGGACTGGCCATCCGGCATACCGGGCGTTTTCCCGGTGGGCCGACGTCCTTTTGGGCCGCGGTAGGCCTATGTCTTTTTTTTTTTTTTGGGTCCATAAAACAGATAAATCGGCCCATTTCTTTTCCTTAATTGACACTGGGCTGGCCCAGTCGCTCCGTGCCGGGCGGCCACAGTGAGGAGGAGAGGGAGCGAGATGAGGGAGGGAGTGTAGAGGTTAGCAGTTATGGGCTAGCTGCCTGGCTCAACATGTCATGAGAGATGAGCAATGCTCTAGTGGGCCGGTACGTAGCGCCACGCAGTATTTTACTCATTTTACTCCTTGTTGTACAGTGACTTTTTCTAAGTTTTTTTTTTTTTTTTTTTTCCCCAAGTTATTTTTTTGGGGGCATTTTCCATTTTTATTGAGGACAGTGGATAGAGTCTTGAAAGGGGGGAGAGAGAGAGAGTGGATGCGGAAAGGGCCACAGGCCGGATTCGAACCCGGGCCGCCGCGGTCAGGACCAAGCATTAATACATGGACGCCCGCTCTACCAACTGAGCTAACCCAGGCGCCCTCAGTGACTTTTTCATGCGTACCGGGGCTTCTCACAAGCTGCTGGATCTCCTCTGCCCGGGGCTTCTCACAAGCTGCTGGATCTCCTCTGCCCTCTCCATATCAGCTTCTCTGGGAGATTCATAACGGCGCAGCGCCAGTGGATTTGCGCCGCGTGCGTTCCCGTAGTGAACAGAAGCGCCGCGCTTTTAATCTCTGCACGAGCTGAAGCCTGGCTGTTTACATCACAAGCGCATTTCTCTGCTTCTGATCCTCTGCTATTTAATATCCATCTTTCTCTCTGTGTTTCTAGAGGAGATAAGAAGAGTCTTCTATTAGTTTTGGTTTTCCACCTCCGATGAAGAGCAGCACACAGCCGCTTCTCAAGCCTCAGGGCCCTATTTTAACCATTATATACTATTTTAGCATATAATTATGAAATGATGTTTATAATAAAGTAAGTTTTGATAAATGTTGAGGTAAATATTGGGGTAATTTGGCCGTAATTCCAAAGAAATTTCAAATAGGTAACTTGCTAATTATCACCTAATTACCATGAGTGTAAAGTGTTACAAAATATATCCTCATCCTCATCCTCATCTGCAACCGCTTATCCCGTTAGGGGTCGCGGGGGGGCTGGAGCCGATCCCAGCCGACATTGGGCAAAGGCGGGGTACACCCTGGACAGGTCGCCAGTCCATCACAGGGCTGACACATAGAGACAGACAACCATTCACACTCACATTCACACCTACGGGCAATTTAGAGTCAACAATTAACCTAACCTGCATGTCTTTGGACTGTGGGAGGAAACCGGAGTACCCGGAGAAAACCCGCGCTGACACGGGGAGAACATGCAAACTCCACACAGAAGGGCCCTAAGCCAGATTTGAACCTGCAACCCTCTAGCTGTGAGGCGCCAGTGCTAACCACTGCACCACCGTGCAGCCCCTACAAAATATAGTCATGGATTAAAGGTTACATGATATATTCCATAATTTTACAGTCTGGTACCACTGAGTCAAGTGGTGGACACACTGCCCGCATGAGACGCGCGTGCCGGCTGCGTGGCGTGTTGTTTTTTATTTCGGCGTCCATGTTAACAGGTTAGAGTGGACACACTGCCCGCCTGAGACGCCCGTCTATTTTATAGAATAGAAGGGTCGCCTATTTTACACGCGAGCCGCTTGCGTCTCGGCTGCGTTTCCCATCAGCAACAGACAGTGAAGGTGAGCTATTGACAGTATATGGACATCATATCAGCTACATAATACAGTTTACATGTCTAGACATCTGTAGAATATGTCACAGACAGTGAAGGTGATCTAGTGACTGTATATTAACTTCATACCAGCAAGACTTTACTACAGTTTCGAGGTCTATCTGTAGAATATGTTACGGAGATGAAAAAAAGTAAAGTTAAACACTTACTGCTTTAATTTCAAAATAAAAGCCCTCACACGTTTTTTCTATAGACAGAATCCCTTCATTTGTTAACACAAGGCTTTTATTCTGAAATATGAGCAGTCAGTGCTGTGGAACAAGCAGTAACTTTGAGAGCTCCAAGAATGGATAAAGTTTGGGGTTTAAATCAACACTTCCTGCTTTCATTTAGAAATAAAAGCCCTAAAGCGGATTTTCTTTGCACAGAATTCCTTCATTTGTTAACACGAGGCTTTTATTCTGAAATATGTGCCGGACAGTGATGTGGAACAAGCAGTGACTTGGAAAGCATCATAAATGAATACAGTACGGAGTTTTAATTGTGGATTATTACTATTATTTACTAATTACCACAAGTTTCTGAACCTTTCTCTGTCTAAAATAAATATAAATGATATTTATAATGAAGTTAATGGCCATTAAAAGGCAAACTCTATACAGAAAGAAAGGCCTGACAGCAGCAGCAGAAACACAGCTGACAGGCAGCGGACACGCAGCCAACAAGTGTCTAGTGTGAACACCAGACTCCTGCATCACGCAGCCACCACGCGACACAGACGTTGGTAGTGTGCCCATGGCTTCAGTGTTTACAGTTTTAAAGCGTTCTACCTAGATTTCAGAAGTGGCAGACAAAAGAAAATGAGTGGCCGGTAGAAATGTTGAGTGACCTGCTCAGTGGCAGGTGAGGAAAAAGGTTAAATTCAGACCCTGGGTAAGAGAGATGTTTTTTTTCATCATAATTATGGTGAAGTGACCCTCCAAAAAGATGCCTAGTCATAAGTCTCTCTAACACAGAAACAATAAGGTCAGACACACATATTCCATGCATCCTTTATTCCATTATAAGCATTAAAACATCCATTGTGCTGCCTTCTCGCAACTACCACATGTATGACAATCTGTTTCACGGCATGTTTAAGGCTTAATTCATCTGTTCTACACAATATTAACCAAAAATCAGATTCTACTACCTTCATCTGCCTTTCATTTGCATATTATTATTCCAGTGTTAAAGCAATGATTCTAGACTGCCCCATTTAAGGGGCTAATATGTATAGAGAAGATATTGAAGTATACCATTACAGAGGATTATTTTACAAACCAGCTTCAGAGAAATCTATCAACATTTAGACTGGAAAAACCTCGTAAAAATGTCAGTATCAAAACAATAATCAGGACTAAAGCAGGGTCTTCATTTCCTTTTTAAAAAGAGGAGCTAGAGGAAATATACTAGAGATGACGGAGGGCTCGTTATTCAAAAACGTCGGCCCCGACATTAGCTAGAATCAGAAAACACTAATACTCAACTGACACGCCACTTCACAGCAGTACACGGATCAATCATACGATCACAAATTGCTCGCAAATATCCCTCAAACGCGATCCTTCTCTGAAAACATGTTCAGCATTTACTTGAAATGTAATTTTTTAGTGTTTTACTCCAGTGTCATTGTTTAGCTCTTTTTTTTTTTAGTGTTTTACTTTGCAAAGGGGGTAAAAGAACAAATGATTGAAATACAGCTGATACAAGTTGAAATAGTCCACAACTATGAGAGGTGATTTGATTTGCATGCGTTGCCCAGTTTCCCCATCGCAGTTCTTTCACGTCTTTGGAGTTTTGAGCTGGGACGAGAGCTAAACTATCACAGGGGCTCAGCAGACATGGGTGTTGGTAAGAGAGGGCACCCCCCCCCCCAACTGCAGGCAGGAACACATGGCTGATGAGAGGGGGATGACAGTGGTCAGGCTGGATTTGGTTTTAGTACCTTGCTGTCATTTCAGTATTCCCCCCCAAACTGTCTGGCGTTCACAGTGATTGACTGATTGATTTTCTCTGATGAATAGCAGCAGATATCAGTCCCCCCCCCCCCTGAAGACCACGAAAGCCCCGCTGTGGTTAACAGGACCGGGTGAAATGTTTACGAACATAAGGCTTTATTTGTAGTGTGAAATGACTTGACGCCCGAACACCAGCGACAGCATGTTTCACCTCGAATGCCTTCACATGGAGCGGAGTTCACAGTTCAGTGTCTTCAGTCTGCAGGTAAACCCCAGCACCACGCTCCCTGGCTTCAGTTTACAGTACCGGAGTGTGTTTCTGTTTAAATCAAGTCTTATTAACCACATGATCTCCACTTCACTAACGGATAGCCCCGATGCCTGCTGCTCTCCCTCTCTTCTATTGAGGTAAGCTTCTGTACTACCCAACATCTGGGATATTCATTGCGGTGTTGCTCAGTGGCACCTGGTGTGATGCAATTTACAGAACTTAATGCATACACAAAATGACCACGCTAATTAGACTGTGGAGCAATATTACTTTTCCAACAATGGCTTCACCAGATGCTGAGATATATTCATCAACAACGGTTGATAAAACTAGGGATGCACCGATACCGATACCTGGTCCAATACTGTTCTCATGTACTCGTACTCGCAAAACGGCTCCGATACAACGGCACCGTTACAAATTTACGGTGGTGCACCCGACCCCGCTGGGCCGGGATCCCGCCTCAGCCGCCGTGCGCCGGCCCTCACATTCAATGCACCACAAAGTTTTGCTTGCACCCTCTCACTTGCGCGTACGTTAGATTCCTTGGTCCATGTTTCAAGACAGGTAGGGTGGGTTGCCGACAGCGCCACAGACCCCTGGCGCCTTTTACGTGGGCCGAGCCCCGAACTGGCGGCACGACGCGGTTGGGGCGCACTGAGGACAGTCCGCCCCGGTCGACAGTGGCACCGGGAGCAGGGAGCCCCGTCTCTCCCTGGGCAGGGAGAGAGGGCACAGCGAGCCCTTTATCCACGGTGTGGTGAGGTCCCGGCGGGGAGGGATGTAAAGCTGCGGCCGTGAGTCACCTTCGCCCCGAGCCTTTCCAAGCCGACCTAGAGCCGGTCGCGGTGCACCACCTCGTATGCGGGACTCCACAGCCAGCCGTGCGTCGCTCACACCCTCCAGCTGGCCGTTAACGACGGTCTTTTGGCACAGAGAAGTACTCGTATCGGTACTCGGTATCGGCGAGTACCCAAATGTAAGTACTTGTACTCGGTCTGAAAAAAAGTAGTATCGGTTCATCCCTAGATAAAATAATTTTTCTCAATAACCTGTTGAAGCACTTTATACAATTTACAAACCTCTGTTAAATTCAGCATTCGATTTTGCATATAGATGATCCACCAATCACAATTAACACTTCAGTGCTCTTTACTGAAGCCTTTCATGGTGTATCATCTGTATGGGCAAACCAATTCTAAATGTTGGCATTTTATCGACATTAGTACTGCAGGTGCTGTCTGTATGCTGAATTCACCAGAGGCTCTAAAGTATTGAAGGAATTGAGTAAATGTTCTCCCAGAACTGCATGTGTGCCAGTGAGCAAGGCGTCTTGTAAAATTGCCAGATTTCTCATTGAAGTTTGGCATTATTGTCTTCCTGTATGAGAGAGGAGCATGCATCAGGACTATAAAGATCACAGCCACCAGATGTGCGAGGATGCACTCTGGTTAACAGCTTCTACATACTGAAAAAAAAAAAAAAAAAAATGAATTCCACGTGCAATTAAGAAAAACATGGAATGCAGACAACAAAAGAAATCAACATATACATATTCCAAACACAGAAAAAAAGCCATTACCTGAAAATATCTGCACATTAAAAGTGCAATTTGTTTGGTAAACCCTGAATGGTAACTTAAAAATACAGAAAAAGTAAAAAACTTCAGTTGTATCTCAAGGTGCAAAATTGATACTTCTTCACCTGGTATAAAAGAATACAAAAAAATCAAGCTTGGACGTTGCAAAGACTCAGTGGAAAGAAAAGCGAGGACCGTGGGAGAAACAGAGGGAAGAATGAGGAAATGTGACGGACTGAAGCTCACAGTGAGATACTGGCACAGAGGGAGAGACGGAGTGAGTAGAAGAATGAGAAGGAGAGCTGGAGCTGAGAAATGAATTCAGATTGAGCAGCGAGTGCAAACACTGCCTTGGCCTGGGCTCGTTGGCAAACTGTGTCCACGTGTAGGATGGGAGCACCAGCCAGGTTGTGGGGGCAGTACGTTGTTAAGCCAAAGCTTCTCTCCTGGCCGGTACTGGCCACTGACTCTTGCCTGCACCTCAACAATCTAAAACCCTCCTCCTCTTCCGGTCCGCTACACATTCCTACCCTGAAATGGCTCCAAAGGACAGGGGAGAACAAGTGTGACCAGCTTCCTCCAGTCCTGCCCTACGCTAAGAGAGGAAGTTGGGAGATGATAAGGAGGCGGCTTCTTGAGTGTGTTGAGATGAACCCTGGCCTGAGTGCGGAGCTCCCCTTCAGGAGGTGGGAAGCTCGAAGGAGATGAACTGCTTGAGTCTCTCCAGGTACTGGGCGTACAGTTCAATGTCGTTGTGGCCGGCTCCCTCCACCCACAGAGGCTCCACGGCACGGGGGCAGCGCTCGTACATGGCCAGGCCGTGGGAGAAGTCAATCACCTCGTCTTCGGTGCCGTGGATCACCAGAACTGGGGACGCCACCTTGGACACCTTGTCGATACTATGGAGGGGGAAAAGAGACAGAAAGAGATTAAGGGTAGGTGTGGAGGACAGATAACAAGTGGTGACGATACGCTAACAAGAAGAGAATGGCTCAGAATATTTCTTAGTGATACGGTCAAAAGGACCTGGAGTTGAGAATATTTTGTCAACTGCTGTCAAAAATGAGTTGTCAAGCTCAACTTCAACATAAACGAGAAGTCCTAAAAGTGCTAAGAATAATGGAAAATCTACAAGTTCACTGACATCTGAGCAATCTCCTAATCTGCTACTGAAGACTGAACTAATAGAACATTCTGGAATACGTGAATAGGCCCTTGGACCGTTGAGTCAAGATCATTTTGTTAACATATCAAAACTCTGTCTGGTGACACAATAATAGTTGTAGAACAAATATTCGTCTTCTGCCATCGCCACTGGTTAGGGATGTTAATAATTAACCGTTTAACCGTTAACCGACACTAAGCATTTTAACCGACTAACGCTATCGTTTAAAACAGTTAAAAGAAAAAAGATGAGAAAAACTGGTCAGTTTAAGGAGAAAAGCTGGTCCACTGGCGTTACAGATACAGGAAGTTGGCTCCCGTCAATAGCTCGCTTGAGTGGAGGAGTTGTAGTCAAGGCCTATAGAAAGGAGGCTGAGTCACGAGTCATATCTCCGGGGGTACAACACATGCGCAGTAAAATCTCGCCTGCACTCGCCGAAATTGAGCCAATCGAAACGCACGACCGCAGCTTCAGTTACACTGCGCATGGGTTATACCCCACACCCCAAGACCCATGTCCGCCTGTGACCCAGCCTCCTTTTCATAGGCCTTGGTTGTAGCCTCGTTGCATTTATGCACCGTCACATAAACTGTACACCCACTGTCTGCTACACCTGCGTTCACAGCTAGAACGCCACCGACAACAAACACACACGGTCTGTCGGAAACTTACTGAAGTTTTGCTACGTGACTGACTGTATGTGTGTGACAATGGTGAGCACGAAGCTACCAGCAGAGCTACAGATCCTAACGTAGCACAAACGCACACATTGTTTGTCTGACAATCGCTATCGTTAATCCGGGCAGACACACAGCTGACAACCTGCTAAACTAAACTAAATGTGCGGTGGAGACTTTTATTGAGAAAGTGGCTGCATGTCCGCGACACTACACGCAGCACCATGGCTGCTAAGTTAACGCTCCCGGACGGCTGAACCGGGGACTGTCTGTTGTGCTCATACACTTGCAGCTGGTACACCGCTGCATGCAAAACAAAAATCTTGTCGTTAACGGTTAATAATCGGTTAACGAGGGTCGGCTATCGGTTAAGAATTTTTTTCAAAATTAGCATCCCTACCACTGGTTGATGCGAAAAGCATGCTGGGATTCTTGTCTACAACAAGTTCATTCACAAGTTGGCTTTCAGGTCATCCGCTGCAAGAGCACTTTCTGGCATTTGCACTGTAACTGTGGACTTGGAACTGGGCCAGTGTTTGGGCCACAACAGACCATTTGAAGTTCATTTTAAAAGTCCAAGACAACACAAGAACAGACAAGAACAGACTGAGAAAGACCTCAAATCTAACCATGGAAGTCTAAAATGACCCATTAAAAACCCGGCTTATGAGAACAGCAACATATCAAAGCCACTATGTGTACTGTTTCATCACCCCACAGTGGTAACATTAAAAAAAGACCGGCTTGCTGCGGCTGGTTTGTGTTGGTCAATGGCTACGGAACGGATATGACGTCATGTTACTCAGACTACAACAATAAAAGCAGGAACTTCCTTCTTCCTCCGCACAGACTCAAATGAAGCAAATATATCGATTCTGACATTAAAAATATATGTTTAAAAATCGTAAAACAAAAATCGCAATACATATGTGAATCGATGTTTTTCCCCACCCCTACTGCTACATGACCAAATCAGTACGTACTGCTAGTATGCAGTTTCGAATACAGCCACTGTGGCACAACAGCTATGTACACCGATACACACTGCACATCAACCCACTACAAGAACCTTTTTGTCAAATTTACAGATTTAAAATTCTTGACATTTCAATCAGTAATATTTTGATTCTGATCGGCCAATATTCATTAAAGATTAGGGATGCCCGATACCGATACCAGTATCGGGTATCTGGTCCGATACTGTGCTCATATACTTGTACTCGCAAAACGGCTCCGATACAACGGCACCGATACCACTTTACAGCAGCGTGACGTTAACCTCTCGTCACCATCTTTCGGGTCCTCACGCCCCCCCGCCCCGACGGTGCGGGCGAGACGGGCCGGTGGTGCGCCCTGATTCACAGAGCGGAAAAACTGATCAGAAAACCTTTTTTACTGCCTCGTCATAGTGTCTACAGAGTGTGATAGGATGCTCCAGGCACGTCAAACAGAAGTTTGTTTAATCAGCTTATTATTCAAGCTGCTCTTTGATCATTTACTATTACACAGTGGCCTTTACAGGAGCTCTAATGTTATGCCGTCTTTGTTTGAGAACCCTCCGTTTAGATGTTTGAAGTCCAACATTCTAAATGTATAGAAAGATTGGCGAGTGGAAACACTGCGTCTCGTTTGAAAGACATGGACGTGTTAATGTGCCCATCTCTAAACACACTCCCATCGAGTTACATAAATGATGATCAGCTATGTCTTGTGGCCTGGATGGAATTGTGCAAAGCTCCAGTCCCTGCCGTGCATACTAATTCCTTACTAATCATCCTCGGCCATAACTTAGGTGGAGCAGCTCAGCCTCCGTGGTGCCTTGCTGCTCAGATGGAGGTTAGCTGGAGGATTAACACAGGGAAATCATTGGGAGTTAATTTCATTCCAGATGGAATAAAACTATTACTGTTCACATCACAGCTGGGGTATACAGACTGAATTATGGCAGATGTGGCTGTCACACATGCACATAATCTCTCCCGACATTTGTATGAATATGAGCTCACAAATACACAGAGCAATCTCTTACACAAGAGTGAATTACCCCCTGTAACACTAGCAAACATTTGGTTTGTAGATACTGACTATTAGGGTTGGGGTTAGATAGCATTTTCCTAAGGGTGACATATTACGCAAAATGCCCGTTTTCATGGCTTTCAACATAAATCTGTCCCCGGTGTTTCTAGAGACCCCTAAAGTGTGAGAAAAGACCATCTTCTCTCTTTTTCTCCTACTTAAGGATGTTAATAATTAACCGTTTAACCGACATTAAGCATTTAAACCGATTCACGCTATCGGTTAAAATAAAAATTAACAATCACTTAAAAAGCTGAGAAAAACTCAGAGGAGCGGCTTTTCTCTTTAAGGAGAAAAGCTGGTCCACCTTAAGAGGCGGAGCCGGAGTTGCAAGATACAGGAAGTTGGCTCCGGTCTCTGGCTCGCTTGAGCCAAGGCCTATGAAAAGGAGGCTGTGTCACGGGCGTCAACGCTCCTCCTCGCGCGACATCACAACCGTAAACATACAGGTAATTCAGTATGAAGCGATTCATTGGTTTTTTTCGACAAGAAAAATGCTGCAGTGCGGATTGTCAATGGCGAAGGTAACTGTGAACCCACCTTTCTCCCCGGTCCCCTCACCCTCGGGACTAGGCAGGCATGATTGGAAACGTGTTCTGTCCCTGTCACTACAATACTCAGGGCACTTCCTGCATGTCTACGGCATTTTACACAGCATGAATTAGCCTAGCGGCTAGCGGACTTAAGTTAGTTACTTTCCTTACTCATGGCCACTGCATCTCCCGACAGAACGACACCACGGTTGAATTTCAGCCTACATGCACGTTTTTCAGCTCAATGTTGTTGAATCAGAGCAGCTGGTATTGATAGCAACAAAGCTAACTGACTGTTGAGTGCCGTCTCTCAGCTCTGCGCACACAAGCTCCGCCTCCAACCTCGGTGACACCGCTGGGTGAAACAGCGCGGAGGGATGGAGGGGAAAAAAAAGAGGAGATAAAGTGCGACAGTAAATGACAACACCGTATTTTTATAGATTACAGCACACTTGTAAAGCACTGCGGAGGGATTTATGTTTTGTTTTTGTAGTGATTCTGTACTGAGGTTGGTTCTGGGGTTATGTTACAACAGTCTGATGCAGGCTTCACAAAATGTAAGCAGCAGATCAGTCGTGCTGAACTGTGGCTTGACAGCACACATCACTCCGGTGGTGAGAGACTGCAGCGGGGTCTCTGTTTATACACATCTCGTGTGCACGAATTAACTAAAAACGTGGGAAAAATGTAAATAAAATGAGGCCACGAATTACTATCTTGTGCGCACAATTTAATCATAACTTCATTAAATTCAGGGAACGAATTATATCGTGCAAACAAATTAGTAAATTGTGGCCTTCATATATATATATATATATTTTATTTTTTTTTCTCTCTATCACCACTCCCGGACTCAACAACATCAAGTAAAAAAGGGAGACTTAATGCATGAGATCAGCTGAAGTGAAACCTGCCTCAGCCTGCCTTAAAGAGCTGTAGCTTTCTTTGTGTAAATGTGATGTTAAACAAAAACAGCTAATTCAACCACAATAAATGTGCTTCCTTTATTCAGAATAAAGTCTTTGGTGGTAGCTCAATGCAGAAGGTGACGTAATAACCAAAGGAAATTAATGCATAGGTTGTGAGACACAGAAACTCCACTGCTGAAGGTAACTGTATAAGATAGGAAGAACTCATCAACTGAGTCATGTAGACAAGTATATTAGCTTTCCATACATATCATTTATTTCTCTATCTACATGTACAAGTGACGCACTGAGTCATCAATCCCCGGGAGTCTTCATTCAGCCCTGTGAAAAGCATAGCTGGGAGGGCATTTAACTGACTATTAGAATATGTCACTACTGAATATGTGACCTCCCTCGGTGCCTCAGTGTTCTGCCTACTGAACATCGTGTAGCAAGCCATTAATAGCACAGTTAGCTTAACCTAACCAGCCTGTACATATGACACAGGGTTAGATTTCCAGAGGCTTTTGTGACTGAGATTCTGCCTCAAACACATGTACTGTATTTATCAGACGCACCAGGTTGGAGTCACAGCTTGCATGTCATTTGTGCAAGTGTTTGCAAGATGGGCCACTCTCCTAGTTGCATTTGAATTCAGGGGAGGATGGTGCAAATAATAGGAGGAGACATGTTAAGAAAGGATGATTGCGTATTCTGCTGGAATCATTTAGGTCATGCAATTTGCAAATATCCAGTTGTTACCTCCTTCGTCTGGTTCCCAGGCAATATATATGTTGTGCACTTGAACGTGTTTATTTATTCCTAATGCATTCATAATTAGATATATGCTAATGATTATAATAGAATTCTTAAAAAAATAACAGTTTTTGGCAGATAGAGTTGAACCGCAGTCATAGTAAATATTTTGTAATCAAGATTCCGAGCTCAATGATCTCATCTCACTGCTGAACTACAGCTATGAGCTCTCCTTCCCTCACAGTGTGCGTCAGGAGGTCAGTCCCAGGGTCAGTCTAGGAGCTTTAATGAGCTGGTGTCTCAGGCCGTGGTAGCACTCGTCTTTTCAATGCGGCTTTTTAGGGATCGGATCTCAGTTGAGTCCGCATATGTGTGTCCCCACTTGACACTTCAATGTCTGATCGGACAGTGATCAAACATATTTTGTGGTCAAAGGAGCTGCTGTAAAACGGTAGGTAAACCTCATTTCCTATGAATTCTTCACAATAAAAGTCCCATTTATTTTTGATGCTTATTCTTCCTCCCTGATCCTGCAGTATTAGTAGACTTGTTTTATTGAAGAACAGCCGAAAGCTCCACTAATTCGGTGATACAATTTTTTTCCTATAACTTCTTCACAATAAACGTCTCAATATTTTCAATACTTATATTTTGAAGCACCCAAATCAGGAAATGTTGGGTTTTCATCAGCAGTAATTTCACACAACTCAGACAGCAGGTCTCAGCTGTGCTCCAGCCCTGGTTTTCCTCCTCTCTTCCCTTTGCGCTCCCTTGGGAGAAGAACTCCGTGTGGTGGGAAGATGATACGAGACAAGTTTGATAAATTGTCCAGATTGTGCCCACATGCCATGTCCACAACTCACTGAGATCCCAACTCGATCAGATCCCAAAGTGAACAAGATCCGATCTTGGGAGCGTACAGACTTGACAGTTAATGGGTCCTGGCATGATCGAATGACAAAAGTCACGTTGACAAGACAAGTGTAACCCTAGCCTTAGAAAATCAGGCGCTGAAATGAAACAGCAAACTCAATAAAAACTGCACTGCAAAACTGTGCAGCACCATTTTCTTAGTAAATCTGGCCCTCAAGAGGCAAAACTGGTGTTTAGAAAAGGTTAAGCATGCTAAATCTTGAAGAAAAGAAACATTTTATGTGGCCATGTTCATACAGACTGAATCAAGAGTTTTTAAATCGGACACACACTTAAAAGGTCCCATATTGTGAAAAGTGAGATTGTCATGTCTATTATAGTATAAGGCAGGTTTAAGTGCTATATAAATACTGTGAAAGTATCGAAGCGCTCAATAGACCATTATACGGTTTTAAACGTAAACATTCTAAATGTGTCCCAGTTTATTTCTGGTTGTAGTGTATGAGAACAACATCAGCTGACAGGAAGTGAACATGGACCCAAACTGTCGTCTAGCAACGCAATTCCGTTACAATTTCATTGAAATGAGCTAAAATGGAGCGTTTCAGACAGAGGGTAAATACAGGCATATTCAGGCAGACAATATGAAGGAAATCATTTTTTTTTTTTTTTTTTTTAACATCACAGCATGTAAACATGTTCTAGTAGAAACACAAAATATAAGTATGAACCTGAAAGTGGGCATGATATGGGACCAATAATTGTATGCCAGAACTTTTTTGAAACTGCAACATGGAGCTTCTTTATGGAAGGGAAAGTGTGCTCTAAAAATGAACCATTATTATAGTCAGCCTTGTTTTTGGCCTTGAAACATATCATGCCTCCGTTTCCAAGGCTCGGAACAGGGTGTCCAGCATAGGAGAAACTAGCTATTCATCCACAGCCTTTTTCAACTTGAAAATGATCTCATTCTGAGAGAAATTGTAAAATAACTAAACTAAGTATCACTTGTGAGAAGTATTAATTCAAAGATGTTTGTGTCAACCTTGAAAAACAACTCTGAACAACTCTACCACTGATGTGTGATATACTGCAAAACAAAAAGTGGGCCAAACCCCAGCATCACACTTGATTGGAGAACTGCTGGTATATGCTGACAGTGGGCTCCTGCTGGTTTCTATAGAGGTCCAGCTGGGAAGCTTTGACACCACACATCGTATCTTCCCACTGAGACAGACAATTATAATTCACAACCAGGAATCCATGATAAAAGAACTGTATGCACATGCAATGGTGGCAAAAAAAGTGGCACCACCAACACTAGTCAAGGGTAATAACTGAAACATAGGCACTTTCATTTGCAAGGACATGCACCCATACAGCATTGTTGAAAATGCTGGATTTTGACAGATGATACTGACATAATCCAGGAGTAAAGCCTATACCACGATGGTAGTATTTTGGATAAAACTGCATCTGAGGACAAGTTTCCCTGTGCATCAACGCTTATTGTTCATGACTGTTGGTGCAGAAGTTTTCGGGGAGCATTTGTTTCTTAGAGGGGCCGCTCAATTTTGAGGAAAATATCTAATTACAATACTGCTACAATACAAAAAAAAAAAGCAAAAAAAAAAAAAGCCTCTAGTTGTGCTCTTCATAGTTTTAAACATGAACTCCTTGTGCCAAGCATGATCACAAATGATCTTGTTCCTATATAAATGGAGCCTGATAAAACATAGTTGCTTTTTGGTGAGGTCCATCAAGAGTTCTTTTTTTCCAAACCAAGGGTCAGAGAAAAGTGAGCTTCTAAGTAAACCCAGCTAGTTTTCAGGAGAAAAAAAAATACAATTCAGCCATTAGTTTACTGGACCATGATTTCACGAACAAAAATCTGTCGAGTGCGACTAAATATTTTCACAAGTGGGGAGGGCAAAAAGTGTGAGTGTGTGTGACACTACAATGATCCAATGATCGCCAAACAGCTGATCTGCTCTCAGCATCTCTCTCTCTGTCACTCAACCACTCACTCACTATGCGCACATTACATTACGCTACTTTAATACCAACGTATTATGTAAACATGTGGATATCTGACGGTACTGTGGGTAGACTGTTAAACTCACTATCGACACGTCAATGCTACATTGTGAACAACAAATCTGTGTTGAAATCGGCAGGACGAGAGCTTAACAGGAAGTGCCATTGATTTATATTATGATGTATTAAGGCTCTATTTGGTAAAGATGAGTATTGGGCGACGGTAAATGATGTGTTCAAATGTAAAGAGAAACTTGAATAAATCCAGCTGTTTGAAAGAGATGTTTTCACAGCAATATCAAATAGAAAATATAGAGGGAACTAGAATTGCACTCGTAGAGCGCAGACCTCCGCCAACGCGTGACTTTAAAAACAGATCACAGCTCGCAGCTGGCGGTACCGTGAGGTGGTAGGCTTCTTATTAACACGGTGTGTTTCCGTGTAACGTATCGGCGGATGCCTCTCTCATTCAGCAGCCTTGTTATGTCTGTATAACGTTACACTATGTTGTCTCTCATCCCGTCATCTACCGCTTTGTTCTTTCTCACCGCGGACGGTCAGCAGCTTCCGCAAACACACCCACACACGTATCTCTCGGCTCTCAGAAGGAGGCGGGGTCACGCATCATCAACGCGTCATCAGTTACACTGCGCATGTGTTATACCCTGTGGTTTTAATGCTCAGGCTGATCGGAATCCTTAAAAATATTCCTGAATCCAGATCATGATCCGGATCGCCACCAAAATCTAATGGATTGTTCATTGTGCCACACCCCACCCCTTCAAAAAAATTCATTCAGATCCATGGCAGACTTTTTGAGTAATCCTGCTAACGGACAAACAAACAAACCAACGCTGGTGAAAACATAACCTCCTTCCTTGGCCTTCAGCGGAGGGAATTATGACCCTTTTAACTTCCTAACTAAAAACACTATGCAAACGGTAATAAAGAAGTGGCTATCGAAGTACATGGGATTTATTGTTTTAGTTTTGTTTTTTACCGTGGTATTGAATTGCTATCGAGAATTGTGGAATTTCACTTGTATTGGTAACGACTATTACATTTCTGGTATGGTGACATCCCTAGTGTAGGCCTATGGGAACTGACAAAACGCTTAAAATGTGTTGGTGTGACGCCAAAAGACACAGTGAAAAATTTTGGGTGCACCTAAATTATGTGCTGGTGCACCCAAATGAAAAAGTTAGGCTCACCAGTGTGGTTTACTTGGCTTTACTCAATAATATAAAAACACATACAGTATATAAAACTGAACCTAATTAAAATCTGTCATGTCTGACAATATTTTATATAAGGCCGACAACTCCTAATGATACATTTCAGCGCTCTGCCCTAGAGCTGCTTAACCCAACTTTAGCATCACAGACTGACAGGACGCATTAATTGAATTCCAGGGGGTCCCAAATTACAGCGTTTAAGGTAATAACATAAAATGATCATATGATATGCTTCAACTCACATCTCCGTAGTAAACAAGCAATCATTTACACTCAAATTCCTGAGCTACCTATCTGAAACTTATGTGAGGCAATCAATTACATCATGTATCTAGAGCAACATCCACCATTCTGATGTTGAACAGCAAAAGACAAAGCCCACTGGATATTTTTTCAAACATCAAGGTCATACAGAGTGGTGTCTCCTTCAAAGAAACCATCGATGGCCATGCGTAAATGACACTAGTGTGCAGAGAGCTTATGGATAAATGAGCTCTAGCTGAGTAAATATGCCAGCAACAGTAGTCATTATATCTGACAAAATGTCAAGATGCCACCCACAACTTTCACCACATATCTCATACACTCTTAATTATGTAAATTCTAATTAAAATCACTGCACTTGCAATTTGGAAATATAACTCTTTCAAATAGTGATTTCAATATAAAACAATAAATCCTGATAAAGCCCCAATTATTTTAGACTTTATTAGGTACACCTAGCTAAAACTGATGCGGTCCTGCAATAAATCCTATCTTCATTCACTGTTTTAGACAATTGTTGATTCAACTTTATGATCAATTTGGAAGATATAGTTCGTGGAGCTATTACATTATACACAGAGGCTTTTCTGTTATATAGCCTATTCTCGTTGATATAAATGAGGTGGACCATTACATACATCATACCCTTTATGAAGGGAGGCTTTATTGCAGGACTGATGTTTTACACTGCATTAGTTTTAGCTTGGTGTACCTTATAAACTAGCAACTAAGTGTAAATAAATAATTTAATTTACTCTAGCTCAGTCATTGCCAAAGCCTGGGTCGGGACCCACACGTGGGTCGCAGGAGATTTTATTAGGGTCGCCAAATAAATTATAAAAATTTCCTCCATAGTCTTTCATTTAACATTTATATCTGCAGTACACCGTTGAGCCACATGAGGGAGCCTGAATTGTCCGTACTGTTCTGATAATTGAAGCCTACTTATAACATTGAATCTAATATGAAAGGAAAGCGTGCATTCTGGTTTTTTTCCTAAAGAGAGGACATAAATGAATAAGCCTGTAATGTTACCAGTTAATGTTACGGCTAATTGCATTTATTTGGTCTCATTTATAAAGTATTCATCATGTGTATATGTTTTCAATAACACATGCATAAGTCAAGTCTCAGAGATTATCGTCATTGTGCACAGTTAAAAACAAGTTTCCCGTACAATGAAATTCTTCCTTTTGCCTTCGGTGCCGGGTACCGTTTACAAGGAAACGCAAAGTATAAGAAATACATAAAAGAAAAAAAATCAAAGACGGAAAGGACACTATTTACAATATACAATAAAAATAGAGAAGAATGCTATGTACAATATATAGGGAAGTAATGATACGTTTTTACAACGACACTATATGTATCACTTTCCATGGTTCCGATACGATTCACGGACGATATTTGGCTCATGTAGAGCGATACGATTCAATGATTTGAAATCGATACAGTAACTTTTTTTTGCCAAACATTCAATCAGTGTGACTGTGAAATAAATATCTGATACTGGACAGTGCAGGTCAGGATTCCTCAAAGTTTTTCTTGTGATGGAATCAGGGATAAATTAATTATGGACATAAATAAGTAAACAACCATTAATGGCAAATACATACAGCTTTTATTTGAAAATAGTAAAAAGTGCAACTTCAGGACCTGCTGATTCAGTTCTCAAGATACAAGGCAATATTTAACAAAAAATATAATAAACCAACTTCTATTCAAGTTAAATGAACAGTGGTTTAACCTGCTGCTTTCTGTCCTCATTTTCAATATAAACGGTAGATCAATAATACAGAGATCAACCGCTGATAGTGATCAAACGGCTTGGGACAGAATCATTCCTCTACAAACGCTGTTTAAATAATTTACCTATGGTAATCAAGTAGTCCACCTACAGTTTTCATTTGGGGTCTTTTCCTAGATGAACACATACGGAAAAACATTTTAAAACTAAGTTAGACTAAGGTTAGTTGAATTTCTGTTTTGTTTTTTACTTTACTCCCGTGATTATTTACCTCGCGGACCGTCTGCCTTCCGGCTGGATACATGAGGCTGATGCTGCGTGCACGTAGATATCATGATAGGAAAAAGGTAATTTTCTCAAGATGCAAATTCTTAGTATTGATACAATCGATTATTTACCTTGCAAATCGATTTTAGATCGATATACGTCCCCCGTGAAGGACAACTTGCAGAGTACCTATCGATGTAGTTGGATCGTAGGAATATAAATCGATACATCGATGTAGTAGATGAATCGTTACACCCCTAGCAATATACAATAATGATATAACAGTATCGTTCCCGTGTGGTGAGGCGGGTTAGGAATAAAAACAAAGCTGTGATTTATCAAACATATCTTTTCGACATGGCCGGTTTACCTATTCAAGATAATATAAGGTGATGCAGAAATGGCAGTAAAAATGGTCAGGAACTATTGCACAATTTGCTCTTCTCACAATTTATAGATAAGGCCTATTGTGAATTGGATCGCGATAGTTTGTCAAGAAAAAGAAAAAAGAAGCTTGGCCAACACTGCTCAGCCAAAATCCTGACAGACACAATTCCTCTACAATTAAAAATATAAATTGTCTGAAAGGGATAGACCAGGGGTCAGCAACCTTCACTATCAAAAGAGCCATTTTAGGCAAAAAAAAAAAATCTGTCTGGAGCTGCAAAACATTTGAGCATTGTGATGAAGGTAACACAGTTTATAGTCTAAGTATATAGTATATAAGTCTAATGCAGTGAGGGCCAAAGAGACAATGTACTATGGAGTATTAGGACCACATTGAGGGAAAAAACATCTGAGATTTACAGAATAAAGTCATAATATAACGGGAATAGAGTCATAACTTCACGAGAAAAAAAAGTCGTAATATTACGAGAAAAAAGTTGTCATGTTACGAGAATAAAGTCATAACTTTACGAGAAAAAAACTCGTAATATAACGAGAAAAAGTCATAACTTTACGAGAAAAAATAAAATAACACGTACAATTACTACTTTATAATATGACTTTATTCTCGTAATGACTTTATTCTCGAAATCTCAGATTTATTTATTTTTCCTCAATGTAACCCTAATACTCCCTCATACCGTCGTACCATAGACCTACAACAATGATAAATACAAATGAAAATGTAAACAAAAAACAGTTATTCATTTCCATTTTTCAAAATCCACAGAGAGCCACCGGAGAGGAGCTAAAGAGACGCAGGTTGCTGACCCCTGGGATAGACAGACATCCATCAGCTGATACTGCCCAGATATATTGGCAAGCTGTGACACCACTTGGTGTTATAGCTGAGAACATACACATACAGATTGTGTGCATCAGTTATTTAAGTACTTACAGATAACGGAAACACACATAGACAATACTGTCCTGGTGAAATGCCTGGCCCTGGAGCAATAAGTGAACTTGATGAGGATTATAAAGAAAAACATAATTACTAGGGGTGTGACGAAATATCGTGCCACGAAATATCGGGATATAAAAACATGGCGATGCATCGTCGAGACGAAAAACTGAATCGCGATATCAGAGCATAGTAGGTAGTACGTACATACGGGCTCCGGGCAGCTGCAGCCTCTTCCTGCTGCTGTTCAAGGCCTATGGAAGGAGGCTGAGTACAAGTCATATCTTCAGTTACACTGCGCATTTGTCCACCCGTGACCCAGCCTCCTTTAATAGGCCTTGTCGGAGCTCCACACACATCAACACACACAGCGCAGTCAGTGAACAGCTGATCAGGGAGGCCGCGGTGGAGAGACGAGTTGACGCTACGCTCGTTGCTGTTAGTAAGTGCAATAAAACTTTGCGAGTGTAAAGCCAAGATACGTTATTACACCTGTTCAACAAGCACAAACACGATGAAACGGTTAAACATGGAGGAAAGCAACGTTTCAATCTGCTCTGTCTGCTGTCTCTCATCCTCCGCTGCTGTTTACACAAGCAGAGCGCGTTAGCTCGGTGGCTAACAGCTAACTGTAAACAGATGCAAGTTATTTAGTTGAGTTGTGAATGACTTTAAATGACTAAAGCTGGCAGTAGGCTGTGTAGTCCAACTTTTTAGGTTAGTTTGTGATGTATCTTACTGGTAATCTGATCAGCTGGCTGAGACAAAGCAGCCCTCCCCCCCTACCAGCCCCAACGTTACCTGCAGCAGTGAGTGACATCAGCAGAGGACAGGAGGGAGGACTGATACTGTCTGATGGAGGACAGAGGACAGGAGGAAGGACTGATACTGACTGATGGAGGACAGAGGACAGGAGGGAGGACTGATACTGTCTGATGGAGGACAGAGGACAGGAGGAAGGACTGATACTGACTGATGGAGGACAGAGGACAGGAGGGAGGACTGATACTGTCTGATGGAGGACAGAGGACAGGAGGAAGGACTGATACTGACTGATTAAATACAGAGGACAGGAGGAAGGACTGATGCCATAACAAAATGGAACTATAAGGCAAACAACAGCATTGTTTTGCATTTTGTGTTTTGAATAAAAGGCTACTTTTTAAGTCATATATTTTCATCATTTTAGTTTTATTAAAATTATTGTTGTAATATCGTATCAAGATCGTGAACCCAATATCGTGTATCGTATCATATCGCGAGCTGAGTGAATCGTCACACCCCTAATAATTACTATTATTATTCCCCAGCTCTCCTCTCACAGCCGTGTCAACAGTGGACTGCTTAACCCTACTCAGCACACACACACCTGTAGATCATACACACAGATATACGCAAACAAGCATGTCCAAATGTGCTGTCAAATCTAACAACACTTCCCTGAAACCTAAACTTAATATTCCTCACCATGCTACACTGCAGACTACAAATCTGCGGAGACACAGCAGACTCATTAAATTTTAACATCGTCTTGACTGTTCATAATTTGGTCACACAAGCAGTGATCCCTTGTGTGCCCAAATTATGAACCTAGTTAGGTGGAATGATACAACAACACTGTCATCATGGCACTCCTTGGCTCTGAAGTGGCCTAAGCGCCAGTTATTGGTCAAAACAGGACGGTGGCTTGCGCCAATGCCACAAATGTAATGCAAAATATATAGGGCTCTACCAAATGTCATTATTTACATTCAAAGCTTCTACTGAGGTTTGTGAATGAAGCTTCGAATGTCCGTCGTCATATTTTACGACGTCATCACGTTACAGCTCCGACTATAGATGGTGTTTTGTGTATATGGTCTTTTGAGGATATTTGTGTCTAATCTAGGTAGTGATCGAGTTGTTGGTTTGACCGTGGGTGTGATTGCTGCTGGCTGGTTCATCCATCACCTCCTGCAGTTTAAAAAAATGCTTGGTTGCCCACCATTCCAGTGACAGTAGTTTGACAGCAGCCTTGTTCTATTACTAACTACAATTCTACAAGTAAGGGATAATGTACAGCGAGCGGGTCATTGTTGTGAAAGTAACCCCGATAGGGCGAGGGGTGGGGGGGGGGGATTCTTTCACAACAATGACCCGCTAGCTGTACATTATCCCGCTTATTAAACGGCTACTTACTGAAGAAATCAATACTTTGACCCAAAACGGTCCGCCAGAGTTCGACATCGGACCCATGCACTGTGCCCATAGCAACGGTCTGCTATACATAGCAACGGTCTGCTATACATAGCAACGGTCTGCTATACATAGCAACCTCTTTGTTCTGAAATCTGTGATATAGTTCTGAGACCTTAGACTCGGTCGGCCCTAGTTGGCTTTGAGAGTGGTAACCGTTTTTGCTTGATATAGCACTGAAGGTAGGGTAGGGCTGCACGATTATGGCCAAAATGCATAACAGGATTATTTTGATCAATATTGAGATCACGATTATTTATCAGGATTATTCATAGATTTTAGGGAAAAAAAATGTTTATTGCAAATTCCCGTTTAAATAAACAGAGCACTGTTTTCACTTCAATGTTGTGCTAAATTCCAACCGTCAAATTCTAAATGTTATTGTTTTACTTTGTTATTGTCATTTACTGTATAGTGGTTATTCATATAAAAACAATTCAAATGATTAGGAAATAGTTTTATTTTTATTGATAAAAAAATCTTGGAATTAGTTCTAATTATATATAAGAAGTTGCTTAGAGTTAGTGTTAGGAAGTTTAACAAGTCATAATTCCCTCTCTATTATCTATTTTATACTCCTTCAAACAACTGGATTTATTTGTGGTTTTGGCCTTTGTTCACCATGAGAGCTCTGTGAATGAGGAGCAGAAATTCTCCCCGCTCCACTCCGCGCACATGCCCTGCACTGGACACAGGAAATGTGCTGGCAATCTTTTCCAGCTTTCCACCCAAATTGCCTGAAGACTGTTTCACAGGCCGTGTAGAACTTCAACCCGCCGCACCCACACAGTGCTGTCGACACTGCATCTCGCAGAGCATCCAATAAGGCTATTTAATATGCTATTCATTTATTTATTCATTTAATTGGCATATTTCCCCACGGACATTTTCAACACATGATCCCGGCAAAAAGCCGGCATATTCCGGTTACGTAAACTTTGGGTGTAGCCTAATATTTATCTGCAACTGTGCAGAAATAGTGTTTTAACAGAATGCATCCACATGCAAAAAAAAGCTGCGCAGCATTCGAATGTTGATTTAGAATTCAAATGTCAACATTCGGTACAGCCTAGGGATGCTAATTTTGACAAATGTTCTTAACTGATAACCGACCCTCGTTAACCGATTATTAACCGTTAAACGACAAGACTTGTGCCTCGCATGCAGCGGTGTACCAGCTGCAGGAGCACAACAGATATTGGTTGACGGGAGTCTCCAGTTCACCGTCCGGGAGCGTTAACTTAGCAGCTACGATGCTGCGTGTAGTGTCGCGGACATGCAGACACTTTCCCAGTAAAAGTCTCCACCGCACATTTAGTTTAGTTTAGCAGGTTGTCAGCTGTGTTTCTGCCCGGCGGAACTTTAGTGAGTGTCCAACAAACAATGTGTGTATTTGTGCTACGTTAGCAGCTCTAGCATTGCCGGAGGCTTCGTGCTCGCCGCCACAAACGTAGTCTGCGTAACTTTAGCGAGTGTCCAACAGACCGTGTGTGTGTGTTGGCGGTGAGTGTGGGGTTGTTGGTGGCGTTCTAGCTGTGATCGTAGGTGTAGCAGTGTGTGGACAGTTTATTTTTCAGTGAATAAATGCTACGAAACTACAACTCCTCCGCTCCACTCAAGCGAGCTGGAGAGACATCAGTGGAGAGACTGGAGCCAACTTCCTGTATCCTGCAACTCAGGCTCCGCCTCTTAAGGTGGGCTGTTAAGGTGGACCAGCTTTTCTCCTTAAAGTGACGAGTTGCTCATCTGAGCCGCTCAGCTTTTTAATTAATTATTAATATTTCTTTTAACAGTTTTAACAGATAGCGTTAATCGGTTAAAATGCTTAATGTTGGTTAACGGTTAATTATTAACATCCCTAGTACAACCCTTATGATATATGACAGAATGTATACATGTTTTGTGCTTGGTTCACACAAAACAAAAGCAAGAAGTGAGCAGCTGATAAGAGTTCAGTGTTAGAAAATTGCTGACTTCTTTGCAGTGGGCTTCCTGCAGAGACCATGTGGTGCTGTGTGTGCAAGATTTCTCAACACGTAGATACAAGACAAACACAAGCACTCACCAGTCATTACTTGACTTATCAGTTAGATTACATAAACTGCACTGGCATATGGCTTGGATGACTAAGTATGCTAGATAAGGGTGGAGCCTTTCCACATTAAATTGCAGTTAAGGTATGCAGCTGTTTGTTGAGCTCTTACATGCTGGGTTCCAGTTTGAAGCTTGCTCAACCTGCCTAATGTTCATTTACTACAAATATATTTATCTACCTAATAACATCTGTTTGTTAAAGACAGGATCACCATACATTTTTTTTAGTTTTTAGTTTATGTTTCACAACTTTGAAACAGCAGATTCACATTTTGGGAAATACGCATGGTTACTTGTGAGATGAGAAGATGGATATCTGCATCTTGCAAAGTCAAGTCACAACACAACTTTTCTTTATTATCTCATTATTGGCGAAGGATCCCAAAACGTCCCTCCTCTCAGTGAAAGTCTCTGCCTTCTAACAGTTTAAAACTCTTCTGGGAGCTCTCCTAAATATTTAGCCGAGATAGGAGTGCTTTCCTAAGTTAAGAAAGATGATTATTGTTGAAATATTTTCACTCATGGTCCCAAAAGTAGGACCAAAAATGCGGCACTCTGAGAATCTTTTGCTAGGGGCTGTAATAGCGATACTAGTGATGGCTGATCCAGGCATTTTGTATGGATCATATTAGCTACACCCAGCCCCAATTCCTTCTGTTAAACACTTCCGAACACACAGCACTGCGAGCACCTGAACCGTACGGATGGGTTGTAATTGCTGCGTTCCTCCACAAAAGTGGGTGTGATATTGAAATTTTAGAGAAAGTTTAACTGATGTAACTGATAAAAATTATCAATCCTTGCCAATATTCTACTTTGCATATTAAACTCTGCATATTAAACACTTAATATGCAGAAAGGCATGTTCCCTTTGCTGACTCAGCAGCAGGAGCAATAAGACGAACCATCTGCAGTGAGATGGATTCAATTGAACAGCAGAACCAGGGAAACTACTGTATATTAAAAGACATTACTTTGTAGCGTGTAGGCTGTAAATTCCATGACTGCAAATTGGTGTCTTTTTCAGTCAACCCCTGAAAAAAAAGCCTGCAGTTTGAAGGTACAGAGTTATTTTAAAGGGTCCTGGAACATATTTTGTATTTTGCTTGTGTCTAAGTGGTCAATGTGGACAACAATTTTTGAAATGGGTCCAATGTTGAGAGATAACACTAACCGGCAGCCGTGAAACGAGCTGCGAGGGCAATTGTCCTGTGTTAATGTAACGTTACATCCACTAAAAGTGCTTGTTTTTGCCACTGATAGACTCAGATTGGTATTCTAAGTATCTGATAACATTATGGAAAGAACCCTACTGAGAAATAAAAACGCTTTTTTTACCTTTCGCTTGATACAGTCTGTTTGTTAAGGTGTCCAAGTCCTGCTCAAGGAGAAGCCTCGTTATTCCGTAAACTTTGGCTCAAATAAATAGGAGACCTCATCCACCATGTTGAAATCATCTAAACATTCAGCCATGGCTGGGCGGCTATGACTCGGATATAGAAAGGGTCGTCCACCAATTGGAAGATCGGTGCTTCGATCCCCGGCTCCTCCGGTCCACATGTCGATGTGTCCTTGGGCAAGATACCGAACCCCAAATTACTCCTGAAGGCTGAGCCATCGGTGTGTGAATGAGTATTTAAATTAGATCCTGATGGGCAGGTTGGCAGCATGGCAGCCTCTGCCATCAGTGTATGAATGTGTGTGTGTGTGTGTGTGTGTGTGTGTGTGTGTGTGTGTGTGTGTGTGTGTGTGTGTGTGAGAGAATGGGCGAATGTTGACATGTAGTGTGAAGTGCTTTGAGTGGTCAAAAAGACTAGAAAAGCGCTCTATAAATGAAAGTCCATTTAACATTTAGATTGACTGTCTTTTAGATAACACTAAGCTACGCTTTCTTTACTCAACACAACAAACTCTGCCCGACTGGCACTCGTTTCCACCATGGATGTATTCCACTATTCCACCGTTGTCTTCCGGCAACACGTCGCCTCGCCAGATTTCAGAACGAGACTTCTCCTTGAGCGAGACTCTCTTCATAATGTCAGACACTTATAATAACAATCAGAGCCTGTCATGGCAAAAAAAAAAGCACTTTTAGTGGACGCAAACGACGGTGCCAGGTTGCCCTAATAGCACCATATCATAGCCCGTCCGCTGCTGTCATCTATAGTGCTCTCCCTCAATACTGGACCAATTACAATACAAGCAACAATAACAATAATGTTATTGGTATATATCTATTGATTCAGGGTCCCAGCAGGGGATATTCAATATTTTATTTTAGTAGTGTAAAATTTCCACAGTAGTGGCAACAGGTATCCAAGGTGTTTACATTACCAACGCACGGAGGAAGGGATGTCTGCGTTGGTGACATTGCAGGGTGTTCTGAATGGAGGAATTTTGTAGAGGGAAGTTCTCTTAACGGTCATTCCCTGAACAGGGAGTAGGGACTACTTTTTATGTACATATGATTGTGAAATAGTAAAAACTGCCTTTCCTACCAACCCCATGTCAGACGAGAACAATACCTGTAACTATGACAACACAACAAAAAATGTCTGTTGTTGTATGTTTTGTAACTGCGGAGTGTTTTGCTGACTATGTTTTAATGTTTAATTGTCCTGGTGATATGCTGAGTCATGTTTGTATTTATCTTGTATGTACTAGAGAAGCCAAAGACAAATTTCCACTAAGGTGGACAATAAATTCAAAGTAAAGTAAAGTAAAGTAGATGTAGCCTTAAAATGCTTAGAAGTCAGAAAAACTAAAAATGCATGAGGAAAACCAGACTACAATTTACAGAAATCAAATGACAAAATTGCTAAAACTAAGATACATTTTTGTCAAAAGACTAGAGACTACAAACTAAATCAAAATCAAGTGCCAAAATGAACACGGTTCGACAGGAAGACTGCATACTAACACCGGGATGTGGCACTGGTCTGGTTTCCAACGGTGGCAACTGAATTCTACAATACCGTTCCTAGTTGTCCATGTAACCCTTGCTATGGTGTGCATGTATGCTTCTGTATATATGACTCACCTGGGGAAGGCATCAAAGCAATAGGTCTTCCGGGTATCAGGGAAGGCCACCCGAAGCCCCGACATGAGTGGTGAGTGTAGGATGACAGCAGCACATTCATAGCGAGCAGCCAGGTCGATGGTGGGCACCGTGCCGATACTCTGACCATACAGGATGATGTTCTCAGGTGTTACACCATACCTGTACAACACACAGACAAGACAGATTCATCTATAAAGTGATTTTACACAGAAGAAACAAGACAACACCATACTAGAGTTGGGTATCGAAGTCAGTACTTGTAATTACATTGTTAAATTGATCGGTGCTAAATTTCGGTATATGTGTGAGAGAGTGTGAGCCACAGTGGTGCGCCATTGACTCCCAAAGAACATGCAATACTAGAAGTGCACTCGGAAAGCGCAGACCTCCGCCAAGGCAGGTTTCATGTGCGTCGCTGCCTCCCCACCCCCTCAGCCTTGCGCCATCATCCACATGTGTTTTCGTTTATGTTGAGATGAGCGGTACGTCCCTAAACTGTAATGTCACCGTGTTTGATGAGGAAAGCTGACAGAAGGAGAGAGCTGGGTGACGCGTCATGAAGTCATCAGTTAACACTGCGCATGTCTTAAAGCCTGTGGTGTTAATGTACAGGCTGAGCAAGGTTATTAAATAAATTCCCGAAGCTGGATCATGATCCGGATCGCCACCAAAATCTAATGGATTGTTCATTGTGCCACACCCCACCCCTCCAGAATCATTCAAATCCATCACGGACTTTTGGAGTTATCCTCCAAACGGACAAACCAACAAACCAACAAACCAATGCCGGTGAAAACATAGCCTCCTTCCTAGGCCTTCGGCTTTGGCGGAGGTAACAATATTTCAGCACTAGAACCTCTCTGTGCCCAATTGCACCCATAAAATCAAGGACAGAATCGATGTAGGCAGGCTACAAGCTCCTCTAATTATATGACGGTGCGGGTCATTTTCTAGCCTATTTTCTGGCCCTGTAGACGGCAGTCAAGTATGCTTTGAGCACATCAATCACATTGATAATTTATTCACCTTAATTGGGGTCTCTGGATCATTCAGAGCTGAGCGGCAGCTTGTTCTGTCTCTCTCAGACTGTGAAAATAGAACATTTAGCTCAGCAGCAGCCAAAGTGAGACACAGCTGTCAACAGGATCATTTAGACGCCATCTTCAGCTTTAAATGTCAGATGTGACTTACCAGCAGTTTATCATTATTGCCGTAATCAAATAGCAGATATCACAAAATATAATGCCTCTTTTGAATGTAGTGGCTATTTCTGAGAATAATGTATCATAGTAATGTAGCACTAAATGTGAGCTACAGTAAATTGGTCTGGTTTTCTAAATGCAGATAAACTTTGAGGTTCTTCCACGACTTCAAGTAAAATACTATAACTACTACTTCATTTGTTTTTTGGGCTGTAGATCCCTGGTAGTCAAGTTTTTCATGCTTTTGTTTAAGTTAACTACTTTTTGAGTTTAGGGGGGGGTGAGCTGGGTGCGACGGCCCATTGCGTGGCTGGCCCAGCCACGCAATGGGCCCACTTCCCCTTATTTTGTTCATTGAACCGGAATCGCCAACCCCTTTGTTTGCTTAGTTACATTTTGACAGATAATTTTTGTCTTAATTGATAATAAATCGATTGTATCCCTTTTCACATAACTGTCTCATGGCGTCCTTTCATACTGTATGCTTCGGCCTCTCCAGAGCCTTTGTTTGTTTGAGAGGCCGTAACGCACGCTCTGCACATCACTGTGTCCTGCATCGTTAGCAATGTTAGCCTCATTTCATTCAACACCGGGGGCAAGCCCCAAACTCTCAAATTCGATACCACGGTAAAAAACAAACAAAAAAAACAATAAATCCCATGTAATGTGTCTATATATATATCCTCAGATTGCAAGCAGTAGTTTAAATTCACTGATATGCTGACATTTCACTGGTTAAAGGCTACCAGAGTTGGGACCAAGTCATTGTCACAAGTAAGTCTCAAGTCTGTGACTCAAGTCCCAACACAGGTCTCGAGTCCTAAACAGACCATATGAGCTCTTCACCAAATGTAACGTCATTTTAACAGCAGAGTAACTGGATCCAACTGGTGCTCAGTAACGTAACGTTAGTTCTTCATGGTTTTCTCCTGAAACTTGATTGGATGCTGTTGGATTGGTTCAAACTAAGCGGATCTGGGGAGTGAAGTGTAAGATAATCAAATCCAAGTCCCAATAACATTTACCGGAAATACAGAGTCCAGAGTTCAATAATAAAAAACACCACTTTTTTAGAGATTTAGCAATAAGCAACAAAAGATAGAAATTCAGTTTGTTCGGTTCAGTTTTTTCCCCCACGAGTGAACCCTCTTCTCGAACATAAAGGATCTCTGCATCTCTGGATCTCGCTGCTGCATGGTTGTGTTGTATGTGTGTGACGGAGGACAGAAGCAGCCGCATTTGGCGCTTGACGGGTGTTAATTTCGGACCCTGTAGGCATCGTACGGTACCTTTGGTACTGTAGAAAACGAGTACTGTCACGTTTTTAGAATTTTGGCATCTGACTTGGTACCCAAGTATCGGTTCACGTGCCATCCCTAAGAGTTACAACTATAAACCAGCACAAAAATCACAATTACCACCATAAGCCACCATGTTCTGAACAGACATAACATTACAAACACTAACTAAAGTAACATTTATATTTTGGAACATAAAACAGCAAACTGAAACTATTCAGTCCAGCACTCGGGACTAGGCAGGCATGATGGGAAATGTTGGCTGTCCCTTCCGCTACAATACTCAGTATTGGCATGGCGCGATGCACGTCCCTCCCTCTCCCCACACTGCTGCAGCCGTATCGTAAAGACTCTTAATTCAAACTCAACAGAAACAAAATAAAACTCATCAAAACCGTCTGGATTAGTTTTTCCAAGAATCTCCATCTCTGTTTTGGTTGAACTAAATCTTTACTTCACTGAGTTAGATGTGAAAATATGTCGGCTCTACATGCTGTAGATGTTTTTTGGACAAACCTAAATATAAAGATAAATTCATCATTAGTGAAGATTAAGCTATTTAGAATAGAATATAGAATAGAAAACACAAAGATGTAAAAACACAAAGGCAATGTATTGATATCAGAAGTTTTTTACTCCCCAATATCGGAATCGGCCCCAAAAGTCCTGTATTGTTCTGGCTCTAATCAAGAATATCAGATGTGGACTGTACTCACTGGTAGATATCCTATTTTTAATAAAAAGGCCAATATCTGTCTAACCATTGAGGATGCACATGCCTGAGCAGCACAGATGACAGGATATGAGAGCTCTATGGCTGTCTGTGCTTTATTAGATGACAGGACACTGACCATACTCATTACTGACGGAATGACTACATCAGAATTCTTTATAGCACGGTTGGAAAACATTCTAGAGACCGAGGGGGTGCCTGGTATCTGGTGGTGCTCGGCAGAGAACCGTTTGATATGTGACCTGGACAGTGGCATGGCTTCTCCCGGCTTCTCTACTTAAGTACTGCAGGGTGAAAGGCAGCGCTGACAGAAAGCAGGCCCGTCAGGGAGAGAGGGGGAGAACGGCATGCACCTTTGCCAGCACACACAATCTGAGGAGGAAGCTTTAAGCAAACCCTCCCATCTCCTGACAGTGCTGGGAATGCAGAGAGAGGCTGAGCAGAACCGTCCAGCAGCCCTCTGCCACAACACACAGACAGAAGGATTAGACCCTTGCTTAACAGGCAACCATGACAAAGGGTTTGGACAAGAGGTGCTGGGTTGTATGTGTGCTATGAAGTGATGCCATCATAAGAGCTCTTCAGATAACAGCTTGGGTGTGACTAATCTTCTGTTGGCCTAGACAAATCCTGCTTCTGATAAGCAGCAACCGAACTGAGCAGTTGTCCCGATAGAAGATTATGACCCCACACATGGATGGACAAAGTACCCACTGGCTGCCAGCTGACTCACAGAACTCTGGACCAGACACTCACTACAAAACTTGGAAGATGTTTATAGCCATGACTGTGCATCATGACTGTAAAAAAATCTTATTCAGTAGGGCTGGACGACACACCCAACTCCCGATTCAATACTATCACGATACTTGGTTGTCGATTTAATATATATTGCAATTTTTAAGTGTTGCGATTCTGCAAGTATTGCGATTCGATATTACAATTTATTGAGATTTATGTTAACTTTTTAACACTAGACCATGGGGTAAAGTTGAATCATACACTTCTAGGGACTTTTTCTTTGGAAAATATCTATATTAATACAGTAAAAATGTTGGATTTTCATCATGTATGTAGTCAGAGATGTCCTGAAGTCAAATATATCAGTCATTGTCAGGCATTATTTTTTCCCAGCAACCCAAAGATCAAAGAATAAAGACATTTCCCTCTCAAATTAGTGGTATTTTCTTTTTAATTTATAATGTTTTATACTTCTGGTGAATATAATCCAATCAATCTTCTTTCCATTTATGTATTTTGTATATACAATTCCCTTTGTTAACACCTTATTTTGAAAGCTGAGCGTAGTCACACGTGTCTACTTCCTCTAACTTCTCCAAGTCCGTCTTTAGCTCTCCCGTCAGCTCTGTTCTCTTTATCCATCCATGGTCAGCCCATAGGGCGTGTTTGAATGTATTTAACATAAACGTCAGTATATGGGTGCTCTACAGGTTTGTTTTGGTTGAAGGATACGGAACGGATATGACATCACATTACTCAAACTACAACAGTAAAAGCGGTAACTTCCTTCTACGTCCACATAGACTCACATGAAGCACATTTATCGATTCTGGGATTAAACAATCGATTAAAAATCGTAAAAAAAAAAATTGCGATACATAGGTGAATCAATTTCTTTTCCCACCCCTAATAGTCAGTGTCAGTTATTCTGGTAATGAGAAGGGTCAAGACTTCAAAAGTCTCATGATACATAGTGTTGTGAGAGACACCAAAACATGACAGGAGTTCCACAAAATTCTGCGCATCTAGCCAGTAAGGCTGCACGAATAATTGTTTTAAAATGACAAACTTGGTTCAGGCCTCTGTTCCCATTTTATTCTCACATGACAACAAATCTGCCATGTTAACAGGGATCAGACCAAGCATCTAACCAAGAATTCAAAATTTCTCCCTAAGCTCTGTCCACAAATGGCAAGTGTGCATTAGACACGCAAGAATCTGTGCATAGAACGAAAAAGCTTTGCAGGAACAACAAGTTCTGACAAAAACATTGTGTTTGCGTTTGTAAAAGGTTTGCTCAATCTGCTGGGTGGACCTTTTTTTGGATTCAAAGATGACGACAGTTAAAAACAAGCAAATTTCAAGCACATGTATCATCAGACATTTCAATAAGATGAAGCTGTGAAGGCCAGGAAAAGTCCTCGTCGCCCAACCACAAAAACATGCATAACAGGAGCCTGATACAATTCACTGCCATAGCTTACAAGCTCTCATAGGCACAGTAAGACCACAGAAGCTGTGACTGAAGTTAAAGGGTGGGTCCATCTGCGTTCCTTTCTGTTGTTACGCAATACTTAAAAGGCAGGGTTGACGATGTTCTCCAGTATTCACTATTTGTTATATTGGATGAAATGGTCTTTACACCCCGACAGCGATCCATTACTTATGAGCTCTGAAAAAGGACCGGAAAAGAGCCGTCATCTGTAGCTGCTGTAGTCCTGTAAAAACGTCTACCAATCGCTGCCCCGAGGTCCGCTTGGAAAGAACCAATCAGATACCTCCCTGCTCGTACTCTAACCTTGGCGTTCACCAGCCTGAACTCAAAGTGCGTCGCCGCCGCAAATTAAATGGAAAATGGAAGAGAAAAGTCAGCCCTGCAGTAGCACTGCTGCGGTTACTTGTCATGAGATAGCGTTGTTGAGTTGAGGTCCTCTCTCCGCCGCGGTGCTGGTGCATGTGTTTCGGAGGCGTTGCCTTGGAAGGAGCCCCGAGGGGAGGACGTGGGTTTGGAAGGAGCTCCTGAGGCTATGCTACTTTCAAATTATGCTAGCTTTCCAACATTGTCGACCCTATCTTTAAGTGAATTTTTTCCCACCTCTAGCTTTTTCAATATGAGCATATGCTCATAATAATCCTTAGTTACTAAAAGGAAAAAAAAGATTAAATAGGAAAAAACATAAAGTTGTACCTCTTTCAACTTCCTCATAGTACCACTAGCCACCTTTTGAGTCTTTGATTGGGCAGCACCAGCATCTTTTTCATAGTTTGAGTCACAATAAATGACATGCTGTCGCATCTCCAGTGTTTGAGTCTGTCTATGTGAACAGAGAACACAGCACCTTTGATTCATGGTCAATGTACCCTAACAGATCACACAGACCTGTTTTGTCTCATCTGTTTTATTTAGATGCCGATTCTTTTATATTGATTATGTTCCAGTGCTTGAGCAAAACAAATGGCTGCCCAGCTGCACATTTGGTCCTTGTCATATGAAAGAGGAAGGCCAAATGTGCAAAGCTTTAACAGGGCTGTAACATCAAATAGGGAGCATTCTTTTAACTGGAAAATTAGAGGCTAGGGAGCCAGTAAAATAGTCCAGGAAGCAAACGTGTTTGATTAGAAGAAATTGTGGCTTGTTTTCTGTGAGATAATTGATGCGTAAAACAGAAGACTCCCAGTTGAAGGAGTGGCATCAATCTGGAATGAAAGAAAACAGAAACACTATGTTGTTTAGTAAAAACACCAGGGCTCGAGCTTAAGGACGCCCTGTTGTCCAAGGGATGAAAAAAAAAAAGGATCGGGGAGGATTAAAGTAAAGAAAGAGGAAGAAAAAAAGTTATTGAGACTATGACTGGAAAGCTACTTCCAAAGAAATAGAGATACAGAGGGAGAGAGAGAGAAATGTTTCCATATGCAAACTCCGGCCAGTATAAAATAGCCTGTTCAAACATACCGTGTAGAAATTCCATGGAAACATCAGGACTGGCACCAAAACCTTGAAGTCAAAGCCAAGGTAGAACAGTCTCCAAATGGAAGTAGTGGCATTAGTTCTTCTAAAGTTCAAAATGCAGCTTACTGGTCAGCCTTTGTAAGACATAGTGAGGGATAAAGGGACTGTTTGTAAGAATCAGAAATTGCTTGTTAACAGCGACATCTGTGGCCGTTAAGTCACTGTAGTTTCCATCAGTCCATCACATGTGTCTGCATAAATGTGTCTTTGTTATGTCTGGCTGTTTTTATCTGTTTGAGTTTAATTTTATCGTTGTAAGGTAAAACACCTTGGGTGTCTTGAAAGGCACTACCAAATAAAATTTATTTTTTATTATTATTATTATCATCATAAGATACAATGATGCGTCCTGAAGCTAGAACTAGTGGCATACCTCAGGGCTGAAGCAAACCTGTAAATAGTTTCCCCAAAATCAATGAGTCAGAAAAAAGGCCAGCAACTAAGATTTTTTTACTAAAGCGTTTTTTGATGCCATGGAAAAACAGGACTGTATCCTGAACAGACGGTCCAGTGGGAATTTTAATTTCTTTGTGAGAAAGTCAATGAAGTGGGAAACCAAATATAGTCCAACAACAACATGTTGTCCTGCTCCTCTCTCCGTCTCACACATTCTCAGTCTGTTACACACAGTTTTCATTAGTGACCTCACCTAATCTCACATCCAAAATGCACACTAAAATAACACTACTGACCAATACATGTATTATTACACTGCCGTACTCTACATACACTACTCAATAGTGATAACTGTTACAGCCTATTGACACTACATTGCCCTCCTCACACAGTGGTGTACAAATAACTATCAGTTTAAAGGGACTGTTTGTAAGAATCAGAAATGTCTTGTTAACAGCTTCACCTGTGGCCGTTAAGTCAACGAAAGTCAGCGTCCTGTTGCTCGCGCTTGTGCTCGCTCTACATAGACATGAACGAGCATCGCTCAAAACAGTGAGGAGACACACGTCAGCTAAAAGCACAATATCACTCTATATATTTCAGCTGCTGGGCAGTAATGTTAGCTGACCAGACGAAGGTCTCTCCATGAATCACTGCTGATCCTAGTGTTGGCTTTTCCTGCCTCACCCTCCCAACCGCGGCCGGAGGGAACAGGGGAGACACCGGAGTTTTGGTCGGAGGCGATAACGTTTCTCTCTGAGGAGCCCCGTCACTTCACAAGACACGGGAAACCTCTGTTGGTCTGGAGGAGCTGCAGCAGTTATTTCTGCACAAACGTCCACTGTTCACTAGATATTCTCAGAGCTAAACTAACTCCTCTGCAGTGTGGAGTGTGCGCACATGCACGTGAAAGTGGAGCGAAAGAGTGAGAACGGGCGCGGTGTGTGAGTGAAGGCAGGCAGAAGAGCAGAGTACAGCAGAGACTCCGGTCCTGGAGACCAAAGCTACGGTCTCCCCCGCGTCCTCCGACCGCGGCCAACACTGTTTAACAGACGGGCTTCACTAGATACAACCAAGAGGTTTTGGTGATTCCGTGTAGTTTGTGTTGGAGTCTTGTCTGAACAGCGTAGCAACAGGCGAGCGCGCATGGGACACCGACCCACAATGATTTATACGTGTAAGAAGTTACAAACAGTCACTCTAATGAATATGGGCATGCACAGGAAGTGCTTTTGAAACCTTAGAGGTGTCATGTGATCAAGGCAATGGATGTGTTTTGTGGAACAATCCGCCAAAACACACTAATGCTACAGACAGAAATGTTTCCATCATCCTGAAAATAATTTTCGTTTTTGAGCCCTGGCTCAGAATCTCACAAAACCAATCATGTTTCAGAGAACCGAAACAAACTGGAGCTCAACATCTTTGAATGCCCTGGCAGGTCCTTTATCTCAGTGAACAGCAATGTGTTGATATTAACAGAAAAAAGCCTCAGGTGTAGTTTAACAGGACCAGGGCCTGAGTGCCATACTTATTATCTCTGGTAGGCCAATCTCTCTGGAAGGACACAGGAAACACAACAGCCTTTCAAAGAAGATGAAATAAATAGCAGTTCCTTTAGCAGCAGACACCATGTCACTTGTTTCCCTGATGAGCACTGATTAAAATCAGAGCTGTGTTATGCAGCCTGGATCATGCTACTTCATTGCAGCCGTGTGGGGCTTTGTATAAAAAAGGCTTTAGGAGAAAAGTGCCAACCAGCATTACAAATCACCTTGATTAAAGGGAGTAAATAGGCCTAGGTGGTGGGTATGCCCAAACTGACGCCTGAGGCATTCAGGTGGATCGCCAGAGGCAACATTATGAAGGATGAAAACAACATCCATATTCTGAGACATGTAAGCCCAGTGCAAATTGATTTTAAACAACACCTGCCTAAAAATACAATCATTAACAAAACATTATCTTTAACATCATTAGTCCAAAAAGAAAAGATCAAAGATGCTCTCTGGGACGCTTTTTAAGAGCTAGAATTATTTGGATTCACAGATTCTGGTAATTGTACCACTCATGGTAGACAGCGTGTTAGATATGAACAAGGTAAAGAGCAGCAAAAAGCTTGAGAAATAAACTAAACTCTTTTTACTGTAATTACAGAATATGTCTTGATATGAGGAAAATCTGCAATGTGCAATAACATTGTTCAATATTGCGATGACGATACGACTTGCGACACATAAACAAATATTGAAGTGTGCACATTACCTGTACTTATGTCGGCCTGATTGTCTTTAAATTCAGAACCGGATTTGACTTGAATATTTGAAATATAACTAGGCTACATGTTTAGAGCAGCAACAGTTATGTTTTAACAGCAAAGTCACCTCATTAATATCTCACTGGAAACAAATCTAAAATGTTAATAAAATAAATAATATCCCTGAGTGAAATTTATAAAGACTGAAGAACACAGACATCAGTCAGTATCAGTCCTTCCTCCTGCCCTCCTCCATCAGTTAGTATCAGTCCTTCCTTCCGTCTCCTGTCCTCTGCTGATGTGATTCACTGCTGCAGGTAACGTAACCACTGGTAGAGTGAGGGTGGAGCTGCTTTGTCTCAGCCAGCAGATCAGTTTAAGATATATGGCAAACTAACCTAAACAGTTAGACTACATACCGCCAGCTTAAGTTTCAGCTTGTGTAGCCGAGGGTTACGTTGCACCTACACTTCATGAAGATAATAAATGAATAACACAAGGCGTCGTGGTCTGCACCCTTGTCATTAACAGCGCATCACCACTTCACGCCTTCCGTTCCTCCCTTCACACCTGAAATAAATAACCTGCATGTGTTTACAATCCACTGTTAGCCGCCAAGCTCACGCGCTGTGCTTGTGTAACATAGCAGCGGTGGATGAGAGACTGCAGACAGAGCAGGTTGAAACAGCAGCTTTCCTCCATGTTTTCCTTCACTACCTTTTCTCGTCAATCTCATAGGTAACACTAATTCCGCAATGCTCCCATACAGCATAGCGAAAAAATGCTGGTGGATCCTATAACTGTACTTTATCGTGTCCACTCGCCTTTTCCTTATCTGAGTGACAGCCGCACTCTGCACTTCATCCGTGCCAACTGAGAAGGGGCTGGGTCACGCGTCATATCTTTGGGGTACAACACATGCACAGTAAAATCTAGTCTGCACTCGCCGAAATTGAGCCAATAGCAACGCACGACCGCAGATTCAGTTACACTGCGCATGTGTTAAACCCCGTACCTCAGACCCATGTCCGCCTGTGTCCCAGCCTCCTTCCATAGGCCTTGATTTCTAGTGTGACAATAAACGGGAGCCTAACTTTACATGAAAAAGATACACAATCGGCCTCATAACTTATTTCAAATGAACAGAACAATTCATACACGACCCGAACCGTGACTAGTTGACCGAACGGTTCGGATTTTTTACCTGAACCGTTCCATCCCTAGTATAGATTAAAACTAGTCCAAGTATGTATTGTGTGGACTGGAATCTTTGCTTAGGTCATTTGGGAAATCACACATCATCAATGCAGGGTCACCCTGACTGTTCTGCCAACACTAGCCACATCAGACACACAACGATGGACAGAACGAAGCCCAAGCTCAGAGGCAAGAGATTTCCCTGCTTCATTTTTATCTCTCAATAAAAGCAGAGGAAGCTTAGCCTCTTCAACAAATCACAAAGCCCACATTCACACTGATGTGATGAGGCTTGTCTAACACTAATGAAAGAAAATCATGCTCATATGAATTGGCTTATTGGAATATCCAACCGAGCTATAATCAATTTATTCACCCAAATGGTGATAGGGTAACGGATTACTCCACTTACTTCTTTTAAGACATGCTCCCTTTATTTTGCTATTGCAACCCAAACCCCGAAAAGTATTTCAAACCCACAGGGTTGACACTGACAGTAACCAGGGGTTTGGGGGCACTGCTTGGCATTACAACACAAGGAAGTGATTCTTTAAAACCTGATGGGGGGGTGGGGGGGTGTAATTTCAAACAAGAACAACAAGTACAATAAACTCATTAAGCAATTTTCAAAATGTCAAGCCAACTAATCTTTGTGCAAACAAATCTTTATCTTCAAAGTCTTTCTAGCTGCTCCAATCAGCAGAGCCCTGAAGGCTGAGTAATAGGACTACTACTATGAAATGAAATGGCTGTTTAAGGGCACAGTCTTAATGATTTTCCACAAAATGTAATTAAAAAGATATTGAATAAACATAAACCTCCTCGTCCTCAGGTGCCTAGCTCGCCTAAGGATTAACACTGTTTTATGCTTGGGCAGGTTGATCGCCAAAGGTTTGAAGAACAATGAAATGTTTCATTTTAATGCTGGATGGGAAGAGACTCTTTTGGTTTGGTCTGCTTAATTTTATATGAAGTAATGATCAGCCTTTGGTCTGCATAATATGATAGCAAGATGAAAATAACGCTGTTGGTTCTCCATCAATAAATCTGTATTCAGAAGTAATCAATAAAAAAAAAGTTACACAACCCAACAGAGGCAATGTGACCACCTCGTACCGGCGATGTCTCAGAGATGAGCAGACATGGACAATTATTATTCATTCATTATCCGTAACCGCTTATCCCATTTGGGATCGCAGGGGTTGCTGGAGTCAATCCCAGCTTACATTGGGTGAAGGCGGGGTACACCCTGGACAGGTCTCCAGACTATCACAGGGCCGACACATAGAGAAAGACAACCAATCACGCTCACATTCACACCTACGGGACATTTAGACTCAACAATGAACCTAACCTGCATGTCTTTGGACTGTGGGAGGAAACCGGAGAACCCGGAGAAAACCCAAACTAAAGGGCCCCGTTTTGAACCTGCGACCCTCTTGCGGCAATGCTAATCACTGCACCACCGTGCAGCCCATGGACAAGATTAGTCCTGTATTTTCTTCATACGGTGGCATGCAAAAGTTTAGGTACTCCTAGTCAAAATTTCTGTTATGTGAATAGCTGTCTTTTTATAGCCTTCTCCTGCTTTGTGTGCATCAATTACTTAAGTTTTCAGAGTGCTGGGCAGCTGCTTAGAGGAGCCCATGGCTGCTGATTGTTGGGACAGGGTTTCAGGAGTCAGAGTATAAAGCTTTGACATTTGCATCACCTGGCCTTTCCTAACAAGTCATAGCCCTAACATGCTAATTAAGGTCTGAGACCTTCGTAAAAGTTATTGGAGAGCTCAAATGTCTTGGAGCATCCAAACTTTTACATGGTGCTCTTTCCCTTTTTTTCCACTCTAAATATTGTACAAAACAAAAATACACTCATTCTTAAAATGTTGAAAAGAATGTTTAATCTTTAACTTTATGCCTTTTGGAGATCAGCATATCTCCAACTCCCTTAACTATTCAAAGTACTAAAAAGTTTGACAAGGGGTGCCCAAACATTTTGCATGCAACTGTAGGTGTTAATCATTTCACACTCTTAAAGCTGCAGTCGGTAACCTTGAGCAAATGTGCTGAAATATAATTTTTATAAAACTGTCACTATATCCTGACAGTAGTGCATGAGACAGATAATCTGTGAAAAATTCCCAATAGTAGAGTCTCTAACGCAGCTGCCAATTACTGCTTCCGAACTCTGATCAAACTGTCAAACTAGGCAGTGCTGATCAAATATAATCAAGATTATGTTACTCTGATGCCTATTACTGGCCCCAGCTGTTTTAAGAAACATATTTTAGTGTACTGTTTAGCTGTAAAATGAGAATATTGAAAGTTCTGGCAGTGCACCAGTTGTTCTCCATCAGCTGGAGCAGCACCGAGTTCGCTGGGTTAATCAGGCTCTGTGGACAGCAATTTTTGCCAAACTGCTACCGCTACAATGTGCCTTCAGGTTATACATTTGTCTTTTATTGACAATATGCTCGTATTCGAGTGCCTTAGCTGTTAAAGTAAGAATTATGACCAATGAGCAACTGCAGAATGTTCAAATTTTCACAATAAATTAAAAAAATGTTATTTTCTGCATTTTCCTTGTTTCCCTATTGTACCGGAAACGTACCGAACTGTGACCCCAAAACCAAGGTACATACCGAACTGTGAATTGTGTGTACCGTTACAACCCTGTTAATAATGAATAGATGCTGTGCGCCATGGAGTATTACCTTCTCTTTGAAATGACACTCTAACCCTTCTCGTCCTCTATCCCCCCCAGATGTGAGTGATGGAAGCGGGGAAGCATGTTAGCTGAGTGGAAAGCATCCAATCAATGCTTTACACCAGCTGTTACAGTCTGGAGGAATGTCTTTGACCAGTCAATTATGTCCAGTACTGCAGACTCTACTTTAATAGATCTTGAGCCTAGAGTACTACCTTGAGAGCAGGAGTATTTGAGGGGCAGGAACAATAGCCCAGGAACCAAAAATGAAAATAATTAATGTGGTCAAAGAGTGCAGGTTAACTTCATGAGCTTCTAAAAAGGTTCCTGGAAGAGTTCCTGTGGTCCATGTGATGTGTATGTGGTCCAACGGAGCACTGCTGTTGTCATGGCTACCTAATAGACTGCAGCTGGGCTGAGATGTGAGCAGTGTTCTGTGTAATGTAGGCTCATGCATTCAGGAACCACTCGGAGCATGTGAGCAGTGTATTGCAGAGCTAACACACCATTTCAAACTGAGCTGCATGTGTTTGGACAGCGGTGTGACACCAGAACAGGAGAGCTGTGGGACACAGTAGACCCAGAGCAGTGCTAAGTGCTGAGTCAATATACTATTATTTATTTGCGTTAGTGAATAAATATAGATAATGAACCAGGATCAACCTGAGGAGAGCTCCTTTGCCATATAGAAAAACTGCCAGGAATCTGTGAATGTGTGCCCATACAGGACCTGAACCTCAGCTGAACCTGCACCTCTCTCCCAAATGAAATTACAGATTATATACAGAATTCACCATAAATTATTAATAGATACATGTGTGTTCCATTGATCTGGAATATCTTTTACACCTGAGACTGATGACAACTTGAACAGAAACACCTGCTAACTACAACCTTCTCATATTATATTTCCCAACTTTTCAAGTTGATACGGACCACCTGAACGCCCAATATAAAAATCAGATTGTGAAATACTGAGAGCTGCTTAGAATACAAAGTGTCGGGCAAAAGAAGGCTGCTGTTCTCAGCTGCATTTAGACGGGCCTTTGCCAATGTCAAGAATTAACTTTCAATTTCAGCAAACATGAACAAGAAGTCCTTTAAGTGCTCTGAATAATGGAAATTTGAACATCTAAACTCCCTCTGATGGGGAAGATCATGTGACGCGAACGAAAGATCCAGAACAGTTACCGAGTGTGGGTGGTGGAAAAAAGTCCAGGTGTTTCAGCAGCGCAAGGACAGAAATAAGTATGGATTGATAGAGAAAAGTGAAAAATAAATTATTTGAAAGTATATAAAACATTCCCAACCACGAGAGCACAGTGAAGCACCTGGACAGTGTAAAGCTCGCACACACATAAGCGGTATCTTGCTATTCATCTTTAAAACAGCCATGCGCTTTTTTCTGCATTTTGGATTTAATAACATAATGAATGGGTGGTAGCGGTCTACTGGCACTACCACCCATCAACCTCAGCACAATGGGTGCCAGCACATTTTCCTACACTGCACCCAAACATTGGAACTCACTCTTCCCCCCCCCATGTGTAAATGTAATGTACCCAGAGGATTAACGTGAGCGATTCAGAGCACCAAATTCCAGCACTAGCACCAACAAAAAAAAAGCCCCCGTAATTCATAGTAAACGTGACGCAAGAGTTTTCTTAAGCGTCCAACGTCGAGTAAACCACTGTCCGCTTTCAAGTTTGTCTAATGTATGTGGAACCTAAAAGCAGCATGACTGATATATTCCATCATCTAGGCGCTGTCCTAGGCACTGAACCGCAGCGGAGGAGACACAACCTGCCGCAACAGAAAAAATAATTCTAGCAGTCTGACTGAGATCTGTTTCTCTACTGACTGACTAAGTGAAGGATGAGAGGTAACTGACACTCGTAAAGAGAAGGAGGTTCTCTCCCCTTCTCTCTCTGTGTGTGTGCATGTATTATGTGTGAGAGATAGCCCTAGTATTTTGTAGGCCAAGTTTGTTTTTAAGAAAAAAATATTCTTAAAATCGTAGATCGGATGTGGTGTGAAAGAAACCTGAGATTTCATTTTTAGGCCATATTGCCAAGCAATAAGCCCTAATTTGTGATTATTGATTTGTCTTTTCTGTTCAATTTATGCCACTATTATAGTATAAGGAGGGCTGTCACAATCATGAATTTTAGTTGATGATTAATTGTCATAGAAATAAATGTGATTAACTAATCTATATATATATATATATATATATACATATATGTATATATATATATATATATATGTGTTAATTTTATGCCACAGCGGTGCCGTTGTGTTTGACTTTAAGACCTAAATCTATGTTGGAGGTAGTTTGCTGAAACAAAGTTTCACCTCTTGCTCTGCTGCATATTAGGGTTGGACCATATGTTCAAATTTTCCAACCAGCCATTGTCAGCCCAACAACCAGTGATTACCGATATATTATCACATGTGCTTCTAGACTTGTGTAGACCTACCTACCTAATGTGACAAAAACATGGTTCAACACAATTAATTTATGTAGAAGGAGGCTTGTTTCATTTTCAAAAGTTATTATGCAACGTGGAAACACAAAGCCTGTGTAACTGTACCTGCTTCAGCTTCCGGACCATGGTTATTGGCACCAGCAAGAGATATGGTCTAAAACGAGCTGAAACAAAAGAATCTGCCCAATAGCAATAAGGTCTAGACAGCCAAGCTCTTTTTCTTTACCATTGGAATATAGCACTCGTACAGCGTTTTGGATAACGGTGGCTTTCCCCGGTACTAGTGTTGCAGCAGCACAAAGGCTGCTCTCCACTGTTGAAGACACAACAACACAGAGGATGGCTTCACCTTTGCAGGATGCAGCCCCCAAATTAGGATGCAGCCATTGTTTGTTCTGCACCTGGTGTTATGGTTCAGCCTGATTCTCGGTTAAAACAATAATTACAATTACATTATAATACTGCTGGGGCCTCAATTACATTACAATTAGGGATGCTCATTTTGAAAAGTTTTCTTAACCAATAACCGACCCTTGTTAACCGATTATTAACCGTAAACCGGCAAGATTTGTGCCTCGCATGCAGCGGTGCACCAGCTGCAGGAGCACAACAGATATTGATTGACGGGAGTCCCCAGTTCAGCGCCCGGGAGCGTTAACTTAGCAGCTACGATGCTGCGTGTAGTGTCGCAGACATGCAGCCACTTTCCCAGTAAAAGTCCCCACCACACATTTAGTTTAGTTTAGCAGGTTGTCAGCTGTGTGTCTGCCCGGCATAACGACACTCTGTCTAACCGGTTTAACGATAGCGATTGCCCGATAAACATTGTGTGTATTTGTGCTACGTTAGAAGCTCTAGCATTGCAGGAGGCTTCTTGCTCACCGCCGCCACACACACGCAGTCCGTCAGCGCAACGTAACTTTAACGAGTGTCTGTGTGTGTGTGTTGGTGGTGAGTGTGAGGTTGTTGGTGGCGTTCTAGCTGTGAACGTAGGTGTAGCAGTGTGTGTACAGTTTATTTGTCAGTGAATAAATGCTATGAAACTACAACTCCTCCACTCCACTCAAGCGAGCCGGAGACTGGAGACGACTTCCTGTATCCTGCAACTCCGGCTCCGCCTCTTAAGGTGGGCTGTTAAGGTGGACCAGCTTTTCTCCTTAAAGAGACGAGCCGCTCCTCTGAGCCGCTCAGCTTTTGAGTTAATTATTAACATTTCTTTTAACCGTTTTAACCGATAGCATTAATCGATTAAAATGCTTAATGTCGGTTAACGGTTAATTATTAACATCCCTAATTACAATGATTTTGAATTAATTGGAATGTTTGTGCAATCTATTTCATATTAAACGAAGGTATTGGCAGTACCGCACCACAGTGCCCTCTGAAGTTCTAGTCATTGATTGTGAATTGTTCATAGCTTCAAACAATTTTTTCACATTGGCATTAACTTGACATTAGGACCAATAGGCTCAGAAATTATTTTGTGCCGACTGCCATTGGTTTCCTAAACAATGCCCTGTAATGTTGTATGTTGTAAGCTTTTGTATTTATTGCCTTTAATAGGCCATTTATTGTGTTTATTGTATTTGTTTGTTGACTGTGTGTTACTGCTGACTGTACAACAATTTGCCTCTAGGGGATAATAAAGTGTTCCTTGACCCTTGACTTCATGTGTGTGACAGCTTCCACAGCGCACCTGTAGTGGTTGTATGTTTGGAGGGGAAAGGGACCCATGTGGAGTTTTTAGGCTGTGCAACAGAATTGGTTAAAATGATAAACTTTTAGCTTATACCTTCCTCAACATGAGTATGTACTGGGGCTGGCTTAGCTCATCAACACCACACTACACTACACTAACACCTGACTACTCTCATGGCTCATACTCACTTGTTCCTCAGGACCTGCCAGGCCGCCTCGATGTCCGCATACAGGTTCTTCTCGGAGGGCTTGCCGGTGCTGACCCCGTAGCCGGAGTAATCGTAGGAGAACACGTTGCAGTTGATCCTGGAGCCGAGGCCGATGTAAAAGCTGCACATCTGGCCCAGGTCCACGGCGTTCCCGTGGGAGAAGAGCAGCGTGTACCGGCTGTTCGGGGCGCAGCGCACGAACATGCAGCCGACCCGGTTCCCCCGGCTGCTCCTGGTGCTGAACATCTCCACCGCGTCCAGCTCTCTCTGAGAGTACTGCCAGTCCGCCCGCTCACTCAGGTGTAGGCTGGTCGCCCCGTTAGCATCGCTGTGCACCGAGTAGGTGGGCTCCGGGGGGAGGAAGGCGAGCTTGGCCGCGATGCGGCTGGGACAGGGCGGACAGCAGAAGAGCCAGCACAGTTCACCCAGAGAAAAGCCATTCATCCTGGGGCCGTGCTCGGGCATGTGACAGGCCGGGCTGACCCGCTGAATTCACTTCTACTGACACACAAACAGACAGATATCTGCAGGTCTGAGCTCCTATTGATGTCCCATGAACAGACTTTAAGGAAGAGATGTGATGACCGGTCTCTGGGTCTCTAACAGCTAACGGTAGCTAGCGGTCTGCAGCTAGTTAGCGTTAGCTAGCTAACAGCTACACTAACACTGGATGGAGACTAGAGGAGAACTACAACACAACATTTACATGCATGTCTTTGTTCAGCACTAAACTATGCAGCGATGAGCCTCGATAGTACAGTTCCGCCCTTGAAACACACACACATATATATATATACTCGCTACACGTAGAGATTAGTTGCTAATGTCTAGTAAGAATGAGAACGGCCATTCCTTCAGACACAAGCCGGCCTTCCGGTTAATACCGGATATCCTGTTTGGCTTTTATTTTGGTGGTTAAAGTTTTTGTTTTTTTTAATGTCAATTTATTTATGTTGAGATAAATATATATATTATGAGAGAGAGAGAGAGACACTTCTGCTATGTGTTCTAGTTTTGATATAGTGTTAGGGGAGGGGTGATACTGTAAGATTAAATACATTTTTGTAAAGATTTATTTTATACAGTATACATATTTTATTCTGCTCCTTAAGTTAGATCTGGAACTATATAATATAGCACACGTTACTTGCTTGTAAGGTGAGTGATGATTAAGATTGTCGGACCGATATGAAGTAAGAAGTGATGTGCTACCTTTTTGGTTATGGGTGTTCAGTTGTCCTACGCTTGAGTTGAGACATTAAAGTGGATCCTGTTGCACTGACAAAGCTCGCCCCATGCTCTTGCTTTACCCACAGCCCTACAGTAGTTTAATAAATTAACAAGTACGTTTATAGTTAAGGCAACGAGAAGCCTGCCTTACAATACTAAGGATGCTCCAGGGCGTTATCGAGCCATGATTTCAGGCCACCCAAAAAATCCTGGACACAAAAATGGAGAAAAACAGTTTGACAGTCTAACTCAACAATTCAATACTATATACTGTAGTTCACAGTCTTTTCAGCACTTATTTTTTTAACATGTATAATGTGTTCAGAAAAAACTCTCTGATTTTACTTTACCCAGACTTTAACATTCAAGATTAACTTTATTGTCCCACAGAGGGGGAGATTTGTCCTGAGCTTTTCACCCATGCTACAGCCATAAAAGACAACATTCCACATACAAAAAAAACTACACATAATGGTGTTTAAGTTGGCAACCAGAAAAAGCAAACACGTCAACAATAGTAATAAAAGCAAAGGAAGTCCCTTTTTCCAAAATGTTCCTTATATAAAAACAAGGATCATCAAGTGGCCATCTCTAATCCGCCACTATTTAAAGCTTTACTGACACAGGGATAAATTAATTTTAAAATGTATTTAATCTCCTTACGACGGACTCTGAACAGCCTACCAGAGGGCAGTAGCTGGTACTCAGAGAGTAGAATGTGGGATAGGTCAGTAACTATTCTACTGGCTTGTCTTAGTGTGGCCTGTCGTAAGTAGACTGCAGGGACGTATGCTGTTTGACCCCTATAATCCTCCATGCAGTCTGCATCAGTCGGACCAGTTTGGACTTGAGCTGCACAGAGAGGTTACCAAACCAAGCTGTGATGCTGTATCGTAATCTGTAATGTAAGGCTGTCTAAGACATGCCTGATAAAAAAAAACACATTACACTTGAGGATTTTTGATGCTATCGCCAAGTTACATAAACAAACGCTATAAAGTGGACTTCAGAGTAAAGTATGCTTTGGGCCTTTATTTTCTTAGCAACCCTGTCTTTGAACGGTCTGAATGAGACAGCAGAGGAGGGGAGACAGGTGATCAGAGAGGGGAGAGGACGGGAGATGGAGAGACAGTCAGCTGCAGCTGGACTCAGTGTCTGTCGGAGGGCTCTTTCAGTGCCACTGTAGCCAGCGATGAGGTAACGTTACTGATCTCCGTTTCAGCGGCAGTTTATGAAATGGACTGTTTTGTCCTTTGTTTTAACATTGTAAAACTCATCTTTACATCCAGGAGCAATACAATAGTGTCCCCTCTTTTGTTTTCTTCTGTCCTGTGTCTCCTCAGTCTTCGTCTTTCATGCTCTCTATCTGTGTAACTCAGCCGAGCCGACTAACCTTGTGACGAACAGGCTAGAGTACTGCAACATGGCGGCGCTCTTGTCACAAAAAGATCAAACCTGTTCTTTTTTTCTTGTTAATGCTGACATTTGTCACGTTTGTTTTATAATAGTTCATTAGAGTGGAAATCCATTTAGTAAACCAGCTTAACTTGGTTGAACGTTTCATTTCCTCTTTAAGTACACACTTAGTTAAATTCCACCACTGTTATCCAAAGCCTGATATAGCGTACAACTCTGCCTTCAAGTTCCATTGTTGTCTTAAAACACATCAGTGAGTCACACTGCTGCACTGGGTTCCCTCATTACCATGAACACACCTTCCTGAGATTGACAACCAATCAACTATCCCTAATGAGAATCTTTGACCATGACAGCCGGCAATTCAGATGTAAGAGTAGAGTGGGGCATTTGGAGCAGAGCTAGTGCTTATAGAGTGTGTGTGTACGAGAGTTATGGCTAGAAAGGATCCGTCTTGTATTAAACTCTTGCGAGAGTTTGTATGTGTTCGCGAGAGTTTGTGATCATGGGTTTACCGGCAGGCAGCCTTGCCGTCATTGAGCAGGCCTGTATCTCTACACTTGTAGAGGTGTAAGGTTGCATTTGCAGCTCTGTGTGATATGTTAACATGCTTATTTGAATGCACTGTGTAATTTGTTTTAGATTTAAGTTCTAGTAATGTAATGAAGTCATGAATCAAGGTTAAGGTTATAATCTTAAAGGTCACCTATTATGCAAAATGCACTTTTCCATGTCTTTTAAAAATCAATATCTGTCCCTAGTGTGTCTACAGGTCACCATAGTATCATAAAAGACCATCCTCTCTCTTTTTCTCCTGCTTCATCTGTCCGAAAAGTGTGGGTAGCACTTCCTTACTTCGGTGACGTCGGTGAGGAATTTCATGCCATATAAGGGTTTCCTGTTAGAACAACGGTTAGAACCCTAGCTAGGTGACCCCGTCCACAGAGCGTCACTCCGTCCGCCTCGTAACTATAAGCAAAGTCTGCTCCTACTTCTGTTAGTCTGCAAGAACCAGCAGAACAGTCCTCATGTACTCCCATCATCTAAATATAACATGTTCTTTCACAAAGGCTTTATGTAATTACACTGTTTAAACAGGTGATATTTATATATTATATATATTTGATGTCATGCATGTAGAAGGATACAGGTAGTAAATAGTGACTGTAAGCAACACAACACATTTCAGTTTCACAGTCAAACTTTATTTGAGTAGACAGATGACAATATTAATTATTCACAGTGTTTTTAATTCCACCTTCAGTTATGTTGACATGGTACACGATAAAGTCTTTCAGCTACGGTGTGCTACAATAAGCTAGGGTAAGGTAGGGTTAGCTCCGGTGAGTGTAACGTTAACTGGTCTGTAGTCATGGTAACAGAGACAGCTCCTACAGTAAATAATATACCATTACTCCGATTACTTTACTACGTTTATCAGGTGTCTTTTACCAGAAATGATGAACTGAATACTGTTTCACATCTTCTATTTTCCACCCTGATGTTCCCCCCCGAGTTGCTCCGATTACAACGAGAACGTGACGTCATATTTACACAAGACGGATCCTTTCTAGCCACAAGTGAGTGGTGAAGCAAGAGAGAGAGAGCAGCGGCGACGGGAGCGAGTAACGTTGTCGACTCCGGCCCAAGCCGCTCTGGGCTACTGTAGAAACGCCGGCGCAACATGGCGAGTCCATGGGGAGGACCTGCTCCCTATGTAGATATGAACGGCTCATTCTAAGGTAAGGAAAACAAAAATAGTAGGATTATTGTATGCTTCTTATAAACATATTTGTTAATGCAAATTAGTTGTACATGAATGTCTTACAAACATATACACTATTCATCATACAGCAGGCAGTGCAGTCACAATGCACAATTACTATATTTCAGACAGTAACAGCAGAAGCATGCGTCCATTTCAAATCACCTGAGAGGCAGAGGAGGATCGGCTCCAGAGACACATCTCAGCGCCGCCACTACTAACCATATGGAAACAGGAGCCGGCTGCGTTTGTCATGGCCTGGAGGAGGGGAAGCCATCACTAGACAGTCTAATGTGTTCACATCTAACAGACTGCAGAGATTGAGTCTGTGCCAAGCTTCCAATACAAATACAGCAGAATAAAGTGTCAATCGCTCAACACCATATGTCTGATATTTGCAACAGATAGGGTAACGCTATGTTTTTTCCAAGCATATAAGTAGAATATATAGTCTGACACCTAACCTACGATGTCTCACTCTTCCAAAGGTATTCTGCACCAAAGTCTGGAACAAAGCCTCTGCAGTCTACAGATTCTAGGCCTGCCGGACACAATTTATTTGGGAGAAAACAAGACAATATGGGATCATGAACCTGCCAGCATGAAACATCTCAAGTCCAATTAAATTCAACCTTTCACCTCCGCCAGTGAATCATTTAAATGTGAAACTGTTTTTTTTTCTCTCTTTCTTGATTCCATCCATGCAAGTGTAGCTAAAAAGAAAATTATGCGTTGGCAAAAAAGGGTCACTCCTTCTTCCGTGTCATGATGAACACCAAGCAAAAGTCAACCCAGATCTTCCATGTCTTTGTTACTCGGTGAGAACAGGTGCTGATATTTAAAGAGAAACTTTAAAGGGACTGTTTGTAAGAATCAGAAATTGCTTGTTAACAGCAACACCTGTGGTCGTGAAGTCAACGAAAGTCAGCGTCCTGTTGCTCGCGCTTGTGCTCGCTCTACATAGACATGAATGAGCATCGCTCAAAACAGTGAGGCGACACACGTCAGCTAAAAGCACAATATCACTCTATATTTCAGCTGCTTGGCAGTAATGTTAGCTGACCAGACGAAGGTCTCTCCATGAATCACTGCTGATCCTAGTGTTGGCTTTTCCTGCCTCAGCCTCCCGACCGCGGCCGGAGGGAACAGGGGAGACGCCGGAGTTTTGGTCGGAGACGATAACGTTTCTCTCTGCGGAGCCCCGTCTCTTCACAAGACACGGGAAACCTCTGTTGGTCTGGAGGAGCTGCAGCAGTTATTTCTGCACAAACGTCCACTGTACATTCACTAGATATTCTCAGAGCTAAACTAACTCTGCTGCAGTGTGTAGTGAGAGCATGCACGTGAGAGTAGAGCGAGCTGAGCGAGTGAGAACGAGCGCGGTGTGTGAGTGAAGGCAAGCAGGCAGAGGAGCATAGTACAGCAGAGAACAGTCCCTTTAAAGGAGACATATCATCCACATTTTTAGGTTCATACTTGTATTTTGGGTTTCTACTAGAACATGTTAACATAATTAATTACATAATTTTTCTCATTCACCCTCTGTCTGAAACGTTCCGTCTTAGCGCCTGTCTCTTTAAGACCCCCTCCTGAAAAAGCCCAGTCTGCTCTGATTGGTTTGTGAGAAAAATATGGTGCACCTTGCAAAGGTAGTTCTCAAGCTTAAGCTGAATGGCTTGTTGCAGCCCACAAAAAACTGACCTGGTAGGCATTCCAGATACCGCAAATGTGCACAAGCACTGAAAAAGTGAGTTTTTCATGATATGTCCCTTTTAGAATATTTAGTGGATTATATGCGCAGTCACTTTGTTATACTATCAGTATTAGGGGTGTTAATAATTAACCCTTTAATCGACATTAAGCATTTTAACCGATAACGCTATTGGTTAAAACAGTTAAAAGATTTATTCATAATTAATTAAAAAGCTGAGCGACTCGTCACTTTAAGGAGAAAAGCTGGTCCACATTAACAGCCTACCTTAAGATTAGGTTAGCAAAACCCGTGGCGCAAATTAAGACCATTTATTCACCAACAAATAAACTGTATACACACTGCTACACCTACGTTCACAGCTAGAACGCCACCAACAACCTCACACTCACCGCCAACACACACACACGGTCTGTTGGAAACTCGCTAAAGTTACGAGCACGAAGCCTCCGGCAATGCTAGAGCTGCTAACGTAGCACAAATACACACTGTTTGTCGGTCACTCGCTAAAGTTACGCCGGGCAGACACACAGCTGACAACCTGCTAAACTAAACTAAATGTGTGGTGGAGACTTTTACTGGGAAAGTGGCTGCATGTCCGCGACACTGAACGCAGCATCGTAGCTGCTAAGTGAACGCTCGCGGACGGTGAACTGGGGACTCAGTTGTCTGTTGTGCTCCTACACTGCAGCTGGCGCACCGCTGCACGCGAGGCACAAAGATTTTGTCGGTTAACGGTTAATAATCGGCTAACAGGCATACCTAATCAGTACAGCAGGTTCCCATCATATATGGTGCTTATCACGACAGCAGTTCTTCACTTTTGTACAGTGAAAACCAAGCAATGCTGCATTCCAGACCAAAAACAAAAAAAGAATACAAGTGTTAAATCTTTCTTTAATAGTGATACTACTACTACTAATAATAATAATAATAATAATAATAATAATAATAATAATAATAATTATATTGGTTTAATCTGTATCAACTTTTCAAAAAAAGGCTATAAATTAAATTAAAAATGTAAGATAATAGAGCAGTCACATAAAAGAAATGATGAACAAAAAATTGTAAAAAAAAATTAATAGAAAAAGCGAGATAAGCCAAAATAGATCATTTAAAGACTCACTATATGTAAAACTGTTCTTGCTGCACTTATCTCTACAGAAAGGTCTTGGAGCCCTAACAGCAAGGACACCAAAAAGACAAACAAAAAAACCTGCACACTGCTGTCTTCCCAATTTCTATTTCCTTCTACACAAACTTGACAACTGTTCAACCACTAGTGGTCATCCTCAGGTAAAAAGGTTGGTTTACAATTTGAATATTCTTGCTTTAATTAAAAATGAAATCCTTGAACATTAGACAAGTCCTTTAACAGTGTCGGTTCTATTCCTCATTTAATTTTTTTTATTTTTTTTTAGGGCACAGTGCAACAACCCTGGGATTTAATATTTCATTTTATGTAAATATTTCTTGTGTCCACTGTAATGGTGTATCCTGTTAATATTATAATATTAGACTGCACCCCTGCACTATGAATTGTTTTATTGAGGTGATCTAAGGAGAGCTCATTAACAAGACTACATTTTGTAGTACAATGAGTATGGAGTGTAGATATATTTTATCTTCACGTGATTTAAGACTCTGATAACAGTGTGAAGTGGCATGGTATTTTTTTCACTTTTATTTGTAGATAAGTACGGAGCTCCCCGAAGGGTCACGGTGGGATTTTTTTTTTTTCTGAACTACTTTTGTGTTCCCTTGCAATAAGTTCTCCTTTCCTTCACCACATCTTTGCGTTACCTCACAATAAATTTTGCGTTTCCTCGCAACAATGTTATATTCCCCCGATCCATAGGAACAGATAGTGTGTTGGTCCAGTCCAGCTCTACTGCACTTTGCAGATACTACAGAAAGGAGAGACGATGTGTCACTTTACATGATGTATTTATTGCTCATTACTAGGGATGTGCATTCCAAGCAAAAATACCATTTGAAAATCACTGGGTATTATTTGATTATTATTAGAATAATACCCCCCACGCACACACACACATATCCCCCCGCAGCAGCTGCTCTGCGGGGAGAGACAGACAGTGGGGAAAACGACATGTAGTGTCGGCACATTTTCCCATCTAACACTATGGATTAAGAGTTTATTTCGACCATATTGTTGGAACAGTGGAAGAGGCCGGTGGAAAGACAAGTTTTATTTTGTTTCTGTCGGGTTTGAATGACGATATGCTCAGGTGCTGTATCACCTGATCTACCTGCTGAAACTACTAGGAGTGTGGCACCGCTTGCACGCAGACACGACGTCGGGGTTCACTCGTGGCAGTGCAGGGCGTCTGCCCGGGGAGGGTGGTCCGGTGTCAACGGGCCTGGCATGCCATTCGGAACCTTAAACCAAGTGCGGCGCGGCGGCCAAACCTGGTCGCCTGCCGTGCACCCCCGGGTACCCAACTCTCCTCCCTCCTTCGGAGGGAGCACAGGGGTTTGTGGAAGCGGCACACACACACATACACACCCCTGCGCTCACAGAAAAGAGCCGAATTGAACATACCACACAAGTTTTACCGGTAGTAACGTTACTACCAGGCAGCACCTGCAACGGTTAATACAAGGGAAATATATTTTTTTTAAGATGGGACGAATAGTCACATAAATTATTCAATTTGTTTATAAATAACGACTTAGAAAAATCGAAAATCAGAACTCATCCCTGCTCATTACTCCTTTCGAAAGGAGGTCGGGGTGGATGGGTGGGTCAAAAAACACAGGACTTTTGCCCAGGAGACCGGTGTTTGTGTCCGGTGTGAAACCACAAGTCAAAGTTGATTTATTTGGCATGTAACTTCCGTACTTGAGCTACGACACTTTCAGAGTCATTTTAACCCAAACCACGATCTTTTCTCAAAGCTAACTGAGTAGTTATTGTCAAGGAACTTCCATTCTTAAGTTACGGCAATTCCGGTGTAATTTTAACACAAACCCTGATCTTTTCCTAAACCTAACTAAGTAGTTTTGTTGCCTAAGCCTAACCAAGTCGATCTATTCCTAAACCTAACCAAGTAGTTTTATTTTGAAAAGACTGGAGTGGAAATTGACACGTGTTGTTGAAAGTCGTGTCGAGCGTCATGAAAAAAAAAGAGGGGAAATTCGTATCTATGTACATGAATCAAGTAGATTGAATTTCGTGACTATTTCACAAACCGCCGTGAGACTGTGTTGTATATTCGCATGGTTAATCACTGATACAAATCTCTAGTGGCCGTAGTAATTATGACGGGAGCAAAGGACGAAGTCAGGTGACGCAGTATAAAGAGTGACAAAGTCCATTTGGGATGGTCGGGGGCGATGGATGGGACAAACAAACACAAGACTGTTGAATTATTTTACAAACAAATAAATACTGTATAGAGCAGGAGTGCCCACACTTTTTCAGCATGCGAGCTACTTATAAAATGAACAAGTCAAAATGATCTACCTACTATAAAAATGCAAAACATATATTTATTTATAAATATATTGAGTATTCTTTATATGTACAATATATGTTGGTGTACCTTGCATAACTGCATGAACCCATATTGTACAATATAACTCTGTACATTTTTGTCATTACCTTACTCTGATGACTTGCACTGAATGGAATCAGCCAGGGATGCATAGTCCGGACAGTAGCTGCTGATAGCCAGCCTCAAGCACACTTCCAAATGATCATCAGTCAAGGTGGAACGGTATTTGGACTTAATAATCTTCATGTGGGAAAAGGCTGACTCGCATAAATAAGTGGAGCCGAATAATGCAGTCAAGGAGGTAGCACATTTCCTCATGTTGGGGTACTTTTCCTCTGTGAGTAAGTTCCAGAACTGTCCATGAGCCCTGGACTTAAGCTGAATGTCAGCTTGTAGTGTCAAAATCTCATCCTCCACTCCAGATGAGTTCAGGTGAAACAGTGTTGCAATTTGTTGGCTGACTTCTATTTAAAAAAATATATATATATATTTTTATTTTATTTTTTTAATGCCATGCGATCTACCCACACTACCTTTGCGATCGACCGGTAGATCGCGATCGACGTATTGGGCACCCCTGGTATAGAGTAAAAAACATGAGGCTGCATCCCGTCTTCTGTCTCAGTCCGGCCACAGCACCTTAACAACATCATAGACGATGTTCTTCTTGGACAATACTGCAAATACAGTGCAGGAAGGAATATAGTTCCCAATCTCATATGAAACATACTTTCTGTTTACAGTACTAAGGTCCACTAGCAATACTATATTACAGTATTGCCAGTATTACTACTGCATTGATATGCATAACATACACATTGTTTCAGCTTCTCATTTATGATTCATTTACATTCCTAACACAGAGTGAGTGCAAACAAAGGCATATTGTTCATTTCAGTACATACTGTAGGATTGTCACATGAAATGAATGCAAACCAATGGTGGCAGGAATAATGTGTTGAAAGCAAACAGATAAATAATGTTGATAAATTGTGAATAAAGACCTTAGCACTAGTGATGCAGTGATACTGCTTTTTATCAGACCGAGTACAAGTACAAGTACTTACATTTGGGTACTCGCCGATACCGAGTACCGATACGAGTACTTCTCTGTGCCAAAAGACCCTCGTTAACATCCAGCTGGAGGGTGTGAGCGACACACGGCAGGCTGGGGAGTCCCGCATACGTCGGCTTGGAAAGGCTTGGGGCAAAGGTGGCTCGCGGCCACAGCTTTACAGCGCTCCCTGTCCGTGCCTCGCTGCACCGTGACGGGACCCGGTGCGACTGTCGACCGGGGCGGACTGTCCTCAGTGCACCCCAACCGCGTCATGCCGCCAGGGCGTGGTTCGGCCCACGTGAAAGGCGGCAGGGGCCTGCGGCGATGTTGGCATGTGACCAAGGAGTCTAACGCCAGCGCGAGTCAGAGGGTGCACGCAAAACCCCATGGCCCAATGAAAGTGAGCGCCGGCTGAGGTGGGCTTCCAGCCCAGCGGGGTCGGGCGCACCACCGGCCCGTCTCGCCCGCACCGTCGGGGAGATGGAGTGAAAGTAAAGTGGTATCGGTGCCGTGGTATCGGTGCCGTTGTATCGGAGCCGTTTTGAGAGTACGAGTACATGAGCACAGTATCGGTATCGGTGCATCCCTACTTAGCACACTATATCTTGGTTGGGAAACAGCAGGCAAAAGCATTTCACTCTAACATGTAGCTCATGATATTTTTATCTGTTGCTTCCTAGAATCAGACTCAACTGTTCTGTGCGTTTCCTTTGTTATTCTTAAGGATGTTTTTTGTTCTCAGCCCTGTCTTGAACCACAGATCATGATCTCACTGAGTCTGACTGATTAAATAAAGGCTGAAATCAAGAGAAACATTCACCATATCAAATATCTGCCTGAGCAGTCATTTTGGAGCCACATACTTGATCTAACACAATATTTTCACATGGCAGCACTTGAATGCAGGTTCCTCGCTCCCAGACATAGCAGTGGTAGTTGTGACTCGGGAGATTTAATCTGCAATTCAAACGAGCAGCGAGAATCAAAGCGAGCTGAATATACTGAACATAAGCAGAATATATTTACATTCCTCTAACCCGTCCTCTCGATTCTGGAGGTGAAGTCTCAGCAGTCCTGTGTCACAGCTGAAGGATTTCATTACAATCAGTGTTTCAGTCCTCCTGCATGAACAAATACATTAAAGCCAACTTCAGGATTCCACAGTTATGTGGATACAAATATGACTCTGCCACAACGATCATCAGAGTGAAATGTGTTTTCAGTTTGTCTTTCATTTCAACAAATTAGCAGAAGAGCCTGTAGGGAACGGTACTTGCACGAGTGCAGAGTTAATTTTAGGCTTGCAATTAAAAACATAATGCAGTAGGTGTTAAGATTGCCACGTCTCCTAATGAGAGCCGTAATTTACTCTCCAACCAGAAGAGAATGTATGCTTGGAAGAATATAATGTATGCGTATGAGAAACAGTATATAGAGGCAATGGGTCATTTTCCTCACCTGCTAGCAGCAGAAAAACAGTGTGTTTGAGGGGTAGCCTACTGAGTAATTTACTGAGAAATGATCTACTAATTATCTACTATTATCTACAATTTAAGGTCAATGACTGATAGAATAGTTTTAAAACGGTGTTTTAATTGTAATTGGCTCAAGAGGCTGCTATGTGGGGGTAGTCCAGGCAGCAACCTCCGGGTCTAAAAAGTGAAGCCAATGCAGAAGTGCCCTAAACTTGCATTCTTTCTAATAACCAGCAGGGGGCGACTCCTCTGGTTGCTAAATGAAGTCAGATTGTATAGACTTGATTTATTACCTCAGTAAACATTGTAAACATGAGTTTATGGTCTCAATCGCTAGTTTCAAGTCTTCTTCAATACAGCATGATGTTCATTTAGTATATTATGGTCCCTTAATACCGGATCAATTTCAGAAATTGTTGTCCCCATTAGTCACTGAGGGCGTATTCGCACCCGCCTTGTTTAGTTCAGTTGAATGAAACCCTGGAGCGTTTACCCTATTGGTGCGGTTCGTTTGGGCAGGTGTGAACGCAGCAATCGCACTCGGGTGCAGCACCAAAACAAGTGAATCGAGAACTCCTTGAATGGGTGGTCTCTGTTCACTTCCAAACGAACTGCGGTATGGTATAGTACGCTTCGTTTGTGGTGAGAACATGATTCGACCCCGATCTGGCCCAACTGGATAAAGCATTGCGTCTTTTTGGATTAAACCAGCGCTGTGCATGTCAACATTACTACAAAAGAGCCAACGCTTGCCCTCCTTATTCACATCAGTACTGAACAGGTGTAACATCAGGCTGTGTTGAAGACCACGGGCATACCTGATGGATCTTCGGAAAAATTTTCGGCCGATTAGCATGTCACAGTTTAGGAGGGTTAATGCACGCCTCCTCCTCCGTACATCTTGATATGCGCCTTCTGCGACTCCTCTGCATCTCTGCATCAATACATTGTTTTCCAGTCACAGCCGCGCCTCATTTTCAAACTGTATCGTTTGCCTTGAGTGAAAAATTGCTACAGGGTAAAAAAAAGAGATGACCAGAACCAAGATCAAGCCGCGTAGTTGTCCCTCCATTGTTGAGTTCTGGAAATTCTGACCAATTAGAGAGCAGTTTCTTTGCGCACCAAAATGATTGGTCCGCTTTTAAATGCTGCCGTGTGAACACAAACCAAACTCGAGGCAATATGCAGCATGGTAACAATTTGGTCCCTGATTCAGACCAGAGCAAACCAACTACAGGTGGGAAAACGCCCTTAGACACAACAACATGGGGAAATAGGGTCCATGTTGAAAAATACCTAAATGACCCTTTAACCAAAGTCCATTTGTTGCCTCGACCTAACCACAGATGGGACTCAGGATGTGAGCCCTGAGGCCTGTACTATGAAGCAGGATTTTCCTTCCTACGACGGTGGTTCACTTCTTACCGGGCTAGATCGCCATGGTAATTTATGCTGAACTGTGTCACTGTTAGTCTGGATTATGTGTTTAACTTCATCGTATGTGTCTAATATTATAGTTTGCTCTTGGTTTGTAAAACATGCCGTTCTGCTGACAGTAGACTTGTCCATGTCTGTGATTGGTCAGATGCTGTACACATGCACCCTTTCATGTGAACGCGCTCATACCCAGATATAGAAACCCTGGGTTGATTTTCCGAGTTGATAACCACCGTCGTAGGACCGTCTGGCGGGATCTCGTTTGTTAGGGTTAGTTAAGCCAGATAAGGAGAAGATACTCTGGGTATGTTGAACTCGCTTCGTAGTACAGACCGCTGGTCTCCTGCACTTTGAATGTTCTCAATGCATATTTTCATATTACTGCATCATTTCCTGCTTTTATAGTCTTTTAGATTTCTATATGCATTTCCAGCACTCATAATCCATCACATCACATCACAACCAAGCTGTCAACAGTTTTCACTGGAACTAATGTCTGCAGAAGAAATTGTCCCTGTACAACAGTTGACTGTGAAGTCTGTGGATTATACAGAGGAAACTTATTTCTGCAGAGAGATGTTTTTATTACTTATTTGTTTACTTCCTTACACACACACACACACACACACACACACACACACACACACACCCTTCCCTCTGTTCTATTAGCGTGGAGACAGAAACATCCTACATATGTACAAAACTATGTGCATAGATACCACCAGAGGTTAGTGAGATATATTTTCTTTTTCTTTTGGTAATTTGAGTGAAGGGACCCTTTAAAGTGGTTGATATTAATTTTCTAGAATGGATGAACACCAATGGCTGCTTGGAAGGCAAGGAAGTAAACTCGGAAAAAAAAGTTTGGAAACTTGTGTTTGGTGGATTATTTCTCTGTTGTTCCAATGCTAATAGTCATTGTATTTTACATGGTTGGAAAGCCTGTTTATTTACCTTCGCAATGATGTCCAACTTGTAAGGATCATGTATTTGTGGGATGAGCAGCACAACTGATTATGTGGGTAGCACCCAAGAAAAATTTGCCAAAATGCTCTGCCAATGGTAAACAGTGTATTCTCCTGTTGGTATTGACTCTTGTTTTGAGTTGTTTGGTGGATTGGATGATTGAACTCTCTATCAGTAACAGGGAACAAACAAAACATATTGGCTATTTGACACTTTATTCATTTAATACACCACCAGGAGCCTCAGTAGCGGTGGAAGATCCATACGCAGCCACAACAGCCTGGCACCTCCTCCTCATGCTGGTCATCAACCTGGTCACACATTGCTGTGGGATGGCGTTCCATTCCTCAACTAGGATTCGTTGCAGGTCAGCCAGCGTGGTAAGGATCATGCATTTGTGGGATGAGCAGCACAGCTGATTATGTGGGTAGCGCCCAAGTGAAATTTGCCAAAATTCTCTGCCAATGCTAAACAGTGTATTCTCCTGCTATGCTGATTGTTGCACTGATCGAGTAACAGCTATACATGTATATATCTAAACTCCATGGTATACACTTTAGGAAATGCTTAGGATACGTTATATTGTTTACAGTGGGGCTAAAATATGAAAACACACTGGTATCGTCCTTGAAGGTGTTTCAATGTTGTTTACCTCCGTCATCATGTCAGCAGCTGTGTGACAGGAAACCCTGTATTTCCCAGCTCCCCTCTCGAACCTGATGACTGATTTCCCATCACACAGTCTACAACAATGTGAGAGGAAATTAGCTTTTTATTACTATAACCCCAGCCTCCAGTATTGGCATAATAAGATGAAAGTGAAGTTAGCTATACTCTGCAGAGCAGCTTTACATAAATGGCAGCTCAGCACTCTGCAGCTTATGATCACTATAGAGCAAGGATCACTGGCTGTTTTTGTTCACAGCAGTCACACGCATAATGTTTCTTCGTCATCAGAGTGGGTTAGATCAACAGCAGGGGAAGGGACAAATATACTTGACTCACTGTGCCGGGAAGACGAGCAGTGAAACCTCTCGTCTGCGTCAGACACTGACAATGAGAGGGCTTTTGTAAAGCTGTTGTAAAACTAATGAGTTTATTTCAGCAGAAAACAGTAAGGATCCATTCTGAGGGACTCAAATGTCAAAGGTTCCTACGTCAAAGAATCCAACACCCTGCAAAGATGTGTAGTTAATGCTGTTCTACAAGGATGTGTGTGCGTGTGTGTGTGTGTGTGTGTGTGTAAAGGGGGGCAGGTCTGCTGTGTTTTCTCCAACCCTTCTTACCTTTGTTTTTACATCTATATTTTCAAATTGTACTGAGATGATAAGTTTTAAGATTTTAAGATTTTGAGGTTTGTATTAGTATTAACGCATTACAACCAGGTATAATCAATCAATAACAACTATGGATTACATGGCTACTTGTCTGTGAAATAAAACTAATATGAACCCACAGAGAATTATCAACTAGTGATTATCACCTAGTCTGATGAACCTGGTTTCCAGCAGCAACAGTTAGCTCTGCCCCACCATGTTTTCACTTTGATTTTCCCGTGGCTAGACCACAGCAAAGCAGCCTTATAAACGCAAAAGACTGTCACAGAATGAGTGATATACAGTACACCATTGGTGGAGGTGAGTGATGAAGTTACACCAATAGTTGAAATGAGTTATGAAGTTACACCATTGGTCAAAGTGAGTGATGAAGTTACACCATTGGTCAAAGTGAGTGATGAAGTTACACCGTTGGTTGAAGTGAGTGATGAAGTTACCCCAATGGTTAAAGTGAGTGATGAAGTTACACCCCTCTGTCACTCCCTTGACCCGTCCCTCCTGATTACACCACGCCTGATGGAGCTCTGTGTGACCTCTCCTTTCTCTCCTCTCCTGACAGTCCTCTTTCGTTTCCTTGGCTCTGTCCATCATTTCAATCCTTTATGTCTTTCTCTTCAACCACTTAGGACACTTTGTTGGTTTAACTTGCTTTGCATGTGTCTACATCCTCTTCGTATTTCCGTCTAACTATTCTTTAAATTCCGGGTAAAGCAAAAGTAAATATGTATTCTGAGATTGTCACACCACAGAAAATGTGTGATTAACCAAGGTGCAGTAAAGGGCACAGAATAAGGCAGAGCAGACTGCAAACAAGTTGCATGACAAGGGAGGCTCCAACTAATCATTGTACCAGACCTCCAGTCTATGTGGGGATTGTGCTGCACTAGCCAGGGATGACCGAGAACTACAGGAACATATGGGGAGTTGATTACAAGACAACTGAGCTTCAGGGCTGATGTGGTTGGTAAATCAGCTGACGTTAGCTTTCCTTTTGTAAATTACTTTTTCAGCTGATGTCTACGAAGCACCATTGCTACATCCATGCTGTGTAGCTCAGTTACAGCTAGCTGGCTAACCTTAGCTTGCTCGCCCGCTTTTCTTGTCACATTCAAAATACTTTCATAGTGGATATAGTATATGGCTAACGTTAGCTTGCTTATGTGTGTATTGTGACAAAAGGTGTAGCCCATAACTAATATAAAAAAATAAACCCATAAATAAAAAAAGTGCAAAATGAAGCCAGGCCAAAGGGGAGATGATACACCTGAACTCATGTAATTTCATAATGCAAACTCTGATTAATCCCAGATTTGGTGTGAGAGTGGGAAGGGGGTTCCTCTACATGTGTGTAAAACAGAATGTAAATATCTTGATGCATTGAGGAAATACAGTACTACAAACACAAAAGTGCAATGAGCGGAAGTATCAAATTTGAAGGTCTATGATGAATGTATTCATTTACTTTTAGGTAACTTTGGCTGGGATTGTCCTAGAAACACCAATCAGGGTTTGCTGGAATGGTATGACTGTGCTGAATCCAGCAATATATGATATGTAACTGTAGCAGGTATGGTCAGTAATCTATATTAAGAAATGTATGACGTGTTCCAAGCATGAAATGGGGGTAAAAGGGGTGGGTATATTAAATATTATATCTTTATGAAATAATGTATAAATTGTCTGTCCCCTTGAAATAATTGATACACCATCTTCAACAAAGATATTGTCACTTTAAAGAATATACTTTGAGCTTGAATGTCAGAGGGTAGCCAAGGTCAATTGATTTGATGCTCTACTATTTGATCAACTATAAACGACTCAGCACTTTCAAATGCTAATTGGACCCATCACCATGAACCACAGTCTTCATGGGTATCTTCTTGAAATGTCCGAGGTAAGTCTTTGAAAATATTATATTATGTGAAAAAACTTATTTAACTTAGCCTAAAAAAACTGAGTAGCTGCTAGCTCACAAGCACTAAGAATATTGCTAACTGACAATACTTACTTCTTATAAACCTAGCATAACCCATATAGGCTAATATAAACTATTGCAGTGTGTTCCAATCCACGTACTTCCAGAAGTACACTTCAATGTAGTGCACTTTGTGCACTCTGTACTCACTTGAGTAGTGCGTAAATTTCAGCGGGGTAGGGTCGTCTCAAATCGGCGGCGCACTGACCGGAAATGACGTTCGCAACATTTGACCACGGCTCGCTACCCGCCAAAATATCTTCTGAAAAAAAAATTAAAGCAGAGTGGAAATTACGTTTCCAACGTCGTCACCTACGCCTACGATGTGTCCTCCTGCTGGCTAAAAATGCACCGGTATGTTTACGTATTGTATTGTTTTATTCTGTTATCTACGTATGTTTGAATAGTGGTCGCGGCTCCGCCCCTTCCGCTACGTAGCCAAGATGGCGACAATTGAGTGTGGAAAGTGTCCAGCGTTCCACACTCAACAATCTGACCGTTTTGAGTACAACATCCAGTACTTTGAGTGCACTGCATTTTGCCGTACTTCCCAGTGTGAACGCACTTATGCACTCAAAGTAGTAAGTGTAAGTACAGAAGTACGCGGATTGGAACACACTGTTACTGTGTTCAATATTTTATTAACCCTCCTAAGCTGTTAGCTCGTTAGCGTTACAACAGGCTTTTTTTTGTAATATTGCAAACCGACTCCATACTTTAGCTACTCAAATCTAGCATAATCCATTTATTATAATCTATTACTATGTTAGATCTTTTTATTAACCCTCCTGTTATGTTCGTTTCATGCTACCTTTGTGTTCCCGGTCAAAATTGAGCTAACCGCAGCTAAGCTGTTAACTCATTAGCACTAAGGCATGCTTTTTTTTAGGAGCATTGCTAACTGGCTTCATACTTAAACTGCTTATCCATATAGTATCATTTATTATTGTGTTGGATCAAATTGTTAAACCTCCTGCTGTGTTTGTTTCATACAAGCTACCTTTGTGTTCCCGAACCGACTCTATTATAGCTGCTTATGAATCTACCATCATCCTTATATTATAATCTATTACTGTTTTAGATGTTTTTATTAACTTAATTTCTATTGATTATCATAAGATTTGCATTTACATGTGGAGGTTATGGCCTGTATTGTGTCCACAAAGTCTATTATGGAGAATGTTTTCTTTTTTTACTGTTACTGTTAGAGTTGCTTATTTTCCTGTATCTGAAGATACATTTCCTGAAACCTTTTGTTTTTCTTATCAACCAGTAAGCTACTGGGATGATGGAGAGGGACCCACAGGCATTGGTTCCAAATCTTTGTATTATCTGTGGAAAACTGTTACAAAAATCGAAGAAACAAGATCCCTATGTCAAGAATCCCGAGGTAGCAGGCCTTCGAAGAATACTAAATGTTGCCGAACAGAGAAGAGATGATGTCCAGAAAACTCTGCTTCCACATAGAGAGGCCATACTCTCCTTAAAAATAAAAGTGTCGACTTCCGGTGACGCCATGCTTGATGCAGCAGCCTAAACGTTGAGCTCCGTCCGTCTAACTAATAATTCCTAACAAAATCAATAGAAACTCGGCAAAACCACTCAAATTTATCATGGCATCATCGCTCAGATCAAGTAAACAGGAGAACTTGAAGGATACAAATTAAAAGCAACAACTTCGTGGCTAATGCTAGCACACCAGAATCCAAAATATTAGCTGAGCTGGAGAATCTACGGAAAGAAAATCTACAAGGACACAGCCAGACCAGGCTGTCGCTGACATAGATAGAGTCATCCATGCAAGAACTGAAAGGCAAAATGACAAAACTCGAGAAAAGAACTACGGAGGTGGAGGGCCGAATCAGCGCCAAGGAGGACCCCGAGAGGAGGCACGAGAGAGCCATCCGGTACCTGCTGCAAAGAGAGGTGGACCTGACGGCCCGATGTGAAGACCTACAGAACAGGTCAAGGCGTAATAACTTGAGAATCTACCAAGTACCCCAAGGGAGCGAAGGAAATGATGTGAAGATGTCTGTGAAAGATCTGATTCAATCAGTCCTCCAACCGATGCATGGAGTGAACCTACGAATAGAGCGAGCCCACCGATCTCTGACAGCTAAACCGAGGAATCCCAATGCCGCTACGAGGTCCCTAATTGTTAAGTTTATGGACTACTCCGTGAAAGATGCGGTTATAAGACAAGCCTGGAGTCAAAGACGGGTCCTCTACAAAGCCAACCCAATATATTTTGACCACGACTACTCACCAGAGTTACAAAGAAAGAGAGCGCAGGTGCGGGGCGTAATTAAACAACTAAAGCAGAAAAACATCACAGCCAGATGTGTTTATGCGGTGCAGCTAGGGATGCTCACCGAGTCTGGTGAGAAGATTTACCAGACGTTCACAGACGCTGTCCCGGCACTCCAGGTGCTGAATATCCAGGTACAGGTGGACGAGCGAGAGCAGATGGAGAGGGAGCTGTCCTACAACAGGTGGAGCAGCGCGGGAGGGAGACGGAGAAAAGACCCAGCGGTGCTATCGAGCACGGATGTCAAGGCTTTCTTCAATGGAGCTGAGTGACCTCCGCATACGCCAAGTTTTACTTTGTGGAGTTAATAACAATCAAAGTTAGGACGACAACTGTAAGTTTTTCTATGGACGGAACTTAATTATGAGCCGCGAGTACACTCGCACACTGAGCAGCGACCGATCTGCGAGCAGGTCGACAGCTGCAGCCCGACACTGTGTGTCCCCCCCCCCCCGGAGGAGCAGTCACCATCCTCTGCCCAGGCTAAACCGGGATCTGGTTTCTGCTAAGGTGAGGCCCAGTCTCAAGGCGGTTTTGTTTTGTGATGATTAATTGCCTGTTAATTTGTATTAATGGCAATAAAGTAAAAAAAAAAAAAAAATCAAAGTGTCATATCATGTATCCTGCAGAGCAAACTACTCCAGTAAGACTAACATCAATGAACAGCAAGTTACATCTGTCCAAAGGGAAAGCCTGTTTAAACCAGTCTCATCAAGAAGACTAAGAAGGGAAGATACAACATCTTTCAATATACGGAGAGACTGTTTCATTTGTGGTAAGGATTGTCTGACACCTATCACAACAGGTACAGGAAAGTGTACCAGAGACAAGGTCCTTAATGCAGCATCAGAAAGATTTGATGAAGTCATACATCATTACTTTCATACCCAGATCTCTAAGTTTATGATGCCAAATACCATAGAAGATGTCCTGCACACTACAGTTATGCTAGAAACACAACAGCAGCCAGGCACACAAATGAAGCTGTAAAACAGATCAAAGTCTATGAAAAGGGGGCGCCTGGGTTAGCTCAGTTGGTAGAGCGGGCGTCCATGTATTAAGGCTTGGTCCTGACCGCGGCGGCCCGGGTTCGAATCCGGCCTGTGGCCCTTTCCGCATCCACTCTCTCTCTCCCCCCTTTCAAGACTCTATCCACTGTCCTGTCAATAAAAATGGAAAATGCCCCCAAAAAAATAACTTTAAAAAAAAGAAAAAAAAAGAAAAAAGTCTATGAAAAGGTCTTCACGGAGCTTACTGAACACATCAACAACATTTTTTTGTCAGAAGACATGAAAGTCACAACTCTTCTCTCTTTGACTGATAACTAAACTGACCTACTGAAGAAAGTTTGTGAGGACCAAGATGATGCAAATGACCAAGATCATAGCTATAAATCCTGGAAGTTGAAAGAAAAGCTCTTTCAGCATTACAATGACAGGTTGGTATTTGTTGAGCGTGCTGGAAAATCCGACTTGCTGTGCTCTGGGAATATGTCCATTGGTCACGCATTAAGAGAAGATGCACGACTTGGAGAAAATAACACGGCCGATGACTGTGAGACAACACTCCCACAGACACTTCAATGTCATTCTGATTCACAGATCTTACACAAGGCCGCAGAAATATTGAGGAGAAGTGTGGAGAAAGTTGAAAACGAACGTCAGTTCTATGTTAGCAGTGATCAGCTTTCTCGTCTCCTATGTAGCAAATATGCACCTGACCTTCTGTATGACTTTGTGAATTGGTGTGTTGATTCAAGAGCTCATAGAAACCACCAAACATGTGTTGAGGAACCATCTTTGAAAGAAAACCTTTGTGTAATCACAATCTGCCACAGTCTCATTGCACAATACCGCCACATTCAAACGCCAGTCACTCTGGGACTTGCAATTCTGATTCAATACGAGTTTGGAAGCAGAACACTAATCAATGAGCTCAGTGTAATGGGCCACTGTGTGTCTTATGATGAGGTTAGACACTTTATCACATCAGTGGCAGCAGACCAGATGTCAAGGGCTGAAAGCAGTGTCTACATGCCTAATGGTCTCGAATGTGTCTGTACATGGGTTTGTTGATGTTGATGCAGCCTTAGACAACATTGACCAAAACCAAGACATACTGTAACTGAGTTACATGGCACGGATCTGGTGTTAGTTACTTCGTAGCGTCAGCTGATAAAGTGATTTTCAAACGGAAAGCCAGCTGATTTACCAGCCAGACCAGCAAGGGGAGTCTGGGTTGAACTTATCCACTCAGATAGCATTTGCAGTCGACAACGTTAGCGTCCAAACAAGGCCACCAGCCAGCTTAGCTGCAGCTGAGCCACACAGCATGGGACTGACGTGGGTATCACTAACCACTATGCACTGTCACTGAGTGAGTACAAAAGAATTTCACTCACTTTTAGACCTGTGTAAATGTGATGTAGTCTACAGTAAACAGTGATTTGATGGTATTTGATTTTTGACATTGAATTGTGTGAATTTGTGTTGGTAGTTCAGCCTTGTGGAGCGTTATTGTTCAAAAGATCCTGTACATGGAATTGACTGGACAATGTGTTGTCTTCCCTGTCATAGTTTTTCACACAATGTGGCAATAGTAATATTACAGCACTGTTATGAATATGATGCCCCTATATGACAGGATTGCGCAACAGTGATAAGTGCAATGAAGTTGTATTGTTTTATGATTGTTGAAAAATGTCCTTTGCTCTACAGATCAACTTCAGATGTGGAGTCTTTTCAGAACCATGTTCTGATGTATGTTGGCAAGCGGTTTCCCTTCTCTCCTCTAATGTATGAAGTACGGACCGTCCTCGCTGCACTGGACTACAACCATTACAACCACCGGCCACGTTGCACATCAACCAGAAAGTGCGAAGTTGTGTAAATCATACTTTTAAAGTTATTTTGAAAACGTTATTATTTATTGTTTGTTTGCCTGAGGAAATCTGAGGAGATTTCAATAACTTCACTAGAGAATGATGCCACCACTGAAGTGATAGTGGCTTGTTGCAATTTCTCACTAAAAGAATGGAAAAACACAGTATGTTGTGACTGTCAGCTGATATGAAATTGTTGTCTTTCAGACCAAAAAAATAATCTTTATCAAGAAGTCCAAACGTTACCGTGTCACCACAGTGAAAGTTGCCCCTGAGTTCCCTCAGCTGCAGAGTAACATCTTGGGAAAACGTTTGAACGCTGCGGGGGGGGGGGGGTGGGACTCCCAAGACAGAGAAGTCTGAGGCCAGATAACCCACGGACTCTTGGTTTTCTTCCTGGAATTGTGCCCCCACCAACAGCTGAACCGGCCCAAATCCACAGAGGAGAGGTATGTCAAACACCTGCACACAGTCCTATCTGATCTATCACAAGGAGCCACTGTGTTTGATTATTACCTCCGCCAAGACAGAAGGCCTAGGAAGGAGGTTATGTTTTCACCGGCGTTGGTTTGTTTGTTCGTTTGTTCGTTTGGAGGATTACTCCAAAAGTCCGCGATGGATTTATATGAATTTTTTTTGAGGGGTGGGGTGTGGCACAATGAACAATCCATTAGATTTTGGTGGCGATCCGGATCGGGAACATTTTTTAATAACTCCGCTCAGCCTGTGCATTAACACCACAGGCTTTAAGACATGCGCAGTGTAACTGATGCCGCGTTCATGGCGCGTCACCCTGCCTCTTTCCTTCTGCCTGCAGAGAGAGGGACAGAGAGAGAGCGGGGGTTGGAGGAAGAGGGGGGGAGGGGGGGGGGGGGGGGCACCTGTAGATTCAGCGTTTTTTCACATTAAACTCTGTGAAATTACAGTTGAGTTGGACCAAAGCACACTTGGTGATTGTTGGAAAGAGTAACGACGACGGTTTAGGAGAGTATTACTTTGTTTCTGTCCAGTTTGAATGAAGTGTTTTACGATGCTCTGCTACGTACAGCTGATCTCATCATAAACAAAAATACACATGGATGATGGCGCAAGCTGAACGGAGAGGAGGGGAGGGGAGTTCTGCGCTCTCCGAGTGCCATTCTAGTTGTTCATGCAACAATAGAGATGTCAGCCCTAGAAATCATGCCCTGTAGTGGCAAGATGGACCAATCTCCAGTGCTGTAAACATTTTTGTTACCTCTTGTGCTCAATCTCCTATTCTGTGGATTATATGCCACTGTAAATTCAATTCATGTCACTGTATTTCATCAGGCTGATTTGTTTTTCATGCAAAAATGACACTCTTGATTTTACTTTCTGCTGATGTATAGCCATGTAATTAATTACCCTACTTTTTGACACATCAGATGTGTAAGTGAGTGTTTTTCGAGGTTGGGGAAACACCGGTGTGGGCTCTAATTGTTGCTATTTTTTTTTCTCTCTCCATAAAGGATATGACATCAGCTACATGAGCAATGGGATCAAGAATGGAGCAAAGTCCCGAGAGTGGTTCACAGTACTATTGTTTATTATAAATTATTACACGGCTGTGTTGAATACCCAATTCTGAATGGTCAATCATGGCGGTCTGTAATTTCTCTATAACAGACTGTTGCTATGTATAACAGACCGTTGCTATGGGCGCAGTTCTGATGTCGGACTCTAGCGGACCGTTTTAGTGTCAAAATATTGATTTCTTAATTGAAAACGGGTCTGTGGGACCCGTTTTCAATGTTAACTAAAAGAAAAATGAAGCGATTAATAATTTTTTCAACCTCAGACTCATTGGCCTTGGCTCATTTGCTGAGGAACATATAAAAGAACACCTTTTTCAATGACTGCACACTGTACACCCCCTTACACAATTATATTACATATGTGGTGTTCGGGTCCACTGGACCCCCCGGAGATAAATGTGTACAGTACCTTCAGTACTGTACACAGCACCTACAATTTCCACACAAGGTAAGAGGAGGACAGAGTGAAGCTCTGTCTTCCTCTTACCTGGGCCTGCTGTGTGTGTGTGTGTGTGTGTGTGTGTGTGTGTGTGTGTGTGTGCGCGTGTGTGTCTATATGTGTGTGAGTTTTGTCTTTCTGCTCCTGCTGTTCCCGCACGAGGTTGTTACATTTCAAGCACCGACACCTGTCTGCTCCCACATTCCCGCACATTTTGCCCTCTGTCTTGCGGGAACTGTTCTATATTTTTTTCACACTATATCCCAGCTGCAAATTGGCTGTGTGGCTCCTTATCACAATCGATCAAGATGGCGAAAAAATTCTCTGCTCAGAGGGCTTTAGAAATGATTTTAGAAGAGAGAGAACCTTCGGAAGATGAAGAGGAAGAGTTTTCTGAATATGAGGATCACATTTCTGTCAATTCAGAATCTGACAGTGAGTATGAAGAAGAGGATGAGACTGAGCATCTGGCAGCTCCAAAACGAGCCCGTCAGCAGCCAGCCACAGGACCAGCCCGTCAGTAGCCAGCCACAGGACCAGCCCGTCAATAGCCAGCCACAGGACCAGCCCGTCAGCAGACAGCCACAGGACCAGCCCGTCAGCAGCCAGCCACAGGACCAGCCCGTCAGCAGCCAGCAAGTGGAGAAATATGGATGTCAAAAAATGCAACACACACACACACAGTAAAACTCTGCCCCCTTATGTGTTGTATAAGCTGGCATGAATAGGCTATGTGTTCAATGGGGTGGGTCCACCAGACCCGCGAACATTGGCTGAGTAACAAAAACATGAACACCACACAAGGGTTAAGTAGCGGTGTAATAAGCAGGCGATCCCCGACAGGGCGATGCTGCACCCCTCCGCTCTGCGTCAGGGTGCAGCATCGCTGTCGGGATTCTTTCACAACAACGAGCGGCTCGCTGTACATTATCCCTTACATGTATGAAAGAACTTGTCAAAAAGTAAATATATACATTGTAAAACCTGTAAATACCAAAAAACAAAAAAAAAACATTTTGTAGTTTGTACTTTTATAAAATAAAAAAGTGTATAAAATGAAATCAATTTTTTCTTTGACACAGACAAAACAGTTCCATATAGGCCCTCCTGCTCAGACACCTCTCTGGATCCTAACCGCAACATTTATTTTCCACATCTTTGGGCATAAGCTGGCAGTTCAGGCACGTACACCATGCTGGCTGTCCTCAGTCTGAAACATGCACCCACTAGCATCACTCTCACTGCTGCTCTCGTGCTGCAACTGCAAAGTCCGCAGAACTGGAATCCTGAAAGGAAAGTATGAAAATGTGGCTAGTTTTATTTCATATTTGAGGTATGCTGGATGACAGTTACAGTGAAATAAGCGATGGTAAGATGTAATGACACAGCAAGGTCAACTAAAATCATCCATGAAATGATGAAAATATAGACTGTGAAAGGATAATGCCAAAATGTCTGTTCTTTAGAACCTGTTATATACATTTTATTGACATTATCTACAGTGTAACGTTACTCATCCCAGTCCTATCATCTGTTTATAACTGATGTACGATTAGGATTAGCTTTGTCTCAACACACTGCCAGACCCGTTCTGTAACGTTACTAGACAATAAAAAGGGTCTATCGTACTATGCTGAAACATTAGTGAATCTAATAAACTAAATGAGATGTGTTATGGAAACTCATGTCAATAATGAAGTGTAGCAACACGTCCTATTCAGTGTCGGGGAAGAGAACGTAAATCATAGCTTGGGAATCTTCCAATAAGCGCTACTACTAACTGGGAGAATCTGAACTACAGCAAAGCTACTCCAGAGAGAGATGTGCTGTACAGTGTCCCTCAGCCAGACACCTGCCGTTCAGAAACGTTAGTTTTATAATAAAATAATAACTAGTTTAATTACATGTAGTTCAATACTCTGTATGAGTATGTATGTATGTATTATATTCCATCTAGTTTACTAACTGTTAGCATTGTCATCCAGCTAATCCAGCTAAAATAAAAAGTGCAACTGCAGGACCCGCTGATTCAGTTCTCAAGATACAAGACAATGCAATATTTAACACAAAATAAAATAAACCAACTTCTATTCAAGTTAAATGAGTTAAATAACCTGCTGCATCTGTCCTCATTTTCAAAACCAAATGTAGTCCAATAATACTTGCAAGTGCAACCGTCTCCTCTTCAGTCACTCTACAGATTTCTTTCCAAAAATATCAACTGGTCCACATGATCTGACCGCAGAACGCTTCTCTGTGTGTTCACTGTATCACCAGCAGTAATAAAAACTCGCTCTGCTGGCACCCTGGTGCCTGGGATGCACAGGTACCGTTTGGCTAGGGTTGAAAGTAGTGGTAGCTCTTTCTCGTGTGATTTCCACCACTTCATGGCGTTTTCAGTCAAAGGCAACGAATGTTTTGCTCGGTACCTTATCGCTTCTTCTCTGGCTGACTCGTTGGTGGATTTTCTTTCTCTTTGGGTGAAGGAATTGCCAAACAGTGCATCTAAGGCTTTCCTCTTAGAAGGAGGTGACTCATTTGGAGCTGCAATTAGATCAGAAAATGTATTTCAAAGTATTGCTTTTCAGTTCTTATTAATACAAAACAACAACCCTTTGTTAACATCACATAGCACACCTGTGGTCTCTTCCTGGGATCCTGACCGCTCTGAGCTTAAGCTTCCCTCTTCTTCCTCCTGATTTCCCCCCTGGTATCTATGGATATAACTATGTGTACAGTTAAATTTCTGCCCTGTAACACTGCACACACACATTGAGAGGAGAGAGGAGAAAGGACAGATGAGAGTTGAGAGAGGACAGATAAGAGGAGAGCAGAGAGGACAGATGAGAGGAGAGCAGAGAAGAGATGACATAAGGGAGGAGAGTTAAACGTAGACACATTCTCTGTCTTCTTTTTCCAGGTAGGGCAGTTCTTTAAACTGCGGATCAGAGGCTGATGCTGTTTACAGAACGAGAGTGTTGCATTGCATTGTTAAATGAAGTTGACACCTCATACACCAAATCATCAATAGATGATTACTTATTAAACTTTAGTATATTTTTAAATTTATTTGGCACAGCAATAAGGTAAAGCCACAGTGAACTAAGAATCTCATTACACTGATAAATTACTTTTGCATATGACAATGAAGCCTTTGAATACTTAAATGTGTGGTAGCACATCACCCCCACCCTCATCCACCTCCACTGGCTCCCGGTCAAGTCCCGCATCACCTACAAAATCCTCCTCCTCACCTACAAATCCCTCAATGCCCTGGCTCCTCAGTATTTATCTGACCTCCTCCACCCATACACACAGCCCCGGAACCTTAGATCCTCAGGCACGGGTCAGCTCTCCATCCCTCACACAAGAATGAGAACTTTTGGGGACAGAGCCTTCAGTGTGACAGCCCCCACACTTTGGAACTCTCTCCCCATAGAGCTCCGCAACGCACCATCTCTGGACACCTTCAAAAGACTCCTCAAAACCCACCTCTTCACCAAGGCCTATGGCCTCTAGCTTCTGTTACAGTTGTTGTGTTTATTTATGTCTTTGTTAAGCGTCCTTGGGTTTCATGAAAGGCGCTATATAAATCCAAGCTATTATTATTATTATTATTATTTTACAAGTTAATACAGTGTAGAAACCCTAAAATATGATCCAACATGGATTTTAATACAGAGTTATTTAACACGAATAACGTTAGCAGTCAGCGAGTAGTTTTGAAAGGGCAGGCTGTTCTCAACGCTGCCGGTCTCCTCCGAAATCTGTATACATATCTACAGTATGTCTGTATCTGCGAGCAGCATGCGCCGATCTCACCCTCTGAACTGCACGGCCGTGGATGATACAGCAGGAAGGCCGGCGAGAACAAGACCAAGGAGATGGTAGTGAAGTTCTCCAACAAGCAGAGGGATCTGGCTGTGGTAGTCACCACTACTATCCACGGGAAGCCTGTAGAGACTGTAGAGGAGTATAAGTACCTGGGCACAATCTTCGATAACCTGCTAAAATTTGCCTCCAACACAGAGGAGATCCTTTGGAAATGCCAACAGCTGCAATATCTCCTGAGGAAGCTCAACTCTTTTGGGGTCAGCAAGGACATCCTGACAACCTTCTACTACTCCTTCATTGAGAGCATCATGACATTTAATTCTCCATCACCTGCTGGTTCCACTCCATCAGCCTTCAGAACAGAAACCGCCTGCAGAGCACAGTCAAAGTCTGCTCCAAAATTATTGGACTTCCTGTTAGAGCTCTCTCCACTCTGTGCGAGCAGCAGATGTTAAGATCAGCCGGCAGGATCTTACAGGACCCCTCACATGTCCTGTTCCCTGCATTTGAGTGGCTCCCCTCAGGACGCTGGCTTTGCTGCCCAGGCTGTAGGACACAGAGGAGAAGGGCAACCTTTGTCCCCAAGGCTGTCCTGCTCCTCAACTCCCAACCATCCCTGTCCCTCTGCTCACCCAACTACATCCGTGGCCCCCTTTCGCAGATCCTTTGACATCAGAGTTGCCACTACAGCTGGCTATTGTTCCAAATAACGTTCAAGCATGTCATATGAACTATTCCACCTGGTGATAACGCCTTGGATCAGTTTTTGTTGTGGTTAAGTCCAACAGGTTTAGTTTTTCCCGTAGGATGTGACATGCCATCGGGCTGCGGTGAAAATATCCTAAAATTCTTCGCAATCTCCCCCTACAACCTGGAAGCATTGTTCACCCCCATACCCTTCTGTGATGCCAGGTGGAGCGTATGTGCGGACTGAACTGGGCTTCTACACCAGCCACTATCATGATCTTGGTGTTATCCGTGACGAGGGCAGGATTCTTGTTGGAGATTTTCCATTCTGTGCAGGCTTCATGCTGTAACGCACCTTCATTTTTCACCAGTATGTGATGAGAGGTTATTGTCACATACCCCTGATTTGAGCATGAAGTCCAGCCATCCGTTGCGATCGCCACTCGTTCAGCTCGGGAAACCAATGGCTTCACATCATTCTTCACCTTTTCGTACAATGCAGGAATGCATTGTTCTGAGAAGTGTGGACGGCTAGGTATGTGATACCGTGGCTCCAAGGTTTGAATCATTTCACGGAACCCAGGATTTTCAAGCACACTGTATGGTCGCATATCTTCACAGATAAACCTGGCAATGGATGCCGTGATGACTGTAGCCCGAGGTGAGTTTTGGCCTAATTTCTTACCAAAAATGTTGGCGAGGCTTGAGGCTTTTACAGAACGGGCTGTTGCCGCTGCTGCTAAGGGAACACTGCTACAGTTATGAGGGCGTTTGGCATTAGCAATGCCATGGCGTCTCAGTAGGTGCATGGAGAGATTAGTCGTGTTGCCGTTGTGTTTTATCTGGCCTTTGCATATTCTGCAAACAGCGAGTGATTTATCAAGGACATCTCCCTTTTTGTAAAAGCCAAAATGTTTCCACACGCTGGACCTCAAACACGGCTTGAAAATCTCTCGCTCGTCTGGTTCTTCTCCGCCATCGGCCATGCTTTGTTTTTATTGTCGTCTGTCTGTGATTGGCGCCGCTGGCGCATGTCGATGACATCATACACAGGGAGAGTGAACCGGTTTAACGTTTGAATAGATTTTCGCATTTCAAATCAATTTTATATTGATATTTGTCTCCCGTGAAGAACAACTTGCAGAGTACCTATTGATGTAGTTGGATCGTAGGAATATAAATTGATACATTGATGTAGTAGATGAATCGTTACACCCCTAATTGAGGCAGACAGGTAACTAACAACTGACAAAGTCAAAAAGCTAGATTCCACTGTTACAACGAACCGTTGTACAGAGATACGATCCAGCAGAGACTGGAGATCAGTGCAGAGCAGATATAGTGTATGGTGAAGAGCTGATGACGACCAGCTGATGACGAGCAGGTGAGCTTGATTGTCGAGGCAGAGCAGGTGTGGATCGTTGCAGGCCAGCAGACCAGATTAATGACAGAGTGCAGGGACGGAGACCAGGAACACAGACAGACACAGACAGCCTGGACAAACAGAGGCGGTATTCGAAACCGCATACTATACTAGTAGTACATACTGATCTGGCCAAAATGTAGTATGTAGCATGTAGTATGTAGTATGTGAACAAAAGCAAAATCTCCAGTATGTCAAATACCTGGGACGTGGTACTGATTCGGAAAAAATCTCCAGTCTGCATCGGACCAGTCTACCTCACCTACTGTATACCACAATGCAAAGCGCTGGACCGCTACAGGCTACGGTTATAACAACAGCAGCCAAAAACAGCTCGTTTTTTACATTTTTTGTAGCTATTTCATCACTAAATTCACTTCTGAAAGTTTTAGAGGCGAGAAATCAACTGTGTAGATTTTTAATATCGGCAATTTTATGATATTAGATGGCGAATCGAACATTTGCTCCAATGTTTTCGGAGTTTAGAAGCTCCACAAACTGCTGTCACAGCTAGCTAGCGCCCGCCGGGGTTGCCACCTCTCCAGCCGGGTAGTCACGCTCACAGACCGCTATGAGCTGGAGCTCTCTAGAGACCGGTCTGTAGACGAGAGGCTTTTATTTCCTTGTTGACAGATAGTTTGTTTAAATATCACAACACAGATGTCCATTATAAATTAACAGGAACATGTGATTATCTGACTTTTTGGAGTTGAAAAGCTTGCTCGCCAGCCGGCCAGTGACACTCACAGAGTGGCTACAGAGCAGCAGAGTGGCGAGAGAAGAGGCGAGGGAAGAGGAGAGAGAAGAGGAGAGAGCAGAGGAGAGAGCAGAGGAGAGGAGAGGAAAGAGGAGAGAGAAGAGGAGAGAGAAGAGGAGAGGAAAGAGGAGAGGAGAGGGAAGAGGAGAGAGAAGAGGAGAGAGAAGAGGAGAGGAAAGAGAAGAGGAGAGAGAAGAGGAGAGGAAAGAGGAGAGGAGAGGGAAGAGAAGAGGAGAGAGAAGAGGAGAGAGAAGAGGAGAGGGAAGAGAAGAGGAGAGAGAAGAGGAGAGGTAAAGAGCAAAGTTGTATTTTTCGATAATATTGTAATAGTGGTACGAGTTAGTTTTTTTTGTCCAGTGCTTTAAGAGCTGGTTTAAAGGCTAAAACCTCGTCTAGCATACCGCTAAATACATCACTTTGACCGTTTCATACTGTGTTCATCAGTAGTATGTAGTAGGCGGTTTTGAATACAGCAAGACTAACACAGACGGACACAGGACAGGCAGGACAACAGACTAAAACAGACAGAAACTGCCACTAGGGTGGCATCATGAAACCTGTGGCCACAGTGTGGATTTTTGTGTAGATGCCTGTTTTCAGGTTTTCAAGTGCATCGTTGAAAGCACTCAAGCACAGAAGACTTGCTCAGCGTTGGGTGAATAATCGCAGGCCGCCATCTTTTTGTCTTTTTGCAGTCGAGTCTTTCAGTCCTTTGCGTGGCATAGTTGAATACACAAATATTCTATATTTGTGTACTTCAAACGATGAGGAGAAGATTTATAAACGTAAATCTGAGAAGGGGCGAGTTTCATATTATTTAGCCGGGATAAATGAACAAATTGGTCAAGCTACAGCAGAGCCAGTTGGAGTTGTGACCTGGAAGTCCCTCGAGACTCAGAGCTTTAAAGCAGGCGTCAGAAAAAAAAAGTGAGCGAGGTCAGGCTTTGTTGCTTTTCTTCTCAGAAACCATCAGTCCGCTAACAGGAGGCCTGCTAATCACAGCCAATTAGCTCTTAAAGCACTGCGGACAGACAGAAAAACAAGCAACGGATGCTGTTTTATGACGCCTTCAGTCTACTGGCTGACGGCTGCTGCACTACATTAGCTGCAATTTGTAACAGCATAATTGCTAATCAGTCAGTCGAGGTCTATCCAACCCTGCATGTTCAGTCACAGAAAGCTCACAGGCTTTTCATTTTTAACCACAGTTTTCACCGAAGACTAATTGCTGCTGAGGGTAGAACATGCTGAGAACTGTTGACAGCAAGGCAGAAAACTTTTTTGAATGTAATTTTTTAATTCTTTGAGCACCACAAACCACATTTGGTATTGGGGTTACGGCACAAGTGTCAGCGGCAGGATCTCTAAACCTCAATTGTAAAACCAAAAATGTCTGGTTGGTTTGAAACCACTAGAGGGATGTGGATAAATTGGTTTGTTTAATATACCTTGAAGACTGCTAAAAGCATTAATGCAGTAAAATAAGATAAAATAGCATTACAATAATTATGTTAAAGGGACTGTTTGTAAGAACCAGAAATGCTTGTTAACAGTGACACCTGTGTCCGTTAAGTCAACGAAAGTCCGCGTCGGGCTCGCACTTGCACGCTCTAAATAGACATGAACGAGCATCGCGCAAAACAGTGAGGCGACACACGTCAGCTAAAAGCACAATATCACTCTATATTTCAGCTGCTTGGCAGTAATGTTAGCTGACCAGACGAAGGTCTCTCCATGAATAAATGCTGATCCTAGTGTTGGCTTTTCCTGCTTCAGCCTCCAGACCGCGGACGTAGCTGTGTGGCATACACAGTATTACAGTAATTCAAACAAACACAATGGCTAACGATTACAGGAAGGCTCATGGGGTCTAGTACAACAACTTTCTGTTGACATTATTTGTCCTAACTAATGTTGACTTGAAATATTACCTAGTTATGTAGTGCCTACAGGACACTTAATGGGCCAACTACATTATTCCAAAGTATAAGGATTTAATAACAGAAGTAATACTGCACAAAATAAAGCTGGGTACAACACTATGCCTAAAATTTACTCTATACATCTTGATAATGTAATTTCACCGCCATTATGGCAGTAGGACCATGGAACTTTTTTGCCAGAATGTTATTTAAACAACAATGGATGCATGGACAAAAATCAATGCAGTTTACCGTAGGCAAATGGCGAGACGCTCAGGTGGACCGATAGCCTCCCGGTAGCTGGTGTCCATCCGAGAGATCGGTCTCCAACTTTTGCGAGCACCTCATCAAACTGGCCTCTGGTCAGTCTGAAGTACTGCTGGAACATCACCTCATCCAGGCGAAGTTCCGTGACCAAACGATGGAATTCGCCATGATGTTTGCGGGCCTAGAGGATAGGGTGAACCCAGATTCTCCGGCGGCGGCGGAGTTCGTACCTTTGGTATCGCAAATAAAGCAGGGCAATCACGAAGATCCGTTTCCTTCTTCTGTTCATGGCAGATGACAGTGGGCTATGATCCGCTATCCCTCCAAAACTTGAAATAAAGTCTGTAAAACGTCACTGCCCAGTATTGCTCAATCATCTATCAATCATCTATCGTCACCGCCTACTGGAACGTCCACCAAGCGTCCAATGTTGGGAAGCATCGCGTCCCCTCGCGATTAAAATGCCCCTGTGGACATGTACCATCAGACTCCAACACAAGTACAGTGAAGCACCAAAACCGCAAAGTTGTATCTAGTGAAGCCCGTCTGTTAAACAGTGTTGTCCGCGGTCGGAGGACGCGGGGGAGACCGTAGCTTTGGTCTCCAGGGTCGGAGTCTCTGCTGTACTCTGCTCCTCTGCTCCTCTGCCTGCTTGCCTTCACTCAGCTCACAATATTTGTTTGCGATGTGAACACCCGCTATGGGTCATCCCACCTCCATTGTAGAGAGTCAGGAAAAACTTACAAGCCTCCTAAAGCTTTTTTCATAAATCATTTCAGATGCATTTTCTCTAACCAAGAGTAAACTCGTCAATTAAACCCCTGGATTAGTTATTGTAGCTCCCTGCATAGGGGATTGAACATGGAAGCTTCTTTTAAATTGTTTGCAAACAATATTTACTTGTGCTTACTAAATAATGTTACACGAATACCACGAATACAGCAGCTGGATCAAGTTCATTTGGCACATTTCTCAAAGCGCATATTTAACAGCAGAGTTTCATCTTGTAGTTTGGTCAACTCATGGAAATAATGTTCATGTGTCACAGTGTCAAATCCAAATACATGCATATAAAAAATGAATAGTAACTCATTTAAAGGGACTGTTTGTAACTTCTTACAGGTATAAATCATTGCGGGTCGGTGTCCCATGCGCGCTCGCGTATGGCTACGCTGTTCAGACTCAGACTCCAACACAAACTACACGGAAACACCAAAACCTCTTGGTTGTATCTAGTGAAGCCCGTCTGTTAAACAGTGTTGGCCGCGGTCGGAGGACGCGGGGGAGACTGTAGCTTTGGTCTCCTGGGCCGTAGTCTCTGCTGTACTCTGCTCCTCTGCACCTCTGCCTACTTTCACTCAGCTCGCTCCACTCTCACGGTCATGCGCGCACACTCCACACTGCAGAAGAGTTAGTTTAGCCCTGAGAATATCTAGTGAATGTACAGTGGACGTTTGTGCAGAAATAACTGCTGCAGCTCCTCCAGACCAACAGAGGTTTCCCGTGTCTTGTGAAGTGACGGGGCTCGGCAGAGAGAAACGTTATCGTCTCCGACCAAAACTCCGGTGTCTCCCCTGTTCCCTCCGGCCGCGGTCGGGAGGCTGAGGCAGGAAAAGCCAACACTAGGATCAGCATTGATTCATGGAGAGACCTTCGTCTGGTCAGCTAACATTACTGCCAAGCAGCTGAAATATAGAATGATATTGTGCTTTTAGCTGACGTGTGTCGCCTCACTGTTTTGAGCGATGCTTGTTCATGTCTATGTAGAGCGAGCACAAGCGCGAGCAACAGGACGCTGACTTTTGTCGACTTAACGGCCACAGGTGTTGCTGTTAACAAGACATTTCTGATTCTTACAAACAGTCCCTTTAAGACACTTGTGCCAGAAGTGTCTGATTATACTTTCTGTTTCAAGAAATTAATGAACACCTGCTGGCCAATCAGAATCAAGAATTATCTGTTGACAATGGTATAACAGCAATAGCTTGTTCGGTCAAATGCAAAGCGGAGCTGTGATGTAATCCAGCCCGTTCACATTCCTAGGGCGTCAATCACCGACGCCGTGTCACGGCTGTTGGCGTTCGATACCGCATTGATATGCGACACACCAGGCTTTCCATTAACTACAATGTAAACCCATCTGCGGCAACAGTAAACTCCCGGGGAAAGGGCTGTGGTGATGTAGTTTAAAGAGCGAAAGAGACACACCGGGCGGAAGGAGAGATGGATGGGTCCAACAACACAGGGCTTTCATCCAGGAGGCCGCTGTTCGTGTACCGTGCGTTAAGTTTCCCTTTCACTTTACATTTAGCTGATCATTCGTACCGTCTTCACGTCGTGTCATATTTTCACTACATAATGTTTGAGTTTTAAGCCCAACCACGTTGTTTTTTCATTAAGCTAACTATAGTGCACTGCGAGCGAAAAGTGATGCCGAAGGGTCCGACAAAGTGTCAGTATGTGACAAGTTGGGATGAGAACATGTTGTATAATCACATCATGTCACGGTCTGAAGTGAGCTATTGCTTTTTCATCAAGTATGGCAATATGAAAGTGATAGACGCATTCCAATTGAGATAGTTTTTATATTAATAAATAATAATGTTTCCAATAAAAAAGGCCTTCCTTCCCGCACATACTGAGGCGGTTGCTATGGAACGTACACTAGCAGTTAGCATATTCTTTTTTCCTCACAGGCTAGCGTTATTGATTTCATTATTTGGCTCTTTACTTCCATTATTTGTCTGTTGCCATTTATTGGTCAACCACTGAAAAAACTGTCCAGCGTCAGTAGGTTGCCTTTTTTTGTTGGGTGGAGGTGTGTTGCTTTTTATGGCGAGGATGTTGCTCCACTTTCTTTGATCCCTGAGTTACGGTTGCCAATCCACTTACGGCCATAACCTCTCTGGTGGTTCGCACCAGACTCAGTTACCATGGTAACAGACCCAGAGTTTCAGTTATCTCTCTTTCTGGATCTGAAAACCCAGAGTTTCCCTCATCTCAGTTTTCACTTAAACCCGCTTTCTGAAACAGGGTCAATACTACTAAACCAGACTTACTTCAATAAGTCAGGCATATTTTATTATCTTATCTTATTCAGGCTGAAGTCTGATAAAATCAGTCTGACAGAAATTCAGGTTTCTGCTGCACCATGAACACGTGAGACAGTTTACAGCTCACATCAAATTCATCACATTTTGACATGGGCTGCACTTAAATTCTGAGCTCAGGTCATTTTTAGTCTGAAGATCTGCAGAGTATTCCAGTCAACACCTGTGGTTATAAATTCACTGCACATTCACAATTTTTTCTTCCATTAAAATCTCACTCAAATGAAAGAAACAAACTGCCAGAAATCAATTAAAAAAGAGACAACAGACAGCGATTTTAAATTGAAACCATACTTCCATCATATGGAGGCTGTTGTGTCCTATTGTACAAACCAAGTAGAACAATTCACCTGAGAGCTTTAATAAAACAAATAATTCATTTTCTTGCTGTAAAATAAATTAGCGGCGGGTGTCGCATCAGATACGTCACAGTTATTTAAATGTCACGTTGTATCTCATACATGTAATTTATTTTCAGCTCTTAATGGTATAAAGAAAATCTACCTTTGTCACACAGGACCTGAACCCGTGATGACATGATTACAACAACAGGCTGCAACACCCTGAGCTAACAGCAGTTCAAAGTGTTGAGTTCATCTCTACTTGTGTCAAGATCACAGCTCACTCATTATATATTATATTATATTATATATCAGTATGTTTACTGTGTCTCCTCTCTAACATTGTGGTTTTATCTTAACAAGTCAGCTTAATGAAAAAGGTAAGTCCTGGTTCACTTTTTACCTTTTATTTATCGAGGTAAGTTTCACTGAGAGGAAGCCTCTCTTTTGTAGGCGCGCCCTGATCACATTCACAGTTACACATTCACACCTGGAAGCTAGCCCAGTACTACCACAGTGTGATCTGCTGGTCACTGAGCAGCTCTATACTGGAGGGGCTGGGTTTAAGTGCCTTGTTCAAGGGCACCTCAGCGGTGGTAATGAGGGAGGGGCAAGCGCTGCTTTCACTTTCCACACCCAGATTTATCCTGCCGGTCCGGGGGATTGAACCGACGACCTCCCGCTTCTCTAACTTTTAGGCCACCACTGCCCCAGTGGTTCAAGACAGGCTTTTCACAATGAGCTTTGCTTTTTTGAGCCTCCTTTCAGTGTCTGAATTGGACAAAGAAAGGTACCGGTTCCCTAATTCAGCAGGTTCATGACATGATCATCACGTGTCTTAGATATAAACTCAGAAAAAAAGGTTTGGAAATTTGTGTTTGGTTGATTATTTCTCTGTTGTTCCAATGCTAACTGGCATTGTGTTTTACGTCGTTGGAAAGCCTGTTTATTTTCCTTCACAATGATGTCCAACTTGTAAGGATCATGCATTTGTGGGATGAGCAGCACAGCTGATTATGTGGGTAGTGCCCAAGAAAAATTTGCCAAAATGCTCTGCCAATGGCAAAAAGTGTATTCTCCTGTTGGTGTTGACTCTTGTTTTGAGTTGTTTGGTGGATTGGATGATTGAACTCTCTATCAGTAACAAGGAACAAACAAGACATATTGGCTATTTGACACTTTATTCATTTAATACACCATCAGGAGCCTCAGTAGCGGTGGAAGATCCATACGCAGCCAAAACAGCCTGGCACCTCCTCCTCATGCTGGTCACCAACCTGGTCACACGTTGCTGTGGGATGGTGTTCCATTCCTCAACCAGGATTCATTGCAGGTCAGCCAGCGTGGTAAGGATCATGCATTTGTGGGATGAGCAGCACAGCTGATTATGTGGGTAGCGCCCAAGTGAAATTTGCCAAAATTCTCTGCCAATGCTAAACAGTGTATTCTCCTGCTATGCTGATTGTTGCACTGATCGAGTAACAGCTATACATGTATATATCTAAACTCCATGGTATACACTTTAGGAAATGCTTAGGATACGTTATATTGTTTACAGTGGGGCTAAAACATGAAAACACACTGGTATCGTCCTTGAAGGTGTTTCAATGTTGTTTACCTCCGTCATCATGTCAGCAGCTGTGTGACAGGAAACCCTGTATTTCCCAGCTCCCCTCTCGAACCTGATGACTGATTTCCCATCACACAGTCTACAACAATGTGAGAGGAAATTAGCTTTTTATTACTATAACCCCAGCCTCCAGTATTGGCATAATAAGATGAAAGTGAAGTTAGCTATACTCTGCAGAGCAGCTTTACATAAATGGCAGCTCAGCACTCTGCAGCTTATGATCACTATAGAGCAAGGATCACTGGCTGTTTTTGTTCACAGCAGTCACACGCATAATGTTTCTTCGTCATCAGAGTGGGTTAGATCAACAGCAGGGGAAGGGACAAATATACTTGACTCACTGTGCCGGGAAGACGAGCAGTGAAACCTCTCGTCTGCGTCAGACACTGACAATGAGAGGGCTTTTGTAAAGCTGTTGTAAAACTAATGAGAGTTTATTTCAGCAGAAACCAGTAAGGGTCCATTCTAAGGGGCTCACCGTCAGGAGCCTCAGTAGCGGTGGAAGATCCATACACAGCCACAACAGCCTGGCACCTCCTCCTCATGCTGGTCACCCAAGCTGATCCCACAAGTGTTGAATTGGGTTGAGGTCTGGACTCTTGGCAGGCCGTTCCATTCTCTCTACTCCCACATTGTGGAGGTAGTCTGTGATAACCCTGGCTCTGTGGGGGTGAGCGTTGTCATCTTGGAGGATGAAGTTAGGTCCCAGATTGTGGAGATATGGGATCGCCACTGGCTGCAGAATCTCATCCCGATATCTCACCGCATTGAGATGGCCTTCAATGATGACAAGCCTTGTTTTGTTAGTGACATCATTGGGGAAACACACAACCACGCTGGCTGACCCGCAATGAATCCTGGTTGAGGAATGGAACGCCATCCCACAGCAATGTGTGACCAGGTTGGTGACCAGCATGAGGAGGAGGTGCCAGGCTGTTGTGGCTGCGTATGGATCTTCCACCGCTACTGAGGCTCCTGACATATTGTATTAAATGAATAAAGTGTAAAATTGCCAATATGTCTTGTTTGTTCCTTGTTACTGATAGAGAGTTCAATCATCCAATCTACCAAACAACTCAAAACAAGAGTCAATACCAACAGGAGAATACACTTTTTGCCATTGGCAGAGCATTTTGGCAAATTTTTCTTTGGCGCTACCCACATTATCAGCTGTGCTGCTCATCCCACAAATGCATGATCCTTACAAGTTGGACATCATTGTGAAGGTAAATAAACAGGCTTTCCAACGATGTGAAATTGTAACATCAGAGAAATAATCCACCAAACACAAATTTCCAAACTTTTTTTCTGAGAGAGGAGCAGGACAACATGTTGTTGTTGGACTATATTTGGTTTCCCACTTCATTGACTTTCTCACAAAGAAATTAAAATTCCGAATGGGCCGTCTGTTCAGGATACAGTCCTGTTTTTCCATGGCATCAAAAAAACGCTTCAGTAAAAAAAATCTTAGTTGCTGGTCTTTTTCTGACTCATGATTTTGGGGAAACTATTTACAGGTTTGCTGCAGTCCTGAGGTATGTCACTAGTTCTAGCTTCAGGACGCATCATTGTATCTTATGATAATAATAATTATAATAAAAAATACATTTTATTTGGTTTCGCGCCTTTCAAGACACCCAAGGACACCTTACAACGATAAAATTAAACTCAAACAGATAAAAACAGCCAGACATGACAAAGACACATTTATGCAGACACATATGATGAACTGATGGAAACTACAGAGAACAGGCCAGTTTGAACAGGTGAGTTCTGAGGTGGGTTTTGAACGTAGTAACAGTGTCAGACTGCCGAATGTGTGTAGAGAGGGAGTTCCAGAGCCTGGGAGCAGAGCAGCTGAACGCCCTAGCACCCATAGTGCTGAGGCGTGAGGTGGGGGTGGTCAGAAGACCAGCTGAAGATGAGCGTAGGGAACGGGAGGGTGTGTACTCCTGAAGGAGGTCAGTGAGGTAGGTGGGGGCCAGGGTGTGGAGGGCTTTATAGGTGAGCAGGAGGTTTTTGAAGTCAATCCGGTATTGAACAGGGAGCCAGTGTAGTTAGATGAGAATGGGGGTGATGTGATAGAAGGATCTGGTGCGGGTGATGATCCGGGCGGCAGAGTTCTGAAGTCTGTTGAGCAGTTTGGTGGGAAGGCCTGAGAGAACAGCGTTGCAGGAGTCGATTCGGGATGTAACAAATGCGTGGACCAAGATTTCTGTGCTGGCATGAGACGGGAATGTGCGGAGTCTGGAGATGTTGCGGAGGTGGAAGAAAGCAGTCAGGGTGACGTTTTTTATGTGAGATGCAAAGGAGAGGGTGCTGGCTAAGGTGGCCCCAAGGCTCTTGACATGGGTGGAGAACGGAACAGAGAAGCCATCAATGAAGAGCTTTGGGGTGGTGGTGTTTTGTGCTTTAGAGTGGTTGTTTTTGGAGCCGATGAGCAGGGACTCTGTTTTATTGCCATTGAGCTTTAAAAAGTTTGTCTCTGTCAACATGTTGTCTTGTAGGCAGGTGGCGAGGGAGGTGGGTGGCAGGGCAGCGGTGGGTTTTGTTGAGATGTAGACCTGTGTGTCGTCGGCATAGCAGTGAAAGTGGACATCGTGATGACGGAGGATAGTGCCAAAGGGAAGGAGGTAAATGATAAATAGAAGTGGACCCAATACTGACCCCTGGCGGACACCCCGCGAAACAGTAGAACACCTTGCTGACCTGTGGCTGCTCAGTTGAACATATTGTTGTCCTACTTACTTTAGCTGCATTTTTTTATTTTTGCAAAGCAGTTATAATCTTAAATGGAGCTATCTGCCGGATCAGTCTCATTACCAGGGCGTCAAATACCGACGTTCTAACTCACACAGGCTCCGTCTTTGCCATGGTTTTACAGTCCAGCTTGTCCTACTCAAACGGCAGTCGTTCGCCCCCTCTACCTACATCTGGCAGTGTGTCACGGCTTCCTACTAGCAGGCAATGAAAACGAGAGACGGTTTTCAGGCGGATTCTCTCAGGGAGCAGGGTCGCATGGAGGCATATTACCCTGGCGTGCCCGCCCTTGGTGATGGCCTCCACCTGCTTCCACTGGCAGACAGCTGGTCAGACAGCAGGACTTCTCTGCTGCTGCCGCTGCTGCTGCTGCTACGTGACATGGAAATGCTGAAATATTTTGACAACATATTTCAACTGGGAGTGCTAACTTAGGCGTGCTGGGGGTCCCGCTGGCGTCTTTCCAGCCAGCATTTCTCCGATGCTGGCGGCCCAGCCGTGGACCATCCCCAGTTCTGGGGTGCTCTGTCGCAGGAGGCGGTGGAAATAGTTGCGCTGCCCAATCTGGGCCATCCTCTACAGGCTTGGCTCCTTAGAGGGACAGGCTGAGGAGGGCTGGACTGTCTGTATAGGTTGTGTAGATCCAGACAGAAAGAGCGGGATCCACCACTGCCTGTGGTTCGTTCGGGTTCCAACGCTGGTGCGAGGAAAGGAGGCTAGATCCCCTGTCCTGTGCAGTCGAGTGTAGTCTCTCCTTTTCACAGTGTAGTCTATGATGGATAGAGGTCTGTCTCATGCCACTATTAAAGGGGTCAGGAGGCAACTAGTGGAGCATGCCTCCTCCCCGCGTTGGAACTGCCACTGGTGCTCGAGGCTTTGGTGAAAGACCCATTTGAGCCTCGAGAGCGTTCCTCTTTAAAGGCGTTGTCATTTAAGACAGCTTTGCTGCTTGCATTGACCTCAGCTAAGAGAGTATGTGAACTGACCGCCCTGTCGGTGTACCCCAGTTGCTTGATGCTCTGTGGTGACCGCAGCAGGGCTACTCTCAAACCAAACCCCTCCTTTGTTCCTAAGAACTTAAGGAGTTCATTCAGGTCGAGGGTCATGCAACTGGATGCTTTTTACCCTCCACCCCATGCAGGAGGCATGGAGGCAAAGTCACATCTGCTATGCCCTGTTCCTGCGTTGGCATGTTATGTTGAACGCACAGCCCCCCTCCGGCAGCTGTTTGTGTGCTTCGGTGATGGTGTGGCAGGAAAAGCCCTTTCCAAGAACCTAAAAGATCCAACCTAAAAAGCCAGCCCAGTGTTACCAACTCTTTTCCAATGAAAGTAGCTAGCAGCACTAGCTCCAACAGTTTCTAATCTAGGGAGGAAGTCACCAAGTCATCAACACTGACAGTCCGTCCCTTCAGGCCTCCCTCCAAAGACACTCCCCCAAAATGATCATAATGAACGTAAACAACGAACATGACTATTGTTAGTACTCACAGCTCTCAAGCTAGCTGCTGGTGGAAGACTCCGGTGACGGGCAATGAGTGCACGGGAACTCAGGTAAAAGAGCAGGAAGACAGGCAGGTAGCCTGTCCAATCAAATCAAAACAAACTAGAATGGCACTCGGAGAGCGCAGACCTCCGCCCCCCCCCTCTCCGTGCAGCTTGCGCCATCATCCACGTGTATTTTCGTTTATTTTGAGATCAGCTGTACGTAGCGGAGCATCGTAAAACACTTCATTCAAACTGGACAGAAACAAAGTAAAACTCACCTAAACCGTCGTCGTTACTCTTTCGAACAATCACCAAGTGTGCTTTGGTCCAACTCAACTGTAATTTCACAGAGTTTAATGTGAAAAAATGCTGAATCTACAGTTGTTACCCCCCAACAACCTCCTGCTAACGGACAAACAAATAAACCAACAAACCATCACCAGTGAAAACATAACCTCCTTCCTAGGCCTAGGAAGGAGGTAACAATAAATCAAAACCCCCTCCAATCATTTCATTTGGTCAGAACGAAGGGTTTTGATTTATTGAATTATCACATTTGATTTAATGATTGCTGTCGGGATGTAATGAGAATTTCAACAAATATAACAAAAATGTATTTGAAGAACCCTACCAACTCTAGCTTTAATGCACTTCATGCATCTTATATAGCCTGATACATTTTTTGGCTGGACCGCAGAGGGCCAGCCCTACAAACGCAAAAGTCTGTCACTGAGTGAGTTACCGGATCGGTCGGCCGACTGTTGGAGTTTCCTCATTGGCCGTTGCTCTTTCAAAATGAAAAGGCGGAGAACAGTTCTGTGTTTACGTGTTCTGGGGAGCAAGCCACACGTCGCTACTGCGGTATGAACCCAAAATATTAATAATAATAATACAATAAACGGATCAAAATGATGCCGAAATAATGACATTATGATGTTGATTTGTAAAAAGACCGAATTCATGCTTTGTCAAGTCTGTCTGCAACACAACAAGAAAACAACTTTAAAATGCTTGTTTTCTGAATGGAGTTTGGATCGATCAGTGCCAGGCTGTGCTAACATTGTAGCAGCCATCAACACTCCATCTAGTCATAAATACAGCAGCAACAACTTCAGCGATGACAGCGGGGGAATCTCTACGCTGATAAACTGTCTGAAGTATGTATATATTGTTACACACCACTTATATGATGAATACTTTTGATACACATGCTTTAATATAAAACTGAAATACTTTTAACCTTGCAGACTGTATGTCATGCTAATACCGTTTCACCTTGTATAAAATGTATAATATACTGACTGGTAAATGTTACCTTTTACTATTACTGAATGTCTTTTGCTTCATTGTAAGTTGCTTTCAATCAAACATTAAGATATAAGTTGAAAAAAACTGTTCATAAAACATTATAGACATGACTTCTGACTATTTGTGTAACAATTTAGCCACAAATTCCCATACTGACCATATACGGTCCAGCCATATACTCGGTTTGACAGAGTCTTGTTGTCAAGCTGTTGCTGTTGTGATCTGATGTTGTCGTCCTGCTATGTGTTGGATGCTGCTATTTGACCCGGTCTTATAGGGCTCCCTTGTAAAAGAGTTTTTAATCTCAGTGTCACTTCCTAGTTAAATAAAGGTTATATATATATATATATATATATATATATATATATTCCTGACAGCACCTGGTCTCCAGAGGACCTGTGGTCAGACAGATTACACTCAGCTTTCATATCCACTCCCACATGCACACTATGAACATGGAGCGCTGCCCAGACATGATGGGAATACGAAGGGAGGATGGAGCTAGGGTGGGAAATAATAAAGTTATGTTGAGTTGTGTGTCTGCAGGTAAACAGGCAGCAGTCTTGATGGGCACAGTGGGTTGGTTTCTCTCTCTGTGGTTTGAACGCTGTTGTCACTGTGTTTGGAGGAGATTCACAACAGCATGATTTAAGATAGACCTGTCAGCATGGAGACACACTGACTGCAGACAAGCATGCAGCTATGCTCCGCAAACCGCAATGCACGCACACATACACTCGCTGCATAACATTTCAGTGGCTTATGCAAATTGAACACTATCTCACACACACACACACACACACACACACACACACACACTCTGACACACGCAGCACGGCAGAGCGTCTCGGTGATGGTTTCGGGGCCCGAGGCAAAGGCGCTGTAAAGAGACCAGATGCCATTCGAATGCTATTTACAACACTTGAGTTGGGACTTTTTTCAAATAAACAGCATCGCAGCAGTTATCAGCTAATGACAATCAGGCAGGAAGATGTGGAGCGGAGCCAGACGTCGGCAGCATGTAGATGCAGAATGAAGACATCCTGAGAATGAAATGTTCCTCTCTCCCTTCCCCTGCCAGTCCATCACAAACGCTGCAGAGCTTAGCAAATGTCAGAGGGGAATTTAAGAGGCTAATCGGAGTGCACGTCATGTCAGGAAGGAATGTGGGAAACTATTTCTTTTCAAATCACCCACCAGTTTGTTCAAGGAGCCAAGACTGAAGAAAGGTGTGAAAGTGCCAAGCAGGAGAGATGCCAAGAGCTGCCAGTTTGTGTTTGAGAAAAACAGATCCGAGCTTTGGCATTCCACACATACTTGACAGGCTTTAGAAAAGTTTTCTTGGCTCATGTGGAGCGGATATAGGCTGAGTGGGACGATGAAATGCTACAGGACATTAAAGTGTATGAGCTGTTTCCACAACATCACTGATGCTGTTTAGGTAAAAAAAACAAAGATAACAACTAACATCCAGACAAAGTTTTACTCTTTTTGTCATCTATGTTACCAGTCGGAGCCGTTTGTCTTCCAGAGCACGTTTTCATTATGTTCATGTGTTGTACAATAACAGTAAAGGATAGATTACTGAACAGAGTCTTTATCTGTGTTGTCAGTACATTGAGTACATTGAGAGCTACTGAAAGGAGCACAACTCCTTGTATGTGTCAGGCACCCTGGATAGAACTCAGAAGTAGACAACACAAAAGGCTCTTTAGTGACTTTAATGATAAGGATTCAAGCAAACAATGGACAAGGCAGAAGCAGAAAGAGTGGGCAGGCCAAGGTCCAAAAATCCAAAAGGTCAAAGAGTGAGGCAGATGTACAGGCAAGAGTTAAGCAAAATCCTCGTCGTCTGGAAAACCGGGCAAAAAGTCACCAACAGGTCGCAAAAACGAGGCTTGAACAAGTGGCTTGAGAGCTTAACGGACACAAGACGATCTGGCCAAGGCGTGAGGGAGACTAACGTCTTCTCCTAACCACTTCTCCTAACCACTTCTCCTTGACCTCGATGGAAAACATCATGAGGTCACTATAAGCTCTGTAATTATGATGCGACGGCGGCGGATGTTAGTGACGCGGGTCTGTCGTGGTGAAACTACAATGTTCTGAAGATGGACTACAAAAGGCGCTGTTCCCCCCGTGTGTTCTTAAATGTCTTTCAGTGACAGGCTGCTTCACTCGCGATGTGTTAAAGAGAGATACCACAGGTCCTCCTGCTGCTGGAACACTTTACATCAACATATGATAAAAGATTATCTGACCTTACGTGGACAACCGGTGAAAAATATCACTTCATTACCATGGATGGAATTGAAATAAACAAAGGAATTTATGATAAATATTGAGTTAACTGTTGGAGTTATGGAGAAGGTGTAGGATCATATACTTTTTCCAACTTCTTTTTGGGACATGTAATATTTATTTATGTTGATTATTTGTTAATTGATTGTTTACTAATTTTCTTCATTTTATTTATTATTCTTGTTTTATTTTTTACTGAGGTATTTGTTACATGTTCCAAATAAATAATGAATTCAAAATAAAATGAAACAAAATGGTTGTCACTGTTCACTCATATTAAACATGAATCCCAATTTCTTATATGACTGTATGAAAATAATATGCAAGATGTTATTCTCTCTTTTCCTTTTCCTTGTTTTAATCTGGTCTTTTTAAATCTTGGGGACTAAGTTCCTTTAAAGGTTCACTATTCCATATCCAGAGCATTAATAAAGCAGCAGACAACTATTGTTGTATATATATATATATATAAATATATATATATATACTGTATATAAAGATGCTTCAGAAAAGAAAGAGAAAGCATGCATGTCCAAACGTGTTACTTCTGTTCATACAGTATGTTTACATCCATAATAAGTCTGTCTGCATGGCAACATGTTCAGGGTCTGACTCTGACTGCAGTTATGATTTATGAGTTCAGTACATTATATGATTGATGGAAACCTCATAAACGAAACAAACTGAATCGGCATTCTTTCTAAATTACAGCTCAATTTGATCATGTATGGTAAAGAAGAAGCTGCTGTATATTTGACCCTGACAGCAGCTCAGTGTCTTCCTCACATCCACAGAACTCCCCATCAATAAAGGAGGACAACTGGCTCTGTAGGGTTTATCTGTCTCTGTTAGAGACTGTCCTCGCTAGACAACCGACAGCATCAGCTACAATTAACAAGTAAATTATTAAACCATTAATAAAAGGCCTTTCACAACAATCCATCACATTATCAATGTTAATACATTGTCAATGGATGGATTTTTGACCAGAAACTGGTACAACAGGTACTGCAAATGTTCAAACAGCAGTCAGTATTTGATCAGCTCTTCCTCATTAAAATGTAGTGACCACACAGTAAACATCCTCCTGTGAGAACAAGACCACGCCTCTAATTCTTCCTCATTATTTACGACACATGAGGTGGAGCTTTGGTCCAGATTCATAACGCTCATACTCTCTTATTTCTCCATGAACACATCACGTTCAGTAAAGTGCTAGATGGCTAGAACATGGTTTCCCTACGTTGATCCATGCAGCACCGATGGTGCATAGTGACATCACTAAAACCAGTCCAATTATATGACTTCATGATCACACCTCTTGGTTTGGTTGTAAAAAGTCAGTCTGAAAGAGGCCAGAAAGACAAAGTGACTGTCACACTGATAAACAGCAGCCAGTCAGATATTTCACAACCTTCCAACCTGAATACAGCCTCACTAATACCCCTTTCACACCGATGACCAGGGTTGGACCAGGGTTATCTGACCCGGGTTCAGGGGTCAACAACCTTTACTATCAAAAGAGCCATATTAGGCAAATTAAAAAAAAATCTGTCTGGAGCCGCAAAACATTTGAGCATTGTGATGAAGGTAACACAGTTTATAGTCTAAGTATATATATATATATATATATACAGTATACATATAGTATATAAGTCTAATGCAGTGACAGCCCAAGAGCAAATGTACTACGGAGTATTAGGGCCACATTGAGGGAAAACAAATCTGAGATTTCCAGAATAAAGTCAGAATATTTAGAGAAAAAACTTTACTTGAAAAAAAATCGTAATATTGCGAGAATAAAGTCATAACTTTACGTAAAAAAAGTCGTTATATTATGAAAATAAAGTCGAAACTTTACTTGAAAAAAGTCGTAATATTACGAAAATAAAGTTTTAACTTTACGAGAAAAAAAGAAAATAAGTAAAATTACTACTTTATAATATTATGAATTTGTTCTCATATTACAACTTTTTTTTCGCGTAAACCTATGACTTTATTCTCGTAATATTATGACTTTATTCTCGAAATATCAGATTTTTTTTTACCTCAATGTGGCCCTTATACTCCGTCATACCGTCGTACCATATCAACAATGATAATTAAAAACGAAAATGTAAACAAAAAGACAGGTATTCATTTCCACTAATTTTTAAAAAATCCACAGGGAGCCACTGGAGAGGAGCTGAAGAGACGCATGTAGCAGACCCCTGCCCTGGTTCATGGAGAGACCTTCGTCTGGTCAGCTAACATTACTGCCAAGCAGCTGAAATATAGAGTGATATTGTGCTTTTAGCTGACGTGTGTCGCCTCACTGTGTTGAGCGATGCTCGTTCATGTCTTTGTAGAGCGAACACAAGCGCGAGCAACAGGACGCTGACTTTCGTTGACTTAACGGCCACAGGTGTCGCTGTTAACAAGACATTTCTGATTCTTACAAACAGTCCCTTTAATATTTTTGAACAATGACCACTTAAGTGTAACTTATAATCACATTACAAGTGAGTCATCAACATTTATGAAATATTATACTTAATTTAAAAAAAATAATGAATTACTAAAATAATGATAGTCATTATAAAATGCTTTATAATGTGTTATGGTTATTGTTATAAAGCATTATGAATATTTATGAGTGCTTATAACTATAATGATACATTGCTTTAAGCAGTTCAACACATTATAAGTGTGTTTATATTGCATTATAGACATCACAGAAAGTGTTACCAGTAAGAGAACTCATGAAACAGAAATGTTATACTATCATAGTATAAGTAACAATTTTAACACCAAAGATCAAAATCATTTTGCCCCAGATGTGAAGGTGAAGCTCGCCTGAATAATGGAAGACTAAATGTTGAATGGAAGCCACGTAACCAATAAGAATTTATTGTCACAAGCACAATTTGTTACACAAAAATAATGGGTCACATTTACACAATTTATACAGGTCTAGAACTCAATGTACAATTAACAGACTAAACTAAATACCGATAGTTAAATATGTACTCACATTGCACACAATATCATTAAAACCTACACAAAAAACATGTACTGTGTGAAAGTAACACGAGTCGACATACAAATCGCATTATTTACAAAAAAGAAACATCAATTTGAGATCTTTAGCAAAAGGACTCTGATGTCTGTTCAAGGTTCTCCCATCCGTCTGTCAGAGACATTATACAATCTATCATGTAAAAGCTCCCCCGCTAGAAAGTATTATTCAGTCTCTTAATAGTTGAAAAGATTATAAAGTAATAAAGTCAAGTAGCCAGAGCTGAAGAACACCAAATACACTAGTAAATACTGCGCTTTGCTTGGACGGTATGGCGGTTTTTCCCTTTTAAAGCAGGCTGGTGAGATTAGCAGTTAGCTTCATGAAGTGCACTTTAAGCCTTAGCTTAGCAACTGTCTGCAATGAGTTTTTTTTTTTTTTTTTGTTGAATTAAGATTTGAATTTATACATAGAATCCTTCTATAACGCATCAGGTTTTTGTCTAGAGTTCTGGACATCACTACATTTAGTTTTACACAATAAGGTTGATGGAGAGAGAGAGAGTGAGGACAGCGGCAGGAGGGAGAGGAAGAGCTTCTCCTCTCCTGCTGCTGTTTGGCAGCGATGGTGTGCACGAGGCTGCGCCCGGGCAGATGGAGGTGGACATCTTCAACGCGCACAGAAATCTTACTGTGTGTATGTGGGAGCTTGTCGTGTTGCGACCGGTACATGTACATCAATACTGCCGTCCGCTTATGCTCTATGCAATCACTGCAGGTAGTACCAGAGGAGGTGATCGGTCAGCTGCTGCTTTATTGGTCCTGTTGGTCTCATCATTGTGAAATGACGTGCACATGACTGTTGAACTTTGGCTGAACATAAACCAGACTAGCTCTGTCCTTAATTTGGCACTAATAATAATAATATCTCCTAATACCACTAACACCGCAGCCTCTGTGTGACAGTCTGTCCAGTAGCGCTACATGTGATCTGTGACGGCCTGATGACTGATGACACCAGCAGGTCAGATGTATGACCCAGAGGCGTGATATTGCTACATTGTTGTTTCTTGTGTCCTCGCTCTACAATATAATTACGCTTGGAAGTAAAGGGACTGGCGATGCACACGCGTTAACAGTAACGGTGCGTTCACACCAAGAGTGAAGTCAACTTTTCGTGCGGAGGGATTACATACAAAGTCAACGCAAAGAGGCGAATAGACACGAATGATGTGTCATTGAAATATTTCAACTTGATTGAGAAATTTGTGCGACGCTGTGTCGAGAAAGCCCATCGGCGGTGAGATTGTCGTCACTGACGTCCTGACGTTGTTGAATCAGAAAAGGAGGTAAAAGATGTGTGTCTGTGGTCACCCAGAGCTACGATAGTACATCATGTTTGTACAGAGACCCTGTGTATAAATGTATGTGTATAAACCACAGACTGTCTACAGTACAAACAACAACGTCGCTGCCATATTTATGCCTGGATGACTTTATGTTGAGTGTTGATGGAGCAGCTGCATAGCCTGGCACTGATCCATCCAAACTCCATTCAGAAAAACAAGCATTTTAAAAGTTGTTTTCTTGTCGTCTTGCGGCAAGAACAAAGCATGAATTCAGACGTTTTACAAATCTGCATCATTATGTCGTTATTTCGACATCATTTTGATCCGTTTATTGTGATTAAATCACAGCACAATCTGTTTATTTTGGGTTCATACCGCAGTAGAGACGTGTGTCTGCTACATACAGTCAGTGCGATGGCGCTGTATGTGAATACCGCTCGCCGCCGGGTGACGTTATGAACCCACACACGACGACGTTGCGTTTTCTGACATATCTGGGACTTCCACAACATGTACTAAACAGCAACTGTGGTTATTTCTTCCATGGTTGATGGAGGAAATAGAGGAAAGAAAAGTTGTTGGTATTTATGGAGACAAGCTCCTCCTCCTCCTCCTCCTCCTCCTCCTCTCTGGCGTGTCTAGTGCGAATGAACAACAATGATACCGGCGGTCCAACTCGCACAAGTAAAGGCGAAAATGTGCTTGTCTCTTGGTGTGAATGCAACACAAGTGTTGCTGTGTGGGACCTCCAGCAGCGTGTGAGGATGTGCTGCTCTCTCACCCGTAGCTCTATAGACAGAGAGGTACGGTGCCTGTTCTCTCAATGTCTTCTTTTACAAAAAAAAAGCAATTTTCAATGTGCACAGAGTAAGCCAATGTTTTTTCCTCAGTAACTATCACAATCTAGCACTGAGATCTCTGAAAACTTTGGGCAACTTGTCTGGAGTAGTACACATAAGATATGATTAACTACCATGGTTGTACTTGTTGCTTTTACAGTTAAATGTAATGTGAAGATTGTGTGCAGTAGAACTCAGAGTCAACTCCACATCAACACCACTAAGACTGAACTGTTAAATGATCTGATACAATATTTCCTGTTAAGTCGATAAATGAATATTTAGGTTCAGTTTACTGCAGCGTGCTTCGGTTGTCCAACAACATGAATCATATCAAACGGTTTGCATTAAACAACTAGGAAATAATGAAATCTGTGCTCGGACATTAAGACGGTACTTGTGTCCACCCTGTTGAGGGACTAGTTGTGCTGGTGATCACAGGCGACGTGGACTGCACCGGCTGTGTTAATGCTATGTAGCAGGTGAGGAGCTCACTGCATGACAGAGCTTCTCCCTTTGTCGCTGAGAGCAGAAGTAACTACAAAAACCTTCCTCCGTTTTTTTGTCATCATTCCGTCCTGATAAGGAGACCGGATATATACTCCAACAGGTGTGGATGCAGATGACAGCAGCCACGCATGCAGCTCCGTACATCATTGGGTGTAGCATATGTGCAATTGGCACAGTCGTACATTTTGTGTTGGATGTTGCATGAGGACAATTTTGGTGGAAACTTCTGAAAGAGGAAATGTAAAATCTTGTATAATAATCCTGATCCTCGTCTCTGACCACCTGACTGACCTCCTCTGGCCGTGCTGCCGCTGACTGCAGGGAGCCAAACAGACGGCACCGTTGGTCTCTCAATGTGACCACAGACACAAAGTGCAGATACCGGCCTGATTGATGTGCCCTCCATCTGTCGGCGGGGGTTCCTCTATGCAAACATGAGGTATGTGTATGTTCACAGATACATACTGCAGGCGTTGGAGCCCACACATTAGGGAACTGTGTGTTTGTGTGTGTGCGAATGACGAGTGCACCCAGACATTCACCGTGCTGCACGTCAGCTGTGTGATGGTGATCCAGCAATATAGAAAAATGAGACAACATGACAGATGAACGCAAACATCAGTCCAGTTCTGAGAGGGAGAGGGGAGGAGAAAGGGAGGGGGGGGGGTATTACTCAGAGAAGGGTGGGAACATGCCGAGGTCAGCGAAGTCCTCAATGTTGTAGTTGGCTGTTCCCTGGGTGGGATCTCCAGCCATGGGTAACATGTCCTGCAGAGACACAGGGGGGGGGGTCCAGACATATCACATATCTGTGTGTGATGGTCAGCCGCCAGCAGCCACAACACGCTCAGTGTGTGTGTGTGTGTGTGTGTGTGTTACCTGGAAGACTTCTGTCTGGCTGGGGTTGGGGTGTGTGTGCTGTTCCCCGGCCTGCTGGGAGTGATGCTGGTTCTGCCACTGGGACCAGACCTCACTGGGACGACCCTGGAACTGGGCTCCACTCTGACTGCTCTCCCCCGACACATCTGGAAACAGATGCTGTACGGTTACACTCATACAGGGGTTGGACTGATTACATGTTTAAAGTAGAATTAAATCATTTTTTTCTTTTCTTTTGAAGATAATTTTTGGGGCATTTTCACCTTTATTTGACAGAGGACAGTATAGAACTGGAGGGGGGAGTGGGGGGAGGGAATCTACTCCAGGATGTTGCGTATTAACTTCATCATTTAGTACATGTAACTTCTTCAAATTTAATTCTAAAGTTACTGCGAGGAACTTTCATTTTGTGTTGATTTGTGGCGACCCCTGTGGACTATGTTTCCATGAGCACCACCGCCTCGTGTTGTAAAGATCTGCAGCTGCCAGACTCCCTTTAGAAAACCTCTCATTTTACTGCAGCAGGCTCTGACAGTCTGCCCCGCTCAGTCTTGGTTCTGGTTCTCTCGTGCCTCCCTTCCCTCCAGCGGGCCCAGCGATACGGCCTCCAGTGTGGCAGTGTGGTGTCAGTTTTGGCTCCAGGAAGCAGGTCCCTCTCTCCGTCCGCTGGCACACCGGTGAACACATCTGTTTCAGCGGGAACCGGCGGAGCAGCGAGGTGAAGCTCTGCTCCATGGCCTGAGGAGGAGGAGCCGCTGCTGCCGGGCACAGAGCGCTCCAACTCCCACCGCAGCTCCGCTGGAGTCTGAGCTGAAGGAGTCACAGGAGAACCTGTGGTTGCCCATCTTCACCCTCCTTTTTGTAAAACCATTATCATTATTATAACCATAATTCCCTGAGACATAGTGGTGCACAGATATGGAATGCCAACCCACTTACAGTAATAAGTGATAGCGTGATAGTAAACAGCTCGCCGGCAGCAGGTCATATTTTGAGTCAGGCTTGAGTGCTCTCTGCGAGCTGGTGTCTGTACTCAACTCAGCTACAGATCGTTTGTGAGGGAAGACTTAACTGTAACACCAACGTACAATCAGAGTGTTTTTGTAGTTCCTGTTGGAGGTGACACGTCTTCTTTTTAGCTAATCGAGTCAAGTCAATTTCAAGAAGGGCATTCTCCCGGTTAAAGCTTCAGTAGGCAGTATATATTTTTGGCATCATTGGGCAAAAAATCCATAATACCCTTTGAGCATATTGTAATTCAAGTGTTCTGAGAGAAAACTAGACTTCTGCTCCTCCTCATGGCTCTGTTTACAGGCTTTATAACATCTAGCCCGTGACGGGACACTTTGACCAATCACAGGTCATTTCAGAGAGAGAGCGTTCCTATTGGCTGTGCTCCAGCTGGTGGGCGGTGCACAGCCAATAGGAACGCTTCCCTGTTGACGGCAGACTCCAGATCAGCTCTGACTGCTTGTTTTCCTCTGGTCTGTGAAATCTTGCAGATGCCATTAGGAGCACTGGAGGACACAGAGGACACAGAGGAACATGATTTTTTCAGATTACCTGTCTCATGCACTACTGTCAGGATATAGTGACCGTTTTATAAAAATAACTTTTTTTAAATCATATTTGCTCCAATCTCTCCTACTTCATCTTTAAAGGGAAAATGTGCCATCTTTTATGTGGATGTCCAATCAGTGTTGATGGTAAATGTAGTCAATTGAAGCAATCGGTCTCTCCTCGGCTTCTCTCCGCTGCATGTCTTCGGCCGTATACTCTGGCTCCAATAAATACGGCTGAATATCCGAGTCAGCTAAAACACTTTCACTGGAAACAGCTAGTTTGCAATACAAGCGAAGAGAACAAGGAAGTTGTTTTTTGAATGGCATCTCGAGCTCATCGCCCCCCTGGCAGCCCAGAGGCAGAGACTAGAAACCCAAAGCTGAAACAGCTGCTTGTAGTTCTTCCTCACATCCAACTACGTCACTGCCACATCAGCCTCAGCCTTCTTAGGAATAAAGGCCTGTCTAATGTTAACCTGTGTCATACAAAAGCCTGGATCTCTCTGCTGTTACCACTATTTTAAAAATGTATGGTAGTTGAAATCCCCATAAAGTTCTTTGTAGCCTGGATCAACATAGCAGCACATCCATAATAGTAGCAGCATGAGCTTTATGACTTTCTTCTTGCGACTCTCTTGCTCACACACCAACAAATATATTGCTTGACTGACAATTCGGAGTAGCAGCTACACACTCCGACATGAGATATGAATATATACACGCATGCACGCACGCACGCACGCGCACACACACACACACACACACACACACACACACACACACACACTCCCTGCGAGGCTGTTTTGAGAGTTTAGCGAGTACATTAAAGCAGAGCAGATTGATAAGCTGTCTGCCTCCCCCTGCAGAGGAACGTTCCTGCTGTTTCACAATAATAAACAAAATGCTCATCTCATCTCCGCTCAGATACAAGTGAGAGGCTGAGCCGCTGACGGAGGGAGGAAAGAGAGCACATGTCAAACATACAGATGGAACAGTAATTAACCAAACACAGAGGAGGCTGGTTGTTTATACATGAAGTGGAAAGCACACAAGATAAGGAAAAAAAAACAGAGCTTATCAGAAGTGAATACTGATGAAACACATGCAACAACAGAGCAAATGAACTGACTGCATTCCTTCAAATGGGCTGACAGCAAAAAGAGAAAGAGGGGGAGAGCGCCGGATGGATGGATGGATGGAGTGTAAAAAAATAGGCCTGAGAGGAAGAACAAAAGAGAGAAAATAAAGAATAAAGAAATGAGGCAGCAGAGAGAGAGATAATCCATTTGGCTAATGTGTGTGTCCATTAAAAGGCTATCAAGTAGCCGTTGCATGCTGGACATGCTTCGTTCCTACAGCTATGTGGACAACAGACAGCAGCTGGCTGATGAGCCATCACTGACTGAACACACACTAAAACCATTTTTAGTCACGCCAACAGTGTGGCTCCAGGAAACCGGACGCTGGTCAGTCCAGATTGAAATGTCTCCACTAGGGCTACGACTTTTATGTACAAACGTAATTGCAGAAATCATTTTTCATTATTAATTAAAGTGTCAGTAGGCTTACGTAGTACGTTTCAAAATAAAAGCCCTCAAATGTTGTTTTTTCTGTGGACAGAATTCCTTCATTTGTTAAGGTTTTTATTCTGAAATATTTGCAGGACAGTGTTGTAGAACATGCAGTGACTTGCAGGGGCTCCATGAATGAATATAATACAGGGTTTTAATTGTGGATTATAACTATTATTTACAAATTACCACACGTTTCTTAACCTTTCTCTGTCAAAGATAAATATAAATGACATTTATAATGAAATAATATGGTCATTATGAAAGGCAAACTCTGTGTGGAAAGAAAGAGCTGACAGCAGCAGCAGCAGCAGCAGAAACGCTGCTGGTGTGAACACCCGACGCGTGAATCACGCAACAGTTCAGCGAGGCCGCCGTCAGGCGCTGCTCATGCGGGCGGTGTAGACACACCGTCATACTAGCTTGTCACGAAGGAGGGTAAATAAACGCTCCAAACATGCGTTAAATTTTGGCAAGGAAAAACTGCGATGGACATTTTCAAAGGGGTCCCTTGACCTCTGACCATGTGAATGAAAATGGGTTTTATGGGTACCCACGAGTCTCCCCTTTACAGACATGCTCACTTTATGATAATCACATGCAGTTTGGGGCAAGTCATAGTCAAGTCAGCACACTGACACACTGACAGCTGTTGTTGCCTGTTGGGCTGCAGTTTGCCATGTTATGATTTGAGCATATTTTTTATGATAAATGCAGTACCTGTGAGGGTTTCTGGACAATATTTATATATATATATATATATTATGCAACATTTGCATAAAGCAGCATATTTGTCCACTCCCATGTTAATAAGAGTATTAAATAATTGACAAATCTCCCTTTAAGCTACATTTTGAACAGATAAATAAATGTGTGATTTATCGCAATTAAATATTTGAATCGATTGACAGTAGATATGTATCAGTAGACCCCTTAATATCCCTTTGCCAGGATGATGCATTCATGTGCGGCTGTTAAGATTGAAAATAATAACGTAATAAATGAATTCCCTAATCAGAAGTCAGTTTGTGAACGCTGACTTGCAGCACGCTCACAGCTTGGGGTCAACCACAACAAATACTTTCTCAAGCCACTGTCAAACACTGCTATTGGGTTTCCATGCAGGCAGGGTCGGAAGTGGAATTTAATGATGCTCAGTATTTTGTGAGAATCCCTCAGAATGCAGACAACTCAATGTAGGCAATCTGACACAACTTCATTTGTGCCGGTCCGTCAGTAGAAAAAAAATACTTTTTCGTAAGTAGCACTTATCAGAGGCAACCTTGCAGCGTTCTCCATGGCACTCATAAAAAGGCTGGTGTGTATGAGCTGTTAACGCTGTGGGGGTGAGAAAAAAAGCTTTGAAGGCCATACAGCATAATGTATATTAATGGTGGATAGAGCGTGAATGAGTGACTCTGACCCTGTCGGCTTTGCTTCCCCAGCCATGTAATTAAATCTGTACCAGGACAAAAAATAAGCCAGTAAGACCTGAAAGGAATGAAATGACTTTCCTATTTGAATGGAATACATGACTGTAACCTGGTCTCTGTTAAGGGCTCCCTTCCCCTCTAATGTTAAAGGATCCTAATGAGCTCAGCAGGGGTTGATACAGGGCATGTAATTACTTTGGCATCTGAAACTTTTTCACATAAAAAGTACCTGCCAACACACATTTAGCAAGAAAGCACCTCAGCGCTGTTACATATCTAACATAGTGAAGGAGCATTAAAGGTCACATATTATACTCCATTTAAACTAGTTATTATAGGTCTCAGACACCTCCAAACCATGTCTCTGAAGTTTTTTTTTCAAAAAAACAATCAGATCATGCATTCCAGCATGTCTCTATAACCTCTGTTTCAGCCCATTTCCAAAAGTGCTGATTTCTGTGTCTGTAGCCTCTGTCTCCTCCCACTCTGCTCTGATTGGTCAGCGTTTTCTGTCAATCAAACGTCCTCAACAACAGCGTCACCCTCCCCCTCCCTCCCGGAGAAGCTCTCTCTCTCTCTCTCTCTCTCTCTAGAGAGACGAGTGGAGAGATAGCAGCTAGAATAAAGTTTATAAACCACTTTAAAGTTTATAAACCAGAAACTTCACCCAGCGCACGTTACCGGAGGAATCTGATCAGAAATCGGCGACACATGATGAACATCTGCGGTCCAGATTCCAGGTTTTCCTGACGGTTTCTCTCAGGTAAATAATACTATTTATATCTCTGTTAGTTAGCTCAGTGTTTACCTCATGCATCAACTCTGTAAACCGTAAACATACACTCTGTTTTACGTCTGTCTTTACAGATCCATCTGTGAGAAATGACCGACAGAATCATCCCAGAGGAGAGCAGACAGCTGAGAGCAGATGGCTCTGTTTACATGGAGATACAAAGCTAACCCGGTAGCATGTAGCTAACCCGTTAGCATGTAGCTACATGCTAACGGGTTAGCTACATGCTACCGCTATGACACGGTGTGTAAACACAGCGACCATCAGGGTGGAAAATAGAAGATGTGAAACAGTAGTCAGTTCATTATTTCTGCTAAAAGATAAATGTATGGAAGATCAGAGTAATGGTATATTATTTACAGTAGTAGCTGTCTCTGTGTTACCATGACTACAGACCACCGGAGCTTAGCTTACCATAGTTTACCAGAGCTGAAAGACTTTCTCCTGTACCATGTCAACATAACTAACTAACAGGTGAGATGATTACAAATGCTGTGAATAATTAATATTGTCATCTGTCTACTCAAATAAAGTTTGACTGTGAAACAGAAATGTGTTGTGTTGCTTACAAGTCACTATTTACTACCTGTAATCTGCTACATGCATGACATCAAATATATATAATATATAAATATCATCTGTTTAAACAGTGTAATTACATAAAGCCTTTGTGAAAGAACATGTTATATTTAGATGATGGGAGTACATGAAGCCTGTTCTGCTGGTTCTTGCAGACTAACTGTAGGAGCTACTTTGCTCAAGTTCGGTTGAGGAGGAGAGACAGTGACGCGCTGTGGGGCGGGGTCAGCTACTGAAGGTTCTCTCTGGTTCGACCAGGAAACCCTCACGTGACTTGCATTCCCTAATGACGTCAGAATACAAGGAAAAAAGCGATTTTTTTTTCTGCACCCATTTCCGGACAAACGGAGGAGGAGAAAAAGAGAGAGGATGGTCTTTTATGATACTATGGTGGCCTGTAGACACACTGGGGACAGATATTGATGTTTAAAAGACATGGAAAAGTGCATTTTGCATAATAGGTGACCTTTAATGGTGGGTGCCTCCACATGGACAGGAGAAGTAGATACCTTTCAGATAGTTCAAAGAAGGGATGCACCGATTTTTTCAGACCGAGTACAAGAACTTACATTTGGGTACTCGCCGATACCGAGTACCGATACGAGTACTTCTCTGTGCCAAAAGACCCTCGTTAACAGCCAGCTGGAGGGTGTGAGCAACACACGGCAGGCTGGGGAGTCCCGCATACGAGGCGGTGCGCCGCGACCGGCTCTAGGTCGGCTTGGAAAGGCTCGGGGCGAAGGTGGCTCGCCGCCGCAGCTTTACAGCGCTCCCTGCTCCCGGTGTGACTGTCGACTGGGGCGGACTGTCCTTAGTGCGCCCCAACCGTGTCATACCGCCCCCAACGTAAAAGGCGCCAGTGGTCTGCGGCGATGTCGGCAACCCACCCGACCCGTCTTGAAACACGGACCAAGGAGTCTAACGCGCGCGCGAGTCAGAGGGTGCAAGCAAAACCCGGCTGACGTGGGATCCCGGCCCCGCGGGGTCGGGTGCACCACCGGCCCGTCTCGCCCGCACCGTTGGGGAGGTGGAGCGTGAGGACCCGAAAGATGATGACGAGAGGTTAACGTTGCGCTGCTGTAAAGTGGTATCGGTGCCGTTGTATCGGAGCCGTGTTGCGAGTACGAGTACATGAGCACAGTATCGGATCCGATACCCGATACTAGTATCGGTATCGGTGCATCCCTAGTTCAAAGATTACAACTTGTGACACACACTGACATTTTTAAATGGGTGAAGCTCATGGAAGCTCACATTTGTAATCTACTCTGCTTTCCACATGATGTCACACTTCACAGTGGCAAGAGGTCAGGGAAAATGATCCAACTACAACACAGATGGCAGAGCATCCAGAGACGGACTTCTAACAATGTCTCAGGTTGTTGCTGGAACGTGACCACGTGGTAAACCAACGTTATATTACCACAGTGTGTACAATATATTCTCTGGTAGTACATTTTCTGGTTACGATACAAAAAATCATGGATCGTAAGTTTGTTGATTGTATGATGGTAATCATAAGGTAGTGCTTAGTGCGGATTCGAGTTGAATAACTCCTTAGACCTGTGGAGGTCAGACAGAAGTGGCCCTTTAATGTTATTGGTTTCTTGTTGTTTTTCTTTTGGATGTTTTAGAAAAAGCCTGCATTGTGATTAACCCAACTTTCTGATGAAGCCTGTTGAGAGGAGGCACTGCATCCTGTTTTCTTCCTTTAGTAGTTTCACCATGAAAACGCTTCTGCAACAATATCCATCCCGTCTACAAACAATTTCTCTCTCTAACCTTTTTGGAAAAAGCAAACGAAATAGGGAAAAGAATGAGGAACAATAAAGGGATAAAAATAAATAAATGACATTATTTAAAAAAAAAAAATAAGGAAATAATTATTAAAATTATTCAGAAAAAAATACATATATTTAAAAAAAAGCAAAAATAAATATATACAGAAATAAATGAACAAATAAATGTGAAAAATAAATGAAAATGCTCATAGTTATTCTTTTATGCTTTGTTATTTGTCTTTACATTTCCACATTTTTTTATTTACTTATATATTCTTTTATTTATTCCACATTATAATTTCACATTTATTTATTTACTTACATATTCTTCTATTTATTCCTCTTTATATTTCCACATTTAGTATCTTATTCTTTAACAGATGTATTCTTTATGATTGTAGTCCTATGACTCTACATGTATAGTGTGATTAGAAACAAATCTCTGATTTTACTTTAACCGGACTTTAACTTTTAGTTTCACACGGGACACAAACAGCGACCTCCTGGGTGAAAGTCCTGTTTGTTTCTATCGTTTGTATCCACTTTCAGTGGAATTCTATCGTGATAATACAATCATATTGCTGTTACCATGTTTTATTCAAAGGTTTGTCTGATGTCATGTATAACAATGGACTTTATTTGTTTACTTTAAATGCAATTTGCTATAGAGTCAAATGAAGTTCTTATCAATATGTTGACCAAGCTCTACCTAATACGATCTTCAACAGAACAGAACCTGTATACATGTTGTTCCTCCATTTCTGTGTTCATAACATTATGTTTGCAGACAGAGAGATACAGACACACAGAGACTTTCACAAGAAATAGCCCCCCACAGCATCCAGTGGGATGTTACGATAGATCACCCAGTAATGAAGAGGAGGACTCACCAAAAGCTGTGCTGCGGTTTGTCAGTCCTGAGTAGGCGTTGCCGCTGGGGGAGGAAGTGGCCGGGGACGACAGGGGACTGTAGGAGGCCGGGTCGGTCTGATAGCTGTGGCCAGAACCAATACCAAATGGACTGGACTGGGCTTTACTGGACTGGAGAGCACAGGTACTGGTTAGATTCAGCATAATACAAGATACAGGATTCACAGCTCAGAAAACAATCTATGATTACTTCTGTACGCCTATCATAGGAATGGAAGGAGCAAAAACTGTCTTTTCAAGTTTGCACATGCTTCTTAATTAAGTTAAAGGGACTGTTTGTAAGAATCAGAAATGTCTTGTTAACAGCGACACCTGTGGCCGTTAAGTCAACGAAAGTCAGCGTCCTGTTGCTCGCGCTTGTGCTCGCTCTACATAGACATGAACGAGCATCGCTCAACACAGTGAAGCGACCAACGTCAGCTAAAAGCATAATATCACTCTATATATTTCAGCTGCTTGGCAGTAATGTTAGCTGACCAGACGAAGGTCTCTCCATGAATCAATGCTGATCCTAGTGTTGGCTTTTCCTGCCTCAGCCTCCCGACCGCGGCCTGAGGGAACAGGGGAGACACCGGAGTTTTGGTCGGAGACGATAACGTTTCTCTCTGAGGAGCCCCGTCACTTCACAAGACACGGGAAACCTCTGTTGGTCTGGAGGAGCTGCAGCAGTTATTTCTGCACAAACGTCCACTGTACATTCACTAGATATTCTCAGAGCTAAACTAACTCTTCTGCAGTGTGGAGTGTGCACGCATGAACGTGAGAGTGGAGTGAGAGAGCGAGAACGAGCGCGGTGTGTGAGTGAAGGCAGGCAGAAGAGCAGAGTACAGCAGAAACTCCAGTCCTGGAGACCAAAGCTACGGTCTCCTCCGCGTCCTCCGACCGCGGCCAACTCTGTTTAACAGACGGGCTTCACTAGATACAACCAAGAGGTTTTGGTGCTTCTGTGTAGTTTGTGTTGGAGTCTTGTCTGAACAGTATAGCCACACGCGAGCACATGGGACACTGACCGAGATTGATTTATACCTGTAAAAAGTTACAAACAGTCCCTTTAAATGAGTTACTATCCATTTTTTATATGCATGTATTTGGATTCGACACTGTGACACATGAACATTATTTCCATGCGTTGACCAATCTACAAGATGAAACTCTGCTGTTTAATATGCTCTTTGAGAAATGTGCCAAATGAACTTGATCCAGCTGCTGTATTCGTGGTATTCGTGTAACATTATTTAGTAAGCACAAGTAAATATTGTTTGCAAACAATTTAAAAGAAGCTTCCATGTTCAATCCCCTATGCAGGGAGCTACAATAACTAATCCAGGGGTTTAATTGAGGAGTTTACTCTTGGTTAGAGACAATGCATCTGAAATGATTTATAGAAATTGAAAATGAAAAAAGCTTTAGGAGGCTTGTAAGTTTTTCCTGACTCTCTACAATGGAGGTGGGATGACCCATAGCGGGTGATCACATCGCAAACAAATATTTTACAACTGTTAACATGGCGGCAATTTTAGTTTTTATCTTGTGTTGCAGTTCCTTGTTGCACGAGGTAAACGGTATAATACGGTGTTCACGTAACAAAGTAATCTGCCAGGAATGTATGGTTGCACATATTTGATTTGCCAACACTGGACAATCCTTTTGCAGGGCAACCCTGCGTTTTTTTTCCAAAGCCCTCTGTGTTGGCACCCCTAAAGAGCCAACGCAGTCCTCCCATTCATATGAATACTGGGGCTGAACATGGTCATTGTCAGAATGCAAATTAGGAGACTAAGACCCCGGTTGGAAAATACCTGAATTTTCCTGGAACTTGATGTAAGGGAAAACAATCCAACTTTTAAAACGCCATTCTACAGCACTCTACTGTCTACTGAATGCAACATCATTCATAAAATGGACTTAAAATGGGATTCCATTTTCCACATCCATAAAGCATTGTGTTCAATTATTGTATTGCAAAACAATGTACTATTATTTACAGTTATTAAAGGTCCCATTCAATGTTCCCATAGACGCTTCAAGAACATGCGTACAGTATGTTAAGTGTGGGTTACTGTTTTTGTCGCAACTGTGTTGAAAAATCTTACAGCAATTTTTGGGCCAGTGTGTGTGTGGACAGCCCTAACCTAACCTAACCTAACCCAAGTATTACATTCCCATACAATGAAACTGCCTTAACAATTACATTTAGAGGAAAACCTTTTTTGTCGCGAGTTACGTTTGTTTTTTACGTATCTCAAATATGTTTGTGATGATAGTCGGCGTAGAGAAGAGGTCGGGGTGGTGGATGGGTTAAACAAGCAGGACATTTCACCCAGGACACCGCTGTTTGTGTTCTGTGTGAAACTAATAGTCAACGTTGACGTACTTGAATTTGTGACGTCCACAGTCTAATAATGTAAAACACATTTGAGCCAAAATCATGATGTTTACTAAACCTAACCAAGTAGTTTGTTGCATTTTTGTTTTGTTACCCGCGCGTTTAAAACAGTTTAAAACGGTTTAAAACGGTTTAAAACGGTTTAAAACTGTTTTAAACTGTATAAAACTGTTTAAAACCGCGACCGTACTCCAGGAGAAAATACGTCTCCCTCGAAACGTAACTGAGAATGCAGTTTAGTTGTATGGGAACATAATTTAGTAGGAGACAGGGTTGGTGTGGAAGACAGATGAGCCTGTTAAAGAACATATGCTCAGCACATTCCCTTAGCAAGATTATGAAACACACACACACACACACACACGCACACACACAAAACATGACCAATAAGACAAGTCCATCTGGTAACAGGCAGAGAGATGGGAGTCTGGGGTACAGGAGGAGCAGAGAAAATGAGTTTGGCGATCACAGCAGCCGTAGAGATTGCTGGCTTTTTTATTATTGACAGAGAAGGCGATGGCTTCACTTCAGTAGTAGTTACCTGTCCAGAGAAGGGGGGTCGGTTGCCTGACCATGCCACCTGGCCTGGATTGAGCTGTCTGGAGATCTGAGCTAGGTTCTGATTGGATGAGCCTGATGGCTGGATGTCGTTCACACCGGGGACGTGGATCACAGAGGAGCTGTGTGCACAAATATGAAGCTCAGTCAGTCAGGCTACTACAGTATCCCACCAGAGGCCTGCCCACGTGAGTGACGGATGTAACATGCAGAGCATTCTAATGCACTAATGCCAGGATCAGACTGCATGATATTTTTGACGGTTACGATGGTCACTCTGTCAGATTAGACGATTGAGAGTCATAAATTCTTGTCGTGACTTGGCCGCGACACATGGCAGACTACACGTCGGTCCCCTGTTCTGACAACACGCACTCTCCCGGCACCGCCGTCTTAATATACGGGCTTAAAACAATACAAATATAATTCACAGGGAGAAGAGAAAGCGGGCGCACAACGGGATGCTCCATACGCAAAGACGCAAGGTCGGTGGTGTTTTCTACTCTGACACAACCTAGATTGAATATCCTACAGCGAGGTCCGGCAGCAGTTGAAGGTCCGATGACATCATTCTGCATGATAAGTAGCCATGTGCTTCTGTTTACAGCTGTGTGCGTCTGTGCTCAACTGGTCAAATTCTCGGCCTTGACAGAACACGTCGTGGAAAGCAAAAAAAAAATCCAACATGCTAGACTTTCTGTCGGGATGTCGTGAGGCGACCCAGACGTCGTGAGACGTCGTGAGGCGTCCCAGACGTCGTGAGGCGTCCCAGACGCGCCGTCAGTTGTCGTGTACTATGACACACTACACAAGATAAAACTATCAATTTTCGCACACAACACTCATTTATCGTTCCCGATCCCCCACGACGTGCCGTGTCGGGCTATAATCGGGCTGATATTGTGTAGTCTGATCCCGGCATAACACACATTGCTGACATGTACCTAAAGCTTTTGCCAGAGTGCCCCTGCTGGAAGGGAGAGCTCTGTGAGTACAGCTGCTGTCCTCCAGCTGTAGAGGAAGGAACCATCATCTTCTTATCTCCCGCTACACACACACACACACACACACACACACACACACACACACACACACACACACACACATACCAGGGTCAGCATTAGAGAAATAACAGAGAGGACAGACAGCAGGAGGATAAACCAGCAACTATCAGGACACGTGAGGTGTATGCGGTTGTGTGTGTGTGTGTGTGTGTCGTACAGCCAGAGATGCCAGTGTACATCTCAGCAAAGCGTGGGTCTCTCTCCTGGGAGAACAGGACTTCTGTCTTGTCGATGTTCTTCGCTGCCTCGTGGACCCCGCTGCTGACGCTGGCCACAGGCACCTGAGGGATGGGGGTGGATGTGGGGAGGGGTATAAGGGTCGACGTTAGGGATGACAGACCGAGGTCACAAAAATGTACACAAACACTCCACAGACAGTCTGCACAGACATCAAGTACTACAGTCGTTTAAGGTCAGCTTCTTAGCCAAGTATCCAAACAAAAAGAAAACAAAGAGATGTTGTCCTCCTTCGTTCCTGATGTTTCCATCATCCAACAGCTGGTTTTCTGCTCTGCTCTGTCGAACTTTTTTGAAGCTGTTATTTAAGGACAATTGCATTTTTTTACAACCTGGGGTGTCTAAGGTTGCTTCCGAAATTCCACACTACCTACTAACTATTTAGTGTACTGAAACAGTATGTGAGATATTTTAGTATGTCTGAAACCTTAGTATGATCCAATAGCACGCAAATTACATACTATTTCCAGTGAACTATTACAGTGCAACGCTGGACACTACGGCGGCATAAATGTCTCACAATGCAATGCAGTATTGACGACAACGTTCATAACAGACGTTGGCGGACGGCTCTGTAACGTCAATAATGCTTCAATTTAACTGTGAGTCAGTAAGATTTCACTTTGCTAGACGTAACATATCATTTAAATTAGTTCAGACTTTGATTCTCACAAACCGTCGTTTTGGTCACATGAGGTTGGCACGGGTTACCATGGCTATCGGTCCAGTTCATTTCACACAATATCTGTGTTGTGTAAATAAACTGCACAATATCATGTGAAAGAACGAAGAAAGTTATTTGCTGTGCGTCATTTTACATGAACTGCTGCTATACATTAATACATGGTAATTCAATATTTGTAGATTATCTTAGTAATTATGGCAGGTAATTCAACTAAAATTCCATAGAGGCATTCTTCCCAACCGGCTGAGTGGGATTGGGGCGAGGCTCTGAGAGCAGAGGGGTTTACCTGGGAAAGATCGTATGCAGTCAGTCCATCTCTCTGGTGAACCTCCAGCTCTGCCTGCTGCTGCTGCTGTAGCTGCCTGAGAAAACACAACACACCATATACACCATCAGCACCTCAGACTGACACCTACAGCACACTACTGAATTGAAGCTGCCTTCATTTAAAGCTGCAGCGGGTAGCAATGGAGCACATATGATAAAAAAGTCTGCCGTCCAGCTGCTGTCTGTCAATCACTCCCCAACTCTGATCAAACTGCCAAACTAGGCAGCGCTGATCAAATATGAAATAATATTATGTTACTGTAAAGCCTATTTCTCTATTCAAATGTTCTCAGAATCATCTTGTAGTGTACTGTTTAGCTGTAAAATGAGAACGTTTGTGACCCGGCAGTCATGTTGAGATCTCTTGAGGAAATACCAAGCACCGCCCACCAGCCGGAGCACAGCCAATAGGAACGCTCTCTCTGAAATGACCTGTGATTGGTCAAAGTCTCCCGTCACAGGCTAGATGTTCTAAAGCCTGAAAACAGAGCCATGAGGAGGAGCAGAAGTCTAGTTTTCTCTCAGAACACTTGAATTACAATATGCTGAAAGGTTATCATGGGATTTTTGCCCAATGATGCCAAAAACTTGTTGCCTACTGAGGCTTTAAAATTCAATATAATAACATAACTAACATGACAAATAAACATTTAATTTAATAACACATGAGGAGGAGACACTGAAGGACCCACTGACACTGTAATAAACCCAGAAGAAGTCAGAGATGAACATCATGCACATTTGTGTAGAATCGGATTAAAATCCCACATTCAAATTGGGTGAATACAGATGCATTTATCCAGAATAAACTTCATTCATAATAATAATAAAAAAGACCCTTGTTGCGTTTTAGTTTTGGTCTATAAGAGCTATAAACATGAGGTGACATGGCCTGACAGGTTACTCGATCATTAGAAGGTTTTGGTGATGTCATCCTGCATCATCATCATCAGCATTACATGAGATCAAGCTGTGCTGACAGACAGCACTTCACTGAATCAAATGTGTTTATCTATCAAGAAATAACTGATTGTGAGCCTTATCAGTGGAGACTGAAGTTCATATGTCAGACAGGTAGAAACAGGACAGTCTACTGTGTGGTTGCTATGTATCACACTTTTTAAGGAGGAGCGGCCAAAATACACAACACGCCTGTTTTAACAGCTTCTTCCCTTTCAGATATGTAGGGGAAAGTCCCTGCTCTTCCACGCTAAAGCACATTCTTGTTATCATGGTTACCAAATGATCCTGCTTGATCCTGGTCAAAGTTCATTTTTGACCTTAGAAACAACAGTCTCTCAACTTGAGGATTCTGGGTTCAGAGCCAGGCTCTATTAGGGATGTCACGAGAACCGAGACTTCGGTACCAAGTCGATGCCAAAATTAAAAGAAAGTGACGGTACTCTTTTTTCTACAGTAGGGGAGAGTGGGGTAAGATGAGCCAGTGGGTAAGTTGACCCACCCCCTGTACCTAGGCAACTGTGCATATGTTTTGTCATGTGACCATAAATTCAGGAAGTACCCATCATTTCTATCTTGCTGTGATGAAGTGAAGCACATGGGAGAAGTGGTAAGTACTTTTTTACACCAAAAACAGTTTTTTGCCTGTCAAAGTAAATTTTCTGCATGACAGGAATAATGACTGTTAGTTCAAAGCAAATTTATCCAGGGTTTAAAATATATATTATACATGTTGGTGAATTACTAAGGTATAAAATCATGTGAATCACTTTGCTAAAGATTAGCCTGAATTGCTAAGCTAGGCCATTTTTTCCAAAATGGTAGCTATGGGGCAAAGTGAGCCACTGGCTCAACTTACCCCACCATAAGGCATTTAAGTTCAGTTAAGTCTCTGAAGTATAAAAGGGTATTACAGTTGAGTGTTACACAACTTGGTTTGATTTTTTACATGTTACCCTTTATAGAAAAGGTATAATGCCAAGAATCTACAAGAGGAAAACCAACTGGGGCTCAACACCCCTTGACGAGATGGAGAGAGCAGCCACTGATGTCAAGGGTGGAAAATCCATCAGATCAGTGGCAGAAGACAGAAATATTGACAGGTCAACACTGCGGAGGTACATACAAAATAAGGAGATAAAGGAAGTAAAAACAGTTGGTTACAGTGGAACAGCAGAGGCAAAGAAGGTCTTCACAGAGGAGGTAGAGAAGGAGCTCGCAGACCATATCAAGAAGCTGGCTGAACAGTTCCATGGCCTTACTCCAAAGAAATGCTGTGAACTGGCATTGGAATTGGCAGAAAGAAATAACATTCCTGTCCCCAAGAACTGGAAAGAGAAGGGTTTAGCAGGTATACCTAGGTTGTGCAGCGAATTATGTCACTCAGTAGGTTAGTACAGACTAACTTATCTTATGTAGTACAGTGACATGATAAAATGAATAATAGCCCACTTTTTTTAGGTCGAGATTGGTTCAAGAATTTTATGGCACGCCACCATCTCTCCTGCCGTATGCCTGAAGCGACATCTTTGGGAAGGGCTACAGCCTTCAATAAGACTACAGTTGGGGAGTTCTTTGACAATCTAACTAAAGTGATGGACAGGTGACATAATTCATGTATTTGCCTGCATTAATAACTATGACAACTACATATAACAGTTAAGTACACTTACAACAAACTGGCAAGAGTTTACTAGGGTATCTACAAAGTATAAAGACTGTTTACTTACTATATAACGCTTAACTATTCTGATTCTCATCATTGTTTTCTTTTTGTTTTACAGGCATAAATTCCCCCCAAACATGATTTATAATGTTGATGAAACAGGTGTGACTACAGTGCAGACACCAAAGCAGGTAGTGGCAGAAAAAGGAAAGAAGCAAGTGGGCGCCATCACATCTGCTGAAAGAGGAGAGCTTGTGACTGTGGTCTGTGCAGTCAGTGCAACTGGGAATGCAGTCCCTCCCATGTTTATCTTCCCAAGGGTTAGATACAAAGACCACTTCATTACAGGAGCACCTCCAGGATCAATTGGTACCTCCACCAGATCTGGCTGGATCAATGAAGACACCTTTGCTGAGTTCCTTGAACATCTGGTTGACCACATCAAGTGCTCCCCTGAGCAGCCGATGCTACTAATCCTTGATAACCATGAGGCCCACGTTTCACTGAGGGCACTGGATATAGCAAAAAGGAAGGGCATTGTTATGCTCACAATACCACCCCACACATCCCATCGCCTGCAACCTTTAGACAAGACTGTTTATGGTCCATTTAAGACCTATTACAACCGAGCTCTTGATGGTTGGATGAGATCCAACCCAGGCAAAACAGCCAGCATATATGAAATCCCTGGCTGTGTGAATGAGGCGTTCATGTCAGCAATGATGCCACGAAATATCTGTTCCGGATTCAGGTCCACGGGGATTTTCCCTTTCAACAGAGATATTTTCTCTGATGCGGAGTTTGAGCCATCCATGGTGTCTGACAGGCCTAACCCTGAGCTGCAGCCAGCAGCTCCAGATGATGCACCTGAAAAGCAGGCAATTGAAAGGGCTCATGAAGAGCGGAAAAATAAACAGAAAGGGAAAAAGGAAAGTACCATCCAAGAACAAGGAAGGCTGAAGAGGAAACAAACCAAGACGAAAATCACAGCGTACAGTAGCTCTGAGGAGAGTGATGTTCCCATCCCATTTGATGACACTTCTGAGCATGAGAGTTCTAATGATGACAGAAGTGAATCAGACATCTCAGATCTGTTAGTTGGTGACTTTGTCATAGTAAACTTTGCATCCAAAGGCAGGAGCTACCATTACATTGGCTTGGTTGAGAGCCTGGAGGGAAATGAAGTGCAAGATTTCTCAGAAGAATCCGGGGGAGCGCTGGACGTGAGAAGCCCACCTTTGCATTCAAGGAAAAGGATGAGGCATCTTTTCTGCTGAGTGATGTGCTGAAGGAGCTACCTCAACCTCAAAAGGCTGGAGGAACTGCAAGGAGGGAGCAACAGTTCATATTCCCCTGCAACCTTGACAACTGGAATGTTGAATGACGTTGAATGATGTTTTGATTGTTCAATGGTCTTGAAACTCACAGGTGGTTTGTTAACACAAGTTCAAAACTGTGAAACTGTTTGTTATGCTGAGGTTTAAACTTAAAAACTCAGATGTTCAGTTTACCCCACGATGGCTCAACTTACCCACTGACTCGGATCAACTTACCCCTTACCTGGGGCAAGTTGAACCACAGGAGCACTTTTTTTTGGAAGGTCATTTTTTACAGACAGCTTTGTGATAGATACATGCTGATCATTTCATTTGATAGGAAACATCCTGAAACAAAGGTTCATGTTTTCATTTGACGTCTGTCTCATTTTTCCTAACCTCGAGGACAGCATAAGTAAAAATTGGCTCATCTTACCCCACTCTCCCCTACTGAAGATACCGTACGATGCCTGTAATGGTCATTGGTAGTGTTGTGACAGTGAGGAACACTTCCAACCGGTTTATAAACTTGTGACAACACCGGTGTCACCGATTACACCGGACATTTTACAAGAAAAGATGACGGTCAACATGTGCAGAGCTCTGACTCTGATCTTTACCGTCGGGTGGCGGTGTGTCTGGCCTCTCCGGTAGAGCTTTTGCTGCGGGGCTCCGCTGCGGGGGTCTACCTGGCGCCGCTGCTCCGTGCACACCGGCTGTGACGGCTCCATCCGCCTCGCAACGATTACCTCATTAGCGTTATGGTTCCCTTTATAGCATTGGGATTAAACGTGAAATATTGCCTAATAGGTGCGTTTGCTTTTCGTTTTGACAACAAATCTTCTGCCTCCTACTCCTGCTACTCTGAGCTAATGGACCAGATGCATTCATGGTCAGTATGTAGCGTCCGTCGTCTGACTATCGATTGATAACATGCCGCTGTTACACCAAAATGAACCAAATGGGTCAATTATTTTTATTTATTATTTAAAGGCTACATGCCTCGGTTTTTTGTAATGTTCAAATGTTTTTAATTTTAATAAAAGAGAACATGTTGAATTACAGTACAGGGGATTTATTGTTGTTTTTTTTTTTTTTTACCGTGGTATCGAATTTGGTATCGACAATCGTGTAAATTCACTGGTATTGGTATCGACTACTAGATTTCTGGTATCGTGACATCCCTAGGCTCTATACCAGCCTGGTCTAATTCCCAGGGCATCAAATACCGATGTTTTGTCACGCCCCTCAGTGTCTAATACCGGCGCACATGGATCCTTTGGCATCTGTATGAGATGCGTCAGGCTTTCAAGTAACTCCAATGTAAACCCATCCACATCATTATTAGACGCACAGAGCAAACTGCTCCAGAAGTCAGGTAACGCGGTATAAAAACCGATTAGTCCGCTTTTGAGTGGGTAGGAGGATAGACGGGTCAAACAAGCATAACTTTCACCCAGGAGACCGCTGTTCGTGTCGCGAGTGAAACAAAACCTCAACGTGGAGTTATTCTAAGTTACGTTTCGTAACTTATTTTAACCGAAACAACGATATTTTTCTAAACATAACCAAGTGTGAACGCACTCAAGACGCATTGAGGACTCGTTAAGATCGGATCGTTCAGACCACATTCAGAAGTGGTCTGGGCCACATTAAGGACCGTCTACTCGTCTGATGTCCAGCTGGTATCACTGCGCCCCTTAGGTGAATAAACAGGCAGACACGGGCGCTTGTCGGCATGGAAACAGCCTCTGTGCTCTACTGTATCCTGTCGGTACAAATGTATTTTATTAAAATATATCTTGTTTATAGGCTACATATCTACAGACTATCAGACTAGGCACGCAAAGTGCATTATTATCATACTGTCGGAGATGTGTCTGTGTTTTTGTTCCGCTGCTTTGCGCGGAGCTGACACCCGACTGTCCGCCTGTTCTCTGTCCTCCCGGCTCTCTGGAGCTCTCTGCCACGCTGTTGTCAGGTGGCGCGGTACAATAACCTTTTAGTTTGATGTTAATACAATGTACCAGAATTCAGGAATATGTAGGATATTACTACTGACATTCATGTGATATTACATCACAACGTCTGCTGTATTAGCCGTGTGTTTAATGCGTGTTTATTTGCATATAGAGTGGGGAAGTGAGATTGGGTCACAAGTGGCCATTCAAGATGCATGTGGAGACGCATTCTAATGCCAGATGTGAACAGACGTACTTAGAGCTGTCCACTTGTGATCCGATCACTGAGGATGTATGTTAATACCAGGACTGAACAGGGCCACTGAAATAAGGCAAGAGATGCCATTAGCGTAAGAACCTGAGCCAGGAGAGCTGGGTGATGCAGGGAAATATCAATCAACACAGTCCCTATACAGCAGCATGCTGCAGGCAGGAGCGGAGTATAACCTGCAGAAGTAGCATAGACCTAATTAGGCAAAATTTCCTGTGAGAAAAGGCTGTGAATACTTATGTACATGTGATTTTTTTGTTTTTTATTTTTAATAAATTTGCAAAAATTTCAAAAAAACATTTTTCACATTATCATTATGGGGTATTGTGTGTAGAATTTTGAAGAAAAAATGAATTTAATCCATTTTGGAATAAGGCTGTAACATAACAAAATGTGGAAAAAGTGAAGCGCTGTGAATACTTTCCGGATACACTGTTCTGCGCCTGTGTGAGAGGAAATAACTCTCCACACCAGCAGGCGGTGGTAGTCTGTATTAGTCATCGCCTCGTATGCAGGACTCCCCAGCCTGCCGTGTGTCGCTCACACCCTCCAGCTGGCTGTTAACGAGGGTCTTTTGGCACAGAGAAGTACTCGTATAGGTACTCGGTATTGGCGAGTACCCAAATGTAAGTAATTGCACTCGGTCTGAAAAAAAGTGGTATCGGTGCATCCCTGGCGGATATACAAGCCGTTGTTATGATACGTACATGAAACAAAGCGGCGTTTGCCGACCATTTTCACACCACTCACTCATCACTTAGCTTCATTCTAGATGTTGAAGTTGTTGTGAAAATATCTGTGTGTTGGAATGATCAGATGAGATGACGATGAAACATGAGAAGAGCCTTTTGTGTTTTTCCTCTTGACTTTACTCGTTGGCTTGCTTTCCTCACTTCTGTTTCTCTTCTCGTGCACTGATTCGTTTAAGCTAAATAGCCGATCAGAGTGATTTCTCTCACCGATGGGCTCTGCCGCCGTTTCAACATGCTGCCCCCAAACTGTCTGACGACCGACAGTCGGCTTGGTGAGTCAGGGCCTTTAGAGGACTGTGGACTGTGGGAGGAAGCCCACAGGAAGCCGGAGGACCCGGAGAAAACCCATGCTGGCATGTAAAGAACATGCAAACTCCACACAGAACTTGACAGAAGTGCCCTGGGTTCAAACCCAGAACCCTCTTGCTGTGAAGCGACAGTGCTAACCGCTGCACCACCGTACCGCCCCTCTAGATATAAATGTAGCTAAATTGTTAGCTAGTATTGGACCTCCATATAAACCAAATGACAAAACCTGCTAGGACCATTTGTGACCAGGGGCTTAGGCTGTAGATGGTTAGTAGCTGCACATTACAATGTGCTCCACGATTACATCAGATCTATCTGTCAGCCACGTCCTCCTGTTCCTCCTGTACCAGATGGAATATGTAAACCTTCCAGTATGTTCCTCCCTGGGCATGCCTGGAATACCTCCACAAGGGAGGCAATACTAATCTGATACCCTGACCAACTTGACTGGTTCCTGTCCATGTGGAGCTACTCTGATCTCCCTCTGGATGTCTGAGCTCCTCACCCTGTCCCTAAAGGCAGTGGTATGCTTCAAATGAACTGAGTTGTACAAAGTGTTGTCTCATTTCTGCCACTTGTATCCATGATCTCACCACCCAAAGCTCATGACCATAGATGTGGCTTGAAAGGTGAAAGGCTGGTCTATGCTTTCATGCTCAGCTCCCTCTTTACCACAGTTGTCTGGTTCAATGCCGGCATTATAGGGATGCGACAACATACCTTTCTCCCCATTCGATCAGTCATGATACTTGGGTGCAGATTCAATATGTATTGTGATTGGATATTACAATATATAGTGATTTTTGTTTACTTTTTAAACACAACACCATGGGAAAAAGTTGAATCATACACTTCTAGAGACTTTCACTTTGGAAAATATCTATATACACCTTATTTTGAAAACCGAACATAGTCACACATGTATATTTCAGCTAGCTATCCTCGTCAGCGTCGTTCTCTTTATCCATCCATGGTCAGCTCCATCGGGGCCGTTTGAATGCAGAGAACATAAATGTCAGTATATGGGTGCTCTACAGTTGTAGCGTCGGCCCATTTGACCACGGAGATGAGAGCGACGGTTGGCTCAACTGCAATGTTACCGCGATACGATAACGTTTCCTGTCCGTGACAGAGTTAGCATGCAGCTTCAGCCGTGATGTCTAGCTCTGCTTCTCCTGGCAATGTGTGAAACCCAAAGTGTTTCCATACTTTACTGGATCATGTTGGATTTAAAATGTGAGGGTGCAGGTCGTATCCACGCCGACCCTGCGCCGTTTTCTACTTTCTCGTTTCGGCTCGCTGCGGTTTGTTTTGGTTGACGGATACGTAACGGATATGACATCAGGTTCTCAGACTACAACAATAAAAGCCGTAACTTCCTTCTGCCTCCACATAGACTCAAATGAAGCAAATATATTGATTCTGGCATTAAAAATCTATTTCAAAATTGTAAAGAAAATCGCAATATATAGATGAATAAATTTTTCCCCCACCCCTACTGCATTACTGCCAAGGCTGTATTGATCCACCTGTCAATCTCACGCTCCATTTGTTAGCGGTACACAGAATGGCGGCACACACAAAACCTGAGAATTAAGGTATGAATACTAGATAATCAGTATCGGCAAATATAGGGGTGATCTGTATTCAAATAGGTAGAATCTCTGAACTATAGACATCAAACACGTTTTACCTGAGCCTGAATGGCATTGATCAAACATTTGAATAGTGGCTATATTTCCATTTCAACACGATTCTACAATCAAGTAAACACAGATTCAGCTTCATATTATTTTGTCATCAAATCAAGGTCAAATATTCTGAAATGTGGTAAAAACATTTTTTATTTTTTGAATTACTAGAGCCTGCTCTTAAATTACTTTATTTGCTTGGTCTAATTAAAATGTCTTCCTTTCCATTGCCCACACAACATACTGAATGGCAGCGGAGTCTCTGTGTGTGGTTTTAAAAACCTTGCATAGAAGGGCTGTTTTAAACGCAATAGGTTGGAAGTCCCATTTATATGAAATGTTTCAGGAATGAGATACCCTGCTGCTGTAATAGCTTTGGATCACTTCACTTCAAAATGGTCTATATGAGGAGTTGAAGAGCTTTTACTGCAGACTTTTCAATTTGAGATTCACCGAAAAGCACAAAGTGGGCTATTTGTTTAGTTCAAAAAAAGTAATGAAAGAACGTTTCCTCTCTCTGTGCTTTTCTATCATTCTTGTTGATATATGATTTTGGTCTACATGCCAGAAGTAGATAGCAGAAATTAATGATGATATATACAAACATGGCTTTATGAATGATGGTGAACTTAGAATCATTTCACATCAAGGGGCTCTGCCCTCCTTTCCTGCAGCACACCCACACACCAACCCTGTCTCCTACAACATTAACCTTCTCATCTATCTAATTTAATGTTGTATATAACAGGTCACAATGAAAGACAATAAACTGAATATTGGTAAGGTACTCCAATTTGACACAACTGAATGATGGACATTTACATTTATGTAATGTTTGCCCCCAAAACTCACTCTAAACACTAAATTGACTCAAATAATGACCCGTTATATAAAGCTACAGGTAAAGTAGAAGTGGTGTCTTTAGAGTGATTTTTATATGAGTATTATATCTGCCTATATGTCAGGGATTTCTTTACTTCACCCAATGACCACCTAGAGTAATCACATTATAATGCACTATAACAGTAGTTATAATGTATTACAACTATGGGAATTATAATACACTATGATCCTTGCACAAAAACAATGTCAGTGAGTGGGCAGCAGTTATGAAGTATTATGATACTTGACCTTATAAGTACTCATAAAATGCTTTATAATGTGTTATGCATATGATAATTGTTGTAAGGCGTTATTCATATGTATGAGTGCTTATAACTATAATAATACAGTGCTATATGCAGATTATAACACATTATAAGTATGTTTATAATACATTATAATACATGGGCGTCATAGAAAGTGTTGACGTCGGGCGGCTGTGGCTCAGAGCGGAAGGCGCTTAACCCCAAATTGCTCCCGAAGTTTGTATGTACGTGTCCACTCGTGTCCTGTGTATTCTCAATTATTCCAACATGTAAATAGATGTGATTTGACAGAAAGCAGTGAAGGGGAGAGGAGCTTCTGAAAAGGCTTACTCTGTGGTCAGAAATGGCACAAGCAGCTTGCCAGTGGCGGCTGTAGATGTCCTGTGATCAGCTGCTGCACAGAGATAAAATGGAAGAAGCTCTCAACACATCAGCAGCACCATTTACCTCTGATTCCAACTCTCCGAATCAACAGCTAGCTACTTGCCATGTTGCTGATCACACTGGCTTGACGTCCACTTGGCAACACAAAACATACCATTTCTGACAAAGGCAAGAAGGAAGAAGATATTTAACAGGCTAGCAATTTCCTCTGACTCCACTGATAGGCAGTTAAAGTGACAATTGTGCCAGCAACAGGGGAATAACTCAAATGAAGATGCTGTCAGAGCAGCAGGAACCAAACAACTGATACTATTTTCAGAGCAGGGAGTAGCACGCTGCCTGGTGGCCTGTGGTGAACTCATTTCAATTTAAAATGAATACAACAATCAAAATGAGCACAGCACTGGAGATAGATGACCACATTGCTTAGTGGAAAGACCAGATGGAGGACCTGAAAAATGTCAGTAGGGCAATTTACGGAAATACATATCAAGATATTATAATTGTTTGTATTACACAAAATGTGACACAATTTGCTAATTATATTGTTAATTGTGAGCCATATTCATAAAGGAAACTATTTGGTTATTAAGCTGAGAATACTGATTTAAAAGAACTTATCACAACTTCATAAACAAAATCTGTATATAGAGTATATCTTGTAGACAATGTCCAGAAAACACATAACTCTCATAGGCTATGAGTCGAATTATAATAACTAATACGCACCATCTTTGACAACAATTAAATGATAATGGAATTCCTAATCAATTCATAATTCCTGCGACAAGTTCATACCTCATCACCAATATACTGTATGTCTATCATTATTTATTACCTGATATTGTTGCTGAGTTCTGTATCTACTGAACTCATGGATTATGAGTATGAATTAAGCTTTAACTGCATCAGAGACACATCTGACTGTCATCCATCACACACACACACACACACACACACACACACGCATCTTAAAAATACAGAATTCCCCGATGCTTGGCCTGGCGGAGAGTCATGTCAGGCCTTGCTGGCTGCCGGGCTTGCAATACACTGACAGAAACTCTTGTTCAGTTTTTACTTTAAAGGTCCCATATCATGCTCATTTCCAGGTTCATACTTGTATTTGGGGTTTCTACTAGAACATGTTTACATGCTTTAATGTTCAAAAAACATTATTTTTCTCATCCTGTCTGTCTGAGTATACCTGTATTCACTCTCTGTCTGAAACGCTTAATTTTAGCGCCTGTCTCTTTAAGACCCCCCTCCTGAAAAAGCCCAGTCTGCTCTGATTGGTCAGCGTTTTCCGGTCTTCCGCATCTGCGCCGTCCCCGTCTTCAAGGCGTCACTGCAGCCAGAGACTCACTGGGTGTGTCAACTAGCGGCACGTCTACCAGTGACTGTATAGTTGTGACATCACAACCTTAACGGAGGTCCTGAGGGCTCGTTTAAAGGCACAGTTTTTCTGAATACAGGCTGTGTGCATTTCTCTGTGGATTGAGCGTTTTGATACTTTCATAGTATTTATATAGCACCTAGACCTGCTTTATGATCAAAGAGGACATGGAAATCTCACTTTCTACACGATGGTAACCAGAGGACACACAGGTATTCATCATGCTGTGAGGAACTGGAACTGCTGTCTACAATCATTTTGATGAACAACATCCTTTTTTTTACGGTGACTTCACAAAACCAACACATATTCTGCTAATACTCAGTCTAAGGGAGCTGTTGGCAGTGATTCATGCCTGTACCACGCATAAACAAACACACACACACACAGCAGCCATATTGAGATCAGTTGAGGAAATACCAAGCACCGCCCACCAGCCGGAGCACACTTTCTCATTTTACAGCTAAACAGTACACTACAAGATGTTTCTGAGAACATCTGAGGAGAGAAATAGGCATTAACGTAACAGAATATTGATTCATATTTGATCAACGCTGCCTAGTTTGACCGTTTGATCGGAGTTCGAGAGTGATTGACAGCTGCCTTTGTTGAATGAACAGCCAATAGGAACGCTCTCTCTCTGAAATGACCTGTGATTAGGGATTTTAATAATTAACCGTTTAACCGTTTAACCGACATTCAGCATTTTGACCAATTAACGCTATCGGTTAAACAGTTAAAATAAACATTAATAATTAATTAAAAAGCTGAGAAACTTGTTCCATATTATTCAGACATGTGTCCAGTGTGAAGTTGTGTTTCTACTTGTATTTCAGAGCTGAGCTCCAACATCCAACAGGGTACAAGACTCACGGAGGACCAACGAGAAGCAGCTCAGCGGAGCAGAGCAGCTGAGCTCACTGGGACTGAGTCTCCACACCTTTCACTGAACAGCTTGTGAACAACATGGAAATCAACAGAAGTTGGTAGATTTCCCTGCCAGTTATCCCTGTTGCCTTGAACAGTCTGGGGACAGACACGGCCTCTTTTCAAAAGGTCTGCATGGCATCAATATTTTTCCTGATAGTCACACCTGGTACTATGCATTTCATGCTAGTGGAATTGCAAATTCTCTTTATAATGTAGACGGCAGCCTTCCTTCTAACCTTCCTGCTTCCTGTCCCTGCAGATCCAAGGCATTAGTGGCTATTGACATGCTGCTGCAGGCGTTATATGACCGTGGCATGGTGAACAAAAACACTGGTCGAATGCCTGTCTCGACATTGTTCACTTGTACACATGTTGCGTTTAATACATCTTGACTGATTCTATTTAGTTCAGTAATGCTGTGTTCACACCACGAGCGACACAGCAGCAGGCTACAAGTCATTTTCAATGGAGGCCGGCGACATGAAGCTACAAAAGGACGCCCCGACACTTGTCGCTGTGTGACGCGCTACAAATCAAAGTTGGGATGGTCTCAAGCTTTTTCAGCGCTCCAATGACGCGGTCAACCAATCATATGTTTTTGTTTCTCCTTGTTCCGTTCCATCTAAAACAAGACTCGGTCAAAAGCATTCATCATATAAGTGCTGTGTAACAATATACACATACTTTGCGAAGGTTTATGTCATCACTGATGTTGTTGCTGCTGTATTTATTCCTAGATGGAGTGTTAATGGAGCAGCTACAATGTTAGCATAGCCTGGCACTGATCGATCCAAACTCCATTCAGAAAACAAGCATTTAAAAAGTTGTTTGCTTGTCGTCTTGCGGACAGACCTGACAAAGCATGTATTCAGACTTTTTACTAATCAGCATCATTGTGTAGTTATTTCGGCATACTTTTGATCCGTTTACAACGACGTCGCTGCCGTATTTATGCCTAGATGACGTTATGTTGAGTATTGATGGAATACCTACAATGTTAGCACAGCCTGGCATTGATCGATCCGAACTCCGTTCAGAAAACAAGGATTTTAAAAGTTGTTTGCTTGTTGTGTTGCGAACAGACCTGATAAAGCACGAATTCGGTCTATTTACAAATCAACATCGTTGATTAATGTCGTTAATGTCGGTATTTCGGCATCAATTTGATCTGTTTATTGCAATTAAATCCCAGCACAGTCTGTTTATTTTGGGTTCATACCGCAGTAGCGACGTGTGGCTGATAGATACAGATACAGTATGTAAATACAGCTCGCCGCCAGGTGACGTTATGAACCCAGACACAACAGCGTTTGGTTTTCTGACATATCTGGGACTTCCTCAACATGTACAAAGTGGTTACAGTGGCTATTTCTGGAGGAAAGCGGGGCGAAAATTTAGTTTGAGCTTGGTATGAATGCACGGTAACACAATACGAAGCACAACGTAACGTAACTTAAACGAACATAAACAATAGCACATGCACAACAACAGCTCTATGTAATGATACATTGAACCGCTGACACGCTCCCCAGAAAACATAAACACAGAACTGTTCTCCGCCTTTTCATTTTGAAAGAGCAACAGCCAATGAGGAAACTCCAACAGTCGGCTGACCAGTCCTGTAACTTCATCACTCAGTCATTGACAGACTTTTCCATTTGTAGGGCTGGCCCTCTGCGGTCCAGCCAAAAATGCTGTTAGCCAGTTCTCAGTGCTATTCAATGACGTAACCGCGTCAATGAGCGCTTAAGCAACACTTCAACGGTGACTTGGCAACAATGTAGCTGACCACGCTTGGCTGTTTAGTTGCTTTTGTTGCTCGTAGTGTGAACATAGCATTACAAATCAAAGTTGAGCTGGCCTCAACTTTTTTCAGCGTTCCAATGATACGGTAAAACGTCCCCCGATGGAATCATATTGTTTTTGTTTCACCATTTCTCGTCCCCTTCTCTCTCCCCACAATTCCTGTTCCGTTCCGTCTAAAGAATGGAAGAAAAACTCATTCTTGCCGTTAGCCAGTTCCCAGTGCTATTAAACGGCATAAGTCTATCAACAAGCGCTTGAGCAACATTTCAATGGCGACTCAGCGACAGTGTAACTGAACTGTTTTAGAAACTCGTTTGTGCCCACCTCGATCAACATTTTAAATAATGTTTCCTGAGGCTGTATGGTTGTGCGATAGTGTCATGTATTCTTATCTTTATCTCTTATTTAGGCTGTTTTTATGCAGATCTTGTGCAATATGGGTAATGCGCAATATATGTTGTTTGTGGTTTACATTGTATGTATTTCTATGTGTACATGTGAATTGTTGTTTGTTTCAATGTTTTGATTTATTGATGCTAATTTGGAGGCAGCTGATGGTGTGCAGCACTTGAGTCCAAGACAAATTTCCCAAAGAGGGACAATAAAGTGTATTGTATCATATCGTATCGTATCGTATCATATCGTATCGTATTGTATCGTCGTATTGTATCGTATCGTATCGTATCGTATCGTATCGTATCGTCGTATTGTAGCTGTCACGCTTGGCCGTTCAGTTGCTTTTGCCGCTCGTAGTGTGAACATAACATTAGTTACCTGGGGCCTCATGTATAAACGGTGCGCACGTACTAAAATGTTGCGTACGCTGTGTTTCACGCTCACACCGGGATGTATAAAAATCAACGTGGCGTGAGAATGTGCGTACCGTGCCGCAAACTCTAGACCAGTCGTGAGAATGTGCGGGCCGTCCTACAAACTCTGTCATTTGGCAGCGTCAAACTACAAAGTGCTGAAACTCGCCAAATGTGTAAAAATAATTTTTCCACTCAACTTACTGAGCTTTATTTATGATGTTGGATAAAAAAAAAACCCACATATTTCTTAACTAGTTTGCGCATAATGTTTAACATCAGAAAGGCACAACAAAAACACATTTAAACTAATTTCCCAGAGATGACATGTCTTAACCACCGTGCCAAAAACAAAATCGCATGCTGCACAATGTGGCAAACCACCGTGGTGAGCCTGTGTCCCCTGGAGCTACAGATGGATGAACCGGACCCTGGCACACCTAACAATGAGCCAAATGCAGCAGCTATACGGCGCCGTTTAGATGAGATACACAGAATGTAAAGCAACGAGGTGAGTTGAGACAAACATTTATTTTTCAACAAGGTCTTTTAATATATGACTTATCCCACCAAGAACGTCATTCATTCTTTTTAATTCGTTGCATATATATATATATTGACAATCTCTCTCTGTGACTCCAGCACAGCGTATAGTATATATTTAGTGAGGACGCGGCCAGACCGGCGCCCCTCAGCAGTCGAGGCACGGGGCGCAGCTGACCGTGCGCCTTCGGAAGCCTTCGGGAGCCTTCGGGAGCGCACGGTCAGCTGCTGTGGAGACGTTGCGTTTGTTACTGGTTCCTGATGAAAGACCATCAAATAAATATGTTTTCTAGCTTCCACCTCAGTAACAAACATTTCAATTTCACACTCTGTGAAATTCTTCTTTTTTGTTCCTTTTCCAGCGTGATTTGCCGTTGTTATTTGGACAATAAGTGACAGCATGGCGCGTGTTTATAGTCATTTGCATAGTTATTAATGGGAGGAGACAAGGCGGACCAAGTGGCACGTGCAGCTGCGCTCAATTTCACGTCAATTGGGATGTATAAAGGAAAGGTGCGCAGGAACAGGCGTACGCACGGTTTTATACATGTGAACATTTCTGTGCGTACGTACTTTTCCAATTTTGTGAGTACGCCATCTTCCAGTGTGAAAGCTGCGCAGTCTTTTATACATGAGGCCCCTGAGCTGCCTATGTTTTCCAACTTATTGTAATGCACGATTTTTAACAAACCCAATTATCGTTTCTCAAATAGTCTTTAGTTCATATTTATTTACATTGTAAAATCATAAATTTATACAATGATCAGAGCAAAGCCTTCTAAGCTCTGTGGGCTTGAGCAAGTTTAACAAAAATGATGGTCCTTTCTTAGGAATAATGTTACCTTATCTGCACCACTATGGTCCTTTCGATTGCTGATATCAATATACTGTGTGTGTGTGAGAGTTAATCAATCTGGTCATTGTGCTTTCAGTAATAATGGTAGAATAAAAAAAAAATAATGAAACAAATCCTTTATAAATGCCTGGGGTTGTATTTGTGTCTTTACTACTCTGTCCTATCTTTGACAGATGTTCAATTCTAACATCCTTTTAGGAGAATGTTAAAATATGAATGAAATGTTTTCTTTTTAAAATCTGACTTTTTTATCAACTCCCTTTTCTCCTCCCACCCACCACCCTCCTCTTTAGGTTAATATGAAATGGTGTGTGTGTGTGGGTGGGGGGGGGTATGAGGAACCTACTTGACGTTGGTGTTGGTGCAGATGATGTACTCTATCTCATCAGAGTATGGGTTCTGGAAGGTGAAGCTGCTGGTTCGGATCAGCATCCACTCCCTGTTCTTCATTCGGAAGCGATACATCACAGACAGAACCTGGCCCTTCAACTTCACCACCTGCAGAGGGAGGAAAACAAACCAGCCATCAACATTACTGTTTTCAATACATCTTAATCATCCATCTGGGCGTGGAGGTGAAAAGAGTAGCAGTGAAACTACTGTGCTTTAAGTATCTTACATACCAGTACAATGTTCTTCAGATTTGTAGTTGACTATTTCCAGTCTTATCACCTGAGAGGGAAGCATGATGGGATCAAGTCTGCATTAAACCATTCTTCCCTGATCCAAGAACAGAGGGGGAACCCATTTTATTCCATTTTACTTTTACACTTGTCTACAAAAGCCACTTTCATCTGGGTGGAGAGAGGATCTTATAAAGTGTAATAACTTTGGTTTAGAAGTTTGGAGTTGAGCTGTCATATAGCAGCGGATTCTGCTGTGGCTGAACTTCACATCCTCTGAGCCAATCACTCTGCTGACTGTCACTCTGAGTAATGAAAGCGCTGAACTTCTACCAATGTGACATGATCTAAAATGACTGACATAAACTGCTCAGCAGCTGATCACAGATATGGAGAAATTTTCAATCCACGCAGAGGGAAGAGATCACAGAACAGACGGGAGGGAGGGTGGGGGGGCTCCTCTGGTTAAGTTCAGCTATGAACAATACAGTTAGAAAGATGCTGTTTTGCTGATAAATAGGGGAGATACTGGGGTCTCTATGGCTACAAAAAGGCCAGCCCACACTAAAAGATTTTCAAATCTTCACAGATGTTGAAAATGTGAGAGTCCACACATAACGACATGTTCTGTTCAATTTAACAGTGTTGTTCCTATACTGTGTGGAGAGCAACAATTTGGCCAAACAGCACACCACACCCGACTCAAAAAAAAAACAAAACGGAAATCTCACAAAATCTCTCGTGATCAAACGTGACTTTAGTGTAAACAAACATGGCGGATGACGTGCAGGAAGAATTAGTGATGTCAGTTTTTGCACAACTTTATACTTAAAGGGACTGTTTGTAACTTCTTACACGTATAAATCATTGCGGGTCGGTGTCCCATGCGCGCTCCCGTGTGTCTACGCTGTTCAGACAAGACTCCAACACAGACTACACCGAAGCACCAAAACCACAAAGTTCTATCTAGTGAAGCCTGTCTGTTAAACAGGGTTAACTCTTCCTGCTCCGGCCCCCCGGCCGTGGCCAGAAGACACGGGACGCTTTGGTCTCCAGGACCGGAGTCTCTGCTGTATTCTGCTCCTCTGCCTGCCTTCACTCACACATCGCGCTCGTTCTCGCGCTTTCGCTCCACTCTCACGTGCATGCGCGCACACTACACACTGCAGAAGAGTTAGTTTAGCTCTGAGAATATCTAGTGAATGTACAGTGGACGTTTGTGCAGAAATAACTGCTGCAGCTCCTCCAGACCAACAGAGGTTTCCCGTGTCTTGTGAAGTGACGGGATTCTGCAGAGAGAAACGTTATCGTCTCCGACCAAAACTCCGGTGTCTCCCCTGTTCCCTCCGGCCGCGGTCGGGAGGCTGAGGCAGGAAAAGCCAACACTAGGATCAGCATTGATTCATGGAGAGACCTTCGTCTGGTCAGTTAACATTACTGCCAAGCAGCTGAAATATAGAGTGATATTGTGCTTTTAGCTGACGTGTGTCTCCTCACTGTTTTGAGTGATGCTCGTTCATGTCAATGTAGAGCGAGCACAAGCGCGAGCAACAGGACGCTGACTTTCGTTGACTTAACGGCCACAGGTGTCGCTGTTAACAAGACATTTCTGATTCTTACATAGAGACCCTTTAAAATTCACAAAGAAAAAAGAAAGATGGACGGATGAAGTCATGGAGACACGTTAAATAAACACTTGTGTTGTTGCCACAAATCAACAAGTTGGTCCTCCATTTCTGAGCTCCATCTTACTGCTACTTTAGGCTACGCTTGTTGAATCAGCTCATGCATTAGCTGCAGCCGCCATGACGGCGGTGGTTGTTCTTCCTCCTTCTGTCAGCTTGGTTCTCAATTGGCTGTCGTTCTTTCCCACGTGACTGCGTCATCGGCTGTCCTCTGGGTTCCCCACACACACACAAAAGGATATCCCATCGTAAATATTGAACATGTTTAATATTTACGATTTGAAATTGGAGCGGCCAGGATGGACTTCCGAGCCGATCGTGGGATGTTAAAAACTCTCTTAACATACGTCACACCACAGGACTATCTGGAAAGATCATCTTTAGAACCATCAACAAATCAGGGCTTTGCTGACCATTCTTCAAAATCAACTTGATTCTCCCGTATTGTGTACCCGGCTTACCAGATAACCAGATCAAATGAACCAGATAAATCAAATGAACTATATACTTTATCATTGAATCACCTAATAAACATATTGTTGTACATATTACACAATGTTATGGGACATGTAAGATAATTGCAGTTGACCCACTTATGGTCAAAATCAACTCTATCTGTGATTGAGAAGGCTGAATACTTGCTGACATAAGCAAACAGTGAACCCAATCATTCAGCCTGCCAGCTCTCCTGTCAGTCAAACCAAACTGCATAATGCTAGCGTGTCTGCTCAGAGACAAGCCTCTTGTGGAATATGCTTGAATAACAAAAGTGTGTAGATTGTGTGTGTGTGTACGTTCACTTGAGCAGGGAAAGAAAACATTCCTGATGTTGGTGAAATGTACAGTCAAGCTGCTGAGATAGACAAGGAGTTTAAGTCCCGACTCCTCTTTTCAAGGATGGATCCAGTTCTACGCCTCCACTCTCACATCATAACATACAGTGAGAAGGAAAATTTGAAGTGAGAGATTTTACTTAAGCGTTATCCAAAGCTTCTCAGCAAGAGTTTCATGCTCTGGGTGCACTGTTTTGTGACTCCCACTTACTAAAAAGAGAGTTCTTGGCAATGTTTCTGTTAATATGGATATCCAAGAGCCACTCTTATCCCCTTTGGTTCTATTGTCCAGTTCTGTGTGTTCTGACTGCTGCAGGGATGACGTATTTTTGTAGTCCAACTTCCTGATGAGGAAGTTAGCATCGCCCTGGTTCCCTCGACAAAAAGCCAACTGGATTGTTCCTTTGGGGTTTGGATTATTGGATAAAATCAGCTCTGTGGCAAACACACGTTTATGATACTAACATGTTTGGTTCCGTAAGATAATCTTCACAAATGGAACACCACTTTTATGATTTTTGAAGTGCCAATGCAATCGCAACAAGTAAAAAGCACCGCGGTCTACACAATGGGGCTGTAAAGGAGGACGAGTCGGCATGATGAAGTCTTGTAGTCTCATTAAGTGCCACTTGTTAGTAACTGCCTTTTTTAAAACACGTACCATAACAAAACGTTAATATCTCTTCAGCTTGTGTTAACCACAGACCTTATTTCAGACATCTAACTAAAAACCCCATTAAAAAAACAAACATTGACTTCCAGACGAGAGAACAGGAAGTGCTAAAATGCTAACTCATTTCCGGGTTTTAGGACCCATTCCTGTATATTTTGGATCCAGTTCCAAGTTGATAAAAATACCCAGATTCCCAAAATGAAGCTTGCTTGTTGTCCGGTTAATGTGCTCTCTATGAACCATTGTTTGTGCCAAAGATCATTTGAGAATTTCAAGAAGCACCACTCTGTAATACTGTATGATCACAGGTGGGCTGTGTTTTTATAGTTCAACAGGAACCAACAGTGTGCTGAGTCTTCTCAATTTCAGGAGTTATTCAATAATTTGTGCTCATCAACCTAAGAGTTCTGACATCCAGTATGTGCATTAAAGGGACTGTTTGTAAGAATCAGAAATTGCTTGTAACAGCGACAACTGAACAAGCATCGCTCAAAACAGTGAGGAGACACACGTCAGCTAAAACCACAATATCACTCTATATTTCAGCTGCTTGGCAGTAATGTTAGCTGACCAGACGAAGGTCTCTCCATGAATCAATGCTGATCCTAGAGTTGGCTTTTCCTACCTTGTAGTCGGAGACGATAACGTTTCTCTCTGCGGAGCCCCGTCACTTCACAAGACACGGGAAACCTCTGTTGGTCTGGAGGAGCTGCAGCAGTTATTTCTGCACAAACGTCCACTGTACATTCACTAGATATTCTCAGAGCTAAACTAACTCTTCTGCAGTGTGGAGTGTGCGCACATGCACGTGAGAGTGAAGCGAAAGAGCGAGAACGAGCGCGCTGTATGAGTGAAGGCAGACAGAGGAGCAGAGTACAGCAGAGACTCCGGCCCTGGAGACCAAAGCTACGGTCTCCCCCGCGTCCTCCGACCGCGGCCAACACTGTTTAACAGACGGGCTTCACTAGATACAACCAAGAGGTTTTGGTGTTTCCGTGTAGTTTGTGTTGGAGTCTGAGTCTGAACAGCGTTCAGTTCGTTGTTAAAAGCTTTACCCAATTAGATTCAATAAGGGATTTGATACTGGATCCAGATTTGATTGAACTAGAGTGGGGCCAATTTGGAACGGGCTGATTGCTTGATTATTCTCTTAAACTAGGGGAGTCCAAAGTGTGGCCAGACACTTTAATCTGTGTGGCTCATTAGTTAAATTTAGCCTGCTGACAATATTAAAGGGTAACTTCGGTACAGTATTTTTCAACCTGGACCCCATTTTCCCATGTTTTTGTGTCTAGGTGACTAATGGGGACAACACTTTTTGAAACTGGTCCAGTATTGAGGGAGAACGCTGTAACCGACAACCGCTAAACAAGCTGTAATGCAATCACTTGGGGCAACCTGGCACCGTCAGTTTACGTCCACTAAAAGTGCATGTTTTAGCCACTGACAGGCTCAGATTGTTATTCTAAGTGTCCGACAACATTATGGAAAGGACCCCACTGAGAAATAAAACCTTTTTATTCAAATGTGTCTTTTTGTGAAGCACCTTTTCACCCTGGTTTTTCAAAAGTGCTATAAAAATTAAGTTTTGCTGAATTTAACAGATATTGTAGATCATTTGTGTAGTAAATAAATGACTTTGACTTTGTCAATTTTTCTCTTCTTCCCATTTCTCAACTTGAAACCCCATAATCTCTCTGCTGTCAAAAAAGAAACCTTTAGGTCCCGTCCTACCTGTTGGAAACTTTCTCTCAGGTGACTCTGGTCCTCAGGATGGCAGAACTCCAGGATATCTTTCCCCAGCAGGTCCTACAGGACAGGATAACAGTCAGTTAATGGGAATTTATCCTCATTAAATAAACCGCATTGCATTGTATAGTAGGAATGCAATGTCCAACCCATTTGTTTTCTTCAATTAAATAAACTGGAATTCGACAACAGTTCTTCATTCTGAAAGTACAATGTTAGTAGAGCAAAGGCTGGTACATTTAGAGTACACGCTAAATAACTTCTAAACCAGGGGTACAACTAGCAGGTGATGCTGCATTAGATCTCATTTTGTGGTACATTAACTGACATGATTCCAACTCAGCATTTCTATATTTTCCTCTTATTCTGAAACTAAATGAATCATTCATCAAGATATGAAATGGAAGTTAGTTGAGGTGAGAAAGTGGTAGTTATTTCATTTGAAAAGGAAGATAAATGTGTTGCAGTAAAAGACAAAGAAGGGTCTGTTGGAATACAATAACAAGTACATTTGAAGTATCTCCTCCAAACAGCATGGATTTGTTCTGAATGATAATGTAACTCTGACTCAGTGATGTTCTCAAAGTGGTTTCTTGTTGAGTAAAGGGAGAAGCAGTCAACAACAGCCCCGGCTGACTGGCCACAGGAATGTGTTTCACATACCAGTGCAGGCAACAATTGTTTCTCATCCTGGTCTGCTTATCTCCACTGTCAAACACAGTAACAGAACTGATCAGGCAAAGTACTGCTGAGTAATGGAATGTTCTTGATGCAGAACATGAGGAGCTCACGTGAGAAGGTATCGTGACTCGGGTATTGCAACAGAGCCTGAGTGAATTATTTTAAGGTCAGAGGTCAAAGTGTTTGTAATTCATGTATGAAACTTTTGAAACCTGGCAGGTGGTCACGTTGGAGAACCAGCCACTCTTATATATATATGTGTATATATATATATATATATATATATATGTTCACCCGTCCGGGAGCGTTAACTTAGCGTAGTGTCGCGGACATGTAGCCACTTTCCCAGTAAAAGTCTCCACCGCACATTTAGTTTAGTTTAGCAGGTTGTCAGCTGTGTGTCTGCCCGGCGTAACTTTAGCGAGTGTCCAACAGACAGTGTGTGTATTTGTGCTACGTTAGCAGCTCTAGCATTGCCGGAGGCTTCGTGCTCGCCACCGCACACGTAGTCTGCGTAACTTTAGTGAGTTTCCAACAGAGTGTGTGTGTGTGTTGGTGGTGAGTGTGAGGTTGTTGGTGGCGTTCTAGTTGTGAACGTAGGTGTAGCAGTGTGTATACAGTTTATTTGTCGGTGAATAAATGCTACGAAAATACAACTCCTCCACTCCGCTCAAGCGAGCCAGAGACCGGAGCGGACTTCCTGTATCCTGCAACTCCGGCTCCGCCTCTTAAGGTGGGCCAGCTTTTCTCCTTAAAGTGACGAGCCGCTCCTCACATCCCTAATATATTGATATATATATATTTTTTTTAATTTATTAGGGCTGTCAAAGTTAACGCGATAATAATGCATTAACACCAGTAACTTCTTTAACGCATTAGTGCAACTTGCGAATTTTTAGGTTGTAGCAGGTTTTAAAGCTAGAGTGAAGATACTGGCATCATTTGAAACTAAAAAAACTAAAGAATCCATTGGAAGGAGGTTAAATAATGCTCCAAACTTGCGCTAAATTTTGACGAGGAAAAACTGGCATGGCCATTTTCAAAGGGGTCCCTTGACCTCTGACCTCCAGATATGTGAATGTAAATGGGTTCTATGGGTACCCACGAGTCTCCCCTTTACAGACATGCCCACTTTATGATAATCACATGCAGTTTGGGGCAAGTCATAGTCAAGTCAGCACACTGACACACTGACAGCTGTTGTTGCCTGTTGGGCTGCAGTTTGCCATGTTATGATATCAGCATGTGTTTTATGCTAAATGTAATACCTTTCTGGGCAATATTTCTCATTGTTTTGTGTTGTTAATTGATTTCCAATAATAAATATATACATAAAGTACATTTGCATAAAGCAGGATATTTGCCCACTCCTACGTTGATAAGAGTATTAAATACTTAACAAATCTCCTTTGAAGGTACATTTTGAACAAATAAAAAATGTGTGATTCATTTGTGATTAATCATGGACTATCATGTGATTAACCGCGATTAAATATTTTTGTCTAAGCAACAATATATTTTGAAACTAGTCTGAATTACAAACTGTAAATACTAAAATAAAATCCTGTATGGAAATAATGGCAGACAATAATGGTTGGCTGCTAATAAAAGGCCGGGTAAGAGCTATTCTGAAGGAGTGGGATTACCCGAACCCCGATAGCTCACGAGGTAAATTCAACAATATGCATATTTGTACAGCAGTAATTCCATCAATACAACACAGTCATGTCATGTCTTAGCACTCTGGTGCTCTCAGCTTGTTAAGATTTTCAATCAAAATTCAGTCCAATTGATTCTACTTTGTCAGTCTTTCAATCACTGCCAATGAAACGCTACTCATCCATACTAATGTGAGACATTAAAAGCCTACCAGAAAGGGAAATGAATAACTTCTTAGTCTTTCTTTAATGTGGAATAATTGTGGAGGAGGTGTTGAGTATCACTAGTCATAGCAGCAATCCAAAGTTGAAATGTCAAAAGTCCAATACATTTAAGATATAGAACTTTCATAAGGAAAAACTAATTAAAAGCACATGAAAGGTCAATGTAACTAAACTTACAGTGGATATGACTACGTTGCTCAATTCTCCTTGAAGCAAGTAAACAGATAACACTCCTGTCTCCATTATGAATTTTCATGACATTATCAGTATAAAATCCCGTTAATCATCTTAGCCAACCTGAGGCTGATATCCGATGACGTTGATGCAGCGCGGGTCGACGAAAGTGATGACACCATCCGAGTTGTGACGCGACAGGAACTCTGTGGGCACAGACAGGCCGTTCATATCCATAGAGACCGGAGAGCTGGTCACCTGGGGGACGACATAGACACAGTTAAGATTCATCAATTAGACATAGGGACGGGAAATACAACTACACCAGTGTTTTACACAATAAGTTACTGTTGACCATTGATGTATCACAAGGAGCCACGCTCAATCCAAGACTGTAACTATGGAGTCATACCAGTCTCAATATTCACGAATGCACACAGAAGGATTCACATGTATTTTGTGATTTATATATAGATGACTCTCTCCACAAAAATACTTTTCAACGCACACAAAAACAGTTATCGTTGTATATAAATGTAAAAAGAAATTCCACATATAAAAAAATAAGGTTCACAAATATATTTCTGATGCACACACAAACATTTATTTTTTTAAATACATGTAATAAAAATCCATGAATATGTATATTTAAAAGTATTGGCAAGTTTCATCAAAAACATATTTAGATGTTGTTACATTTCTATACAATATGTTGAACCTGCATTTACAAAACTTTTTTTATTCAACAGGGATTCATCTGTAGACAATCAGATGTCTCCCTTCTTTTCAGCCGATCACATGAGAGTATGGTTTACGTCATGCACAGGGTGAACGCCAACAGGGAAAGTAGTCAGATAGCTACATGGATGTATAGAGAGGACAGCTAGCTTTGTCAAGGTGGTTCAAACATTTAACTTGTGCACCCCAGCTAAGTGTTGAGACGATCAAATGTGGGCAGATAAGTCTACAAAGATCCCCAAAAGAATCCAAAAGGATACAGCGACTGGATTCAAGGTTTCATCCACGATGTTTAAGTGAAGACCAACCAGGCAACCGGTGTGTTGCTATTTGACATTAGCTAAGTTGGTAAGTAGCTAACTTGCTAGCTAAAGCTGTCATGAGGAATCAATGCCTTGGCTTTCAGTGTTGGTGTTACAATTAATGATTTTGTCAGAGGAGACTTGACCAGCATGTATTAGTTTGACATATTAGTGATGTGACAGCTGGCTAACGCTAGCTAACGTTAGCTATGTGTTTGTTTGCCAGATGATATTGTGACTTTGCCCTGACATCAGCCAGCTAGTGTTACCCAACATTAGCTAGCCTTAGCCAACATTAGCTAGCCGTAGCCAACATTAGCTAGCCTTAGCCAACATTAGCTAGCGTTACCAAGCATTAGCTAGCGTTAGCCAACATTAGCCAACTTGACGCAAAAACGTGACGCGACAACGTGACGCGACAACGTGACGCGCGACAAAGTGACACGACAACGTAATGCAACAACGTGTTGGTTATGATTGATTCCGTGTACATGAACGTTCCATAAGTGTATTCATTTCTCCTTCATTGTAGTTGTTCAGCACTTGTAAGATGTAACAAGTAGGATGTGACGGTTGGTCGTTGTGTTATTTGTTTGTTTGTTGATATTTTGTAACTGGAGCTGTACACAAGTTGAAGCAGGCTCAGGTCAGTGTTTGACCAATCTGAGAGTACTATCCCTCCAGCATGGACATTTTTTGGCACCAGGAACTATTGTAAAGGAACTACATTTGATTTGATTTTCCGTTAGTATTTTTGATAAATGTATGCCTTTATTATATAGCTGACATGACAGGGAATGAGGAGAGGGAGAGAAACGGGGAATGACATACTGTAAGTCCCCATCTGGACTCAAACTGGGGGTGTTGCGGTTCTCTGCTGGTGCCTTATAACTAGGGATGTACCGATACCGGTATAGGGTCCGATACTGTGCTCATGTACTCGTACTCGCAAAACGGCTCCGATACAACGGCACCGATACCACTTTACAGTGGTGCGCCCGACCCCGCTGGGCCGGGATCCCACCTCAGCCGGCGCGCACCGGCCCTCACTTTCATTGCGCCACGGGGTTTTGCTTGCACCCTCTGACTTGCGCGTGCGTTAGGTCCGTGTTTCAAGACGGGTCGGGTAGGTTGCCGACATCGCCACAGACCCCTGGCGCCATTTACGTGGGCCGAGCTCCGATTTGGCGGCAAGACGCACCGAAAACAGTCCGCCCTGGTCGACAGTCGCACCGGGAGCAGGGGGCCGTCCCTCTCCGGCGGGGAGAGAGGGCACAGCCAGCCCTTTGTCCACGGTGCGACGAGGTCCGGGCGGGGAGCGCTGTAAAGCTGCGGCCGCGAGCCACCTTCGCGCCGAGCCTTTCCAAGCCGACCTAGAGCCGGTAGCGGCGCACCGCCTCGTATGCGGGACTCCCCAGCCTGCCGTGCGTCGCTCACACCCTCCAGCTGGCTGTTAACGAGGGTCTTCTGGCACAGAGAAGTACTCGTATCGGTACTCGGTATTGGCGAGTACCCAAATGTAAGTACTTGTACTTGGTCTGAAAAAAAGTGGTATCGGTGCATCCCTACTTATAACCCTAGGCCACCAGGGTGCCCCCCTCAAAAGACTTGTCTTTTTCTCAAATGAAGTCAGGTGAGACACGGTTGTGATGTACAAAGCAAGAGGGATGGCAAAGAGATATGGGGAAGAAATTAAAAAATACAACTAATTAGCTCTACCTGCTTCTCTGAACTGATCCACTAAACCTCCCTTAGTCTTTCAGGTAAAGCACACATACACACACTCAGATATGATAGTTTCCACACTCCTTCAGTCAGTTGACTGTGCCACCACACACACACCTGCAGTCTTCCGATGGCCACTAAGCAGTATTTTCCGGTCTGACCTGCCTCCGTGTCTTCTTCTGGTATAGTCATACCTGAGGAGGAAACAGAAAGAGAGAGGAAGGTGTAAAACAAAGAGGCGCACAGAACATTTATCATAAAGTCTAACCACTTCATTTTCTATTTGCTACTTGAACTTTGCAGCAGCGAGAGGTAATCTCCAGGCTGACACAGCCATTGCTCCTCTGCAATGATTTATAAGTCATGTTTTCTCCATTACGCCTCCGAACTGAAAGATAGATTCCAGCCACAACACCAGACTCTGCTGACATATTTCATTAAAACAACTATTGAAAGTTGCTCCTCTCTGTCTTCAAATGACTCAGTAAAAAGAGAAGGGCGAAGCAGACAAAGACACAAACAGACATATCAATTCCATTTTGATGGCTCTTCTCCCATAATAACTTCTCCGCTGTTTGTTTTGTGCTCAATCAAATCAAGTCATATAAAATCAGTCACAGCAGCGGTGGCATCGCTCACTGCCAGCTATCCTGTCACCGACTGAGACAGCTTATCCAAAATCATGATTGTACTGCATTTTCATCTACTGAGGTTGTGTTCGTGCAGCTGCTGGCCTAGCCTTAGGTTCACATTAAATCACATAATCATATTGGAATATGATTGCTTTTATTAAGTTAAAAAAATGGCAATGTAAATTGTTTTTTTGAAAATCGTGGCTGGAAATGGTCCTTTACATAATTTGCAATCTGACACATGTTGATGTGATATAATGCAGCTAGCTGGCCACAACTGCTCACAGCACATAGCTGCATGTATCAGTCTATCAATCCGTTGCTATTGTCCAGTGCGACACATCTGTTCAGCAGAATACTTCTTCAGGCAAATCTATCAAACCCTGTTAGGAGTTGAGACTAGGTTGATATATAAGGTCAATATTGGCCTTTTATGGAAAACTGGATATCAACCACACGGTGCTGTTACATGCAAGATGTAAATATTATTGCTAGAGGCAGTATTAGTGGTTAAAGGTCTCCTGTGGAGTTTTTATTAACCTCTAATAGCGCAACTGAGCAATGCTTTTATGAGTGGATCCCTATTTTTGTTGTTGTCATGGACACACACAAGCACGCACACACACGAGCACACATGCATGCGGGTAACGCAATACACATTTCGGCCACCAGTTTCATGCCAGCAAAAGGCAGTGAAGAAGAAGATCTTTGATTAATCCATAATTGGTGGTTTTGGTCTTGGTCGACTAGGACTTCTTTGGTCGACTACTTCTTCTCTTTGTGTTTTTCTTCATGCTGGATGACCTGTCTCCAGGAGATTTGTGAGCTCAACTATTGTAAACACAAGAATTGGAGTGGTGATTTTGTGTGATTCTTTGGTGAAGAACTCAGTTTTACAGACGTATCGAACTAACTGATCAATTGAGCGACAGGATGAAGTATATGTTGGTCGACTCGACTGAGAGTTTCTTTGATCGGGGACAGCCCTGGTATGTATGTACAGTAGGTGTTTATACTGTATGTATGTGCATATATGCAGGAACCAACGCACGGGCATCGATCGCAGGGACGTCCCACACCAATACACATGGACGTACTGAGGAGAGATGCTGGACAGTGCTGGCTTTCCGATAGTTGTATTATCACTCTTTCCATCCACCACTATTGGTTTTGTGTTATCAGTCCTACTTGTATTAGCTATTACAGCTGCTAGACTGCTATTGTGGCTGCTTCTCTCTCTCTCTCTCTCTCTCTCTCTCTCTCTCTCTCTCTATCTATCCCCCCAGCCGGTCTCGGCAGATGGCCGCCCGCCCTGCGCCCGGTTCTGCTCCAGGTTTCTTCCCAGTAATCGGGGAGTTTTTCCTGGCCACAGTGCGCTTGGTGGATCCTGTTGGGTCTCTAAACTATGGTGTACGGTCATAGACCTGCTCTATATATAAAGCGTCTTGAGATAACTTCTGTTGTGATTTGACGCTATACAAAAATAAATTGATTTGATTTGATTTGATATGTATGTACTGTATGTATGTGCATGTATGTATGTATATATGTGTTTATGTTTGCATGTGTGTATGCATGTACATACAGTATGTATGTATGTAATCGGACTCACTTTCACTGTATAAACCCCATAAAAAATCAGAACAAAAAAAAAAGATCATTAGCAAGTTAAATGCAAAGGTCCGACAAATCCTGAATTTGTAGCTGAATTTGTGTTCATTCTATCTGTTGTCTTAGATATGTACCCAACTGCTCTAAATTGTATTATTTTTTATATTTATCTTGTTGTCTTTATCTTGTTGTTTTATCTGGTTACTCTTTGTGACAGAGGAAAAGGATTTTTGGGTGCAGCGCAAATATCAATCAGAGCTGGCCACAAACTGAAACACTGTCGACTGTTTAGTCCCTCTAACCAACTCACAAACGTCGCTGGCGCCAGGTCATATCAGCTGTTGCTGATCAACATGAATTCTGTTGGTAACTTGTAGACAGGCCAAAGTTAAACAACTAGCCAGCGAGCCAAAGACTGTTTGTGGGGGAAGAAGCCGTACAATCAGAGTGGGCTGAGTATTTCTGTAGTTCCAACATCTCCAACAGAGTGACACATCTTCTCTCTAGTGGATTACAACATCAAATTAAACTTTCATTCAAATCACATTGATAATTTAAGCTTATCAATTAAACAGATTTGAATCAGAACATTCACTTCAGTATTTGGATCAAGTAGCTTGTGAGAAATAAGCTATGTTAGATGTAGTATGCTACAGCTGTTATTCCAATGTGTCAGATACATATTTAATCAACAGTTGGGTAAATCTAAGTATAGAGAGCTCCAGGGATGTTTTTGTAGGCCAACCAGGAAGTTAACATCGCCCTGGATCCCTCGACAAAAAGCCAACGGGATTGTTCCATTGGGTTTTGGATTATTGCAGAAAATCAGCTCCGTGGCAAACACACGTTTATGATACTTGCACGTTTTGTTCAGCAAGATAATCTCCACAAATGAACACCACTTTATGATTTTTGAAGCGTGAATGCAATCGCCAGAAGTAAAGCTACCTTGAAGTAGTAAATAAAAATAATTGACCCGTTTCGTTCATTTTGGTGTATCAGCGGCATGTTATCAATCGATAGTCAAACGACGGACGGCACATACTGACCATGAACGCATCTGGTCCGTCAGCTCAGAGTAGCAGGTGTCAGATTTCACACACGGGACGAGAGAGTTGACAGACCAAGAAATGGCAGAGGATTTGTTGTCGAAGTGAAAAGCAAACGCACCTATTTGGCAATATTTCCCGTTTAATCTCAATGCTATAAGGGAACCATAACGTTAATGAGGTAATCGCCGCGAGGCGGATGGAGCTGTCACAGCCGGTGTGCACGGAGCAGCGGTGCCAGGTAGACCCCCACAGCGGAGCGCCGCAGCAAAATCACTACCGTAGAGGCCAGACACACCGCTACCTGACAGTAATTGTCCGGTGTAATCGGTAACACCGGTGTTGTCACAAGTTTATTAACCCTACCCTTTTCACATCCCTACTAATGACCATTACAGGCATCGTACGGTACCTTCGGTACCGTCACCTTTTTAGAATTTGGGCATCGACTTGGTACCGAATTATCGATTCTCGTGACATCCCTAGTCTGGATAATCCCACATATACCAAGAACTATCCACAGCCCATCTAAAGGCCACAGGGAAGAGTCTATAAAACATATCAAAGGTCTGTAATCACATCCACATTGACCTAGGTGCTGTTTAATATGCAATAATCACAGGACAGACTGAACTTCCTTCCAGTTAACAATAGCACTTCACCATAACGTTTAAAGAGTGGAGCCTCCGTCAGTTCCTCTCACATAAAAACAGAACCACGACTCCGTCTCTGTTCCTCTGCTCCAACAGTTCAGCCAGCAGCATCTGTACGCTGCTCAATAGGAAACATGTCTGTGTCTGCAGCGCGTGTCTCTCTCTGTTGTCCATCTGCCATTTATGAGTGCGTGTCTCGCCTGACGACTGTTTGCCAGCAGTATTGTGCCCGGAACATTCCGAGGAGTATTTTTAGTGCGAGGAAGTAAACCATGTGTCAATGATTCATAGCACATATGGCGTGTGCGTGTTTGTGTTTGTGTTATACCTGACAAATATTCTAGCGTCACGTCACAGTTCCGAGAGATCATTTAGTCGTGCTTTACTTGATGTTGTTCAGTTTCATCACCCCAGGGGGGGTGCATTCCAGTCTCTGTCTCTGTAAACACTGCACAGTGTGTGTGTGTGTGTGTGTGTGTGTGTGTGTGTGTGTGTGTGTGTGTTGAAGTCAGAGAGTGCATCCGAGGCCTCGTGTGTTCTAACTGGTGTGCCTCAGATCCACTGGATACTACAGTTAGACCGATAAAAGGTATGAGGCTAAGATTGCCATATATTAGCATACAGTGTACAGCAGTGGTTCTCAAACCTTTTACACCACGAACCACCTCAGAAAATATTTGACTCTCCAAGTACCACCATTATGACCAGGGGTGGGACATTCTTTTTCCTGGGGGGGCCACATGAGAAACCCAGATTGTTGCCGGTGGCCAAACAAATTCTGTCAGACGTAACCTCTATTTTATCCCTACATTAACTTATAGAAAACATACTGAACACTTATTTTTCAGCATTTATTATACTGAAAATCACTCCAAACAGAACATTATTAAGAAAATGACATTATATGCAGGAGTTTTTGAACCGTACAGGACTGACTTTTTTGGGTAGTAATGTTTCCATTAACAAAACTTAACAAAACAGAGAATCCCCCAGCATGCCAAAATATAAAACATGCACTGCAGGTCCAAAAAGACCTATTTTTGGGGGCAGGGAGGGTAGCCTGCTGTACACAGTACTGTACTGGACTTTGTTATTGTCATTTATAGTGATGCTAATTTATTATTTATTTATTTATTAACCGTTATCCGACAAGATTTGTGCCTCGCATGCAGCGGTGTACCAGCTGCAGTGTACGATCACAACAGACAACTGAGTCCCCAGTTCATCCGTATGGGAGCGTATGCTGCGTTCACTGTCTCCAGTTCACCGTCTGGGGGCATACATTTAGCAGGCAGCCACTTTCCCAGTAAAAGTCTCCACCGTACATTTATTTTAGTTTAGCAGGTTGTCCGCTGTGTGTCTGCCCGGATTAACGACACTCTGTCTGTCCAGATTAACGATAGCGATTGACCTACAAACAGTGTGTTTGTTTGTGCTACGTTAGCAGCTGCTAGCGTTGCTGGTGGCTCCGTGCCCGCTGTAACCACACACAATTCAAATGATTAGGATTATTTAAATATTTGCTTTGATTAAGTTAAACAGGTCATAATCCCCTCTCTGTCTATTTTATATTGATGTGAAAACATCGCCGAACAACTGGATTTATTCAAGTTTCTCACCAAAAACGATATTTTACCAGATTACATTTAAACATATCATGATAACGTTGTAATTTACCTTCGCCCAATAGTCATTTTTCCTGAGCCGACTTTGAACGCCTCATAATTATAACTCAAGGAACCTCCGTTAACGTTCGTATCTCCGGTATTTAGCCGAGCAGGACTGTGCTGCCCACCGGCTGCTAACAGCTAACGTTACTAACTCTCCTCCTGCTGATTTAAACACGGGTTTGTTGTTAAAAAAAAAAAAAAAAAATAGGGGGTGCGTCCCCTCAGGTTTAGTAATGCCACGCTGTTGAGCGCTTTTTTTTCTCTTCACCGTGTCTCCGGTCCAAATCAAACTGAAACATGATACAGCGTGCGTACGCGTCAGTCTGCATGCGTAACTGTGGGAAAGCATCAATAAGAGGAATCGATAGTCAGAGAATCCTCCGCGTACTACTAGAGAGAGCACGCGTACCACCAATGGTACGTGAACCATAGTTTGAGAACCGCTGGTGTACAGTATAACAGGTCAAATATAGATGTGAAAGTTAAATCTAACACTTCTGATCAATAGATTATTCTGTTCTGGTATCCTAAGTCTGGTATTCTAAACATTACAGGAATACTTTACCCCCAAAATGACCATTTGTATATCAATATCTCACCCCCGTGTTACCTTGAATTCTTGAAGAAAACTTTGTTTTTCTCGCATGCCTCCACGGTGAACGGAGAATCAAAAAAACGGAAAACATCTTGATGAATTCAAGTAACAGCAAAACTATATCAAAGCATCAGTTTACTTCCACATAAGCAGTCTCACGTTTGCAAAGGCGTGCTACTCGTCCGTGCGAGTCGTGAGCGTACGACTGTATAAATGAGTCTTGGATTATACTGCACGGGTTGTGTGAGAGTTTGTAAATGGATGTTTGATATAGTTTTGCTGTTGGGTATGACCTTACCCCCATTTACTTCAATTCATCAAGACTTTTCTCTGTTTTTTGATTCTCCGTTCACTGTGGAGGCTTGCAAGAGAAACAGAGTTCTCTTCAAGAACTCAAGTTAACGGGATGAGATATTGATATACAAATGGTCATTTTGGGGGTGAAGTATTCCTGTAAGGACAGATTATGCACAAATCCTGCAGGATGGTTTCAGTTGACATTTGGGACAAACATAGTAGATGATTCTACCTTTTTTCTGTTATTCCAGTTTATCATATTGTCAAATAAATGCTTTGTGACTTCCCTGTACCTTGACTGGGACTCTCAGCCCCAAAGCCCACTGTTTCCTACTGAAGATGTGAATGTTTAAAAGTGTCTCACTCACAGATACTGTATATAGTTTCAATTTTTAAAAAAAGCCTCAGTAATTTCCTAAAATATCTGGTCACTGTGATTTTTAGCAAACGTTACTCAAACAGAAGGAAATAGTGCTATTATTAGTTATTTCCGCTACCAGGATGTGTGAGTTATTTCCGCTACCAGGATGTGTGATCCCAATCAATGTGGGACTGAGTCAGAATAAACTAGTGTGTGTGTGTGTGTGTGTGTGTGTTCATGGTAATGAAGGAACATCAGTGTTAGCCCTGGGATTTTTTTTTCCAGCAGCAGTGCTGAAGTGCGTGAGTTTTATTTAGCACCGCCGGAAGATATTTAGCGTGTTCGTTGACACGAGACAGGCTCCAGACGCATGTTTGTACAGTTTTAGATGTCGACACACAAAACAGCAAAGGAAGTAAATAAGTAGTGAAGAGGGAAAGAAAATAAACATAGAGAGAGTTTTTAGGTTTGGATTTCTGTCGGCAGGTCAGACAGGTCGGTAGAATGGTTGAACAGGAGAGCTTTGAGAAATATCTGACCACAGTGAAACAGTGTCAGTGTTGGACTGTAGTGTAACACACGTGTTTCCTGGCTGACCACAGCTGCTGTACACACCTTATACAGCCACGTTTCAAAACTACAGGGGCTGAGTGTTTCATACTCCGGAGATAGACCTCATTTCAGGGTTTGGATAGGATCACAATATGAGAGTCGAGAAGAGCAGCACTTTACGCCAAATCCACTCCTGTTTGGCTCCATAACAAATGTGAGGAATGCTGCTCTGAGCTGATATTTAGAGGCAGTGCGAATGCAAAAAAGCCCAAGCTGAAAATGGGTTCAGAGGAAACTTGAAGATATGCTGAGTTGTATGACTCCATTTCCTGAGTCTACAGAGAGGAGAAAGGAGAGTAGGACGAGAGGAACACCAGGAAGTCCCTGGTAGGGGGGGACACACTCCAAATACCGGATTGTTGTTACAGCAAACATCTGTACTGTCAGTTGGGAAATCCATCAGCCACAAGACAGACTGCAAAAACACTCCAGCAGTCAGACAAAGACAAATGTTTGCTTTGCGCCGTGTGTGAGCGCGGGCTCGTGGGATGGAGCGGAGTCTCACGTCAAAAGAGAACACAGATTTTCAAAGAAGCTGCTCTGAATCCTTGCCGCTCCACTCACACACCCTGGATGGGACACAGGAACCGCACACACACACACAGGCTGTTGTGGCTCTGCGGTTGAATCCAGGTTCCTGATCCAGAGCCCCACAGCTGCTTTAGGTTACACCAGGATACACGTTACTCTGGGCAGGGACTCACGCGGCGAGGTGAAGTTCGGCAGGGATAGAGACGAGAGCATCCAGTTCAGGATGTGTGTGAGTGTGTGTGTGTGTGTGTTTGTTTACCTGCAGGGGGCCACGCTTTGATGTAGCCAGTGCAATGCACCACCGAGTACTGAGCCTCTCCTTCTTTTGAGGGTCCGAGGCCATTCCTGTCCATCACACACACACAAACAGACACAGACACAGACATAGCAGCATGTTAGGTACTCAGACAGCTGTGGAAGGACTCGACAACAATACAGGCTCTCTCTCTTTTTATACTTCAGGCTTCATCTCTCTGTTCAAGTACTGGCTTTTAGAATACAAGCACCTTTACATACTGTATATTAGAGGAACTGTTTGTAAGAATCATAAATGTCTTGTTAACAGCGACACCTGTGGCCGTTAAGTCAACGAAAGTCAGCGTCCTGTTGCTCGCGCTTGTGCTCGCTCTACATAGACATGAACAAGCATCGCTCAAAACAGTGAGGAGACACACGTCAGCTAAAAGCACAATATCACTCTATATTTCAGCTGCTTGGCAGTAATGTTAGCTGACCAGACAAAGGTCTCTCCATGAATCAATGCTGATCCTAGTGTTGGCTTTTCCTGCCTCAGCCTCCTGACCGCGGCCGGAGGGAACAGGGGAGACACCGGAGTTTTGGTCGGAGAAGATAACGTTTCTCTCTGCGGAGCCCCGTCACTTCACAAGACACGGGAAACCTCTGTTGGTCTGGAGGAGCTGCAGCAGTTATTTCTGCACAAACGTCCACTGTACATTCACTAGATATTCTCAGAGCTAAACTAACTCTTCTGCAGTGTGGAGTGTGCGCGCATGCACGTGAGAGTGGAGCGAAAGAGCGAGAACGAGCGCGTTGTGTGAGTGAAGGCAGGCAGAGGAGCAGAGTACAGCAGAGACTCCGGTCCTGGAGACCAAAGCTACGGTCTCCTCCGCGTCCTCCGACCGCGGCCAACACTGTTTAACAGACGGGCTTCACTAGATACAACCAAGATGTTTTGGTGCTTCACTGTAGTTTGTGTCGGAGTCTGAGTCTGAACAGCGTAGCAACACGCGAGCGCGCATGGGACGCCAACCCGCAATGATTTATACGTGTAAGAAGTTACTAACAGTCCCTTTAAGGGTTATTTCTCTTCTTTATGTTCTTTATAGACTGACCTGACATGAGATGAAAACACTTTACAAAGTGTTTTGTGCGTTATTGAATTGGTTTTATTGTCTTTTTAATGTTGTGCTGCTGCAGCCTGACATTAACGTAATGCCATTCAATGCTTGATTTGAGCCCTGGTGGACATGTAAGAGAAGTGTTACGTCGACAAAAAAGTAAAAGTACAACAAGTGAATGCAATGAGCTGCATGTCTGGGGCTTATTCCAGTAGACTGAAGCCAAGGGGCTATTATTACTGGGATTTAGGGGCTGTCCCCATTACCATTTTTTGGGCTTCAAAGCTTCAGTGAGAAATATTCTAAGGTATCCAAAGCTTCACGGCACGGCGCAGCAGGCTGACATGTTCTCCTGTCTGTTTGCCTGTCTCCCCCGTTTCAGAGCCCGTGACAGTGCCGCTCCCACACTACTGCACACACTGGGATTATTCCTTATTTCATGGGCTATTATGGGATTTATAATTTAAAATTACATATTTATATACATATACAGTATATATTTAGGTCAGCCCTACTATGATTCAAAACTCTTTGTATACTATTTATTCACATAAATAATGCTGCATTTATACACATTATATCAGTCTAGCAAATAACACAATATGATATTATGCAGAATTGATTATCATGCTTATTGCCTTACATGAAATGGTAGAGTCACAGAGTCTACATTATCAGTAGGGATGCACTGATCCAACTTTTTCAGTCCAGATACCGATACCCGGGCTTTGGGTATCAGCTGATACCGAGTACTGATCCGATACCAGTGTATAATTAATCAGCTGTACTGTATGCCTCACTGAGGAAGTGACTGGATCATTCTTTTATGTTTGAGGCAACATCAGGCCTGACTTAAACATTGCTTTCCTAACTCTATTATACATTTAGTGAATTGTTAATTATTATTAAAATAATAAATCATACACCAGCAATTTGGCAAAAGAATCTTTGAAATTAGAAGATTTATTTACCTAAAAAGACATACATGTATAAAGTGAATATATAAAGAGTATAGTCATTTTTAAGCCTTAAACATTTGTAGCAAATCTTCCTGTCACACGTCCCTTAAAATCTGCACCAATCGGACAATTATGGCAGCCTGAGAGACAAAACCCTGGGCATGAAAGACCCTATAGCTCTTCCTGCTGATTGTCGTTGCTGGGAACGTAATAACTATAGATAGATAATAGGTAATAACTGAAGGAGACCCAGATGAGCATATCAATATTTTAATCCTCTCCTCTCACCTCTCATCTGGATCTGAGCAGCTGGACAGTTAAGCTTGAGACAAACCTGAAGAGCAGCTGGATCTTTCCATATCACACACACACACACTATATGATTGTATCTGATGACTGTCAACACCCAGTCCCACACGGGAACTGGATTATGAAATGAGAGGGTGATAGTGGATTAGAGAAGAAGTCCCTGTACCTGTATCTCTTCCTCATGTTAGACAGACGGTTTAGGGAGATGTGATCCAGAGGAGCACTACCGCACCTGCACACAAATACAGAGGAAGAAAAAAGCATACATTACATTCCTGTGGTACGTGATGATACCAGCACAGTGGACTCTAATCACAATAGGAGGCAGCACACATACACAATATATCCACTATGTACTGACACAGCTCACATGAGCCCTGGAATCTCTTAACATTCTGTAACTTGACCACAGTTCTCACAGACCATGATGCACTGCTCCATGAAGTCACTTCTTCAAAGACTTCATCATATAAGTGGTGTGTAACAATATATACATACCTACTACTAGTAAGTATGTATACTAGTTTACATCATTTACTAGTTTATCAGCGTTGAGATTCTCCCGCTGTCATCACTGACGTTGTTGCTGCCGTATTTATTCCTAGATGGAGTGTTAATGGAGCAGCTACAATGTTAGCATAGCCTGGCTCTGATCGATCCAAACTCCATTCAGAATACAAGCATTTTAAAAGTTGTTTGCTTGTTGTGTTGCGGACAGACCTGACAAAGCATAAATACGGTCTTTTTTTACAAATCAACATCGTTATGTGGTTATTTCGGCACACTTTGATCCGTTTATTGATATTAAATCACAGCACAGTCTGTTTATTTTGGGTTCATACCGCAGTAGCGACGTGTGGCTGATAGATAGTCAGTTCAATGGCGCTGTATGTGAATACAGCTCGTCGCCGGGTGACGTTACAAACCCAGACACGACAGTGTTTGGTTTTCATGATATGATTTGTACAAATGTACAAAGTAACAACAGTGACAGCCGACCAATCCTGTAACTTCATCACTCAGTCACTCACTCAGTGACAGACTTTTGCGTTTGTAGGGCTGGCCCTCTGAGGTCCAGCCAAAAAAAACAATGGTTCTTTACTTGATAGTCTAATTTTATAGTTGTGGGGAATCCAAATGACACATCATACATTGAAATTAGGGCTGTCAAAGTTAACGCTATAATAACGCGTTAACGCAAATTAGTTTTAATGTCACTAATTTCTTTAATGCATTAACACAATTTTTAATTTTTTTAGGTTGTAACGGGCTCAGTTTTAAAGCTCTGAGTGAAGATACTGGTATCATATGAAGCTAGACCATACCAACCATGTCATACTAACCTGTTGCAAAGGAGGCTAAATAACGCTCCAGACTGACATGTCATCCTTGCTCAGTGTATAGAATGAACCCAAAGTCAAACAGGTCACACACTGGAGCAGCCATTGTGTTTTTCTGAGGAAAGGAACATTGCATAAACCTGCCTGGATCTAATAATGGCTTCCCTGAAATGTGCTGTGTTCCTCTCAGCCATGTTTCTGTACGTGTCACAGATGTGGTTGCGTTTCACTGTTTGATTGCAGTCTCTGTTCGTCCCAGCAGCATGTTGTTTGAATTATGCAGAGCCCGGAATAGCAACATAACACAAGAACGTGCCAGTCCAACAAATTCCTAACAACATGAGACGCTGCGGCTCTCGTGCGACTCGCGGGCCTTTGTGATGGATCCAGACAAAACAAGGCTACAGCCAGCACGTCGGAAAGAAAATGTACAAGGTGTGTTATTGCGTTAAACTAAACATGAGCTTCTCTAAGCCCCTGAGCCAGTCAAAGCTGCTTTGATGTAGTTTGTAGCCAGTGAGTAATGAGTGCTATGGGGCAAACTGTGATATCTTGACATCATAGAGTACAAGGAGAGGCTGACACATCTAGCAAGAAAACTGGGTTTGTAAAGGGTCAGAAACTAGGTAGTGGAGATGGAGTGATGTCAACAGACGGCAATAATTATTAGAATATAGACGCAAGCGTGCTAAATCTAATTATCCATGATGTATGGAAACATCGGTTATTTAACCAACAACCTCTGGGGACGAACTTTCGACGTTATCACATAAGAATAGAAAGGCACGTGGCTCGAGGTTCACATGCATATGAATTAAAAAAAAGTGCATACTGCCACAACTGTCTAGGTTTGAACTCTTTTTAAACTGCACTAATATAAAGGAAGATAACTACAGCCATGTATCAGATCCAGAGCTCAACAGTAGTCTCCCGCTTGTTGGCCAGACATTAGGGATGCACCGATACCACTTTTTTTCAGACTGAATACGAGTACAAGTTCTTACATTTGGGTACTCGTCGATACCGAGTACCAATACGAGTACTTCTCTGTGCCAAAAGACCGTCGTTAACAGCCAGCTGGAGGGTGTGAGCGACACACGGCAGGCTGGGGAGTCCCGCATACGAGGCAGTGCGCCGCGACCGGCTCTAGGTCGGCTTGGAAAGGCTCCGGGCGAAGGTGGCTTGCGGCCGCAGCTTTACAGCGCTCCCTGCGCGGCCCACGTCAAAGGCACCAGGGGTCTGTGGCGTTGTCGGCAACCCACCCGACCCGTCTTGAAACACGGACGTGCGAGTCAGAGGGTGCAAGCAAAACCCCGTGGCGCAATGAAAGTGAGGGCCGGTGCCGGAGGTGGGATCCCGGCCCCGCGGGGTCAGGCGCACCACCTGCCCCTCTCGCCCGCACCATCAGGGAGGTGGAGCGTGAGGACCCGAAAGATGGTGACGAGAGGTTAACGTTGCGCTGCTGTAAAGTAGTATCGGTGCCGTTGTATCGGAGCCGTTTTGCGAGTACGGGTACATGAGCATGGTTACATGGTATCGGGTATCGGTGCATCCCTATCAGACATCACATATAATCCATGTAATCATGTAATCGTACATTGTGTTTATGTATGTAGACAAAAGTTTATTCTTGAAACAGTAGTTGGTAAAATAATCTAACCACAAGGCTGATTAGTAGCTGTTTTTTTTCAGAGCACTTTAAGGACTCATCCTCCATGTTGAGCTAACATCAATGAGAAGTCCTTAAGCTATAATTGATATTTTCATAATAACAATACATCAAATGACAATGTGAAAGGGGTCGCTTAATGGATCGGTATTGGCTAAAATAAACAAGCAGATCAATTGCGTGCCTGCTATTTTTGCAGGCCGTGCAGTGCTGCTCTCCTGTAATGTCGCATTCACACCAAGAACGAAGCGAATTTTCACCTCGCTTTACTCGAGCGAGTTGGACCGCCGGTATCATTTGTGTCCGTTCCCGCCGGAGAGGAGGAGGAGCTTGTCTCCATAGATACCACAACTTTTCTTTCCACCATTTCCTCCATCAACCGTTGAAGAAATAACCACTGTTGCTGCTTTGTACATGTTGTGGAAGTCCCAGATATGTCAGGAAAAACACGCCGTCGTGTCTGGGTTCATAACATCACCCGGCGGCGAGCTGTATTCACATACAGCACAATTGCCATTAACTGTATCTAGCAGCCACACGTCACTACTGCGGTATGAGCCCAAAATAAACAGATTGTGCTGTGTTCTTTTTGAAACAGGACGGTATTGACAAAGTATGAAAGGACTCGGATCTGGGCCAAAACAACTTGTGAACATTCATACACTTGTCATATTATTAATTATATTCTTATAATTAAAATATTTGTATTACTATTGTAATCTTGATTTAAATCCTATTGCGCTACCCTCCTTTTTTTTAAATTTCTGCTAGTATCTTACATCTAGTTTCCTCTGCCTCACCCAGATAGCTCTCACAGGCCTGCATAGTATGATTAATTGTGGGAATAATAGCCTGAACACCACAATCAATCACGTATGAAACACTATTGTAAAAGCGTCTGTGGAGCTAATTAGAAACAGCTCAGCAGGACTCTTGAATGTTCTGTGTAGGCAGCGGCTGAAAGAAACAAAACTGCCATTCATGTCTTTGTTAACGTTTAATGGCTGTCACTTTGTGAGACTGCCTGCCACATTACACCAACCCCTGCTGTTCACCACCGAGCACCAGTTCAGTTGGCTTGCATGTCAACTGACTCCCAACTACTGTTACAAAGTACACGTGACCTCATATCAGAGGCTCCATTTGTTTTCAATATGCTTCATTTTAGCCTAACCTAATTCATTTTAATGAGCCATGATCTAAATCTATTAGTGATTAGGGATGTCACGATACCAGAGAGTTAGTAGTCGATACCAATACCAGTGAAATTCCACGATTCTTGATACCAATTTGATACCACGGTTAAAAAAACATTAAAAAAAACCCGATAAATCCCATGTTCCTCAACACACACTCCTTTATTACCGTTTGCATACGTTTTTTTGTTAGGAAGTTAAACAGGTCATAATTCCCTCTCTATTAACTATTTTATATTGCTGTGAAAACATCTCCTTCAAACAACTGGATTTATTCAAGTTTCTCGCCAAAAACTGCCAAGTTGCCAAATTTGCCAAGATTTACATTTGAACGCATCACGATAACTTTAGAATTTATCTTCGCCCAATACTCATTTTACTGAACAGAGCCTGAAGACATCATAATGTAAATCAATGGCACCTTCTGTGTTGAAATCGGCTGGGGCAGAGCTAGTTAACGTTAGCTGCTCTTGTCCTGCCGACAGTAGGCTTATATTTATACCAATATAGGCTGAATATAGGGATGCACCGATACCACTTTTTTCAGACCGAGTACAAGTACTTACATTTGGGAACTCGCCGATACCGAGTACCGATACGAGTACTTCTCTGTGCCAAAAGACCCTCGTTAACAGTCAGCTGGAGGGTGTGAGTGACACACGGCAGGCTCTAGGTCGGCTTGGAAAGGCTCAGGGCGAAGGCGGTTCGCGGCCGCAGTTTTACAGCGCTCCCCGCCCGGACCTCGCCGCACCATGACGGGGCTCCCTGCTCCCGGGGCGACTGTCGACCGTGTCAACCGTGTCGTGCCGCGGCACACGTAAAAGGCGCCAGGGGTCTGTGGCGCTGTCGGCAACCCACCCGACCAGTCTTGAAACATGGACCAAGGAGTCTAACGCACGCGCGAGTCAGAGGGTGCAAGCAAAACCCTGTGGTGCAATGAAAGTGAGGGCCGAGGTGGGATCCCGGCCCAGCGGGGTCGGGCACCACTGGCACGTCTCGCCCGCAGCGTCGGGGAGATGGAGCGTGAGGACCCAAAGGTTGGTGACGAGAAGTTAACATCGTGCAGCTGTAAAGTGGTATCGGTGCCGTTGTATCGGAGCCGTTTTGCGAGTACGAGTACATGAGCACAGTATCGGACCCGATACCCGATACTGGTGTCGGTGCATCCCTAGCTAAAAATCATGATTTATTGGGAGGATCAAAGCAATTCTATGTCAAATCAGACGTTCAGCACCCCCATATGGCCAGAATGGAACGATCCTTTGTTTCATAACCACGTATTTCCGCCACTGTGACGATTCGACTGTGAGATTAGCCGTTAATTCACGCTCCTTAGATCGAATCGTCGAATAGTCTACTATTCTGGGTCGCCCCTAGTGACCTCAACTCAAATTCTCGCAGAGAGCTCTGGTCTCTGATTCCAGAAATGGCCTGCACAGGCTCCAGGAGGACACTGATGGACGGGTCAGTGAGAAATCTAAGACAAGATGGGCCTGACTCATTGTCAGGAGTCATGCACACATATACTGTATCTGGAGAGTACACTCTGCAAGCATCACCAAGATGACTTGAGCTTTAAAGGTCCCATATCATGCTCATTGTCAGGTTCATACTTGTATGCTGTGTTTCTACTAGAACATGTTTACATGCTGTAACATAAAAAAAACAACTTTATTGTCCTCATACTGTCTGCCTGAATATGTCTGTATATCCTCTGTCTGAAACGCTCCGTTTTAGCTCATTTCGACATAATTGCAATAGAATTGCGTTGCAAGGCAAATAAACTGAGACACATTTAGAATGTTTACGTTTAAAATCGTGTAAGGATCTAAATATTGTATATTTGTGACATCACAAATGGACAGAAATCCTGACGGCTTGTTTCAAACGCACAATTTCTGATTACAGGCTGTGTGTATTTCTCCGTATATTGAACGTTTCAATACTTTCACAGTATTTATAAAGTACTTAAACCTACTTTATACTATAACAGACATGACAATCTCACTTTTTACAATATGGGACCTTTAAGGAATCGTACTTACAAAGACAAGTTATACCAATCTGACAAATGAAATCTTTCTAAAATTAAAACTAGTGTAACACTATTACACTTTAGATACGTGACTGGACTAATTCCTAACCTACATTTTTGGGCATTTCTTGTGTAAAAAGGTTGCATTATTGAAGTACTGTGACATTGTGAAGTTTTGGAAAATGTAGTGCCTTGAGTTTAAATAGTACCAGGTAATGTAGCACTTGCTCATCACTGCAGACAGAATAACAACACACACACTTAAGCACACAGTCACAGTCACACACACACCTCATGCGGCAGATGAAGGACCGTCGGGAGCCCATGCACATTCTCATGGAGGACTGCTGTCCCTCCTTCTTCACTGTTCCTGTCTTCAGATCCAGAATCCGTCCTGTTAACACACAAACAGCAGCTCAAATTAAATCAGGGCATAGATACCGTTAACATGTAGACTGATGTAAAGACTCGTTTACAACAGGCAGCCGGTTACTTCTTATAACCTGTATATTCTTATTAGCAGACCTGAAGGAGGAGCAAATGGTCTCCTGTATGTTTACAGGGCTGAGAGAAAAACAGACTCAAGCAGACACCTGTTGTTTGGCTGATATTTGTGCTTTTAGCTACAGTATGTTCACAATGAAAAAACAGGGTCAAAGATCATTTTCTATGGACCATAATTTCCATGGCAAATGTCACGGTAATTTTGCCAGCAGTTGTCATGAACTTGCTGTGGACAGCAGCAGGTTCTCATCACTGTGGAGCACAGCAACATTGAAGCTGTCACACTTTGACGTCCCCGTTTCTATTACCTTATTTCATTGTTATCTGTGCTCCAGTGTTCTAAAACACTGTTCAGATAGAATCAAAATGTCCTTTCAGAATAAATTCAGGGTAACATGTTCCTCTTAGGGGCTGTCAAAGTCAACACGATAATAACACGTTAACGCAAATTCATTTTAACGGCACTAATTACTTTAATGTAATTTGCAATTTTAGGTCGCAGCGAGTTCAGTTTTAAAGCAAGAGTGAAGATACTGGTATCATATGAAACTAGAAAACCTAAAGAATCCATTGGTAACAACCAGGTCCCTTGACCTCTGACCTCCAGATATGTGAATGAAAATGGGTTCTATGGGTACCCACGAGTCTCCCCTTTACAGACATGCCCACTTTATGATAATCACATGCAGTTTGGGGCAAGTCATAGTCAAGTCAGCACACTGACACACTGACAGCTGCTGTTGCCTGTTGGGCTGCAGTTTGCCATGTTATGATGTGAGCATATTGTTTTATGCTAAATGCAGTACCTGTGAGGGTTTCTGGACAATATTTAGGGCCCGAGCACCGACAACGTCAGGCTAGCGAAAGCCCTATTGAAACTGTAGGAATTATTCTTTTTCTCTCAAATTAATCGCCTTTTTGACGACCTTAACATGCTCAAAAAATTGTTAAACTTAGCATACTTATCAGAGGCGGTGAAAAATGTTGATATTTGAAGGGTCTGGGGCTTTCGTGTTGCAAAATGGCTCGCTAGCGCCCCCTAGAAAATTGGAAAAATTGAGCCCCTCGCTCTGGTTTCACCTACATGTATGAAATTTGGCAGGCAGATGAAACATGTGGAGATGCACAAAAAAGCCTTTTGGAGGTATGCCCAAAACTCAACAGGAAGTCAGCCATTTTTAATTTAATGTTTTCGCCCATTTTTTGTGTTTTATAGGCCGTGTACTTTAACGAACTCCTCCTACGACTTGAAATTTGGTCAGGACCATCTTAAGACCTTGAGGATGAAAAGTTATTCAAATGGTGAGTTTTCACTGAACGACCTGACCGTGGCGTGGCGGCCATTTTGAGCCATTCGCCATGAAACAGGAAGTTGTTGTAACTCCACTGTACATAGAACACACTGTACAAAATAGACTCAGAGCCCCGCCCCCTTTCATAACTCATGAACCGTTTGTCATAGAGTCTTGTGGCAGGCGTCATTGCACTCATCAGAGTTACGGTTTCATTGTGCCTGGCCAGCCGCGTCAAAAATCGGCCAGATTAGCAGTTAAATCCCGCTCCTTAGATCATCCTTAGACCTAGTGACCTCAACTCAAATTCTCGCAGAGAGCTCTGGCCTCTGAGTCCAGAAATGGCCTGCAGAGGCTCAAGGAGGACACTGATGGACAGGTCAGTGAGAAATCTAAGACAAGATGGGCCTCAAACTGCCTGGACTGTCATCCAGTACCTCCGACCTGCGGGAAGATGCGAGGGCCCGTTCATCGCTGCTCGCCGCTTTAATTGTTATTGTTTTATGTTGTTAATTGATTTCCAATAATAAATATATACATACATTTGCATAAAGCAGCATATTTGCCCACTCCCATGTTGATAAGAGTATTAAATACTTGACAAATCTCCCTTTAAGGTACATTTTGAACAAATAAAAAATGTGCGATTCATTGCGATTAACTATGGACAATCATGCGACTAATTGCGATTAAATATTTTAATCGATTGACAGCCCTAGTTCCTTCACATACCAATGTCATTCTACAATATTTAATCATACCGCATCATATCCATCATACCAGAAGTGTAATAAAAGGCCTTTATAGGCCCGATTTATCACACTGTGGCTAACATCCAACTACCCTTTGTGTGAGAGCTGTTGTTGTGTAAGTGCATGGTAATTTCCTCAACCAATTCTATTTACTGGCATTGGGACAGAGATGAAGAGAGAGAAATTCGTGTGGAGGCCCAAAGAGACAGCTGATGTATGGAGCTGCCAGAGGAAACCTAGTCCAAGACAGCACTGAGGTCCCAACAACACAGAGCTCAGAATGACCCTCAAAGTCTGGATTTAGTGTTAGGACTGTCAACACTCTTTGTACTGACGAGGTGACAGTGAAGCTGAGAGAGTCATTTGTAAAACACTTTGTAACTGTCACTTCTTGTGAAATTCAATTAGAGTCAAATTCTCTCTCATTTTTTCCAGGGGGTCCCAGGAGAACTCCGCCAAGGACCCATGTTCCTTGATCACATGGGTAAGGTTGGTATGGTGTTTCGGGCTGATATTCAGGTTGAGAAAGGGATGGTGTGACCCCACAGCTTGGGTTTGTTACTGTAACCTGCACAATCTCCGGTCTCCATCAGAACATGACTGATCCTTTCCAGATGGAAAAGGAATTCTCGGTATTTCGCAAATATGAAGGTGAGTGAACCAGACGGAGGACAGAAGGCTGATGACCATGGTAAACACATAACAGACCAATTACATCGGCAACAATGAGCCCAAAGAGTAACAAGCACATGCTATTTTCTCTCACTCGAGCTATTGTCCACCTGCATGACAGTGCATGCTGGGTGTAAAAACTCGTACTCATATCAGGAGGACAGTTCCTTACAAATAAACTGTTTACTAGTCATGGTTTGGACTACTCAGCCTGTGAAATCAGTTGCATAATGTCTTCAGGGGAAAATATCTAATTGGATGTGATTATGTTCTATAAATGAACCCCCCAGGCCTGTAATGCTGGTCTACGTGGGATTAAACAAGATAAGATTGTATAAAGCGTAGTCACATTTATTTCTAGGTAAAAGGATAGCTGCTTGCTGTTGAGGATCAGTTGGAGAACAGGCACATTACAGGTGAACTTCAAATAGTTTTCTACAGTGGATTTACTAAATTTGTTCACATTCAACATAATACATTAGCCCCCATATTTAACATTCTTACTAGGGCTGTAAAAGTTAATGTGATAATAACACGTTAACTCAAATTCATTTTAAGACCACTCATGTCTACAGCGCATTAACGTAATTTGCAATTTTTAGGTCGTAACGGGCTCAGTTTTAAAGCTAGAGTGAAGATACTGGTATCATATGAAACTAAGGAATCCATCGGTGCCAACCATGTCATACTGGGGTGTCGCCAAGGAAGTTAAATAACGCTCCAAACTTAAGCTAAATGTTGGCGAGGAAAAACTGTCATGGCCAATTTCAAAGGGGTCCTTTGACCTCTGACCTCCAGATATGTGAATGTAAATGGGTTCTATGGGTACCCACGAGTCTCCCCTTTACAGACATGCCCACTTTATGATAATCACATGGCTGCGGTTTGACATGTTATGATTTGAGCATATTGTTTTATGCTAAATGCAGTACCTGTGAGGGTTTCTGGACAACATCTGTCATTGTTTTGTGTTGTTAATTGATTTCCAATAATAAATATATATATACATTTGAATAAAGCAGCATATTTGTCCACTCCCATGTTGATAAGAGTATTAAATACTTGACAAATCTCCCTTTAAGGTACATTTTGAACAGATACAAAAATGAGTGATGAATTTGTAATTAATCGCATTGAACTATTTGAATCGTTTGACAGCCCTAATTCTTAAAACAATAATAACAGCTGCATTTATGCGAATGATGAAATGCCACTGGTAAGTCATGAGAAAGTGTTGATAGCACACAGACCCTAATGATACTGTTGACAGCTCTGAGTTCCTGAAGTCCTTCCAGACATCACAATGGTACAGAGGGATGTTTCTTACTCAAGGAAACCAAATACGGCAGAGAAAAGCAGCGAGAATTTTATAATGACAGTTTTGCAAGGAACATGGCTCCCCGGCAAGTCGCTGATTTATCAAGAGACCTAAGGATCGAAACAAGGGATGGGAATCGGACTTATTTTCAATTGCTTGTGTTGAAAGCACCGACACTATGAATAATGCTCAGCTGCTAATTTGCTGATCTAAAAAGCCTCACGGGCAAGACAATAAGAAGGTCATTTTAGAAGTTGTATCAGACGGCATCAATGAAGTCAATCTCACACAACTGTGTGGAGTTACAACCGACGGCCCTCCGGCCTTGACAAGTGAGCAGAATGGAATGGCATCCTTGGCGTGCAGTAAGGTTAGGGGGAATATGGGGGAGAGGCCGTGAAATTGCATTGAATTATACATCAGGAAGCACTCTGCACCAGAGCCACCCAGCATCTGGGATGTGATGAGTACCGTGGTGAAAGATATTAATCTGATCCCATTAAGAGCGCTTAATCACTTCAGGCTTTCCTGTCGGAAATTGATGCGCAACACAAGGACGCAATCTACCACTCAGATGTCGTCTGGCTTATGCTGGAGATATACTCGCTTTGTAACCATGCGTAATGCATCGCAGTCATTTCTGAGCAAGTACACAACCAACGCTTAAAACGGACGCACGATACACGAGGCAGCGTCACGCGCACCTTAATGCGTAGTTAAAAGCCGGTATATCACCGGCGTTAATCGTGGGTCAGTTCTGGAGCCGTTCTATTCTCTGATATCTGAATTGTTTTTGAAAGAACTAGAATTACCGCCTCTCGGTTGTATCCCTCCGCCAACCAGTCAAGTTGCAGTTTACATCCACGTCCATCCAAAATGTCATCACTTCATCATTTTATCCTGTTAGACATTGGTGTGAAATTGTCATAATTAGCAAATACATTTTTGACTTATGGCCGGAAATATGTTTTGTGAGGTCACAGTGACCTTTGGCCACCAAATTCTAATCAGTTCATCCTTGAGTCAAAGAGGATGTTTGTGCATAACTCTGACCAAACGGTCAAACTAGGCAGCGCTGATCAAATATGAATCAATATTCTGTTACCATAATGCCTATTTCTCTCCTCAAATGTTTCCAGAAACATCTTGTAGTGTCCTGTTTAGCTGTAAAATTAGAAAGTTTGTGACCCGGCAGTCATGTTGAGATGCCTTGAGGAAATACCAAGCACCGCCCACCAGCCGGAGCACAGCCAATAGGAACGCTCTCTCTGAAATGACCTGTGATTGGTCAAAGTCTCCCGTCACGGGCTAGATTTTCTAAAGTCTGAAAACAGAGCCATGAGGAGGAGCAGAAGTCTAGTTATCTCTCAGAACACTTGAATTACAATATACTGAAAGGTTATTATGGAATTGTTGCCTAATGATGCCAAAAATATACTGACTACTGAAGCTTTAACGTGGGTCAGGAATAACAAAAAGTGGAAAAACTGTAATTAATAGGTGGATGTGACGGGTATTTCTGTTAAAAATACAAGCAGCGAAGTGGGGAGTATGGCCTGACTGTTGTACTGATATGGAATTAGCTACGCAGACATGGATATTAATGCTGAATTTAAATAATAATGACAAAATAAAACTATTTGAGACTCTGCCATTATGTGAATATTTATATGAAAATGTACAGCAGCCCCAGTGAAATGCTTGATGCAGCTGTCACACTGCTACACAGGGGAATGAACAAGCCTTCAACTCACAGTGGTGATTATTATTATTAACATTCCTATCAGCAATAATGACATTTCTAGCAGAGAACATGAGAGAGCCAATGAGCCAGATATTCGTCAGGAATGGAGCTGTTGCTGCATTAGGAATTTCAGAAAGATATGAAGAATCTATTCCCTGCTGTAACCAGACAAACCTGTAGTATAACAAGAGCCCAAATAGCACTCTATCCCACCACAACATCATCCAGTCATCGCCATCTATCTCTTCATCTATTTTCTGCAACAGAATATTGATGTGTTTTTTTCCATCTGTTCATCTCTGCTGCTATTTACTGCTTTCACAAGCAGGAGGAAAACACTAAAGAGGACAAATAGCTAAGTTTGAGAGGAAACACTGTCTGCTAGCATTCATCCATCTTTCTCCACATTGCACATCAGAGACTGAGAGACACTCCACCATAAGGCGTGAGACACAGGGTGTTCTGATCTGTAGCTTTCAAGCAACTCTTTTACATTATGAATACACAGCAATTCTTTAAAGTCACTGCTGCTCACAGCAACAGCTCATCACAAACAGGAAAATAAGTGAAGGACAGATTTGTTTTCCTGTTCTACAGTCAGCCAGTCCCACGCTGATGGAGGCTCCTCTCTGACCACAGCTACTAAGGATGCACCGATACCAGTATCGGGTAACACATCCGATACTGTGCTCATGTACTCGTACTCGCAAAGCGGCTCCGATACAACGGCACCGATACCACTTTATGGCGGCGTGACGTTAATCTCTCGTCACCATCTTTCGGGTCCTCACGCTCCACCTCCCCGAGACGGGCCGGTGGTGCGCCCGACCCCACTGGGCCGAGATCCCACCTCAGCCGGCGCACGCCGGCCCTCACTTTCATTGCGCCACAGGGTTTTGCTTGCACCTTCTGACTCGCGCGTGCGTTAGACTCCTTGGTCCGTGTTTCAAGACGGGTCGGGTGGGTTTCAGACATCGCCGCAGAACCCTGGCGCATTTTACGTGGGCCGAACCCCGCCCTGGCAGCACGATGCAGTTGGGGCACACTGAGGACAGTCCGCCCCGGTCGACAGTCACACAGCCCTGTCCCTCCCCGACGGGGAGAGAGGGCACAGCGAGCTTTGTCCACGGTGCGGCGAGGTCCGGGCAGGGGGCGCAGTAAAGCTGAGCCACCTTCGCCCCGAGCCTTTCCAAGCCGACGTAGAGCCGGTCGCGGCACACCGCCTTGTATGCGGGACTCCCCAGCCTGCCGTGTGTCGCTCACACCCTCCAGCTGGCTGTTAACGAGGGTCTTTTGGCACAGAAAAGTACTCGTATCGGTACTCGGTATCGGCGGGTACCCAAATGTAAGTACTCATACTCGGTCTGTAAAGAAGTGGTATCAGTGCATCCCTAACAGCTACTGAATGTTTTCATTTGATTATCAAACAGATAAATTCTCTTTTTGTCAAAAGCATTAAAGGAAGTTCAACAGTTTGGGTAATACACTTATTCCCTTGCTTCCTGAGGGTGAGATGAGAAGGTTGATATCAATCTCATGTGTGTGTGTGTTTAGTGCAGAGCTGGACTCAGTTAGCCTAGCTTAGCATCAGGACTGGCAGCAGGGGGGGGGATACACTGTAGCGAACCTGGCTCTGTCCACAGTTCAAAAAGCTCACTAAATAACACGTCACGTATCCTGACTCCAAAACAGTCAACGGATCGCTTTATTCATTATTCCCACAATGAACTACAGACAGCAACAACTGGTGTTCTGGCTGATTAAAGTTGTTCAGTCCTCTACACATCTGAAAAACATGCCGGCCTGCAACGGACACACAACAACAAAGTCCAACCAGTGAAGGAGAAAAACATACTGCTTTACTCTGAGAAATGCTGCGACTTCAAAGGCTGCTGATGTGCTGGTGGATGCGTGTGTATTTTCATCCGTCACAGCTCTACATGGAGATTATTGCGTTATGTGGATTACATGGCACTGCTGGGTATTCAGTGTGGTTCAGAGGGCCTCCCGGGTCAAGACGGACAGACACAACTACAAACCTTCACACTACCGTGCAGAGGACGAGATTTAACAAGACAATGTTGCCCTCTAGTGGCCACCATGAGCACGTCAGACATTCTGACATTTTACAGTACTAGAGTGGTTCGACATATTAGAAGAAGAAGAAGAAGAAGAAGAAGAAGAAGAAGAAGAAGAAGAAGAAGAAGAAGAAGACGACGCTTCCTGCCTGTTGAAATGATGAATAATACAGGAGGAGTGAAATTGTGGCTGTGTTTCTGTTTGCTGGAAGAGTTGTTGTTTTTTGATCTCAGGTATTAGTTGGTTGAAGAGCAGAGGTAGACTGGTCCAGAGGTGTGTATGGAACTCCTCATTACAGACACTTCCGTTCTGCCTGACTTATGCTTGACGCATGCGCGAGGGTCGTGAGCAGGGTCAGAATTGAACCTTTTTCCTCACCTGCCACTGAGCAGGTCACTGAACATTGAACACCTGTCACTCATTTTCTTTTGTCTGCCACTTCTGAAATCTAGGTAGAAATCTTTAAAACTGTAAACACTGACTCAGTGGTACCAGACTGTAGAATTATGGAATATATCATGTAACCTTTAATCCATGACTATATTTGGTGACACTTCATTTTACAAGTAAAACCCAGGCTTTAGTCTGAGTTCCTATCTTATCTCAGTTTAAGATGACATTTAGGAATTTTGGTATAACAAAATCATGTTTGCTGCATTACTGCATTTAGGAAAAAATCCTGTCTTATCTTAGGATAGGAACTTAGCTATTACAGAACCGTCCCAAGTTAGGAATCCTAAATTAGGATGGCATAGACCCTTTCCTGAATTCAAAATAACTGTTGTTAGATACTGTATGTATGGCACTGACAATGAAGATGGGTAACAACATGAACACTGAAATATAATGACTGAAAAGCTACTCAGACTGTATGATGATTTCAATTTCCCGGACCATGGGCCCTATTTAAACGATCTGTAGCGCATGGTTTAAAGTGCATTTAGGGCGTGCACAACTCAATTTCTGCTAGTTAAGCGGCGCATAATCTGGGCGCAAAGTAAAGCCCTAGGTGAAAAAAGGGGTTGTATTTAGTCTCTTAATTAATCATAGGTGTGTTTCGGGCGTAACAGGAATCAAACCAATCAGGGTGTCGTCTCCCATTCCCTTTAAAAGACAGGTGCGCCTGCACATCGGTGCATCGCTATTTAAAAGGTGGATTTGGCAAATTTGGGAAGCGAGCGGTTTTCTGCTGAGGAAACGGATCTGCTTGTATGGGAATTCATGATAATAAGCACTAAGCCAAATATGATAAACATGTATTAATAAATAATGAAAACTACTAATAATAATAATAATAAAAATAATGTATTACTCTCTGATGCAACCCACTGGGGGGCTCGGACCAGCTGAGCGGAGTCCTCCGGAGATGTATTACACACACCCTTGCACCCAGGCGCTGTCGTAGAGGCGGAGGAGCCCTGAGGCCTGTACTACAAAGTGAGTTCAACATCCTCAGGGTATCTTCTCCTTATCTGGCTTCACTAACCCTAACAAATGAGATCCCGCTAAACGGTCCTACGAAGGTGGTTATCAAATCAGTAAATCAACCCAGGGTTTCTCTGTCTTTCTATGTCTGAATTTGGCGCCTATCAGCCGTGGTCGGTTGGTGGTGTTCTTCGATCCCGGATAGCGTACGCAGTAGAATGTGACATTCGCCGTCTCTGCAGGTAGTTTGAGCTGCGTGCTCATGATTTCCTTTACTGATGTTCGGGGATGACGGTAAAAGCTAGATTGTCTCTCATGCTTCTAAGTCCACAATGATCTCTTTCACGGTCTTCAAAACTTCGTAAAAATTTAAATCTCACCGAAATGAGAAGCAGAATAGCAAAACACAGGTTCCAACACGCAAACAGACTGATCAACAATCAACAGCATGAAGCTAGGCTAGGCATAATATAGGCAATTGAGCCACTGCGGCAGTCTATTGGTAGCACCGGTATCTATGTGTTGTGTGTGACAGGTGGTTTTAAGAACTCTCTGCTGCCGCTCTGAAACCTTTTGCAAACTGACAATTAACAAAAGCAGAGAGAAAAAGAGAGAGAGAGACTTCTGAGTGGCAGCACGTCCTCTACCTGTCATGGAGTTTTCTGTAGTACTGAGCTGTTCCCTCAGCTTGTCCACGTCGTCGGGGTGGACCTGCTCGTACAGGGTGCTGCCGAACCACTCCCCCTGGGGGTGGTTCAGCACCGGCGTCACCGAGTCCGACACGTAGATCACCCGTCCCGTCTCCGCGGCAACCACAAACAGGAAGCCGTCCGCCGCCTCCAGGATCAGATGCTTCAGTTCCTACAGGGAGCAGAAAGGTACATGAGTGAGCACACACACACACACACACACACACACACACACACACACACACACACACACATACAGAGGTAAGACCAAAGAATGTACATTGATTAAACACTGGATTTGTGTTAAGGATCCGTACAATCGGAAGGAAGGAACGGTAGGAACTATTTAACTCAAATTAGGAGGCAAAGTTCAAATGTAGCAGATAGATCTTTATAATCAGCTTTATGACATATTACGTTCACTAATTAGCCATAATTACAAACAAGTGTAAAGGCCTTTACGCACCAGGTGCGTGACAAAACAAAACACACGAAAATGCAAAATACGCGTCTACAAATATGTCTAGGGCTTTTATTGTGAAATAAACCTTTGTCAAGGTTGAAAGGAGTAATAAAGTTTTCCGTCTTGGTTTGAACTACGGAGCCTTCGTGTTGCTCATAACAACACGAAGGCTCGTTCTAAAACGACCTCGTTCTAAATAAAAACCCCATCGCTTTTTCGCCGAGTGATATTTGCAATTCTGTGTGAAATTATTCACGACAAAAACAACAGTTCAAAAAATATATTGACATGCAAAAAAAAGAGATACCGATACCAGTATCGGGTCCAATACCTTACAGCATATTGTAATTCAAGTGTTCTGAGAGAAAACTAGACTTCTGCTCCTCATGGCTCTGTTTTCAGGCTTTAGAATATCTAGCCCGTGACGGGAGACTTTGACCAATCACAGGTCATTTCAGAGAGGGAGAGCGTTCCTATTGGCTGTGCTCCAGCTGGTGGGCGGTGCTTGGTATTTCCTCAACTGATCTCAACATGGCGCCGGGTCACAAACTTTCTCATTTTACAGCTAAACAGAACACTACAAGATGTTTCTGAAAACATCTGAGGAGAGAAATAGGCATTACAGTAACAGAATATTGATTCATATTTGATCAGCGCTGCCTAGTTTGACCATTTGGTCAGAGTTCGCGAGTGATTGACAGCTGCTCAGAGACGCCAAGGCTCCAGATCAGCTCTTATTGGTTGTTTTCCTCCAGTCTGTGAAATCTTGCAGATGCCATTAGGAGCACCGGAGGACACAGAGGAACATGATTTTTTTCAGATTACCTGTGTCATGTACTACTGTCACGATATAGTGACCGTTTTATAAAAATAACTTTTTTTAATCATATTTGCTTCATTTCTACCCACTGCAGCTTTAAGAAAATTAAAACAACTGGTTGATAAATAAACCAGGTGTGTAATATGATTTCTTGTGATTTTTATGGACCATCTTAAATCCGTAATGTTAAAGTTTCTGTATAAATTTAAATATACCTGGCTGAACACCCATGTGCCGTCCTCTTGGTTTGGTTTTTTAACACCTCCGGGGTTCCCCTGGTAACTGTGTCAAACTTGTGTTTAACGTCACGAATTGTGGGTAATTCCCTCAGGCATAGTCTACAGAAATGCAGACTTACGGAAGGTGTTCATAAAGGGCTCAAAATGTCTGTGAGAGAGAGGATTTGACTGTGGGACAGCCCTAAAAACCCTTGCGGACTTTGCGGGAACGCGCCTCAAAGTCTGTGAGTCTGTAAGTGTGGACGCTGGGATTGGGCCATGAAGTCTGTGATCTGCCTCAGGGCGTGTCTCTGTCTCAAACCACTCTCTAGATTAGTAGGTAGTGATCTGCCAGAGTCATTTTCCAGGTTTCTTAACGTCAAAATTGTTCCAGTTTCTTGGAAAAAGAAATCCCATGATGCACAGTAAAAAAAATACAGTGAGCATATTTGGTCATTTTAGTCACTGACTTCTAACTTCAACATGCACAATGCATCCATGTCGCCCTGAGATAATACAGGATGGACCTGTACTGAGTTTGTGGCCCTGTTACTGTTGTGTTAGCAACGATTTTATCAGAACATACCACTACTGAAATAACTGAACATTTATCTCCCTAGAAGCAGAGGACACGGCCCAGTAACAGGTGGTTCCCCTGGGAGTGTCACACACACCTGTACATGGCAAACTGTGCCTTGCTGTGACCTGGCTCAGATAGTCAAACATGTGCAGAGAGTAAACCTAGTGTTATGAAAAAAGAAAGTAGCTGGGGAGAAGATTTACATCACACAGTGAGCAGATTGGGAAAAGTTGAATCCGCTAGTTTCAAACAAGGTTTCTATTTGGAGTGAACGCTGATGCATAGGATAATTGCACATTTTTATTTACATTTTATTCCTCAGTCTGCACGGGTGGCACCTTAAAGCCTCGCCAATTATTGGAAAGTAGGTATTTTGTACAAGTACAAACTTAGAGCATCAGTACATGCTAGGGATGTCCATAATTAACCGTTTAACGGTTAACCAACATTAAGCATTTTAACCGATAAACGCTATCTGTTAAAACGGTTAAAAGAGATGTTGATAATTAATTCAAAAGCTGAGCGGCTCAGAGGAGCAGCTGGTCTCTTTAAGGAGCAAAGCTGGTCCACCTTAACAGCCCACCTTAAGAGGCGGAGCCGGAGTTGCAGGATACAGGAAGTCGGCTCCGGTCTCTCCATGGATGTATTAAAAGAACAGCTCCAGCTCTCTTGAGTGGAGCGGAGGAGTTGTAGTTTCATAGCATTTATTCACCGACAAATAAACTGTCCACACACTGCTACACCTACGATCACAGCTAGAACACCACCAACAACCTCACACTCACCACCAACACACACACACGGTCTGTTGGAAACTCACTAAAGTTACTCAGACTACGTGTGCGGCGGCGAGCACGAAGCCTCCGGCAATGCTAGAGCTGCTAACGTAGCACAAACACACACACTGTTTGTTGGACACTCGCTAAAGTTATGCCGGGCAGACACACAGCTGACAACCTGCTAAACTAAACTAAATGTGCGGTGGAGACTTTTACTGGGAAAGTGGCTGCATGTCCGCGACACTACACGCAGCATCGTAGCTGCTAAGTTAACGCTCCCGGACGGTGAACTGGGGACTCCCGTCAACCAATATCTGTTGTGCTCCTGCAGCTGGTACACCGCTGCATGCGAGGCACAAATCTTGTCAGTTAACGGTTAATAATCGGTTAACGAGGGTCGGTTATCCGTTAAAAAACGTTTCCAAACTGAGCATCCCTAGCACATGCCTAGAATGGCCTTGTACATTAAAATATACCAGTGCTAAATCCTGCTCATAGCAAGTAAAGACCGTCCGACCACATTGTGCAATGTGCAGTGATGAGTCCTGTAGCCTGAAGTTTGAAATATATCCCAAAGCAGCATGATAAAGTGGGTCAAGTAGTGGGCCAAATTAGTGGGACAAGCAACTGTGTAAATGGTATCAGCATAGTTTAGTTGAGACAGGAATAGGCCTGTAAGCAGACGTTGACATGAGGATGGAGAGAAACATGACTTTAATCTATAGAAGAAACCCAGTGTGAACATGAACTTCTTAGAGTTCTAAAGGGATGCTTCAAATTTGGATTCATGCACACCGTTAGGATCAGGGTCTTGAAGATGATCAGTTGTGCATGTAACACATAATATCTTGGTTTGAAAAATCTAGGTAACAATTCTCCCAATATGTGCAATATAAAAAAATGCCTGTGCAATATTTTTATAGAATGCAACCACTACTGCTCCCATATATATATATATATATATATATATATACATGCTTCTATATTTACCATATACAAAGTATTTCCTTTATTATTGTACTTTATATTATTTGTAAATACAATTTTTTTTATTTTTTTTTTTATTCTATTACTGTAAATTTATTTTGTTATTGTTGTGTCATTTATTATTATTATTTTTATTTTTATTTTATTTTATTTTTTGCGACTTAACTTACCGTTTTCTTAATGGAGCTTCCCAGCAAATAGTATTTCACGTGATTGTACTTGTATAACCGGTGTGACAATAAACATCTTAAATCTTGAATCTTGTATTGTGTATGTCATTCAAGTCCCAGTTTTCTTTCTGATTTGACATTAAATGTTCATCTTTCTCTCCAGATGGCCCCTCCAAACTGAGTATTCCCACTATTGTTTTGTGTAGATCCATTCGTATAAATTAGTTTTTAACTTTAATATTAAAGTATTTTATAAAAAATAAGATAAGGACGTTGAATATGTTTTAAATGTGTATGTCCTTTGTGACGGTCTGTGACAGTTACAGTACCTGTTCAGTGAGAAAGGAGGGCTTATAGGCCCCATCGGTAGACGTGTTGCCAGTGCCCCTCATGGATTTCATATGGGAGACAGCCATACGCAGGATCGTCAGCTTGTCGGGTTTCCGGGCCAGGGCGCTGCAGGTAGGCACCATGTCCGACAGCTCGGTGATGTATTGGGTCATTTTGTTGCGCCGACGCCGCTCAATCTCACTGTGGTTCTCTCTAAAACAGAGAGAGAGCAGTTAGGCTGTGCAAAGTACAGACTGGGAACCCCTAGCCAGGCTTACTTGAACAAATAATCAACAGCTATGATGCATCTGATCCTGACGTATATCTCCAATACAGTACTCTCCAGACTTTTCACTACGCCTTTACTTGCTTGCTTATACCTGCTTATAACACCGCAGGTCAGCCAGGTCTTTAATGAGAAATTAGACTTTGATTGAGAGGAATTTCCTTCAGACAACAGGAGGGACACACAAGCTTTTAGAGGTTCCTACTGTACTCTGTCGCACCTGTTTGTCTCAGTCTGACACAAAATCCCCTTCAGACCCATTAATATACAATTGACACTTTTCACTGAGGTTGAAGCCAATACTCTTTTTGTCCCAATATCTAATATTTTGGGCAATTTTCATGCCAAAAAATAATCTAATTAGTATCAAGAATTGTTTGAGCGGCAAACAGAAAATCGATCTATATATAAAAACAATTTTAGAGAAAATCTGTGTATCTCCGTCAATATATGGGTCAAATAAATTTGAATCCCTCATTTTTTAACGTACACTTCGGCACCATGTATTTTACCATCTAAATAGTGAAACAGCATGTCTAATGTGTATATTTATTGATTTATGTATTGCCCATAGGGTGCAATGCCAAAAAAAGCAGATAGTAATTGTTGCGGTTTGTTGTTGGGCTTTTCCACTGAGTGCCTCATTGTTTGTTCAGGGGGTGTGTCTAATTGCTGGTGTTTGACACTGGGTGTTTTTACTCGACATGTTTTCTTAGATGGCGATGCTTCAAGTGGTATTTTCAGTCTTTATTGACACAAATTTTTTGCCGGAAATAATAATATACATCATCGTTCTTTCTTTTGGGACTGCATCATCCACTTTGTGTCCAATAGGGGGCTTTAAATGGGACATATCATGCTCATTTTCAGGTTCATACTTGTATTTTGGGTTTCTACTAGACCAGGGGTCAGCAACCTTTACTATCAAAAGAACCAAAAAAAACAAAAAAACAAATCTGTCTGGAGCCCCAAAACATTTGATCATTGTGATGAAGGTAACACAGTTTATAGTCTAAGTATATAGTATATAAGTCTAATGCAGTGAGGGCCAAAGAGCAGATGGACTACGGAGTATTAGGGCCACATCGAGGGAAAAAAATTTGAGATTTCCAGAATAAAGTCAGAATTTCATCGTAACATTACGAGAAATAAATTAAATAACACGTAAAATTACTACTTTATGATATTATGACTTTATTCTCGTAATATTATGACTTTTTTTCTCATAAACCTATGACTTTATTCTTGAAATCTCCGATTTATTTTTTTCCCCTCAATGTGGCCCTAATACTCCGTCATACCGTCGTACCATAGACCTACAACAATGATAAATAAAATTGAAAATGTAAACAAAAAAAACTAAGAAAAACTTTCTAAAAATCCACAAGGAGAGCTGCATGTGGCTCTGGAGCAGCAGGTTGCTGACCCCTGACCCAGCCCTACTGAGTAAACTACCCCCCCCCCACAGTGGTTTCTGTGGCCAGACATCTGATATAAACCATAGTGACAAAAAACACTAATTGTGGTCTGATAAGAACCATCACATGGATGGTCAACACTAACAGGCTAATAAATGACTGAGAATATACCAATATTGACCTAATGCTGTATACTGGTATACAAACCCTATCCTGATATGTTTTGGCACCAGTTGTTAGTATTTCACTGTCTTTGGATGAGAGCAGGTGTTTAGTGTGCAGGTTGTACAGTCTGTTGAGCCCTGAGTCAATGGAAAATCCTCTGTGGCCCCAGCTGGCTAGGCCTACCTGGCGAACTTATCCTTATCCCCACCAGGAACCTGATCATCATCATCATACCTACAGAGAAGAGAGGACGCGGCATGTAACACCATGTACGCAATACAGGTAAATAGCATCATGTAGCACACTCACTAGCCATATTCCTCACATGCAATGATTGTCACATATTAATGCATGAGAGTAGATGGTTCAAAGAGTGATGATAAGAACATGGACAAAACTGAAGAAAACAAGCTGGTGGAGCTGGTGCATTCTGGTCTACTCTGAGTGAGGACGGCTTACAAAACCAGGTGTTTCTTACACTCTGGGTTGAGGCCTTCTTTCAAATTGGGTTACATTATCTCCCAAACTTAACTGCTGACTTCTCTGGACGAGATGACATCACTGCACTCAGTTTTACAACATAAGTAAGGCAACTAGGGCTGTCCTCAACCAAATATATTCTATTCTTGGTCGACTTAATCGATTAAGTTGATTTAATCGACAGATCTGTAAAACTGAGTTTCTCCATAAAGAGTCACCACTTTAAATCTTGTGCTTATGGACGATAATAGTATAATGGACATTTGGGTTAAACCTGTCTGATAGCTGCTTCCCTACCAGACTATAGATTTTAGTCTCATAAGCAACTGTATACCTAATTAGTAAAAACTTCTGGTGTCTGGATTTAATCACAATGAGATCTGAGGTTCAGCCAATAGTAAAAGTAAAAATGAGACCCAGACTGAAAAGAAAAACTCTATTTTCCTTTAACCTGACCATTAGAATACAGGAACACTAGTTGAAAAAGGATGGAGTCACTCCTAACTTTAACAAGAGTAGCCCACAGTGTAGCATGAACTCCACTGATCCAGTTAGAATGGAAAGAAACTGAAATCTCTGTTGATTTACAGCCTGAGTTTTCACTCTGTCAGTGTATGGAAGACTCTTGTGTGAGTCTGAACTTGTCCCTCAGTCTTCATATTTTGCTGATATTACAGCCTAAATAGTGCAATACAACCCCTTCCCCCCCTAACACTGGATTGGGTCAACTCTTCCCTCTAGTCTCTGTGCAGCTGTGCATCACTGGCAGTCACATACTGAGAAGCAGAGAGAACTACGGGAGACAGCATTGAATGATCTACTTGACGGGAATAACATATGTACAAAGTGTATGTACAGTGGGCAAACCCTTTCACAGTGTGAATATGGAGCTTTTCCTGTGGCCAAATAAAATCCTCCATGTAATGCTACTGTCCATTATCAAGAGTGCAGTTCCTCCTGTGTTCAGCAGAGAGCAGCTCCTCCTCCTCCTCCTCCTCCAGCTCACTGTCACCACTCAACTTAGCAGAAACAAATCCACTGCTGAGTTGTCAGCTCAGAAATGAAGCACTTACTGTAATGTACATCCTACATACTTACACACCACACAATATGAGGAGAAGAAAAAAGGCAAACACGTTGAGATCAATTAAATGTGGGCTGACGGTTGAGATGCAGTGACAGAGAAAGTCCCTCTTTAAAAAAAAAAGGAATACAGAGCACAGCACTGTATATTTTGATGGAAGGAAAAAAAAAGTCATGAGGTGTCCATGCAACAGTCAATGTTACCAACATACTGCAGGGTATCTGCAGGGTTCGCATAGAGCTTTAATACCACCTGACATTATGCTACAATCAATTTAAAACCAAAGATGTTCCAGGTTGCCATGCATACTGTACTACAAACCCATTTTTGAATTGGGTGCAGTAAAAAAAATGAGATCCAACAACTTTAATATGTTCATACCTGCAGATACCCTGGAACAGGAACTGTGTTATCTTTGTGAACTAGTTCTAAAACATTTCAGGCAGGACCTTTGCTTTCTGCTTTCCGTGTTCTCACCTTGAAAATTTGCTAGGACCCTCTCCGTCTTCGTCGTCGAAGTCCATTCTGGGAAACAACCACAGAAAAAACACTTCTTTTAGACTTAGGGATCTCTCGTGACTAAACCCCCAGTGTTTTCTGGTAAATAATATGTATATATCCACAGCACTAACTCTAAACAACTGTAGACATCAGTTTAAAGCAACAAATCCTCATTTGGTTCTGCAGCTGCAAAGTGATAAAGTTGTGTCTGCTGACAAATAAACCAATAGATCAACGTGTTTGTCTGGCCAGGGGTGGACGGCTCATCACTACAGAGCTGATGCTTTCGTCTCAACACGATATCTCATCACCTCCCCACCCCCATGCAATAAGCGGATCTGAATGATGCCGAAATAACTACATAATGATGTTGATTTGTAAAAAGTCTGAATTCATACATTATGAAGTCTGTCTGCAAGACGACAAGAAAACAACTTTTAAAATGCACGTTTTCTGATTGGAGTTTTGAATGGAATCAGTGCCAGGCTATGCTAACAATCTCATCGTTAATGGGCTTTCGCAACACAGCGTCACAGAAATTTCTCGATGTATGAAAAATTTCATCTTGCGCAAATAGGCGAATGACACAAATTTCACGTGTTCGCGCCACAAAGCGTTCACTTTGCACTTGGAGTGAATGCGTCATAAGACTAAACCATTATCCTCACTTTATTTGACTACTTCTGTCTCGTTGAAAGACTCATTATTCTTGTTTACTAGAACAACATACACCTATCACACTATGCATCTGTTGTTGTACTTCCTTTTGCTGCAGTGACACTTCAGTTTCCCTGTCTGGGAACAATACAGGTATTTTAGTTCCAATTATTTAAGAACAGGATTTTGTTTAGTGTAACAACCATTTCAGGTCCATGTTTCAACTGTTGGACATGTCTTTTATCACATTATGTTGACTTCCAAGACATCTAGAACAGAGCGACCCACTTCTTAAGGCATTCTTCTATATAGTACAGTATAGCCTGTCGCTGTTGTCCCGCGGCACATCGAGCTGTAAATAGATGGGTTTGTACTGCAACCTCGCAGCAGGAGTCAACTGCACTGACCAGCGTTGATGTGGTCCTGCTTGACAGCATTACTGTTGGGACTTTGGAGTTTAGTTTCACCTCTACATTACTGTTCATGCTTGCATATATCAACCTCACTGTTTACTGATCACTCTCCTACAGCTGTACCTGAGCTGTATTTTCTGTGTTGATTTATTGCTGATGAAAACTACAGCTAGTCGTGTTACTATCTCCTGCTGCTGCCGCCTCACAATAAAAACTCACCGGCAAACAAATGGGAGGATCTGTTGTTCTGTGGAGAATGTATAATTCTATAGCACATGTATATCATGACATGATACATTTTATGGTAAATCAATTGAGACATTGTTAGTGGGTAAAATAACCACATACTAGTGTGTCTGTTTTTGGCTAATCCTGCAAATATACACCTAAATATTGATGCAACAATCACATAGAAATCTGACACGACTATGAATCAGTCACGCTCATTGATCAGCAGTGTTGCTGATAACTAACACATCCACAGATATGCACCACAGTACAAACAGTATGGTGAACCCTCTGATTGTAGACAAACATTATATATTGTCTCGGTATATTTTGTCATGTACCCATATTCAGCTCAATTACCCTTTACCAGGGGTCAGCAACCTTTACTATCAAAAATATTTTAGGCAAAGAAAAAAAAAGAAAATCTGTTTGGAGCCACAAAACATTTGAGAATTGTGATGAAGGTAACACAGTTTATAGTCTAAGTATATAGTATATAAGTCTAATGCAGTGAGGGCCAAAGAGCAAATGTACTATGGAGTATTAGGGCCACATTGAGGGGAAAAAAATCTGAGATTTACAGAATAAATTCACAATATTATCAGAAAAAAAGTCGTAACATTCCGAAAATAAAGTCATAACTTTACGAGAAAAAAAGAAAATAACACATAAAACTACTACTTAAATTATATAATAATATTATGACTGTGATTTCAAAATTTATATATATTTCAAACATTATTAGATTATGCTCATCACTGAATCACCAAATGATTTTGCCATGATTTTCTGCAGTTTTTACCATATGCATGAAAGTCAAAAGCCGTTTAGAAACCTGGTTCCACAACACTGTATGCATGGCAGAGAAATCAGAGTTCTCCTGGAGAAATCTAGCTGGCCAAATCAGGTTTCCTGAGTCCCCCACCTGGATGATGGAAAGCATGTTAAGAAACCAGCTTACTGGAGAACGCCAACTGTAACCTGAGGGGGTGTACTACGAGGCCGGTTCAACAGAGCCGGCTTTATTTGTGTCAGCTGGCTCGACAAAGCCTTAAGATAAGACTATTTTCTTCATCGGGCTCTGTGCGCGTTCCCATAAAAGGGCCGTTTGGTGTCATTTGAGTCTTCTACCAACTCTTCTTCTACTAAATGGACTGATAGCGGGCGTCTACCTCCGACTATGAAGAATATTAAAACAATTATTACAGTAAATAGCAACAATGCTGCTGTAAATAAGGTCAGAGAGGAATGCTGGCAGGAAATGACTTCTTGTGTAAAGGGCTGTCAAAGTTAACGCGATAATAATGCATATTTGTTTTAATGCCGCTAATTTCTTTAACGCATTAACGCAACTTGCGATTTTTAGGTTGTATTGGGTTCAGTTTTAAAGCTGGAGTGAGAGAGAAGATACTGGTATCATATGAAACTAGAGAATCTAAAGAATCCATTGGTACCAAGGCTAAATAACGCTCCAAATTTACGCTACATTTTGGCGAGGAAAACAAAAGAAGAGAACCTATTACAGTTCTGTCACCCAGGTCCACAAGAGGTTCTACAAGAACGGGGACGCTATTTCCAAGCGGAGTGAAAGGTGCATTTTATAGACGATTTCAATCTGAAACTCTGAACATAACCCCCCCCAAACCCTCCACCTCCACTTAGGCTGCCCTGTCACTGCTCAGTTCGTATGCATCATCTACCTGATGACTTTATGCACCATGGCAGCAACAGTGGCTGTATGAAGGGGCAATGGAGAGGATTATTGTGTGTCTGTTGTTGGGATCCTCTTACTCAACTACATCCTGGCTCATCTACACACACACACACACACACACACACACACACACACACACACACACACACACACACACACTCAGCATAATAAATAAGGCAACAGTGACAGAGACAAGAACAGTCCATGTTACCTCCATGTGCCATGTTTATTTGGCATATTGCCTGGATCCAGTTGTGTATTATTTATTCATGTTTATGTAGTCCTAATGCCTGGGCATGGGTTAAAAGCATTACTTTGGCCCCTGAGGATTAGATGTACAAGGTACTGAACTCATACTCTTTCCACAATGATGAAGAACCTGAAAATGCCATTCACATGTCAAATGGAGTTCCATTACTAATAGAGTTCTGAGATCATTTCCTGAAAGCTCTTCGTCCAAACAGACAGTTGCTTTTTTACCCTTTCTTTTTCCATTGACAGAAACAGTTGTATCAGCATGATTATTTGATTAGAAGAGCGGAAGATGAGCGGATGATCCCCTAAACATCCCCACTGATTTTATCACTCCTAAAAACCATAGAGCGTTAGGATGTGCTACCCCTCTAGCTAGATGGCAGGAAAAAATACTGTCAAGATTAGAGCTGCACGATTAGTCAATTAACTGATAAGTCAATCATCAGAAAATGAATTGGCAACTATTTTAATAAGTGGTTCATTGTTTAACTCTATTATGATGCAGAAATGCTGAATATTTACATTTACAGTGTAAACTGTGGACTGTTGGTCAGACAAAACAAGACAGGGGAATATGTCATGTTTGTTTATAATTAATAGACCAAACAATTCATCAATTATTATAATATTATTGATATTGAAAGTAAGCGTTAGTTGCAGTCAGGATGAACAACGTTTTTTTGTCCATCTGACCAGAACATTCTTTAATAACCTGGAGAATCATTTGTTGCAAGCTACCTGCCATGTTGATTAAGGATGTCACGAGAACTGATACTTCGGTACCAACTCGGTACCAAAATTAAAAATTTGACGGTACTTGTTTTCTTCGGTACCGAAGGTACCGAACGCTGCCTGTAATGGTCATTTGGTACCGGAGCGGAGGTACTGGAGATGCGATTCTTCCGGATCTAATGGGAGCAGTATACGCTTACAAGTGTTCTCATCTGCCGTGAAGTGAAGGAAGAAGAAGAACGCCGTAACAGCACGGAAAAAAACAACACGAGACGTGAAAGATGGCAGCAGCTGCAGCGCTACCTCCGCCTCAACTCGCTGAGAAAACAAATAGAAGAGTCGGGTATGGAAGTACTTTGCGTTCGAGGCGGATTTACAAGGAGTAATAATGGATTCGTAAAAAACAATATGCGGTGCGGTAACGGTGCCGTCGTACTTTTCTTCCAATTTAGCACCTCAGAGACAGACATCCAGACAATATGGTTTGTTTTAAATACTTGAAGGCTTCATGCCACTGTTCTGTTTTACAATGTTAATAGACGTTTCTTTTTATTTATTACTTAAAGGCTACATGCCTCTGTTTTTTGTAATGTTGAAATGTTTTAATAAAGGAGTGTGTGTTGAATAACATGGGATTTATTGTTTTTTTTTACCGTGGTAGCGAATTGGTATGGAGAATCGTGTAAATTCACTGGTATTGGTATCGACTACTAGATTTCTGGTACCGTGACATCCCTAATGTTGATCCAGATGTTCTGTGATTGTCCAAAACTATGTGTGGACTGGCAAGTATCACACTGCATACGGTTGGAGCCTGGCCCTTTGCCTGCACAATGTGGCACCTTAACAAAGTACCCGGCCAATAGGACAGAACAGAATGAAATCCCCGATAGACTTGATGTAGTTTGTGAATCTTAAAGAAGCCTCCAGGCCTAATCTCCACAACGACACAGAGACCTTTACAACTCTATTAGTCATACATACAACGGATGACATTTGTAAGTGTATATAACATCAGCTGAGGTTTGGCTAATTATCATAGAGGCAGTGGAAAAAAAGCGGTTAATACACCAAGCACATTGCTTAGTACATTGTAAAAGTTAATGATGTGGAAATGAACTAAACTGTTCAGGAACTAGAAGAGTTCCTATTTAGATTTTTTGTTTCCTTTTCTAGTGCACATCATGACTTGTTAGGAACTGGTCAATTTAAAGAAAAGTATGATTTGAAGGCACATTTTAGATTGTTGATGAAGCTTTGTTTCATTTTTTTACTCTTTGGTATCTGCGTAGTTCTGCAAAACAAAACTACAAAGAAAGCCCCGTCATTGTAAATCACAGTCACAAACACGTTGTCACATATGGGGTCTAAACTATGTAATTCATAGATTTTTTTTCCAGTCGAAATGTGCACTAAGATGCAAAAGATTAACTTAACGCTAGGTTGATCAATGTAAGAATATCCCATAATAGTACAAGATGTATGAGACTCTAAACAGCTGGACACTATGGGGAAAAATGGTATTGTCTGCTGTATCAGAATGTAGTAGGGCTGCAACGGTTTATGTATTTGTACCAAACTTTCACCGTACGGGGGTCACACTAATCAAAACTGTGTTAAGGCAATATTTCTGTAATTTTACGACACTTTATATTCCTTGCATGTGGGAGCCTGAGCGGAGCTGGGGCGAACAGTTGTTTTACTATCATGGAGAGGAAACAACATGTGCAAACTTTCTGAGACCCAGCCTAACCAAAATAAGAGGAGCTCCTAAGAAAGTCAGACGCCGACCAGAAAACCATCTGCTGCAAAGCTCACCACATGCTGGTCCCCACTACGGGCATGATGAGAGAGCAGGCTATCCGTTGTCATTAACCGGCACATCATGCCTTGTTTCTTCTTCACCGTATACGGACTACGGTACGGTAGGGTTTTGCTCCCTTTTTTTATTTTTTGTATTATTTAATTTAGCGTTATATAGATATGTTTTATAATTAGGCATTAAAGATTATATATACTGTTGCTTTTTAAATGATAAAGATGACAGTCTTAAAACAAAATAAATACTTGTTTATTGTTATATGCACAACATGATAGGCAATGACACTTTGGTTGTGTCTGGTTGTGTCTGGTTGCTATGATACGGGATATCTGCAGAAGTAAAAATGTTAGCACAATGAAGAGTACTTGCTCTGGATGAAGGGAAGGCTGAAGCACGTATAGGTGGAGCGGACAGACTCGCCAGTCTGTGTGTTCATTTCTCCTCCATTGTTGTTGTTGTTGTTGTTGTTGATGTTGTTGATGTTGTCAGAACACTGCTGCTAAGCAACAGGAATATTAACGTTACTGTTGGCGTCTAGAAGCCACAGAGGCTAACAATTGAGCAAGCTAGCAAGTAGATAACATAATGCAGTAAATGCAAAGGCATACTGACAGAGGAAAAAGATGAGGCCGTTGGGAATATCTACATTTTCCTCAGACATATTATAAAATTACGGAGAAAAAACATACACGACTAAAATTACAATATATTAACTTATTATGCACCGAAAAATGAACTTCCATGTTTCCGCCATTTCTCACAACGCCAACAAACACGCCACAAGTTGCACCGTGGACAAAGGGCTCGCTGCGCCCTCTCTCCCCGTCAGGGAGGGAAGGGGCCCCCTGCTCCCGGTGCGACTGTCGATCCCAACTGCGTCAATGAAAGTGAGGGCCGGCGCGCGCCAGCTGAGGTGGGATCCCGGCCCAGTGGGGTCGGGCACACCACCGGCCCGTCTCGCCCGCACCGTCAGGGAGGTGGAGCGTGAGGACCCGAAAGATGGTGACGAGAGATTAACATCCCGCCGCCGTAAAGTGGTATCGGTTTTTATAATGAAAATAGTTTAACAAAGTCGCCAGTAGGCAAAATGCTCCCTCAGTCCTCAGCAGGAGGACATTGTCTGTCTTTGACACATGCACTACTGTAAATAAATGAAAACAAACGGATCTTTATGCATTCAGGGTGGGGGGGTTTCTCGCTGTAATGACCATGCACCGCACCCTGACTCCTAAACCGGGATATGAACTGAACCGTGTCTTCTGTGGACCGTTACACCCCTACAATGGAGCTTGGACTGAACAGAAAGGACAGAGAAATAGTGAGAGACAGTTCCTGCTTTGTTTGACACTCTGTGCATGTCACCTAACTGTTTTAATACTGTTTAATAATTAACTGCTTTTTATACTTTTGTACAGAATTGTACATGTATTGGATAGTTGATGCCAGACAGCAAAATGAAAGAGGAGGGGAAAAAAAGAGGAGCATAACATGAAAACTCTCAGATTTAAACCAGAGACTCTCCGGTTCCATGCTATATAATGGTATGGTTCCTAAGAGGCTATTTTTGTCCCCTAGTACCATGCGTGAAGAACTAAATAAACAGAAACACTGGTACCCCATTAAACAGTGTGTGATTGCTGAATAAAGAACACTACAAGGTGGTTAATGAATAACCTGCACCAGGATGCTCGTTTTCTAACAAAGCTGCTAGAAGGCTCATTTGCAAGAACTACAATGTGGAACCTTCTGAAAAGCCAGGTTAGCTGTTACATCAAGCATAGCAAAGGGATGTTTTCATTGCCAAATATTTTAGTCACAACAGGATGAAGCAAGCAAATAATATGAGGCCTTTCCAGAATACACACTGTTTAAGACCCCAATCAGAGAATGACCAGATGTGGAAACTGAAACCTTCATCGGGGAGCGTTTTGGCATGAATACTTTCACACAGAACAAAAATATTATGTGACGAAAAGCCGGAACAAGGTGAGTTGCGTCTATATTTATGAAACAGCAACACGGAGGCTCCGTAGTCCGAACCAAGACGGCAAACATTATTACTCCTTTCAACCTTGACAGAGACAGCTCAGAATATTCACAGGCAAGTTTATTCATCACTCCCCTGGTGTGTAAAGGCCTTTAAAGGGACTGTTTGTTAGAATCAGAATGTCTTGTTAACAGCGACACCTGTGGCCGTTAAGTCAACGAAAGTCAGCGTCCTGTTGCTCGCGCTTGTGCTCGCTCTACATAGACATGAACGAGCATCGCTCAAAACAGTGAGGAGACACACGTCAGCTAAAACCACAATATCACTCTATTTTTCAGCTGCTTGGCAGTAATGTTAGCTGACCAGACGAAGGTCTCTCCATGAATCAATGCTGATCCTAGTGTTGGCTTTTCCTGCCTCAGCCTCCCGACCGCGGCCGGAGGGAACAGGGGAGACACCGGAGTTTTGGTCGGAGACGATAACGTTTCTCTCTGCCGAGCCCCGTCACTTCACAAGACACGGGAAACCTCTGTTGGTCTGGAGGAGCTGCAGCAGTTATTTCTGCACAAACGTCCATTCACTAGATATTCTCAGAGCTAAACTAACTCTTCTGCAGTGTGGAGTGTGCGCGCATGCACGTGAGAGTGGAGCGAAAGAGCGAGAACGAGCGCGGTGTGTGAGTGAAGGCAAGCAGATCAGAGGATCAGAGTACAGCAGAGACTCCGGTTCTGGAGACCAAAGCTACGGTCTCCCCCGCGTCCTCCGACCGCGGCCAACACTGTTTAACAGACGGGCTTCACTAGATACAACCAAGAGATTTTGGTGCTTCACTGTAGTTTGTGTTGGAGTCTGAGTCTGAACAGCGTAGCCACACGCGAGCGCGCATGGGACACCGACCCGGAATGATTTATACGTGTAAGAAGTTACAAACAGTCCCTTAAAGGGGAACACCACCTAAATTAAGAATTCTAGTATGTTATTTCCATGGCCTATACAATTAAATTAACGTGTGAACATGAGCTACTCTCTCTCAAAGCCAGCAACCAGAGAAGTCGGTCTCAAACTTGTGATGTCATCAAGTGTAAAGCCTGGAGCTGCTCCATGTACAATGAATGGGAGACTGATTTTGTGAACCCACAGATTGTTTTCTTTTATATTATTTATATTTACCCAAATGAGCTTTATTCTATCTGAAAATACTCTGAATATACTCAGAACATTCCCCTGGGTGTTCTCAGTGTCATCTAGATAGAACATCTTTCCCAATTCATTATTCCACACTTTATACTTGATGACATCACACATTTGAGTTTTAGCACTCTGATTTGGGGATTTGCGAGAGAGTTGTTCATGTTCACTAATATTTTTTGGACTGTTCTAGACCATAGGAATAACATGGATGAGTTTTGAAAATGGGTGTAGTTCCCCTTTAAATACCACTAGGTCACAATGATCTCAATGTGACATCTTTAGGCACACATTGAATTGCACCGAAGACAAGCTCATAGCATTAACTAATCAGACACAGCATACTTTACATTGGAATATGTGTTTGTAGCTTCATGGAAAAATAGATCAAGTCCAAAATCGACATGTCACGATACCAGAAATTAGTAATCGATACCAATACCAGTGAAATTCAATGATTCTCTATATCAACTTGATGCTAAGGTCAAAAACAAAAGTAAAACAATAAATTCCATGTAGCCTACTTCAACATACACTCCTTTATTACCGTTTGTATATGTTTTTTTGTTAGGAAGTTAAACAGGTCATAATTCCCTCTCTATTATCTATTTTATTATTCGATATACTCCTTCAAACAACTGGATTTATTCAAGTTTCTCTCTAAAAACTACATTTTACTTTTGAACACAACGTTAGCCCAATACTCATCTTTACTGAATAGAGCCTGAACGCATCATACTGTAAATTAATGGCGCCTCCTGTGTTGAAATCGGAGAGCTAGTTAACGTTAGCTGTTAGTAGCCGGTAAGCAGCTCAGTCCTGCACGGAGCTAACTGCTAATGTTAACTAGCTCTCGTCCTGCCAATTACAACACGGACTTGTTGTAAGTAATGTAGCATTATCGGGGAGCTAATAAGGAGGGTGCGTCCCCTGGATGCGTCAATATGGCGACGTTAGTCTCGAGCCCTGACGGTACCTGCGGTATTGTGGAAAAACGAGTAGTTACGTTTTCATGTTTTTTTGGTATCAACTTGATTCTCGTGACATCCCTAGTCCAAAAGGAAGTATGATGCTCTCCAGCTATTATCTAGGTCAGGGGGCGGCAACCTTTACTATCAAAAGAGCCATTTTAGGGAAAAAAATAAATAAAGAAATCTGTCTGGAGCCGCAAAACATTTGAGCATTGTGATGAAGGTAACACAGTTTATAGTCTAAGTATATAGTATATAAGTCTAATGCAGTGAGGGCCCAAGTGTAAATGTACGACGGAGTATTAGGGCCACATTGAGGGAAAAAACATCTGAGATTTACAGAAAAGTCAGAATATTACGAAAAAATAAAGTCACAACTTTACGAGAAAAAAAAGTTGTAATATTACGAGAATTAAGTCACAACTTTACGAGAAAAATAGAAAATAACACGTAAAATTACAACTTTATAATATTATGACTTTATTCTCGTAATATTACGACTTTTGTTCTCGTAATCTTCTGACTTTATTCTCAGAAAATGTATTTGTAGTGGTTAATTTGCGCAGCAGGTCAGCGGTGAAGGTACTCACCCTCCTGATCTCCTCTTGCCCCCGCGGCCTGGCACGGTTCCTCCCATCCTCACCTGACCGCCTCCGACTGCCCCCGGCATCGCCACTGTCCCTGGCAACTCACTGCTCATCTCTGGAAGATACGACAGCAACAGCAAAACAGCACAGGGTTAGGAGCAGTACCCGTCACACAGACTACCATTAAACTTACAGTGTTTCCCATTTGTACAATTATTATACATATTATGAACATTTCCTGTAGACGTGTACACTGTTTTGTTTTCAGCAGCACCTTTAAAGCTTCATCTGACTCTAAATCTTGCGGTTCTGCTCACTTCAATCAGTTGTGCTCTCTGTTAGGATGGATACCTCACTGATACTGCTGGCTGTTGTGGTTCACTCAGTACACATTAGGAAAGGGTTCAAACGTTATGGGACACAATAAACCATACTGACAGGCGCGGTACAATCAACAAAGGCAGGCCTTACATTAGCAGGGCCAATCAATGAAGAACATTATATTTAGAGACATAGTTTACAGTTCCCTGTTCCCTTCATTGATCGCTGAGTTCACAGCATCTTGCACAGCGTGACATTTTAAAGGTCTGTTTTGCTATGAAGCCATATTCTGATGTGCAAGTAACTGTTCTGTATTTATCTTCTGCTCGTGCATATGGATGCACAAGCATGACAGTCACATGATACATATCATAATCCTGCTGATGGTTTCAAGCTAGTCCACTGATTGTGGAAGTCAGTCACAAAACAATGTAGAAATGAGCCAACAAAGAGAAAGAATAGGAACACTGCTATCTAACAGACAAAGATAGAAACAGATCAGGTCTGCAAATGTTTAATGAGCAAGGAAATGCAACACTTTTGTTAAGCCCCGTTGTTACACACGATGAGTTTCGGTGAGAAATATGAATGTATACATAAATTCACAGGGCACCTTTAAATTAGGGATGTGCATTCCAAGCAAAAGTACTATTCCATAATCACTGGGAACTAGTCGATGATTTTTTTAAAATCGCCGCATACCCCCCCAACCCCTGACACCCGGAGCAGCTGCTCCGCGGGGAGAGAGAGACACAGTGGGGGAAAACGGCATGTAAGGTCGGCACATTTTCCCATCTAACGCTATGGATTAAGAGTTTATTTCAACCATATTGTTGTAACAGAGGAAGAGGCCGGTGGAAAGACAAACCAAGACGGTTTTGGTGATTTTTATTTTGTTTCTGTCGGGATTGAATGACGATATGTTTCGCTGCTCGAACAGCTGATCTACCTGCTGAAACTACGAGCTTGCACACACACACACACACACACACACACACACACACACACACACACACAAACCTGCGCTGACAGAAAAGAGCCGAACTGAACGTTATACCGGCAGTAACGTTACTACCGGTGCCTGCGACGGTTAAAACAAGGGAAAATATATTTATTTTTAAGATAGAACGATTGTCGCATAAAGTAGTCGATTTTTTATAACTATTCGAAAAATCGAAAATCCTGACCTATCCCTACTTTAAATACAGCCCTACCTGTATATTTGATCACAGGTAGGGCTGGATACATCATTCAATATGTTACCAGTTTCAGTATTTTATTTAAGCAAAGTTCTTGTACAGCTGCATATGCTTGGACAACATTTGAAAGATGTGGTTTATTTCGTTAAATGAACAAAAGAGCTATGTAGAAAAACCTGTAGATTCAACAGAATGAATGATTTTACTAACTGGTTTTAACCATGTCATTTCAAATATTTGAGTAAATCATGTAATCAATTAATTCCCCAAAACAGTCAGAAGTGCAAATATTTGCAAAATGATCTCTCCAAATGGCTTGAATTGTTCGAACAACAGCTAAAAACACAAAGACTTTATATGACAAACTGAAGCAGGAAATGCTCATCTGTGAGGCTGGAAACAGCACATTTCTGTCATTATTGATTGAAACATGACTTAAAGCTGCAGTCGCAGTTGTCATAGTTGCTCAAACTGTCACTATATCCCGACAGCAGTGCACGAGTCAGATAATCTGTGAAAAAAATCATGATCCTCTGCCTGCTCCTAGCGCTCCTAATAGCATCTGCAAGATTCCACCACGCCCACAGAAAAACAACCAATCAGAGTCGAGGAGTCTCTAACGCAGCTGTCAATCACTGCCGGCAAAGTTAGAGAACTTCAATCAAACTATCAAACTAGGAAGCGTTGATCAAATATGAATCAATATTCTGTTATTGTAATGCCTATTTCTCAACTCAAATGTTTTCAGAAACATATTTGAGTGCTTAGCTGGAGCTGCGGTGCTTGGTTTTGGCTCAACTGTTTTCAACGTGGCGGCCACGTAACAAACTTTCCCATTTTGCAGCTCGACAGTAAACATTGATAGGACAGTGGATAGAGACTTGGAAAGGGGGAGAGAGAGATGACATGCAGAAAGGTCCACAGGCCGGATTCGAACCCGGGTCCATCGCGGCTAGGACTGAGCCTTGGCCATATATGGGCGCCCGCTCTACCAACTGAGCTAACCAGGCACCCATGACTGGAGAAGTTTTGATATACGTGGTACTAGGGATGTACATTCCAAGCAAAAAACACTATTCAAATCACTGCGAACTAGTTGATGATTTTTCGAAAATTGACACATACCCTGCATACCCCTCCATACCCCCCGCATAATGACAAGATGTTCCGCTGCTCGAACCGCTGATATACCAGCTGAAACTACTAGGAGTGCGGCGCCGCTTGCACACACACACACACACACACACACACACACTTGCCCTGACAGAAAAGAGCCGAACTGAATGTGCCACACGCGTTTTACCGGTAGTAACGTTACTACCAGGCAGCGCCTGCGACGGTCAAAACAAGGGGAAATATATATATCTTTTAAGACAGGACGACCCATCCCTACTTGGTACTGGGTTATTACACCTTAAAGGTATGGAGTGCTACCAATACCCAGCCCTACACTTGTCAACACCACATCCCATAGGACTGAGATGTGTAGAGCAATCAATATACACAGACCTACAGTACATAGTGTAGCCATAGGGCTCTATTAGCAGCCTGGACACCACATTCTATCTGATGATGTTTTGATTTACACACACATTTTCCCACACAGGCCCTTGACTAAGATTTTATTCAGTAATGACGCCAGTGAAATACAGGCTCTCTCTCTCAAAGCATACTTTCCTCCTTGCTCATACACCGATCCATTCTATTTGCCTTGCTGTTTTCCCTCCCTTCATCTCTCTGCTCTATTCACTCACTCATTTAGCCAGACGCAATGGATCGGCCAAACAAACCCTCCGCTATGCCCCAGTGCACCAAGTACCATAGTTAATATTTGATACAGTGTGCATTCACTCCCCCTACGTCTTTCCAGAGAAACACACTCACACTGCAGTGCAGGGCCTTCCCAGCAGCAGTTTTCCATCATTCATTCATGAAGTGGGTTTGAGTAACACACGCTTCTAAACTAGCGTAATCTGATGAAGAGACAGCTTCATCTGACAATCAGTGTGGTCATTCAGCCTGGCAGGAACAGCACACACACACTGCTGCCTTTCTCCTACCAGTCTAAATAGGCACTGGAAAAGTAGGCTACAACTCATGGTGCACTTCACCATTCAAAGTGTTACACCTGTGCCATAAAGAAATACATGGACTTTTTAAAGTGAGTCCCATTTGGTCACCTTTCCTGCCAAATTATGAAAACATTGAAGCCACAATCCTCCACATGTCCCCAGTGGGGCTGTGTCATAAACTGGGTTTGACACAGTTCCTCCCCTGTGTCTCTGCTAATTAACAAAATGCCAATGTGTTTATGATCTCAGTCAAAACCCTAGACTGTATCAAATATGGGTGTAGTATCAGTGATGTCACCCATGGGTTTCTGAAGAGCCGTGGTGAAGCTCAAAGTGGGTGGCTCCGGCCGTCGCCATCTCGGCACTGACGACGCAGCCTAACCCCCGGCTAATCCAAAGATAGGCAAAGAGGTGGGTCGTGGGTGAAACTGAGGCGGGCCCAGGTGGCGCAGCAGAGGAGACAGCTAGCAGCTAGTGACCAGAGACGACACCCACCTGTCACTCAAAGCGGCAATGCCCTTAATTGACCCTTTGCTAAGCCCCGCCCCCCGCTGCTACTCCGTCAAGCTGTCAGAGCTACCATAGAGCCACACAGTCACTGACTGCATAAATATGATCTCATCTTTGGAAAAGAGATTTCAGAGAGAAGCAGAGAGAAGGGTCTCCACTATGTATTGAAGGATATATCCAGAACATCAAAGTGATTCAGCAGCAATAACAGGTTCAAAAGATAAAGACAGAAGCTAAAGCCTTCAGATCACAGTGTAAACGTGAACCAGCATCACCTGGTGATCCAGACACAAGACAATGAAATGATGGAGCAACGCTGTCCCTGTAAAGCCAGGTAGGTCTTTATTGACTGTTACAAAGCAAAAGAAGCATGTGTATACATTCAGTATACCTTCAATAACTAGCGTAGCATAGAAGTGCTAACGCTAGCTAACGGTAACGTACTCTGCAAGCTTTGTTAGCTCACAGGTTTTTACGAAGAAACGTAACGTTTTAGAAACGTATATCTCCTTCCAACCTCTCTGGGTTACGTGTATCACTATTACACAACAGTTAACCATGACTAGCTCGAAATTCACAAAACCAGCCTGAAAATGGAGAAAATGTGAAACCATTGCATGAGAGTCTACTAGGGGTGTAACGTTTTGGATTCTAAATCAGATCTCGATCATCGAAATCAAAAGCAGGATCGGCGATTAGTCTTTTTTCTCTTAAAGCTGTAAACCAGCACAAAAATCCCAGTTGCCACCGTAAGCCACCGTGTTCTGAACAGACTAGGGATGTTAATAATTAACCGTTAACTTACATTGAGAATTTTAACCGATTAATGCTATCGGTTAAACGGTTAAAATAAACTTTAAAGATTAAATACAAAGCTGAGCAAAACTCAGAGGAGCAGCTTGTCACTTAAAGGAGAATAGCTGGTCCACCTTAACAGCCCACCTTAAGAGAGTCTGAGCCGGAGTTGTTACTAACGCCAGGGCTAACCGCCTTCACTTTAATCAGCTGGCAAGACACGGGAGCAGTAGCGTTTATTCACCGACAAATAAACTGTACACACACTGCCACTGCTACGTTCACTGCTGTAACGCCACCAACAACTAGTGATGGCGAGATGAAGCTTCATGAAGCACTGACGCCAGCAAATTGGTTCGCAACCATGAGCCAGGAGGCTTCATCTGGGCTTCATGTGCACATGAAACCACCTATTGGTCAAACAGGCAGATATATTCCAGATATGTGGCCGTGGTTTAAGTGGACAGAGGGCAGTGAATGTGCTTGAGTAACTAAAGGAAAATGATGGATGGGAGACATTTTTTCATTTTTATTCAGAAATAATAAGTTCTCAACTGTATTTCGGCTTCGGGCGTCTTCAATGACGTCATTGTTCTAAAACAATACAAGCCTCGATACGTGCTTCACAAGAAAATTCCTGGATTACTCGCCGCCACACACACACGGTCTGTCTCTCGACCGGACACTCGCTAAAGTTACGCCGTGCTCACTGAGTACGCCAGGCAGACAAACAGCTGACAACCTTGCAGTCATTGACGTGGTGGAGACTTATTGGGACAGTACACGTAGTGTCATGGCTGCTACGGTCACTCTCCCAGATGGGTGAACTGGGGACTCAGTACTCTGTTGTGCTCATACACTGCAGCTGGCGATAAATGATGGAAACCTGTTTGTGGATCAGTTTTTCGTTGCAGCTGGGCGGCTTGTTAGGCACTAAAAATAGCAGCGCTGCGTGAAACGCACTAATCTTGTCGGTTAACGGTTAATAATCGGTTAACGGGTCGATTATTGGTTATAGAAAAGATTCAAAATTAGCATTCCCTAGAACTAGGGATGCACCGATACCGATACCAGTATCGGGTATCAGGTCCGATACCGTGCTCACGTACTCGTACTCGCTAAACGGCTCCGATACAACGGCACCGATACCACTTTACGGCACCGGACGTTAACCTCTCGTCACCATCTTTCTGGTCCTCACGCTCCACCTCCCCGACGGTGCGGGCGAGACGGGGCGACGGACTGATGTACGGGTCCTTCAGGGCTGCTACAACAAGCTAACTGTTGTGTTAGCTAACACTAGTAACTAGCAACAGCTCAATGAAGGAAAAACATGTTTTGGCCAATCACAGATAAGCATGAAAAGAGGAAATGGATTGAATTGATAGGAGAGGTCCTGTCCTTGGGAAGGATTAGGACCTGCCGTCCTCCTCTACCCCCCACGATGCCCACAGCCACTTCACACACACAGGCTGCCCTTTCCCCTCTGCCCTGCAGGTGTTGCTGTTGAAGCATTTTAATCAGGATTTGGATAATGCATTTTTTCCAAAAAAGACATTTTTTTTTTATAAATGATACTGAGATTATGTAATGGTTTATTTCAACCAATTACTTTTATACAGTATTTGATCTCCCTCTTGCCTCTCAAAAAATAGAGGAGCAACCTCCTCTGCCTCTACTGACCAGCCTCTACTGATATATATAGTTTACAGTACTATATAATAATAATAATGACGATAATGTTCTGATTAATTACCGCAATATGAATGATAAAATAGGTCACACCATTGCTTGACAGTTTCTGATACTTGCTGCTTACTGTCAGTACCAAAAAGTGACCTAGTGTCACTGTCACTCAGCACAACGAAGCTAAAGTATTGGCATGGAGCACTAAAAGCAACAGTCTTCCAGCTGTCTATTACTGGGGAAGTTGATAATCTCTGCATTCCTTTAAATGCATAGCAAGTGTTTCAGGTTTTTCTTTGGTGCAGTGTCTTAAAGGCACATAGCTACAGTGGATCAGAAGCCAGGTTTTAACTCAGTCACATCTTCACACAGCCAAAAGCTAAAAAGCCCTGAGGTCAAATGCATTAATGAGCCTGTGGGCAGACCAGGGGGAATGTTGCATACTTTCTCCTTTTCAATCACTGCTCTCCCTCAGACAAGGTTGTTTCTATTCTTTCTCTTCCCCTGGTATCCATTCTTTCTTCCCTCCACATGTCTTTTCCCAAACCACCAAGTCTATCAAACAGCCTCAGGACATTTACCATGCAAAAAGGACAATTAATCCTCCAAAGGGAATACACACACAAACACACACAGACATACTACAGATGTTGGTCCCAAAGGTTAGAATGGAGCTAGGCAGAAAAAGCTTTTAAATACGCTGCTCCTTCTTCCTGGAATAATGTACAGAAGGACCTGAAATTGTCAGAGCTGATTACTAATGTATGGGGGGATTTAAGTCCACTTTAAAGGATGGAGAAAGTGGCACTATAGGTCGATGTGATTGCTCTTGATATTCTCACTGAATTGTTTTGAAATTGACCTGTTTGTGTGTTATAGCAAATTTGTTTGTGTTGCATACAAACTGGATGTCATGCTCGTTCACTTGTGGTGTGTGACAGTTGTATTTGTCTGCTTTTGTATTGTTTGTTTTTATTGTTGTAACAATGTCTGTGCTGCCCTCTTGGCCAGAGGTCTGTACTACGAAGTGAGTTCAACATCTCCAGAGTATCTTCTCCTTATCTGGCTTCACTAACCCTAACAAACGAGATCTCACTAAACGGTCCTACGAAGGTTGTTATCAACTCAGTAAATCAACCCAGGGTTTCTCAGTCTGGCTGTGAGCGCGTTCACATGAACGGGGCGTTGTTTGCAACATCTGACCAATCACAGACATGGACAAGTCTACTGACCAATCACAGACATGGACAAGTCTACAGACTTGCAGACAGACAGGCAGAGCGGCACATTTAACAAAGGAAGAGCAAACTATATTAGACAAATACGAAGACGTTAAACACTTAATCCAGACTAAAATTGCCAACGAGCAGGAAGGACAGCTGGCAGAAGAAAAAACTCCCGATGTTTGAATGCGTAAATTAACAGACTTATTAATTTAACGTTCCCCGTCTCCAGCGGTGTAAAATGGACTCAAGAGGAAGTAAAAAAATAAATATAAAAACATAATTCAAAGCAGAATAAGGCCGGCTGTCCATCTTGCATTTGTCATTTTAAACTGTGTTGTTTTCAGTCTGGATTATGATTTAAACTTCTTCATATATGTGTGTAATATTATCATACAATCACCGCACTCAGCTCTGATTGGTCAGTAGGCGGTGCTTTTATACGAGTTGATCTCTTATCTGGAACATAACCTGCTCCGGAGCAGGTTAGCTGTTCAGCATCAGTTACCATGGCGATCTACCCCGGTAAGATGTGATCCACCTTCGTAGGACGGAAAACCCTGAAGGGTTAACCCTGAAGTTACCTCGCTATAACGCCAAATCCTGCTTCTGGTACAGACCTCTGGCCACTCTTGGAAAAGAGATTTTAATCTCAATGAGTTTTTTACCTGGTTAAATAAAGGATATATATATACTGTATATTCAAAGTAGTTTCTATAGTACTAAAACACAACCAACTAAGTGCAAACTAATAGAAATGCATGACAAATGAGTAGAATGTTAGTACTGTATTATTTATCTCTTTAACAATTAGAGTTTATCTAAACCTCTAATGTTGTCTACCTGTCTGTCTGTCTGTCTGCCTTTCATCTGTCTGAAAGGATTTATTTTTCATTGTGCTGCTGAATATCTTGGCCTTTAAAAAATGTCTACATGTTTCTAAGACTTTGATGTTTGACACTTTCTGAAACAATTGATTATTTGATCAGTGAATTATTCTTACAATTCATCAATAATCATTTCTCCACTACAAAACCCACACATAGCTGGTTCAAGGCAGTTTTTGATTCATGATATTTTTGTGAATGAACTCTGGGTATTTTAACAGAGATTTGCCATTATTCTTTTTTTACATTTTGCACACTAAAATGATTTAGAAAAATACTTGACAGAATTGAAATAAGCAATTAAAGATCACCAAATAACACCATAAGCAAATTAAAGTCCCCTCATGTTACCTAATAAATAGCTCAATACCATCTCAGAGGGTTGAAAAGAGGTGAAATCATAAAGGCAAAACAGTCTCACACGTGAATGCAACGGAAGCCATTCTAATACTAACAATATGATTATCAATGTAAAGAACAATTTCAGCACTAATCTCACTGTGTCAATACACACACACACACACACAAAGCTGAACAAATAAAGCAACTAATCCTTGCAAATAATTTGGCAACATGGCAACATATCAATATAGCCTGTTCAGCTGTCATCTTAAATGCATTATTGGTGATGCTTTAAGAGCAGCAGAGAGTAGAAATGGAGCCAATATGATTAAAAAAAGTTATTTTTATAAATTGGTCACTATATCCTGACAGTAGTGCATGAGACAGGTAATCTGAAAAAAAATCATGTGCCTCAGTGTCCTCCAGTGCTCCTAACGGCATCTGCAAGATTTCACAGACCGGAGGAAAACAACCAATCAGAGCTAATCTGGAGTCTGCCGTCTCTGAGCAGCTGTCAATCACTCAGAAACTCTGGTCAAACTAGGCAGCGCTGATCAAACATGAATCAATATTCTGATACTGTAATGCCTATTTCTCTCCTCAAATGTTTTCAGAAACATCTTGTAGTGTATTGTTTAGGTGTAAAACAAAAAGGTTTGTGACCCGCAGGCCATGTTGAGATCTGTTGAGGAAATACCAAGCACCGCCCACCAGCCGGAGCAAACTTTCTCATTTTACAGCTAAACAGTACACTACAAGATGTTTCTGAAAACATTTGAGGAGAGAAATAGGCATTACAGTAAGTGATTGACAGCTGCCTCCGTTGAATGAACAGCCAATAGGAACGCTCTCTCTCTGAAATGACCTGTGATTGGCCAAAATCTTAGACACACAGCTGACAACCTGCTAAACTAAACTAAATGTGCAGTGGAGACTTTTACTGGGAAAGTGGTTGCATGTCCGCGACACTACACGCAGCATCGTAGATGCTAAGTTAACGCTCCCGGACGGTGAACTGGGGACTCCCGTCAACCAATATCTGTTGTGCTCCTGCAGCTGGTACACTGCTGCATGCGAGGCACAAATCTTGTCGGTTAGCGGTTAATAATCGGTTAACGAGGGTCGGTTAACGGTTAAGAAAATCTTTCTAAATGAGCATCCCTAGTTCATGAATAGGCTGCCACAAACCAACAAATTGCACTGCTGATTATTAATTGTTTAGTCAGTAAAATGTGTGAAAAATGCTCACGTTTAAATGTCTTGTTGTGTCCAAAACTCAAAGATATTCAGAAAAGCAGCAAATCCTCACAAAATGACAAGCTGGAATCAGGGAATGTTTGACATTTTTAGTTGATACATTACTTGAATAATTAATCAGCTATTGAAAAAGGTGTGGATTCATTTTCTGTTAATTGACAAATGAATTAAAGGAGAAATCATTCATACTTGACCGTGTTCTTTCTGTACATATCTGTATATTTTATGGTCCTGAAATCATCGTTGTCCTCTGTAAACACGCAGCCCTCATTAGATAATTTCACTTGTCATGTTTCACATGCTCTTACACCAATTGGATCTGGGTGACGGCCAGCTGGAGATAATCTTGCAGTGACACAGCATTCCCACATCCCTGGTCTGAGGTCAACGCACCTGACCGTACTGCCATACCAGGGGAAACAGTAAAGCTGATCACAGATCAGCGGGCTAACTTTGTCCTCCTCTGGCTACAGCAGCAACAGCAGCAGCATTAGGCATGACTTAATGCTAACTGGGTTTCATCAGCGGATAGAGGAGCTGCACGTAGCTCTCACTGCACGCTTCCCTCAAACATCTGAGTGGATTATTACATCACAACAAACATAACATGCAGGGGATAATAATTAAAGCAATAGGTTTGTCCCCGGCCTGGAGGGGTCTATGCTGCTGCCATTCAAGATATAGCCTATTACTCTCATCTGCTTGACCGACAGGCCGCCTTTTCTTTAAAGGTCCCATATTGTAAAAAGTGAGATTGTCATGTCTGTTATAGTATAAAGCAGGTTTAAGTGCTATATAAATACTGTGAAAGTATTGAAACGTTCAATATAAGGAGAAATACGCACAGCCCATATTCAGAAATTGTGCATTTGAAACAAGCCGTCAGGATTTCTGTCCATTTGTGATGTCACAAATATACAATATTTAGACCATTACACGGTTTTAAACATAAAAATTCTAAATGTGTCCCAGTTTATTTCCAGTTGCAGTGTATGTAAATGACATCAGCTGACAGGAAGTAAACATGGACCCAAACTGTTGCCTAGCAACGTATTTCCGTTGAAATTAGCTAAAACAGAGCGTTTCAGGCAGAGGATAAATACAGGCGCATTCAGGCAGACAGTATGAGGAAAATAAAGGTGTTTTTTTTTAACATTACAGCATGTAAACATGTTCTAGTAGAAACACAAAATACAAGTATGAACCTGAACATAAGCATAATATGTCCTCTTTAAACGAGAAAGAGGAAGAATTTATTTTTGTCTTCTCACAGTGCCCTTCTTTTATCTGACAGGGTTACTTTCTCATCTGTTCATTGTTCATTCTAACAACACCTCATCTCAACACTCTGTATGCAGCCAAGGTGCCAATAACCAGACAATTCTTTATTTATATTCCCGTTTCATTTACATTGCCAATGAAGTGGCACAGAGTGTATGGTTGACACGTTTTCATATGGAGTTCTCACACGCTCAGAGAGACTGTCCTTTACACAAGAATAATTAACTTTCACAATTTGGACAGATCATTTGTTATTCGAATACCCATATGCTATTTATATTATTGTTATTATTATTATTATTATTATAAATCCTAGTCGGAGAGGCGAGAAGCAAAAGCTGCCATGTGGAATGATTTTTTTGTTTAATGATGCTGAATAATAATAACGTTAAGGCATATCCACAGACTGACATGCAATTGCTACAGTACATTTTGTACAATTACTAAATTCAACTGTAATTAATTCAATGTACTGGCAGTTGACTCAGGCCATATTAAAAATTATGAACTGCATTATCTGTGTAATTACCAAGCTGACTATAAACAAAGTAATGACAGCAAGATGGTTACAGTATATGTATTAAACTTAATTTGCTGTCTAAACTGGTGGTGAGACAAATAAACTGTGATTATATTAATATATTCAAATTGAAGTGAGTCTCGTGCTTTTCGCTGTACAAACCTGTTCTACTAAATTCACAGGAGCAACATCAGCTTCAGCAGCTCAGCGTTGGGAGAACATCCCGCCAGACTCCATTTAAATATTTAACAATTTACTATTTCTTTGTTTATCCGGAAACGTACATAGCACGCAGAGCTGCACGTGAGACACGTTACACTTTAATATTGAATTCTAGTAAATCGGTAAACGTGTGACCAACCAAGGATCACGTATTTCTATATAATCCTAACTTTTATTAGTGGTTCACACTATTCCCCGATGCTCACCGAGAACAGCACTGAGTCAACAGCGGGGTATTGTGAAAGTTCACCTATTATTCAGAACCATGTTACTGTCTGCTGGCTGGACGCCGGACTGCAGCACCTTTATAAAGGAACCGTGTTGTGTTCTCTCCGGTACAAAGTTACCTCAAATGACATACGGTTATTACATATTTGCAGATTTTAAAATACGGTTTTGCTATGTCCATGAAAGCAGTACATGGAGAACACATCTAAACCTTTTCTATGTGCACTAATGAATCAACAGGAGAGGAACAGAGACATACTGAGAGTGTCTGCCTCTCTTCTACAACATGTTAATGTCTCCGGTGTAACACACAACATGAAGGGCAGCAGAGCTGTAGAGCTGCAGGGACACGATATGCAAAATAACCTTTTGTATCACGGAGTGAGGAAAGCTTAGTGTCGGCGACATGAACACATTGAGCTATCTTTACCGAGGAAACACCGGAGCACAAATACCATACCACACGGCAGTAAATGCATATAAATACACAACAACCAGGTCGTTTAGACCCCTCAGCTGTCCACAAAGCAGTGCAGAATAGCGGGTTAGTGAGCGGAGCGGAGCGGCGGCTCAGTGAGGCTCGGTGGGGGAAGGGGGATGATGGATGCTGGAGCCAGAGACTGAGCCTGAGACACACTCTGAGCCAGGCTGAGGCTCAGGCTCGGCGGCCTGGCGCCGCTTCAGCAACAGTCGGAAGATAAAAGCAGCTTCTTTCTCTGTTCTACATCAACATGAACGTTAGTTAACGGTCCGGTTCTCCTCCACCAACACACCCGGTACTGACTTACCGGACGGGTTGACCGCGGCGGGAGCTGCCATGTTTCCTCAATGGAGAAAAATAACCAAACGGCAGCGATGGAGATGAGATGACGCACAATACGGCCACAGAGAGAGAGAGAGCAGAGAGCAGAGAGCCCCGGTAGAGACCGACTAAACTCCGCGGGATTGGCACGCGAGGCTCGGTCCAACCGCCTCACATCCGTTAACGGAGGAACACTAGTCTGGATTCTAACCGCTGAAATAAAAGCTGTTTCTGTTTGGAATAATTGAGCCTCTCTAGCGTGTGTTTAATGAAAATGTTCTCCAAGACCAGATTTAGTCAAATGCAAGATGTCTGAATGGAAGCACCGCGAGATTTTAGGGCTGCTTGAATAAATTAATGTTATACAGAGAGAGACTGGTGAGAGACTGCTGCAGTGATGGATGCGAGGCTGAGATCAATGCTACATAGTGGTTTAAGTTTGGTTGTTAAAGTGTTTGTGCTGAGATATATTCACTTTCTAACAGGCCAACTGTGTCCACTATACCAGGCGGTGTTACACCGAAATGTGTGACCACAGAAATGTGTGACCACAGAGGAGCCAGCAACATATGAGGTCACCATTTCTTACGGCTGTCGTCAGGAAATGAGACTCCACTGTTACCTGCATATGTCAGAGAATACGTGACAGAAAACACACAAAACTAAAGTGTTAATTAAAAAAAAAATTATTTTAATATTTTTACTTCAAATATATGGGAAATAGAATAGGATGATGACTGAATTGTACACAGATTTTTTTAATTGATTATATGTGGTTTTTTATGTGTATATACTGCGTGTGCGTATATGTGTATGTATGTTAATATTTATACAGTATATATATATATATAATGTGTATATGTATATATAAATAGATTTTTATTTTATTTTATTCTTTTTAATTTTAAATTGTTTTTTATTTAAAAAAATATATATATATATTATGTTTTTACTTGTGTAAATTATTTTTATTTGTTTATCTATTTTTTGTATATAATATGTTTTTCCTGTATCTATACTGGCTTATTTTATATTAATATTAGGTTCATTTAGTTTCTTTGTACCGAGAATGTTATTATATTGGGGACGTTTGTGAATGTTTGTTATGTTGTTTCAAAATGAACAAAAAAACAATAAATATAGTATTTAAATTTTTTTTTTTAAATATATATTCACAAATATCTAAAAGAAAAGCAAAAGTTAGGTACAGTGGGGTCACATTTTCTGATGACAGCCGTCAGAAATGGTGACCTCATGTTGCTGACCCCTCTGTGGTCACAGATTTTGGTGCAACACCGGAACTCTTCCTCGTGCCAATCGTGGACCACTGTCTTCACCACCAGTAGTGAGATGCTGGTGCAGGTTGGATTAGCTCTTTGCTCAGGTGAGCAACATCATCAGTCACAGACCTGAGTTCACTGTAGAAGACCCTATGTTCAAATAATCCATGAAGGCTACCAGTTTGCTAACATGTCAGCCTTTTCGTACAATTTACTGTAAAGTCACAGTTTATAAAGGCTACATTGTAGGCCGCAGTAATATGCTTGATTTCAGGTGGAAGAATTATTCAAATCATTCACTTAAAGGTCCAGTGTGTAGCATTTCAGGGGATCTATTAGCAGAAATGGAATATATATTCATAACTACGTTTTCATTAGTGTACTGTATAATCACCTGGAACTAAGAATCGTGTTTTCGGTAGCTTACAGTAGAATGAACCCTTCATATCTACATAGGGAGTGAGTCCTCTTCACGGAGTCCTCCATGTTGCTCCACCATCTTTCTACAGTAGCCCAGAATGGACAAACCAAACACTGGCTCTAGAGAGAGCCATCTGTGTTTTTACATCACCTGAAGGCCACCGTAGGTTCTCTATACGTGACATTGCGGTAACATGAGCGCTAAACTGTGGCACCGCCAGCCGCCGTCTGACTTCTGTTGTTCCGAAAGTAGTGTTATTATGGTATGGATGACCTCTGAGCGGGGCGAACAGCGTCAACACGGTTTTGCACTCAGCAGCTCACCTTACCGCAGTCTTGTAAAGGGAGGACTGAGCGGAGGCGTACTCAGTTGGATGCAGTCTGCAACCACACCACTAGATGTCAACATTTAAATAATACACACAAATAATCTATCAATGATAATAATCCAATAATATAATATATATTATTCTGAAATGGGCAATTCTGCATAATGAGTACTTCTACTCACTTCTACTTCTACTTTAAGTATATTTTGATGCTAATACTTTTGTAATTTTTTAAGTAAGATTTTGAATGAATGCATTTAACTATTTGTTAGTATTTGTTTAGTTGAATATTTATATGTTCTGTACATTTATTGCAAATTCTACACACTACACTGTATATTTATGATTTAAAGGTCCCATATCTTGCTCATTTTCAGGTTCATACTTGTATTTTGTGTTTCTACTAGAACATGTTTACATGCTGTAATGTTAAAAAAAACACCTTTATTTTCCTCATACTGTCTGCCTGAATATGCCTGTAATTACCCTCTGCCTGAAACGCTCCGTTTTAGTGCATTTCAATGGAATTGCGTTGCTAGGCAACGGTGTGGGTCCATGTTTACTTCCTGTCAGCTGATGTTATTCACATCCACTGCAACAGGAAACACTTAAACTGATATTGATTCTTTTAAGTGGGCCTTTCTGAGGCTTAAATGTGTTTTGTGATACATTGTTTTGCTCCCGTGCTGGTACTCCTGTCTGCTTCTCCGAACTGGGGGCGCGCCGACCGTCATCTACTGTAGGTAATACACTGACTATGGAGAAGTAGGTCATACAACCCCACTTGAAAAACACCCAGACTATCCCTTCAAGTGCTGCATATTCCCTAACACATTTTCAATTAAATTAGCACAAACCCACTGACATATAGAAAGCCTGGGGCTTTTGGGACCCCTGGGATTCAGGGCCAGGGTCTATTGCCCACTTTGCCAAGTTGGTGATCCAGCCTTGTCAAAGGGGTTATGACAGAAAAAAAAGTCCCTTTAGAGCTGTATTATCAAATTGTGCAATTGGGCTGAAAAAAGAACTGGCAGATACACAACGGATACTATATCAGCTTATATGGTCATTATAGCTAACATGTTAGCAAACAACTGTTGACTTATATCCGGCATAGCTCAGCGTCCAGACACCGACTCGGACAATATTCAGTTAAGCTCTGTTTAAAGTCCTATTCTATATATTTCTTACCGTCAACAAATCCCATAAAAAGACCCAAACCAACAATTAGCCTGTCTCTCAATACGTTCTGACCTCTCTAAGTCCATCGGTTCATACTAAAGACATACATCTTTAAAAACAGCTGACAAATATATAGATCCATTTTTTAAAAATGCATATAGTATAGCAGCAGGACGGTGTATGTGAGATTGAGTCATAATAAACTACAGTGTGTGGGTGTGTGTTCATGGTGATGAAGGACTCATTGATGTGTTTTTAATGGTTTCTAGACAACAATGGAGCTCTATGGCACAGAGGAATACAATATATCAGGTTTTGGATACACACACACCGACAATACTTGTTAGTAGATACATTCATAGTTTATTTGGGTCCTTTGATTTGATGACAATAAGAAAAATATAGAATATCCTTAGATTTATCAGGTATACAGATTATACAAATCTCTGTAAATCTGTACACTAAATAAATATAGTCTCAATCCATATAAGTCCTAAATTGAAAATATAATTCCATATAGCTCCTTGTAGAAGTAAAGATGCAAAACATGGAATTTGGCTATCTCTATATTATATACACGTAAAGATATTTAGGTTTCAGATGTATAGAAAGTACAAAACCTCACTGGCATGTTTCACTGAGGGATCTCACAGCCCCAGTTAAGCAGCTATGATGCCATACACACACCCACACACAAAGCGAGAGTGGAGCAGGAGCAGGGAAGTGTGCAGCACTGCTCTGCTCTGCTCTGCTTGTGGGGTTCAGTATGCAGAGGAAGGATGCAGCTTTTCTTTAACTTGCCACCCTCCCTCAACTCCTCACCTGCCTCGCCACCTCCTTCTCCTCCCTCTTTTTCGTAGCGGTTCCTCAGTGCAGACCGGGCGCCATCCTATACCTTCAGCAGCCGTGCAGGATGTGAAGGGAAGCAGGTAAGAAGCCCTCAGATTCCTCCGCTGGCTGGCTCTCTTTCTCTCTTTATCTCTCTGCACTGCACTGCACCGGCAACAGTTCTTCATTTGTTAGTGCATGCTGTGATATCTGCCGTGCTGGATGATCACAGTCGTTGATGTTCTGAAGTGTCTGTGTGAGGATTTTCTAGCAGAAATCGAAGAAGCTTTGACAAGTGTGTATAATGCTCATTGTGTTCAGGTTGTCATTTGTGCAGTTGAGTGTTGAATCGCTACACTGTCATTTGTAATTTTCCTGTTCTGAATTGTTTTTTAAAAATGTTATTATAGTTAAAGGGACTATTTGTAAGAATCAGAAATGGCTTGTTAACAGTGACACCTGTGGCCGTTAAGTCAACTAAAGTCAGCGTCCTGTTGCTCGCGCTTGTGCTCGCTCTACATAGACATGAACAAGCATCGCTCAAAACTGAGGCGACACACGTCAGCTAAAACCAAAATATCACTCTATATTTCAGCTAATGTTAGCTGACCAGACGAAGGTCTCTCCATGAATCAATGCTGATCCTAGTGTTGGCTTTTCCTGCCTCAGCCTCCAGACCGCGGCCGGAGGGAACAGGGGAGACACCGGAGTTTTGGTCAGAGACGATAACGTTTCTCTCTGAGGAGCCCCGTCACTTCACAAGACACGGGAAACCTCTGTTGGTCTGGAGGAGCTGCAGCAGTTATTTCTGCACAAACGTCCACTGTACATTCACTAGATATTCTCAGAGCTAAACTAACTCTTCTGCAGTGTGGAGTGTGCGCGCATGCACGTGAGAGGTGGAGCAAGCTGAGCGAGTGAAAACGAGCGCGGTGTGTGAGTGAAGGCAGGCGGAGGAGCAAAGTACAGCAGAGACTCCGGTCCTTGAGACCAAAGCTACGGAATCCCCCGCATCCTCCGACCGCGGCCAACACTGTTTAACAGACGGGCTTCACTAGATACAACCAAGAGGTTTTGGTGCTTCCGTGTAGTTTGTGTTGGAGTCTGAGTCTGAACAGCGTAGCCACACGGGAGCGCGCATGGGACACTAACCCGGATTGATTTATACGTGTAAGAAGTTACAAACAGTCCCTTTAATATTAGACTGACTCCATTCAAATGAATGAGAGCACTGTGTTTTTCACGGAGGACTGAAGTTGGTAGCTCATTTTTTACTGGTGGGTTCATGAACCTACAGTAGCATTTGAATGTGGAGACATGGATCAGAGTATGACAGATCTCCAATGCAATGAGCTGAACCTGACTTGCATTCACGGCTTCGAGAATAAGATGACTGTAGCAACAGTGACTGCTCATTCTGAATGAGAGAGTTTGAATCCAAGTTTTATCATTGCAGTGTCTGCACTTTATTTTCCCTCTCTGTGCAGCATCATTAAATATCATTTTACACTGCCTACTTTACATTATCTGCTTCATTTAAACCTCTTTTAATAGGAAACTTGCTGGCTTTAGCAGGAGGGTTAGAACAATGGAGAGGGACTGAGAGAGTGTCAGGATTGATTTCACGACAGTTTTCTGTTATCTATTGCTTTTCTAGCAGCTCAGCACTGTACCATTTATTTCAGTTCATAGTAACACTAGTCCAAATAAAGGTCAATCCTGACCTCAGACAAATATGAAATGCAGCGTGTCTTTTCCTGTTCGTGTTTGGTACAGAGATGAAGCCCAAAGCAATAGGTCATCATCATTCAGAGCTGTGGATGACATTATAGTGATGTCATTAGTATCTCAGTTTGGCTTCTTTGGAGACTAAAAGTTTATAATAGAGAGCCTGTGTTGTATCACAATAGGCTCGTTGGAGATGAGCCAGGCCTGCGCAGAATCGCTCACCGGCGATCGCCGCGCAATGAGTGCCGGTTAGATTTGTGTCCGACTTGATGCCGACTCGCTCTGACGTCATGCACACGTGAGCAACGATAACCTCACGAGGCGGCTGCAGTTTTTAGAGCCAGGCGCCGCAGTTGCTCTCCACCGACTGCAAGACCCAGGGCATTATGGGAAATGCCTGGCTCGCGCCTGATCAAAGAGCTGATTGGCTCTTAGTTTTGACAGCAAACACCGCATGCTGTAGAAAGTCACAACTTTCTGTGTAATTGTAATATTGAATGCTAGATTGTAGGATATTAGTCTCATGTTGTGCAATGAAGGTTTCATCTGTTAACAAACACATCTTGTGTGGTTGATAATAATAATTATTATAATAATGAAGGTTATCTATATATAGCACTTATCATAACGAGTGTTTATTACAAAGAGCTTTACAAGGCGGACATAAAAATAATAAAGGATAGAATCCAACGCCAGACACACGCACATTTCCACATAGATTTACAAACAAATATAAATAAATCAGAATGTGATCTGAAAACTACAAGTGGCCTACAGATCTAACAGGATGTCACTATCTCTGTGACTTCCTGTAAATTCAGTGAAGGCTGCTGGAAACGGCTGGAAACCATCCGACTTGACCGCAGCTTTTAGTCACCGCCCCCTGCGGCTGCCGCCTGACCTCGTCTACTTTCCAGATAAGGCCCAGTTCATCTCCAACGAGCCTATTGACAATGTTAACACACTGATGTTTTGCAGGGATACCACCATCTTAGTTTAGCTTGTTAGCATACTAACATTTGCTAAATAGCGAGGCTGATGGGAGTGTCATTAGTGCAGGTATTTGGTCTGAATCCATTTGATTGAATTAGTCCAATCACAGTCTCAGTACAGGTGTGAATGCACCCAACATGTAGATCCGATCACTCAGACCACATTCAGAGGTGGTCTGGGCCACATATGGCCACATTCTTATAGCAGTTTGTACGCAAATGTGTCCTGGGCCACATTAAGGACCGCCTACACAACTGACATCCCGCTTGGATCCGCGGGGTCTTGTACCTGCCTTTACAACGGTATTTTATTATATATATCTATATATCTATAGGCTGTGTATCGACAGACTATCAGACTATACCAGGGGTCGGCAACCTCTACTATCAAAAGAGCCATTTTAGGCAAAAAAAAACTCTGTTTGGAGCCGCAAAACATTTGCAGTGAGGTATGGGGTCACATTGAGGGAAAAAAATCAGAGATTTCGAGAATAAAGTCATAACTTTACGAGAAGAAAAGTCGTAATATTACGAGAATAAAGTCATAACTTTACGAGAAGAAAAGTCGTAATATTACGAGAATAAAGTCATAACTTTACGAGAAGAAAAGTCGTAATATTACGAGAATAAAGTCATAACTTTACGAGACAAAATAAAATAACACGTAAAATTACTACTACTATACTACTATACATATATATACTAATATTATGACTTTATTCTCATAATACTACAACTTTTTTCTCTTAAACTTCTGATTTGATTCTCATAATATTCCGACTTTTTTTCTCGTAACATTATGACTTTATTCTCGTAATATTCTGACTTTATTCTTTTTTTCCTCAATGTGGCCCTAATACTCTGTCGTTATCAGTTATCCATTTCCCTTTTTATAAATCCACAGGGAGCCACTGGAGAGGGGCTAAAGAGCTGCATGTGGCTCCGGAGCCGCAGGTTGCCGACCCCTTGACTATACTCTTGGTATTGTGCCGGTGTTTTTGACCCAGTGCTCTGCACAGAGCTGACTCTCGCTTACCCGCCCTCCCACCCGCTCGCCCTCATTCTCGGCTCTCTGAAGCTCTGTACCCCGCTGTTGCTTGGAAAAGGCGGCGGGGTCGGCGGCATGGAGGTATTTTAATGATATTAAAATGTTCCATATTCACAAATATTTAAGATATTACTACTGACATTCCTGTAATATTATGTCACAACGGCTGCTGTATTAGCCGTGTGTTTACTATGTGTTTATTTGCATATAGAGCGGGGAAGTGAGATCTGATCACAAGTGGTCACATGTGGAGACGCATTCTAATGCCAGGTGTGAACAGACGTACTTAGAGCTGTCCACTTGTGATCAGATCACTGAAAACGCGTATTAATGCCAGGTGTGAACAGGGCCTTTGATCCAGATTACAAATGTTGAAATAATAAATAAAATATATATTTCGAAATAATCACCCCCGGTGAATAAGCACTCTTTCACCATAGTATTTATCACCCAGCTGGGCGGCTCTATAGCACAGATTACTTACTGATATATAATACAATTCAATTTCACGGCCTCTCTTCTAGACGCTTTAACTTCACTGCACACCAGGGACTCCATTCCATTCGGCTCACCTGTCATGGTTGGAGCGCCATCGGTTGTAACTCCACAGCTTCAGAAATTCTCTTTCTGTCTCTCTCTCTTGACTGTGAGGCCTTTTAGTCGCTGTCTGGAATCTCCTGCATGGCTTTCATGGTACTGCTGCCACATCTAGTGTCAGAGACTGGCAAAGCCTCTTTGGTATGGAAAGAGCACCCAAGCAGTCTACACATATAGTGAGAGTGACTCCGAGCACTGACAATAGGAAATGCATTTTAAAGGGACTGTTTGTAACTTCTTACACGTATAAATCAATGCGGGTCGGTGTCCCATGCGCGCTAACGTGTGGCTACGCTGTTCAGACTCAGACTCCAACACAAACTACATGGAAGCACCAAAACCTCTTGGTTGTATTTAGTGAAGCCCGTCTGTTAAACAGTGTTGGCCGCGGTCGGAGGACGCGGGGGAGACCGTAGCTTTGGTCTCCAGGGCCGGAGTCTCTGCTGTACTCTGCTCCTCTGCCTGCCTTCACTCACACACCGCGCTCGTTCTCACTCTTTCGCTCCACTCTCACGTGCATGCGTGCACACTCCACACTGCAGAAGAGTTAGTTTAGCTCTGAGAATATCTAGTGAATGAACAGTGGACGTTTGTGCAGAAATAACTGCTGCAGCTCCTCCAGACCAACAGAGGTTTCCCGTGTCTTGTGAAGTGACGGGGCTCCGCAGAGAGAAACGTTATCGTCTCTGACCAAAACTCCGGTGTCTCCCCTGTTCCCTCCGGCCGCGGTCGGGAGGCTGAGGCAGGAAAAGCCAACACTAGGATCAGCATTGATTCATGGAGAGACCTTCGTCTGGTCAGCTAACATTACTGCCAAGCAGCTGAAATATAGAGTGATATGTGGTTTTAGCTGACGTGTGTCGCCTCACTGTGTTGAGCGATGCTCGTTCATGTCTATGTAGAGCGAGCACAAGCGCGAGCAACAGGACGCTGACTTTTGTTGATTTAACGGCCACAGGTGAAGCTGTTAACAAACAGTCCCTTTAAAATAACTCACAGGCCATATTGATTACGGTGTCAGGCTGCACATGGTGGTATGGACGCCCCTATCATTTAGCCAGTATGATATAGGAGAAAATGGGAACAATTCACAATTAGAATGAACTCAGCGCAGACACATCAACATACACTATTTAGTTTTTGTGCACGTGTATATCTGCATAGAAAGAAGTCAGACTGCAAACCGTGACCGAGTCAAATCTCAGACTTCCATTTGAAAAACTAGACTCCATCACATTCAGATTATCAACCAATAAATTGCTGTAACAATAAAAGTCTTAATATCTTGGTTGAGGGGGCTGGCACAGAGACCGGCGAGGCGTACTGTATGTTGTAAAGTCTGCTGTGGAGAAAATTCTTCCTCCAAAAATCATTCCAGCAAAAATGTATTTTATATTCAACATATATCATGATGTCAGCAGATATAAAAAAACAACAACAACACTTTATTTCAATCCAGCGTTAACTCGGTTACAATCATCCAACCAGTGCGTGTTTCTAGATGGGACATGTGTCTGAGGTAGAGAATTCACTCATATTAAAAATAGGATCCTTTCCTACTTTGAAATGGACTCGACATGTAGTAGGCAATCCATCATATATGTAGACACAGTCTTGGATTTGATGTTACAGCAGAGGCCTGTACTACGAAGCAGGATTTGGGGTTAGCGAGGTAACTTCAGGGTTAACCCTTCAGGGTTTTCCGTCCTACGAAGGTGGATCACTTCTTACCGGGGTAGATCGCCATGGTAACTGATGCTGAACAGCTAACCTGCTCCGGAGCAGGTTATGTTCCAGATAACAGATCAACTCGTATAAAAGCACCGCCTACTGACCAATCAGAGCTCGGTGCGCAGATCGTATGGTAATATGACACACATATGAAGAAGTTTAAGTCATAATCCAGACTAAAAACAACACAGTTTAAACTGACAGATGCAAGAAGGACAGCTGGATTTATGCTCTAGGTGTTTACCGCTTTAAATTATATTTTTACATTTATTTTTTTACTTGCTCTTGAGTTCGTTTCACACCGCCGGAGACGGGACGCAGCTGAAAGAAGGTTGAAATAGTCATACACGCTTGATAATTGTCAATGGGCATATTGAGGTGTAATCCATCCATCCATTACATTTCTTAGAGCTATTTATATCGAAACGACTATATCTGACTTTTGAGTGTTCCATTAATAAATCTGTTAATTTACGCATTCACACATGGGGAGTTTTTTCTTTTGCCAGCTGTCCTTCCTGCATTTGGAAGCTTCAACTGGGTTAATTTTAATCTGGATTATGTGTTTAACTTCTTCGTATTTGTTTAATATAGTTTCTTCCTTTGTAAAATGTGCCACCTTGCCTGTCTGTCTGCTGACAGTAGACTTGTCCATGTCTGTGATTGGTCAGATGCTGCAAACACCTCTCCCTTCGTGTGAACGCGCTTACAGCCAGACTGAGAAACTCTGTGTTGATTTACCGAGTTGATAACCAGCGTCGTAGGACCGCTTAGCGTGATCTCGTTTGTTAGGGTTAGTGAAGACAGGTAACAAGAAGATACCCTGGGTATGTTGAACTCGCGTCATAGTACAGGCCTCTGATGTTGGTCTAACCGGGATCTGATCCAGTTAGTGGTCCATGTTTGATACGATAGATGTGATGCAGTTTGATTAGCATACTATAGTGTATGATTTGTCACTCACATCTAGGGACAGGTGTTGCAAATTAGCATCCACTACAAGCACTATGATACTTGCATCAGATAGTCGTTTTTAAGTTGTCTATGTACATTGTATTGGTCCCTATCAAATAAACCATGAAATGAAAATCAATCATTGGCCCTGTTCAGACCTGACATTAACATGCATCCTGTGTGATCGGATCATAAGAGGACAGCTCTGAGTACAGGTGTGAACGCACTCAAGACACATTGAGGTCTGATCGACCACATTCAGAGGTGGTCTGGACCGCATATGGACCCATTCTCTTAGCAATATGTACGCAAATGTGTCCTGGGCCACATTAAAGGTCCCATATCGTGCTCATTTTCAGGTTCATACTTGTATTTTGTGTTTCTACTAGAATATTTTTACATGCTGTAATGTAAAAAAAAACTTAATTTTCTTCATACTGTGCCTGAATATACCTGTATTCACCCTCAGTCCGAAACGCTCCATTTTAGCACATTTCAACGGAATTGCGTTACTAGGCAACAGCTTGGGTCCATGTTTACTTCCTGTCAGCTGATGTTATTTACATACACTGCAACCGGAAATAAACTGGGACACATTTAGTATGTTTACGTTTAAAACTTTGAAATGGTCTATATGTTGTGGATTTGTGACATAACAAAATTACAGAAATCCTGACGTTTTGTTTCAAATGCAGAGTTTCTGAATACGGGCTGTGTGTATTTCTCCATGGATTGAGCGTTTCGATACTTTCACAGTATTCATATAGGACTTGAACCTGCTTTATAATAAAAAAGACATGAAAATCTCACTTTTTACAATATGGGACCTTTAAGTACCGCCTACTCTACTGACGTGCCGCTGGGATCCGCGGGAGTTCCTCAAGTGAATAGACAGATGCAAGCGCTCCTCTGCTTCGCGGCATGGAAACAGCCTCTGTGCTCTACTGTATTCTGTCGGTACAACTTATTAAAATATATCCTATCTATAGGCTACATATCTACAGACTATCAGACTGGGCACAGGAAGTGCATTTTTAACATATTGTCAGAGATGTGTCGTGTTTTTGTTCCGGAGATGATTCCCGCTTGCTTGCTCGCTCTCATCCCGGGCACTCTGAAGCTCTGTACACCATTGTCGCCTGGCAAAGGCAGCGGTGTCGGCGGCATGGAGGTCCCCGGGTATCACCCAAGATGCATGTTAATGCCAGGGATAGGGCCATAAAAATAAAGTGTTGGACAAAGTGAAATTCTGACCTGATAATGGCCCTATGGTTAGATAGGGAGTGAGGGGTGAAATTAAGGGATAACCAGTTATGATTATTGATCCTGAGGGGATTATCCATCTGATAGCTGTTAAGAGATTTCACCCAAACCTCAAATGTTAATCAGCTGGTGAGGCGAAGCACTGATGACAATGCTGCACTCTTCCCACAACTCTGCCAGAAATACATCCAGTTGCCCAAACTTCAACATTGGTGTGAAAATAGGGAAATATTTGACTGTGCTCACTTCACTGATCAGAATTTAACAGGCTCCTTTCAAGATTTCGCTGCCATTGAGAAGAACATCAAACTGTTTCTCTGCTGTGGAAGGTGTGCTGCAGGACGTGCAGTTGGAGCTTATTAAAATGCGATGTGATGATACGTTCTGTAGTCGCCACCAGCAGCTCCAACTGTCAGAGTTCTACGGGGGTTTCGAAAAGTCCTGGGGCTTCATGTACAAAAGACTGCGCAGCTTTCACACTGGAAGATGGCGTACTCACAAAAATGGAAAAGTACATAAGCACAGATATTTCCACATGTATAAAACCGTGCGTACGCCTGTTCCTGCGCACCTTTCCTTTATACATCCCAATTTACGTGAAATTGGGCGCAGCTGCACGTGACACTTGGCCCGCCTTGTCTCCTCCCATTATAACTATGCAAATGACTATAAACAGGCGCCATGTTGTCACCTATTGTCCAAATAACAATAACAACGGCAAATCAGCTGGAAAAGGAACAAAAAAATAAGAATTTCACCGAGTGTGGAATTGAAGTGTTTGTTACTGAGGTGGAAGCTAGAAAACATATTTTATTTGATGGTCTTTCCTCGGGAATCAGTAACAAATGCAACGTGTCTCCACAGCAGCTGAACGTGCACTTCCGAAGCCGCACGGATCCGCTGCACACCGGGCCTCGACTGCTGAGGGGCGCCGGTCTGGCCACGTCCTCACTAACGCTGTTTTGGAGTCACAGAGAGAGATATATGTATATATATATATATATGATGTTGATTTATAAAAAGACAGAATTCATGCTTTGTCAGGTCTGTTACCATGACGACAAGCAAACAACTTTTAAAATGCCTTGTTTTCTGAATGGAGTTTGGATTGATCAGTGCCAGGCTATGCTAACATTGTAGCTGCTCCATTAACACTCCATCTAGGAATAAATACGGCAGCAACAACGTCAGTGATGACATAAACCTTCGCGAAGTATGTATATATTGTTACAAACCACTTATATGATGAATGAAGAGTCTTGTTTGTCCATGTGGACCCTGGCAAGAAAAGTTTGGACCCCCGTGCTTTAGGGAGATGCTGACCCCCAGGCTGAGAAGCAGTGATCTCTGGGCAGACCTCAATGAAATCTTAAAGGGTCATTTCACTTAAATTTGAAAAGAAAAATGGAGCAAATAGAGGAGAATTTTTTTCATGTGTGTTGCTCAAAGCACTGAAATATTACACGTGGATTCATGCCATTTTATGGTGATTCTTTGGCACAAAGTAGTTCCAATAAAACCTGTTGATGGTGTTGTTGTTGATAATCCACTGCAACAAGGACATTGCTGCTGGAGATACGCCTTAGTGTTGAAATTTTCAAATGTCCCTTTTCAATATTTGTGCACCACAAAGTGGAGGTCAAAGGTTCAGAAGCAAATATCTCAAAACTCGGCATAGAACCACATAGACTGTTGCTTTAGTCAGTTTAGTTTGTTGTGTTGACTTTAAAAGCAAGTGAAGCTGACCTGCTGTGCACTGGCGAAAAGATTAGCATGCAGTGTAATTGAACACTCACTCTAATTTACCTACAGTGTAATTAGTGCCTATAATTACACGGTCCGTTCCATGGAAGGAAAATATTGGGAAAATATTAGGAATTACATTATAGTTAGATATTTTGTGAAGATTTCACAAAAGTGTGCAATAAATATGGCAGCTCTTACCAGAATGAAATGAATATGTAAGAATAACGGCGCAACATCTCTGCCTTGAACAGGCTGTGTGAAAGGGGCTGATGGGAGAAAGCGGCCGAACCTCTATCACTTTTCATGTGTACAAGTGACCCGCTTAAAGCTGCAGTGGGTAGAAATGGAGCAAATATGATTAAAAAAAGTTATTTTTATCAAACGGTGACTATATCCTGACAGTAGTGCATGAAACAAGTAATCCGAAGAAAATCATGTGTCCTCCGGTGCTCCTAATGGCCTAATTGTCTAAGTACGACTACTGACTACGAGAAAAATAAGTTTTAATACAGGAATTTTTCTTTACTGGCAAGCCAATTATCTGTCCTAATCCAAATGTGGTAAAGGGGGTATTCGTTCCACTGGTGGTACCTGCAGCTTTAGTGACAGTTATCAGATGAGGCATGTGGAGGCTGTAGAGCCGTAGACCTCCCTGTAAGGTCTATTATCTAATCTGTATTGCTGGACTGAAGTACTGTAGCCTTTCTGCTGAAAACCTCGTTTGTGGGTATTACTGGGCCGGCTTTGTCATTTTTCCTCCCCAGCTCCCAGTTCAGCTGTGTTCAGTCTGAAGAAGAAAGGAACAAGGGAGAGTGAAAGGCCGACCCTGACGATCCCTGGAGTGCAGAGCCAACACAGTTTGGGTTGGGGGTGGGGTAGGGGGGTTTCCTCTCCTCCCATCTGTTTCTGCTGAACACAATGAAGAGTCAATGAATGTGGCAAAGACGGCAGATGTGGCTCTGTCTGTCACCATACGCCTTTCTGTAGTTCACATTCACACTTGTCCCACTATACTTGTATTTGTATTTTACACACGATTGAAAATTAATTTCTCCCCCATTTTATTTTTTGACTGTAAGTGAGGATGTTTGTAGGTGTTAAACTAAACTCAGTTCCCTTGTCATTTTATTTGCAGAATAGAGCGCATTGTGTGTGGTACTCCTCCTTCAAAGTGTTAAGAGTTCCAAGGCCACCAGCATCAATTTGATAGGGTTGAGGTGCTTCTTCATTTGAGAGTAGAGAGAACTGCTATTTTTAATACACATTGGACCTCATGCAGCAACATTCTCTTACATTTTATTTAAATTTTCTGTTAAAGGGACTGTTTATAACTTCTTACACGTATAAATCATTGCGGGTCGGTGTCCCATGCGCGCTCCCCTGTGGCTACGCTGTTCAGACTCAGACTCCAACACAAACTACACGGAAGCACCAAAACCTCTTGGTTGTATCTAGTGAAGCCCGTCTGTTAAACATTGTTGGCCGCGGTCGGAGGACGCAGGGGAGACCGTAGCTTTGGTCTCCAGGACCGGAGTCTCTGCTGTACTCTGCTCCTCTGCTCCTCTGCCTGCCTTCACTCACACACCGCGCTCGTTCTCGCTCTTTCGTTCCACTCTCACGGTCATGCGCGCACACTCCACACTGCAGAAGAGTTAGATTAGCTCTGAGAATATCTAGTGAATGTACAGTGGATGTTTGTGCAGAAATAACTGCTGCGGCTCCTCCAGACCAACAGAGGTTTCCCGTGTCTTGTGAAGTGACGGGGCTCCTCAGAGAGAAACATTATCGTCTCCGACCAAAACTCCGGCGTCTCCCCTGTTCCCTCCGACCGCGGTCGGGAGGCTGAGGCAGGAAAAGCCAACACTAGGATCAGCATTGATTCATGGAGAGACCTTCGTCTGGTCAGCTAACATTACTGCCAAGCAGCTGAAATATAGAGTGATATTGTGCTTTTAGCTGACGTGTGTCTCCTCACTGTTTTGAGCGATGCTTATTCATGTCTATGTAGAGCGAGCACAAGCGCGAGCAACAGGACGCTGACTTTCGTTGACTTAACGGCCACAGGTGTCACTGTTAACAAGACATTTCTGATTCTTACAAACAGTCCCTTTAAGAGAAAAAATAAGAGAAGTCAACTCCAGATGCACCAAACGTTCTGATCATCCAAATCTGCTCTTAACCAGGTGTGCTGGATGATGAATCCCACTTGATCATAAATTGGAGGCGTGTGGCCGATTGTTTATTATCAGCACAGCATAGGTAACGCCTCCTAAACAGGGCAGGTGTTGTGCCGTGTGCAAATACTCAAAAAATGCCCAAAAACTAGAGAGATGCCACCAAAAAGGGCTGTAAGAAGAAGAACTTCAGCAGTAGTGAAATTGAGGTATGGTTAAATAAAGTTAAACAAAGTAAACGTGACTTTCCAGAGTGTCAGTACTGGCGTTGCAGGAAAACCAAAAAGCATCTAAGAGCAGTATGTAAACCATTCAGAAGCTGAACACACGCAGTATCATCCAAGGGTATTAAAATCTTAATTGGGATCAATGGACCAATAGAATTTCTTTATTAATCCAATCATTATAATCACTTTAACACATACAATAATCTAAATTTCATTATAGGATATTCATGCCTTATACAAGATGTTTTTAAATCTTGGTAAGAGTACTCTCGACCACTCGTAACATTTTCTATTACCTAAGAGAAGATTGAAGATTCCTTTATTGTTACATCTGCATATACAGATTCAAATCTTTTGTTTTGGCTCCTCGACATAGCAGCATAATAGCAATGAAAGTGAACAGTAGAGACATTAAAAGGTAACATTACGGTAAAATAAAATACGATATAATACAATATAATAAAATAATAAAATAAATAATGTGCATATAGTGTGCAAATAAGCATATAAGGTGCTGTGTGTGTACGTGTGAAAATGTGTATGTGTGGCCGGGTCCAACAGCCAATGGCAAGGCCGAATATTAAAGGTCACATATTATGCTCATTTCCAGGTTCATAGATGTATTTTAATGTTGCACTAGAACATTTTTACATGCTGCAATGTTCAAAAAACCCTTTATTCTTCTCATACTGCAGCCTGAGTCTGCCTGCCTCAGAGCCTAATTCAGCCTCTGTCTGAAACCCCTGATTCACAGCCTGTCTCCTCCCACTCTGCTCTGATTGGTCAGCGTTTTCTGTCAATCAAACGTCCTCAACAACACAGCGTCACTATCTCCCCCTCCCTCCCGGAGAAGCTCTGGAGAGAGAGGAGCTAGAATAAAGTTTATAAACCACTTTAAAGTTTATAAACCAGAAACTTCACCCAGCGCACGTGACCGGAGGAATCTGATCAGAAATCGGCGACAAATGATGAACATCTGCGGTCCAGATTCCAGGTTTTCCTGACGGTTTCTCTCAGGTAAATAATGCTATTTATAGCTCTGTTAGTTAGCTCAGTGTTTACCTTATGCATCAACTCTGTAAACCGTAAACATACACTCTGTTTTACGTTTGTCTTTACAGATCCAACTGTGAGAAATGACCGACAGAATCATCCCAGAGGAGAGCAGACAGCTGAGAGCAGATGGGAGATACAGAGCTAACCCGTTAGCATGTAGCTACATGCTAACGGGTTAGCTACATGCTACCGCTATCAAATCAAATCAAATCAAATCAATTTATTTTTGTATAGCGTCAAATCACAACAGAAGTTATCTCAAGACGCTTTATATATAGAGCAGGTCTATGACCGTACACCATAGTTTAGAGACCCAACAGGATCCACCAAGCGCACTGTGGCCAGGAAAAACTCCCCGATTACTGGGAAGAAACCTGGAGCAGAACCGGGCGCAGGGCGGGCGGCCATCTGCCGAGACCGGCTGGGGGGATAGATAGAGAGAGAGAGAGAGAGAGAGAGAGAGAGAGAGAGAGAGAGAGAGAGAGAAGCAGCCACAATAGCAGTCTAGCAGCTGTAATAGCTAATACAAGTAGGACTGATAACACAAAACCAATAGTGGTGGATGGAAAGAGTGATAATACAACTATCGGAAAGCCAGCACTGTCCAGCATCTCTCCTCAGTACGTCCATGTGTATTGGTGTGGGACGTCCCTGCGATCGATGCCCGTGCGTTGGTTCCTGCAGCATCAGCATGCTTGCTGGGAGCTCTTGATGTCTTTGGCAGTGATTGAGAAGTGTTATTCTCCAGGCTGCCACATTGTCACTAGTTGTTGGAAATCCCTCGTTAGCATTGGTAGTCCCTCGTACAGACGTAGTTAATTAGGGATGGTAGCAGTTGGTGTCAAGCAGGCACCGACGCGGCAGCAGATGCAGCCACAATACCGGAGACCACCAAGATCCAGGTGAAACCCTGCTCCAAATGTACCCATGCTCCAGGTATAACCTCGCTCCAGGTGTGACCCCGCTCCACGGTTAGCTGCGAGACAAGGAGGCACAAGGACTCCCGGGAAGGAATGAAGTTAGTAACAACATGGACATGGGACATGAGTATATACAGAAGGAGAGGGGAGCTCAGTGTGTCATAGGAAGTTCCTTATGACAGTGTGTCATAGGAAGTCCCCCGGCAGTCTATGCCTATAGCAGCTTAAGTATAAGCGTTATCAAAGAGGAAAGTCTTTAGCCTACTCTTAAATGTAGAGACGGTGTCTGCCTCCCGGACTGAAACTGGGAGCTGGTTCCAGAGAAGAGGAGCTTGATAGCTGAAGGCTCTTGCTCCCATTCTACTTTTGGAGACTCTAGGAACCTCAAGTAACCCTGCATTCTGTGAGCGCAGTGCTCTAGTGGGGTAGTAGGGTACTATGAGCTCTTTAAGATATGATGGGGCCTGACCGTTTAGCGCTTTGTAGGTGAGGAGGACGACTTTAAAATCTATTCTGGATTTTACAGGCAGCCAGTGCAGAGAAGCTAATACAGGCGTAATATGATCTCTTTTTCTAGTTCTAGTCAGTACACGTGCTGCAGAATTCTGGATCAACTGGAGAGTCTTTAGAGACTTATTGGAGCAGCCTGATAATAAGGAATTGCAGTAATCGAGTCTAGAGGTAACAAATGCATGGACTAATTTTTCTGCTATGACACGGTGTGTAAACACAGCGACCATCAGGGTGGAAAATAGAAGATGTGAAACAGTAGTCAGTTCATTATTTCTGCTAAAAGATAAATGTATGGAAGATCAGAGTAATGGTATATTATTTACAGTAGTAGCTGTCTCTGTGTTACCATGACTACAGACCACCGGAGCTTAGCTTACCATAGTTTACCAGAGCTGAAGACTTTCTCCTGTACCATGTTAACATAACTGCAGGTGAGATGATTACAAATGCTGTGAATAATTAATATTGTCATCTGTCAACTCAAATAAAGTTTGACTGTGAAACAGAAATGTGTTGTGTTGCTTACAAGTCACTATTTACTACCTGTACTCTGCTACATGCATGACATCAAATATATATAATATATAAATATCATCTGTTTAAACAGTGTAATTACATAAAGCCTTTGTGAAAGAACATGTTATATTTAGATGATGGGAGTACATGAAGCCTGTTCTGCTGGTTCTTGCAGACTAACTGTAGGAGCTACTTTGCTCAAGTTCGGTTGAGGAGGAGAGACAGTGACGCGCTGTGGGGCGGGGTCAGCTACTGAAGGTTCTCTCTGGTTCGACCAGGAAACCCTCACGTGACTTGCATTCCCTAATGACGTCAGAATACAAGGAAAAAAGCGAATTTTTTTTCTGCACCCATTTCCGGACAAACGGAGGAGGAGAAAAAGAGAGAGGATGGTCTTTTATGATACTATGGTGGCCTGTAGACACACTGGGGACAGATATTGATGTTTAAAAGACATGGAAAAGTGCATTTTGCATAATAGGTGACCTTTAAGTGGATTTTGCTAGAATCCGGGACCGCCACCTAGGAAATAACTCAGAGCCCAGGACTCTGATAGATTCAGGTTCTTTTAAAATCAGGGGAGCAGAGTTAAAAACCAGACAGAAGTCTAAAGTCAAATTAAGACCAGATTTATTACAATTTAAATAACATGGATGATACTAAATTAATGATTAATTAAGGCTAAAAAGAATAAAAATGCTGCTAACGGCAAGGTTAAAACCCTATAAAAAGTCCAATCCAGCAGTCCAGTCCAATCCAGCGGTCCAGTCCAATCCAGCAGTCCAGTCCAATCCACCGGTCCATTCCAATCCAGCGGTCCAGTCCATTCAGCAGTCCAGTCCAATCCACCGGTCCAGTCCAATCCAGCGGTCCATTACAATCCAGCGGTCCAGTCCAATCCAGTGGTCCAGTCCATTCAGCAGTCCAGTCCAATCCACCGGTCCAGTCCAATCCACCGGTCCATTCCAATCCAGCGGTCCAGTCCATTCAGCAGTCCAGTCCAATCCACCGGTCCAGTCCAATCTAGCGGTCCATTCCAATCCAGCGGTCCAGTCCATTCAGCAGTCCAGTCCAATCCAGCGGTCCAGTCCATTCAGCAGTCTAGTCCAATCCAGCAGTCCAGTCCAATCCAGTGGTCCAATCCAATCCAGCAGTTCAGTCCAATCTAGCGGTCCAGTCCATTCCAGTAGTCCAGTCCAATCTAGCAGTCCAGTCCAGTCCAATCCAGCAGTCCAGTCCAATACAGCGGTCCAGTCCATTCCAGCAGTCCAGTCCAATCTAGCGGTCCAGTCCAGTCCAATCCAGCGGTCCAGTCCATTCCAGCAGTCCAGTCCAATCCAGCGGTCCAGTCCAGTCCAATCCAGCGGTCCAGTCCATTCCAGTAGTCCAGTCCAATCTAGCGGTCCAGTCCAGTCCAATCCAGCGGCTCCTCACGTTTTTCGCGTCATGGTTTCTCCCGTACTCCTACCACACCGTCTGCCCGTCTCGCCAGCCCCGTCTGAAGCTGTGGAACAACAGAGACATCAGGACCAGTAGTGTGTTCCCCACTGCTAGGCTATCACCACCCCAGCTACGAGCTTTCCTGGCCTGTCTCACTGTGTCCGCCTCTCAAATGTACCAAAGGGTACTCACGGTTTGCCTGGGCGGCAAGAGGCCAACTGCATGCCGACCCAGGTCTGAGTGAATCTGCGTTGGCGGACACGGTCTGCTGCATGTAGTCCCACCGCAACTCGTTGGTCACTGGGCTGGTAGGTGGTAGTCGTCAGGAGAGCTGTTCTACTGCACCGCCATTTCTGGACTGCTTCTTCAAATGAATAAAAACCCGCCTGCTGCGAGCCGCTCCCTCCTTTTTTCCTCTCCGTCTGTACTTTTCCATGTTGAGAGTCAGGTTGTTCTCCTGACACTCACTCATATAGGCCGTCTCATCGTCGTCAGCGACTGTTGTGTCGTCAGCAAACTTGACCATGAGGTTGGAGCTGTACGTAGCCACGCAGTCTTGGGTGTACAAGGAGTAGAGGAGGGGGCTCAGGACACAACCCTACCAAACAGGTAGAGTAAGATGTGAGAGGAGCACAGGGTGCTTTTTACTCTCTTGGTCCTCTCTTGCGCATTAATGCACCAGATTTGTAGACATACTTTCTCAAATTTTTTTCTATTGAGCTAGATTTAGAAAAAAAAACAACAACAACACACAAATGACAAACGGAGCGGATCAAAACGAGGCTTCTTACTGAAATATTGTTGTGACAGTTCATATTTCCCAGAGTTTCCATAGTTGTCTCTTTGTGCTGTGTGTTTGTGTTTTATTTTAACCATTAGTGAGGTGGCTGTTATATTTTTGACAGGTAGCTCATAATAAAGTTTCACTAGTGAACGCTACGCATATAACTGCGAGCGTCAATGTTTGTGCTAAAAATAGTAATCAGTAATCAAGTTAATATCTTCATTTACATCCAGGACAACTGACCCGGTTTTCTCGGCTCATTTTATCTAGACTAATCAGCCGTTCCTCTCACTGTGAGTGACAGGAAAAAATAGGAAGAGGGTGTCCTACAGAAGTTCAGATAAGACGTCGCGCCGAGCTGTGCAGCGCCGTGTTGCTCGCGGCCGGTTAGGACACTCCAATAGAAACCAATGTAATCAAGCCCAAGTACATGTTGTATTGTTTCCTATATGCAAAATTATCACTGTTTTGTGCTTTGTTTTGCATTGCAGTGTTAAGTCCTTCCATTACCAAACTGTATGACTTCATTTTACTTATAGTCTAGCTGTTATTCCGGTTTAGTTTTTTTGTCAGGAGAGAATTCAGCTGAGGGGGCACAGTGACCTTTTTGGACGGGCCTGGACCCCCAAGGCCCGCCCTGTCATGTTCTGGCTGTGCCAGCTCTTATTATTTACTTTTGTGATTTTGGATTTGGTTTATTTGTATATATGTCCGGTGTTTCCTGTTTTATTTTGGTAGTTCACTCCTCCTGTGTCTTGTCTGGTTTTACTTCCCTCCTTTGTTTGTTTTCCCGCCTTTTGTTGATTGTCTGCCCCGCCCTGATTTGTTTCACCTGTGTGTAATCTTGTCTGTTACTTAAGCCTGTGTGTTTCCCCTCTGTCCTTGTCGGTTCGTCTTGTCACCCCAGTCCCGTCTACCTTGTCATCCGTGTTCATTGTTTCCTCCAGCTCTGGTCCTAGTGTTCCTCCTGCCCGGGTTCTCGTATCCTCTGGTTTGTAGTTTTGTTTGTTCTCGGTTTGATTTTTGGTATGTTTTCTTTGTACTTTGTTCCCCTCCTTGTTTTGTGGTTTTTGGATTTTTGTCAGCTTAATTAAAGCTCGCTTTTATTTAAAAACTTCCGTCCTGCTTGTTTACTCTGCGTTTGGGTTCACTATAAAAACTCACCACACGACAGAATGAACCGACCTGTAAGATGGACCCAGCAGAGCTGCAAATGTTTTTTTTTGAAGGTTGATAAGTTTGAAAGGACTGTGGAAAGACTCTTTTCTGCTGGTTCTGAGGCTTGGAGTCCCATCTTGGAACAGCTTGCTGAACAGAGACTATATTTTAAGGAGAAGCCATGGGTGAGCCATTTTGTGCCCCAATTAGACATTGTGACAAAAAGACTAAACCAGTTCATGCTCACCCATCAGGTCTCCCTGCCTACGGGTCACCATTCTCCACTCTAGGCTGTTGGCGTTGGCTTCCTGAGCTTCCGGCCCATGCCCCAGCAGTCAGTTAGCTCTAGGCTAGCATCAGCCCCGGATCTGTTCTTGGGAACCCGCCTTGCCCTGGGAGGCCCACTGAGTTTCCAGTCTGCTCCTCGCCATGCTGGCATCCAGGACACTAGCTTCGAGCCAGATGTCATGCTAGGGGTTGGATCTCCCAGAAGGAGGCGTGGGTCTCAGAGGCGGCGTTCTCCTAAGTTGCTCAGTGTTCCATTCAAATTCAAGCCCACTCCTGTGTCGGAGGTCCGGCTGACCTCTGCTCCAAGTGTCCTGTCGGAGGCCCGGTCGACATCTGCTCCAAGCGTCCTGTCAGAGGTCCGGCAGACCTCTGCTCCAAGCGTCTTGTCGGAGGTCCGGTCGACCTCTGCTCCAAGTTTCCTGTCGGAGGTCAGGCCGACCTCTGCTCTAAGCGTCCTGTCGGAGGTCCGGCAGACCTCTGCTCCAAGCGTCCTGTCGGAGGTCCGGCAGACCTCTGCTCCAAGCGTCCTGTCGGAGGTCCGGCCGACTCCTGCTCCACGTGTCCTGTCGGCGGTCCGGCCGACTCCTGCTCCACGTGTCCTGTCGGCGGTTCGGCCGACTCCTGCTCCACGTGTCCTGTCGGCGGTCCGGCCGACTCCTGCTCCACGTGTCCTGTCGGCGGTCCGGCCGACTCTTGTTCCACGTGTCCTGTCGGCGGTCCGGCCGACTCCTGTTCCACGTGTCCTGTCGGCGGTCCGGCCGACTCCTGTTCCACGTGTCCTGTCGGCGGTCCGGCCGACTTCTGTTCCACGTGTCCTGTCGGCGGTCCGGTCGACTCCTGTTCCACGTGTCCTGTCGGCGGTCCGGTCGACTCCTGTTCCACGTGTCCTGCCTGTGGTCCGGCTGATTCCTGTTCCACGTGTCCGGTCGGCGGTCCGGCCGACTCCTGCTCCAAGTGTCCGGTCGGCGGTCCGGTCGACTTCTGTTCCACGTGTCCGGTCGGCGGTCCGGTCGACTCCTGTTCCACGTGTCCTGTCGGCGGTCCGGCCGACTCCTGTTCCACGTGTCCTGTCGGCGGTCCGGCTGACTCCTGTTCCACGTGTTCTGTCGGCGGTCGGGTCGACTCCTGTTCCAAGTATCCTGTCGGTGGTCCGGTCGACCTCCGCTCCACGTCTTCTGTCGGCGGTCCGGTCGACTCCTGTTCCAAGTATCCTGTCGGTGGTCCGGCCGACTTCTGTTCCAAGTATCCTGTCGGTGGTCCGGCCGACTTCTGTTCCAAGTGTCCTGTCGGTGGACCGGCCGACTTCTGTTCCAAGTGTCCTGTCGGGGGCCCGGCCGACTCCCGTTCCAGGTGTGTTGTCGGGGGTCCGGTCGACCTCCGCTCCATGTCGCCTGTCGGCGGTCCGGTCGACTCCTGTTCCAAGGGTCCTGTCGGTGGTCCGGCCGACTACTGTTCCAAGTGTCCTGTCGGGGGTCCGGCCGACCTCCGCTCCACGTCTCCTGTCGGGGGTCAGGCCGACCTCCGTTCCACGTCTCCTGTCGGGGGTCTGGTCGACCTCCGTTTCGGTTGGGCTCCAACCGCCACCTGTTTTTCCGGTTGGGCCGCAACCGCCACCTGCTGCTCCGGTTGGGACGCAACCGCCACCTGCTGCTCCGGTTGGGACGCAACCGCCACCTGCTGCTCCGGTTGGGACGCAACCGCCACCTGCTGTTCCGGTTGGGCCGCCACCTGCTTTTCCGGTTGGGCCGCAACCGCCACCTGCTGTTCCAGTTGGGCCGCAACCGCCACCTGCTTTTCCGGTTGGGCCGCAACCGCCACCTGCTTTTCCGGTTGGGTCGCAACCGCCACCTGTTTTTCCGGTTGGGCCGCAACCGCCACCTGCTGCTCCGGTTGGGACGCAACCGCCAACTGCTGTTCCGGTTGGGTCGCAGCCGTCACCTGCTGTTCCGGTTGGGTCGCAGCCGTCACCTGCTGTTCCGGTTGGGTCGCAACCACCACCTGCTTTACCGGTTGGGTCGCAACCGTCACCTGCTGTTCCGGTTGGGTCGCAACCGCCACCTCCTGCTCCGTCTGGTTCGCCGGTTGGGCCGCAACCGTCACTTCCTGTGCCGGTTGGGCCGCAACCGCCACCTGCTGCTCCGGTTGGGACGCAACCGCCAACTGCTGTTCCGGTTGGGTCGCAGCCGTCACCTGCTGTTCCGGTTGGGTCGCAGCCGTCACCTGCTGTTCCGGTTGGGTCGCAACCACCACCTACTTTACCGGTTGGGTCGCAACCGTCACCGGCTGTTCCGGTTGTGTCGCAACCGCCACCTCCTGCTCCGTCTGGTTCGCCGGTTGGGCCGCAACCGTCACTTCCTGTGCCGGTTGGGCCGCAACCGCCACCTGCTGTTCCGGTTGGGTCGCAACCTCCACCTGCTGTTCCGGTTGGGTCGCAACCGCCACCTGCTTTACCGGTTGGGCCGCAACCGCCATCTGCTGTTTCGGTTGGGTCGCACCCGCCACCTCCTGCTCCGTCCGGTTCGCCGGTTGGGCCGCAACCATCACCTCCTGTTTCGCCTGGGTTTCAGCCCAAAAACCTTGTTCCTGTGACTGCTGGGCCACAGTTCCAAGACCCCGAGTTCCCCGGCTCTAACTCTGCCTTGCCCCCGGGTCGTCCGCCCGAGTTTCCCGGCTCTGACTTTGCCTTGCCCCCGGGTCATCTGCCGGAGTTTCTCGGCTCTGACTTTGCCTTGCCCCCGGGTCATCTGCCGGAGTTTCTAGGCTCTGACTCTGCCCTGCCTCCGGGCCGTCCGCCCGAGTTCCCAGACTCTGTCCCGGTTCTGCCCCCGGGCCGTCCGCCCGAATTCCCAGACTCTGTCCCGGTTTTGCCTCCGGGCCATCCGCCCGAGTTCCCAGACTCTGTCCCGGTTCTGCCCCCGGGTCATCTGCCGGAGTTTCCCGGCTCTGTCTCTGCTCTGCCCCCGGGCCGTCCGCCCGAGTTCCCAGGCTCTGTCCCGGTTTTGCCCTCGGGCCGTCCGCCTGAGATAATCGGTGCCCAAGTTTCCTGGAGTCCCTCCTTCGGACCCCCCTCCGCCCACCCGGTTCTGTTTGTGGAACGTCTGGGATCCGTCCCTTGAGGGGGGGGCTATGTCATGTTCTGGCTGTGCCAGCTCTTATTATTTACTTTTGTGATTTTGGATTTGGTTTATTTGTATATATGTCCGGTGTTTCCTGTTTTATTTTGGTAGTTCACTCCTCCTGTGTCTTGTCTGGTTTTACTTCCCTCCTTTGTTTGTTTTCCCGCCTTTTGTTGATTGTCTGCCCCGCCCTGATTTGTTTCACCTGTGTGTAATCTTGTCTGTTACTTAAGCCTGTGTGTTTCCCCTCTGTCCTTGTCGGTTCGTCTTGTCACCCCAGTCTCGTCTACCTTGTCATCCGTGTTCATTGTTTCCTCCAGCTCTGGTCCTAGTGTTCCTCCTGCCCGGGTTCTCGTATCCTCTGGTTTGTAGTTTTGTTTGTTCTCGGTTTGATTTTTGGTATGTTTTCTTTGTACTTTGTTCCCCTCCTTGTTTTGTGGTTTTGGGATTTTTGTCAGCTTAATTAAAGCTCGCTTTTATTTAAAAACTTCCGTCCTGCTTGTTTACTCTGCGTTTGGGTTCACTATAAAAACTCACCACACGACACGCCCTTAATGCCGACGCTGGTCCTAGGTCCCTGAGCTTAGTGTCAAGTCTAGAGGGAACTATGGTATTAAACGCTGAACTGTAATCCACGAACAGCATCCTCAGATAAGTATTCCTATTCCCTAGGTGGGTGAGGGCGGTGTTGAGTATTGTGGCTATAGCGTCGTCCGTTGATCTGTTTTTTCTGTAGGCAAATCGGTGTAAAAAATTTAACTGAGTAAACAAAAGGTTGGAGATCCCGGTTAAATGAACAAAAGAAGGGGAAGTTGTTGGGCCAGCACACAGTGGGTGTGCTGGCCCAACAACTTAAAACTTAAAAGTGTCTAACTTAAACCAAAAACACGAAAACTTAACTACCGGAGATCTCTAGCCCAAGAACAAAGTCACAAACTAAATGCTGAAAAAGTCATCTAAGATCAAAACAATGAAACAATGGAGACTAGTCTCCCGAGCAGGGCTGCCGGCTGACAGCCTGAAGCCGTGGGCACACTACCCGCATGAGGCTCGCGTGACGGCAGCGTCGCGTCGTGGCTGCGTGATGCACACCTAGGGTGTTCACACTAGACGCGAGTTAGCTGCCTGTCGGGAGCGTGTCTGCTACCTGTCAGCTGTGTTTCTGCTGCTGCTGACAGCCCTTTCTTTCTGTATAGAGTTTGCCTTTTAATGGCCATTTAACTTCATGATAAATATAATTTATATTTATTTTAGACAGAGAAAAGTTCAGAAACGTGTGGTAATTAGTAAATAATAGTAAAAATCCACAATTAAAACTGCTTTCCAAGTCACTGCTTGTTCCACATCACTGTCAGGCACATATTTCAGAATAAAAGCCTCGTGTTAACAAATGAAGGAATTCTGTGCAAAGAAAACCCGCTTTAGGGCTTTTATTTCGAAATGAAAGCAGGAAGTGTTGATTTAAACACCAAACGTTATCAATTTTTTTGAGCCCCCAAAGTGACTGCGTGTTCCACAGCACTGACTGCTCATATTTCAGAATAAAAGCCTCGTGTTAACAAATGAAGGGATTATGTCTATTGAAAAAACGCCTGAGGGCTTTTATTTTGAAATGAAAGCAGGTGATTTGTGTTGATTTAAAAACAAGTTTGCTTAACTTTACTTTTTTTTTCATCTCCGTAACATATTCTACAGATAAACCTCGAAACTGTAGTAAAGTCTTGCTGGTATGAAGTTAATATACAGTCACTAGATCACCTTCACTGTCTGTGACATATTCTACAGATGTCTAGACATGTAAACTGTATTATGTAGCTGATATGATGTCCATATACTGTCAATAGCTCACCTTCACTGTCTCTTGCTGCTGGGACACGCAGTTGAGACGCGAGGGGCTCGCGTGTAAAATAGGCGTGAGACGCGCGTCTCATGCCGGCAGTGTGTCCACTCTAACCTGTTAACATGGACGCCGAAATAAAAAACAACACGCCACGCGAGGCTCACGCGAGCCTCATGCGGGCAGTGTGTCCACCACTTGAGTGCCAGAGAGTGTGCGCCATTACGCACCGTCCCGCCGCCCTTTTCTTCCCTCCCTTAAGCAGTGCATCGTCTCAGGTGCGCTCCTCCTGAAAGAAACAAGTAGGTCAGAAGGGAGGGGAGACAGAGAAACAAAAACACGCCCACAACAGTGTGCCGTGTGGCACATTAAGGCCCACACCTAACACCTCCATCCCCTAAATTTCTTCCAAATATAATCATTTGAATGGGCGTTATCAGCAGTTACCAACCTCATAGATATGGGTTAGAAGGAGCCTGCTATAGGGTTGGGCGATGAGTACATTGATGGTTGTTGTTTTTTTGGGCAATGTTTGTCATTTTATTTTGGTAATTTAACGATGACAATGACGATGGCCGGTTGGAACATTTTTTAACATATCACCCAAACCTAGCCTGCCACACCTACTAGTAGGTTCAGACTCTCAGGACTTTTACCCATGAGACCATATATTAATACACACTAGTTAGTATTCCCAGCACCAGGGCAATATATTTATGGGTGTTGAGTGAAAATAAAGTGTGTTCATGGTAATAAAGGAGCATGTTACCCAGTGCAACAGTGGGGCTCATTGATGTGTTTTAAGTTCTTGGACAACAATGGAGCTCTATGGCACAGAGGAAGAAGATATATCAGGCTTTGATACACACACAATACTGTACTTGTTACTAGATTCATTCATTGCTGTTTTGGAGTCTGCACATAGGATCTGGTGACAATATGGCTCCCCAGACTTAAATGAATCCTTTTCTGTACAGAGTTTGGCTAATTTGAGTATTTTCAGTTATGTGCTGATCACCAGCCACAGTCTGAATGTACCACTATCTGATCTGATAATAAGTGCTATCAGTTAACACCCATAACAACAACAACAACAACAACGCCATACGCTTCTCCAAACACCCTGCACTCCTAAAAGCTTTTCATAAAATATTGATATTCTATTGTTATGTGCAGTTTTAATGTGATTTATGTTTTGTGTTTATATTGAGGTGTATCTGTTGCGTCTCATCCTTACTTTTCTCTTCAGAACTCTGAGGCAGAGAGGGCATATTTCCATCTTCTCCTCCTTGCTTTTCATTCATCCATCCATCTCTCTATATATATATATATATATACGTATATATATATATAATAACATTCTGAAAAGAGACAATAGTTTAATTTACTTTGATCTTTTTTTAATCCAGTTCTTTTTCTTATTTTGATGTATTATTACATTGAGATATTACTACTTTTACCTGAAGTAACAATCTCCAAGATTTCCATTTAAATAAATAAATATCTGTTCTACTGTTTTTTGCGGTCTCTGCTAGCATTGTGAGTAAACGGTTACTGTGGCCAAACAATCAAAGGAAAGAGCGATGACTACAGACGATGAAACTACAAAAAAAAACAAAAAAAAAACTGCCAACTGGCTGACGTCACACGGGCGACACTGTTTGGTTCTCTGGAAAATTGAGATCCAAAAACACAACTGCAATTACCATTTATTGCCATATGTGCCGCCAAAAAGAACGAAATAGAGATCTCCAAGATTGTAACGTTAAGCAGAAGATCTGAATACTCCTTCAGCCGTTCCACAGCTGTGTATTCCCAAAGTCAAGCTCAATTTCCAGCTATGTCTGTCTGCCTAACTGACACACTCTCCATCCTCCAGTTCCAAAGAAGGAACTTAAACACTGGACGTTGAGTGTGTGTGTTTGAGGTAGAGTGCTCACCATGATTGCAGCTTCTTACAGTAATCACTCCAGTCAATTATAGAAGAGGTTTTTGGTTGGGTGTCACCATTCATTACTGCTTAAGTGATAACACAGACAGACAGCATTTATCTCAGCCCAGAGCGCTCAACTTCACCAACTCACCCTCTGTCTTTCTCCTCCAGCTTTTACCACCAAATTGACTTTCTACTTTACAATCTCACCTCGGCTTGGATTCATGTATCAGTAAATTTATAAGGCTCACAGTCGAACACTCACATTGAATTACATGGACAAATATTTCATAAACTTACTTTGCTTGTACTGGAAAGGGGCACCTATAACTTCAAAAATCCAATCAAGGCAAGGAGTGGAGCCTCAATCTCAATCTACATCAAAGTTATTAAAGTAGACTTTTGCAATGGAAAATCTCGAATCACAGTAAAACTCATGTGAGAAACAAAACAGAGACAAAAAGAAAAGGTTAGAAAACATCACAGGAAGTACATTAAAGGAGCAGTGTGTAGGATCTGGCGGTATCTAGCGGTGAGGTTGCGGATTACAACTTCACCTGTGTGCCAAGCGTGTAGGATTGCTATGGTGGCCGACGAGAAAACGAAAATGTTGTAAGAGTAGAGTACTTAGAGTGTGTGTGTATGTGGGAAGTGAGTAGCGAAGCAAGATAGAGAGAGTGGCGGCGACGGGAGTGAGTAACGGTATTGACTTTGCCCAAGTAGGAGTTTGGTTTGTCTGTTCTGGGCTACTGTAGAAACATGGCAGTGCAACATGGAGGACTCCGCGGAGAGGACCCGCTCTCTATGTAGATATAAACGGCTCATTCTAAGCTAACGAAACAATTCTTATTATCAGGTTATTATACACTAAAATAAACATCCTTATTAATATTATATTCCATTTCTGCCAATAGATCCCTCGAATTGTTACACACTGGTCCTTTATGTAGTAGAAATGATCCAAATGGCACAATACAGCATGCCTGCACTGAATGAGGTGGTATCACTCTGATAGTTTGGGTAATCTGCTTATTTGTCATTTTACCCAGAGTCAGATGAGATCAGGGGTCAGCAACCTTTACTATCAAAAGAGACATTTTAGGCAAAAAAATAAAAAATAAAAATCTGTCTGGAGCCGCAAAACATTTGAGCATTGTGATCACCCAGATCAGCCATCTTTTAACTGGTTACGTTTCTAGTCTTGACCGCACAGCTGATAGGTACGTGGTTTGTTTACATGGCATAACAGAAGTGCATATTTAACAGTGTGGAGACAGAGCGTCCGATGTTATTAGGCTATAAGTAAACAAGATAAGAAAATAGATTTGTCTTTTTATTTACTTTACACAACACAAATACAAAAATATGTTTGTGGGTAGTGAAATATTTGTAGATCATGGTATATATTTGTGAATTGTCTTCTGTGGATTACAACTATTATCTACAGATCTGCTGCGGTACGAATCGGACAAAATCACATAAACAAACAGGAGGAAAGTTACAAATGTCAAGTGGCCCATAAATCCACAGTAAGCGATCTGCAAATGCGCAAATATCATTCCATGTGTAGAAATAGATGCACAAATGCGTATATATCACTTTACATGTAAACCTAAAAATACGTATTTACAGAGTAAGTTATGTGTATTATGTGTATTTTTGTGGATGTGACTTTACACAACACAAATACAAAAATACATGTTTGTGGATAGTGAAATATTTGGAAATCATGGTACACATTTGTGGAATGTCTTCTGTGGATTACAGCTAATAAAGTCCAATAAAAACTTCCATTTGATCTTCTATTATATATTACAATATTACATGAATGATCACTGATCACATTAATGAGTAACCAGCATTTTAATGTTGTAGAAGGTGAAAGTGGGGTTTATATACTGTTAGGATGGTTAGCGAGATTAATTAGAGATTTGTGTTTGGTGAAACTTGGTGGTACTGGCGCATAGTCAGATTAAGATCAGTGTCAGATGGGCTCGAGGGATCGCATGCCTCCATCCTCTTCTGATCTTTCTTTTTCTTGGGTGCATATTCTACATGTAGGAGTCACATAATGTAAAGTATCTTGTTTTTTTCCTATGTTTATAGTCTGGTATTGTTCACTTTCTCATTAGGGGAGAGTGGGGTGATTTGAGCCTGTGGGGAAGTTGAGCCACCCCTTGTTTCTAGGCAACCAGAGACAAAATTGGTCATGTGACCCCACATTTTTGAAGAGTACTGACCCTGTGATGGAGAGAGGCAAATGTGGTAAGCTCATTTAGGTTAAAAAAAACCTTCTTTTTGCTGCACAAAGTGATTTTTTTATGTTCAAGGAGTCATGATTCTTGTGTCTGAACAATTACAGACAAGTTTGAAAAAATCTCACACCTGTTAGTGCACTAGGAAGTTAAAATATTATGCTATAATATAGGAATAATATATATTTTGGAGTATTTACTGCACTGTAAGACTTCGATGTAAATTTACAGTGAGATTCTAACAGTTACATACTGTAAAATGCTTTTACTGTATATTACTGTGAAAGCAATGCATTCTGGGAGTCAGAACGCTTGCTCCCATGATCCCAGCGGTCAAGTGTATCTTTTCACAGTAATCTACTGCTTGCCGCTGAGAATCTCGGGAAAATAAATTAACGGCTATTTTTCTAAATTCTCGCGCGTATTTTTTTCGAGTTGACCGTTGAGCGCCACAGCTCAACAGCTCAACAGTCAACGGCTCAACGGTCAACGGTCACTCTGGCAGCAGCAGCAGCAGCAGCATCGTTGTTGTCCAGTGCAACTTGAGGAGCAACAGCAGCAGTTTGGATTAACACTTTTTATTTTCACCACCGCCAGTTCCATTTTGATCGTCAGACCAGACGAAGGGAAACTCCAGTGGTTACATTACGTTACTTCATGGTAAGTCAAATCATCAAGTTGTGTTGTACCTTTGCTAACACAGTGCACGTTCCTCCATGGATGTACATTAGCTAGCTAACGGTAGGTCGTTAGCTATTCTTAGCTTCGTCTATATTTCAATACTCATTAGTATCACAGGTAACACACATCAGTAGTCTATCTTATATTCACGGTAGCTAGCTAGCGCTAGCACGTTAGCTAGCGCTAGCTCGTTAGTTAGCGTTAGCTCGTTAGCTAGCTGGTTTTAGCTTAGTCAGCATTTAAATTCTCAATATAATTACTAATAGGTAGCAGCAATCTAAAAGGGAGACAAGGCAGTATCTATCTTGTGTTTCAAGAATGTTCAACTGTCAATTTTGCCGCCATGCATGTGGTACTAAATATGCCTTTGTTAGGCATATGAAAGTTCACCAAAACACCCCACACATCAAATTTAAATGTGCTTTCCACGATTGTTACCGTTCATTTGGCAAAGTTACAGCTTTAAAATGTCATGTATATAGAGATCACCCAGATCAGAGGGAGTCAAGCTTGAGGGAAGGATGTTCTGGCATAAGGACATTAACATTAGACGTTTTATCATGCCACATCGATTTCTGTACTGTCAAATGTGACAGTTTGTCTACATTATTTTCTCACTTGAAGACTCACATTAAAGAGGGGAAACCAGTCTTATGTCCATTCACAAATTGTGGTAAAATGTTTACTGTGATATCCACTTTTTCATCACACTTGTCAAGAACACATAAAGGTTGTGTAGTTGGTAATCTTTTGAGTCAGATCAGGTCAGGTAGAGATGATGGAGAGAATACTGTTGAGCAAGCAGGGTGCTCACATGAGCATGCAGGGTGCTCACATGAGCATGCAGGGTGCTCACATGAGCATGCAGGGTGCTTCAAATAGAAGAGAGATGTCCTCATCTTGCAGGCAGATGTGAGTATAACTGATGTAGTTTATTTCAGATTAAGACATTGAAATGCAATGAGTGGAGCTCAGTGTGATTTTAAAAATAATTTCTTTAAACAGGAAAATTGATGACAACTATAGTTAAAGCATTGTTTAATTGTATTAACATTAACTTAGAATTGCAATGCCTTTATTGTCTCCTATATAGGTGTCAGACACAGCGGCGACTGTGAAGACATCCCTCACCCTTCCTGATTGCCCTTGGTTGATCATTCTAGGTAAGCACTAAGCCCCACGTTTCTACTTACACTGTACTAGTGCACATATGCAGAGTACTTCTATTGAGCCTGTCAGCAGGCAGTCAGAAGGTGTGGGGCAGGCAGGAAGACGCTGCTTGCCGCTGGAGTTGGAGTTCAGTTGTAGTGAGTTTCTATGGTTATGTCTTCTATATTGTATAATACACACAACTTTACATTCTTATAAATAGATACTGATTCTGAAACAGTTGTGCATACAGAATTGGATAAATAAATATGTAGTTTTAGATGGTTAATAAATAGTTGACTATAATACATACACAGTGGGCTATGTTTTGGTTAATAAATAGTTGACTCTATAATACATACACAGTAGGCTACGGAATAATAATTTCTCTGATTCTTCTCTGATATGTAAATAGTTTGTTTAAGCTTTTCTCTCACTCTTTCTGGATTAGGGTATTCCTATAGCTTGTAAATATGTAAATAGTTCGTTTGATATTCTCCCTCCCTTTGTAGATTTTATTTTATTTGTATTAACTTTTTTACTTGATTTCTCCTTCACTGCAACGGACACAACCACTAAGCTTTATGAAAATGAGTGCGCGATGGTGTCGCAAGTATGTAAATGGCTACCTGGATACATCAAAGAGCAGTACAGTAGATGAGTAGCATCTCGCATCCTACATCAAGAATTCCTGATATCTAGCGGAGGCTTAAATTTTTTTAGAAAGGTTTTCAAATATCAGTTGGAAATGCCAATACCATACAAAAACAATAAAGCGGTAAGTGGCCACTTGATAATTCGTCAAATGGTCAATTTGGTATTCAGCCTAAAGCTTTTTGCATTGTGTTTCAGGTCCAATGATTTCCGACCAGCGCTGGATGGTAAGCATCGAGGGTCAGGTGGTGTGTGAAGGGGCATTGTCTGCGTTGGGGCTTGCTGTTGTCTTCACATCCTACTACAACTTCAACCTCCAATATCAGGATCACGCTGCCTGGACACTTGAATTCATACAGAAGTAAGTTTGAATTCCATATAGACATTTGTGTCAGATGTTTGGGCCTTACAGCTATCCTTGTATCTATCTATGTGTGATAGACATACGATCAGAGAGTAGGGTATGGAGAGTTCATTCCAAAATAAGCTTAAATGATCACTTGGATGTTTGGGTGTGTATGTGTGGTTCTAAAATATATACAAGAAACATAACAGTATTAGCCTTCAATAATATCATTTCATATATAAATTAATAACCCATTGTTATTAGTCTTGAATAATTAAATTAAATAGATAATTATCAAAGAGTCATCAAGTTACCAAAAAAACTCAATGTTATATTCATATTCCAAAAGTGTGACTCATAAAACATCAGGCAAGTAAGCTATATTAGCAAGAAGTATTTCACCATGTCCACGTGTATCTACTCTAATATGCATTGCAAACATAAAGCATGAAAAAGAACGATTCGGGGACTTATAATAAATCAGGTATTATTTATACTAACAATATTTAGCGGTCTAATTTTAGGTAAGAGGTGGTTTGATTCACATTTGTGTCTTTTTGTTTTACCTTGCTATGCCTTGTAGAAGCTGTGTCAGGATCAACCCAGAGAGAGGGACAAAGGCACGACAGGGAAAGGTGACCAGCAAGAAGAGCGGGAAAATGGTTCATAAGAAAGGGACATCCCTGAATCCTCATGTTTGCACCCTCCTGCGGAAGCTCATGGATTTCGAGTGGGACTTTGTGTGAGTTTAACAATCACATCCCTGACTCTGTCTGTAGAGACAAACCCTCCATATCTCACTCAATTACTGAAAATCCCTTTATGTCTGTGTCTCACTTATTCACAATGTTATTTTTTATTTAATTTTGCTTAAAATGTTCAACCTGGCATTATTTATACGTTTAATAATTGACCATATTGAGCCAGCACACCGTATTGTTCAACAGTATTGTTCTGTCTAGTGAACCCCCGCAGTGTAACGGGGGAGGCTATTTCATTTTGAAACAGAAAAGTTACAGTATTTACTCAGTCCACAAAGTACAAATGTTTTAAGCCCGTCACTTACTCAGATACACTCACACATGAATTCATTCATTCACAACAGTATTTTTATTTGTAATGGCTATTTTTGTATTTTTGAATTTTATTCTATTTACAATGTTCAACCTGGCATTATTTCTACGTTTAATATTGAAGATGTTTAGCCAGCACGCAGTATTGTTCAATAGGATGGTTCTGTCTAGTGAACCCCCTCAGTGTAACAGGGGAGGCTATTTAATTTTGAAACAGAAAGGTTATGGTATTTACTCAGTCCATGGACTCAGATATTCATACACAGTCAAATATACACCCTCACTCAGTCAGTCAGATACACACACACACACTGTCTCTTACTCACTCACAACTCATCACACCATTTTTATTTGTAAGAGCTTGAGTATTTGAATGTTTTATTTGGATGTTATTTTCTGTCAAACTCAGGTTATTATAATAAACAAGAATAATATGAATATGCCATGTTGTTGTGTTTATTGTTCAAAATTGTTATTTTTCATTTGCTTGTTAGTTTTTATAGATGCTTAAAATACTGTAATTTGTGGAATTATTACAGGAAATTATTGGACATTTTGATTACAACAAGTTACTGTATTTCTCTGATACAGTAGAGATACTGTAAATTGTACAGTATCTTGCTGGTGAAACTGCAACCAATAAATTACTGTATTTGGAATTATTACAGCAAGTTACTGTATGCTTTGATTACAGTAAGCTGCTGTATTCTTTTGATACAGTACAGATACTGTAAATTGTACAGTAACTTACTGGCGAAACTGCTGCCAGTATTTTACTGTAATTTCTGAAATATTACAGCAAATTACTGTATGCTTTGATTACAGTAAGTTGCTGTATTCTTTGATACAGTACAGATACTGTAAATTTTACAGTAAAATACTGGCAGCAGTTTCTCCTGTAAGTTACTGTAATTTTACAGGAAAAAGTTTTACAGTGTGGCGGTGATGGTGACTTGTCTTTCAGCAATAAACACATTTGAATTGTCCATCGTCACATGTGAGGCTGAAAATCCTCATGAGTTAAGTAGACGTTTGATGTGAGACATTTACATAATTTACCCTTTATCTATAACATTTGGGATTATAAGTCATTTCTACAAATCATAACCTGTATTCTTGAATAATTAATTTACAAATAGAATATCAATTAATTCTGTTGCAAATAACTACTCGTTTTTTTTTTTTTAATGTGTTCTTCCATTAGAAATGGTTCATGTGCATTCAGTGTCTTGGCAGTGAAGTCCATTTACACACTGTGGTTTAACAAATCTGAGCACAGTATAAATACAGAATGCAGATTTTTAATAAATGTGCATATGTTAGTCAAACATTTTAAACATATTCAAACATACAGAAATACTTTAAAACACTGCTGCACTGGCAGAGATAACCATCTGCCTTTATTAATATTTGAAAAGTACAAATATGGGCAAATACAAACTCCAAACCATCAGAGGTTGCTACAGAACAACGCTGACTGACAGCTGATCCATTAAAAACTGACGTTGCTCCCGATAGTCCAGAGGAAGGGACGTCTCATTTCCTTGCATCTCTCCAATCTCAGTGGAAGGGAAAAGATGTTAGTGAGGGATATGTGGATGTACCCGGTCCATCATGATGCCAATATCACTTCCTCTACAATAACACAGCAAATCAGTCTGTCAAACAGACCTTTAAAAAACACGGGTTGTACAACAAGTTGTGCATGTTTCAGTCACCCTTTGCATTTTCAGTTGACAAGAGAATATCCCATATTCTGTGCATCCAGAGCTGTTCTCTCCAGAGAGCCTCCCAGGTGCATCACCGCCATGCTCCAGCTACATTCTTAAACATATGCATTTATTTATTTAGTGTAAGTCAGGAGGGAAAACTGAGTAAACAGCAGCAACAGTGAAGGTGAAACCACCTCCAACCTGTTTCCTCCACTCCTCCCTTTAGTTATTCACTCAGGATAATGTAGCTTATCTCTGTACAGCAGTGGATGGATTTATGGAGCTCTCTGGTCTGGAGAAATCACCATGAAACAACAAGACTTAAATTCCTCAGCTTTTCCACACTTGCATGCACTTTGAATATTAATGGTGCTTTATGCCATTAGATCAGCTACTCACAGAGAGAGAGAGGGCCTCTCTACTGTTCTGACAAATTCTACTTATTTTGTGAAGTAAAATTTGGCATTGTCTTGGTCTGTTGGTTGTAAGCTTTAACTTGAAGTGCACCTGGTTTTCTAATTTAATAAAGAATCCCTTTAATCCTATCCAATCCTAGTCTTTAGCCTGTTTATTCAGTATGCCAGTTTGTAAAGCCTCTATTTTAAATAGACTATATTGTAATCTCTAAAGCCCACACGTAACTCTGTCTGTCCTGAATCAGTTTAATATTGAAGGAAGGAAAGATGAATTTACGGAAAGATGTATAGTGTTTCAGTGCAGTTACTGTATGAAGAACTTTGTCGCCAATAATCTTTTTGTTAAAAAAATGCCCTTCCTTTAAAGGGACTGTTTGTAAGAATCAGAAATTGCTTGTTAACAGCGACACCTGTGGCCGTTAAGTCAACGAAAGTCAGTGTCCTGTTGCTCGCGCTTGTGCTCGCTCTACATAGACATGAACAAGCATCACTCAAAACAGTGAGGAGACACGTCAGCTAAAAGCACAATATCACTCTATATTTCAGCTGCTTGGCAGTAATGTTAGTTGACCAGACGAAGGTCTCTCCATGAATCAATGCTGATCCTAGTGTTGGCTTTTCCTGCCTCAGCCTCCCGACCGCGGCCGGAGGGAACAGGGGAGACACCGGAGTTTTGGTCGGAGGCGATAATGTTTCTCTCTGCGGAGCCCCATCACTTCACAAGACACGGGAAACCTCTGTTGGTCTGGAGGAGCTGCAGCAGTTATTTCTGCACAAACGTCCACTGTACATTCACTAGATATTCTCAGAGCTAAACTAACTCTTCTGCAGTGTGGAGTGTGCGCGCATGCACGTGAGAGGTGGAGCAAGCTGAGCGAGTGAGAACGAGCGCGGTGTGTGAGTGAAGGCAGGCAGAGGAGTAGAGGAGCAGAGTACAGCAGAGACTCCGGTCCTGGAGACCAAAGCTACGGTCTCACCCGTGTCCTCCGACCGCGGCCAACACTGTTTAACAGACGGGCTTCACTACAACCAAGAGGTTTTGGTGCTTCCGTGTAGTTTGTGTTGGAGTCTGAGTCTGAACAGCGTAGCCACACACGAGCGCGCATGGAACACCGACCCACAATGATTTATACGTGTAAGAAGTTACAAACTGTTCCTTTAACGAATAGTTAGATTGTTTGGGATATTAAGTTGGATATCAATCTCATGTCTGTGTGTTAGATACGGAGCTGGAGTTAGGATGTAGTTAGCCTAGCTTAGCATAAAGATCTGAAGCAGGAGGAAACAGATAGCTATGTCCAAAGTAAAACAATACACCTACCAACACCTCTAAATCATGCTGTATCTTGTTTGTTTAATTTGTGCACAAACTGAAATGTAAAAATGACAGTCTGTGGTTTTAGTGAGAGTTAGGTGCTGAAACTATCTCTGGACACAAAGCTTGGTGTACAGTGACTGTGCAAACCCTACTGGACCACTGGTACCACTGGTACCACTCCTGATATGATGGCTATGATGCAATCATGTTATAGCTACTTTCATTGTAGAAGGTCAACTTTTGAATATTAAACTAGTAAAGGCTCTATTGTCTTAAGACAATTCATGTGTGTTCTCTAAAGCTGAAAGACAGAGCTTCCCAAAGTCTGCAAATGTAGCGCCAGCATATTGGCAAAGAGCAGCGGGGTAGGAGTATCTTTATGAACCAACAATGTTGGCAGCTGCTCTATCAACCGTTTCCTGAAGACAAACTTGTTCAGCTAAACACATGTGAGCAGGAGTAGCGCAACATGAAGGAATATTATATGTATACAATTTCAACCAAGTGAGAAACCGTAAGGTGCTACAGAAAAAGTGGAGAGAGATTCAGCCTTGTGTTTGAATTGCAGTGCATTAGTGTCTGACATGTATACATCCCAAACAGCAGCTTGATAGCGTGATGGAAGGTATCTGATTGGTGACTGAGGTATAGGGGTTCTGACAGCTGCTTCAGTGATATGTCCACAGTCATCCCCTCCACCCCCACCCCTATGATCAATGATCTTTGGCCATGCAGCCCATCCTCCCTTGTGGCAAGAGGTGTCACATACCTTCTGCTACCTTTTTTTCAGGTTACCTGTTTTATAAAGATCACTTTTTTTAATCATATTTGCTCCAATCTTGCGTACTTCGGCATTAATTAACTGATAAAATGTGACATAAAGTGATATTTCTGTTTTTATTGGCTTCTTTTTTATTTGCCTTTGTATTAATTCCCCTATCAATCCACTATGCTATATAATTTCCCCTTTTATTTAATTATTTTTTTCTTTTTATGAACTTTTAAATTGATTTAATTATTTTTGCATTTATTTATTATTTATTGTAAATGTATTTATTTATTTATTTATCTATTGATTGATTTTTAATTTTCATATATTTATTTATGAATTTATTTCTGCATGATTTTCCCTTTGCATTTCACCCCTTATTTATTTAAGGGTACCTTATCTAGCTACCGGATGGATGGATTGGATGACAGCCCCCTTATTTGCATAATGAGGTAGAAATGCATTAAGAAATGTATAGAGAAACAGAAATACAGAAATGAATAGCGACAGTGGGGCTCACAGCAAGAGGGTCGCACGTTCAAACCCGGCTTGGGGTCCTTCTGTGTGGAGTTTGCATGTTCTCCCCGTGTTAGCGTGGGTTTTCTCCAGGTTCTCCGGTTTCCTGCCACAGTCCAAAGACTTGCAGGTTAGGTTCATTGTTGACTCTAAATGTCCCGTAAGTGTGAATGGTTTCTGTCTCTATGTGTCAGCCCTGTGATAGTCTGGAGACCTGTCCAGGTTGTACCCCGCCTTCACCCAATGTCAGCTGGGATCAGCTCCAGCTCCAGCCCCCCAGCTCCAGCCCGACCCTGAATAGGATGGATAATTAATGGATATAAATAAATAAATAAAAGGGAAAATTAAATTGATAGTACGTAGGGGAATTAATACAAAGGTAAATTAAAAATAGAGAAGTAAATTAAAACAGAAATATCAATTTATGTCACATTTGATCAATTAATCAATGCTACATTTATTTTAATATTATTTTTGGAACATTTAATGGCATTTTTTTTTTCATTTAGTTATTCATTTTTGATTTTGGCAGGTTCCGTCCTCCATAATCACAGATCATAACCTTTTCCCCTAACAAAACAGTCATAGGTATCAGACTCCGCTACCTGCAACAATCACAGGCTCTGCCCCTGCCTAAGAGCATAAATCATCACAAGCCCTGGCACACACATTAGACTCCGCTACCTGCAACAATCACAGGCTCCGCCCCTGCCTTAGAGCATGAGCTCAGAGCCTCCATTATGTATTCATTCTGACCCCTCCAAGTGCACCGCGTGTGCGCCTGGCCAGGTGAGCCTGGTCACGAAATTACCGGAAATAGCTTTGCCATGCTTGGACACACTGGGCAAATGTAGTAGACTGCAATTTGCGGCATTGATTCTCGAAAATATTATATATTTTAATTCTCTCTCTCTCTGTCTCTCTCTCTCTCTCTCTGCTGTGGTGCCTGTGTGTGATGGGCTGCAGGTGAGCTTCGCTGACTGGATGATTGACTGTGTGAGTGCATAGGTGGTTCCCAGGAGCTGATTGGTTCCAGTTCTCCAAGCTTGTTTAAAAGGCTGGCTTCCCTCGGCCCCTGCGGGCTCTTGTCTCGCCACTTCCAGCGAGGATGTTATGCATGCAATGGAACAAATCTGTCAATTGACAGCCCATGTTCGGTAGGGGTAGGGAGCATTTTTGCTTAATTCTTTTTGCTCCTGTTTTCGGTCAGGAGTTTCTTTAGTGACTTGTCTTTCGTTTTTTTTATTTGAGTAGGTAAGTTTAGGTTGCTTAACTTTAGTTCCGTTTTGTTTATTGTTCTGTTGTTAGCCTACCATTAAGTTATAAAGGTCCCATATTGTAAAGTAAAGTAAAGTAAGATTTTCATGTCTTTTATATTATAAAGCAGGTGCTTTATAAATGCTGTGAAAGTATCGAAGCGCTCAATATACAGAGAAATACACACAGCCCGTATTTAGAAATTGTGCATTTAAAACAAGCCGTTCTGTCCATTTGTGATGTCACAAATATACAATATTTAGACCATTACACGGTTTTTAAACGTAAACATCCTAAAAGTGTCAAAGTATATTACTGGTTGCAGTGTATGTGAATAACATCAGCTGACAGGAAGTAAACATGGACCCAAGCTGTTGCCAGGCAATGCGATTCTGTTGCAATTCCGTTGAAATGCGCTAAAACGGAGTGTTTCAGACAGAGGCATAGGTATATTCAAGCAGACAGTATGAGGAAAATACTTTTTTTTTAACACGAAATTCAAGTATGAACCTGAAAATGAGCATGATATGGGACCTTTAAATAAACTTTTAAAAGGGCTGCAAATTCCTTGTTGCTGGGGGTTCTTGGGATCTGGGAAGAGGGGAGTCTCATTTTTCATGTAGCTCCAGGGTTTCCCCTGGGCTGGGTCATAACACACATCACACTCACTGCCGTGAGACTGGCTTGTAATACAGGGCTTATATAGGCTAGTTCTGTACTGAACTGAATGTACTGCTGAACTAAAGGCAGTCCGCAGCCGTGTGGAGGATGATGCGTTCACTTGCTATTGTACTTTCTGAAAAAAAAGTGAACAGACTACATAGTCACTGACTGAATCTTTGAAGTGAACTGAGCAATACGATTCGAATAAGCAACGTGATTTGTGACCCCTATTGTGTGTTAATTTCAAATTCTCTGCTGCTGTAATGATGCTGCTACGTCTTCCCAAGTGGTGCAGAGAATTGAAGGACAGTATGTCAACGAACTAATAAAATGCACAGGTGGTCTAATCTCATGGGGACCCAAGTTGATGGTGTGTTTATAGGTCCTTATGGATTCAATTCAGTATTAATGTAAAGAACGTTGCGTCCTCTGCAACCTAGATGTAACGAAAATTCAGCTACGGGGGGGGGTACCATTTTGCAAATCTACAGCTGTGTCTGAAATCTCCGTTTACTGCTTGCTACTGAGAGTCCATTAAAGAAGGAGTGCTGAATGAGTGGATGAGGGAGTGATTTCGAACACCGTCGGAGTCACAGTGGTGACAGATGTATGCCACTCCTGGAGTCCAGGCTTCGTTGGCCCCAGCGGCGTTACGACGGGCCCCTGTGCACACTACTATGACGGCACCTAGTGCACGCTAGTCACTAGTTATGAAGCAAACACACACACACACACAATGAGCATATATACTGTATATTTTACCAACAAGGTGTACTTAGGCTACAGAGTGCTCCAGGGATGATGCATTTGTGTAGGCTGACCAGGAAGTTAGCATTGCCCTGGTTCCCTCGACAAAAAGCCAATTGGATTGTTCCATTGGGTTTTGGGATTATTGCAGAAAACAAGTTCTGTGAAAAACACATGTTTATGATACTTACACGTTTTGTTCAGATAATCTTCACAACTCTTCACAACAACACCACTTTATGATTTTTAAAGCGTGAATGCAATCGCCAGAAGTAAAAAGCTTAGACGTTAGGCTATAAGGGAACTACACCACGGTCGCATGAACACCAGTATACACGACGAGGCTGTAAAGGAGGACGAGTCGGCGTGATCCGGGACAGTCCCGGTTTCAAGCTGACGTGTCCCGAGTCCCCACACATATCTGTAAAACAATCAAATGTCCCAATTTTCAACAGTCACTAACAAATTGTCCCAGTTGTCACTACAATTAAAATAATAATATTATACTTACATAGACATTTATCATGTTCCACTCATTAATTAATTTGTGCGCATGAGATAAGTATACAGAGAGACAACACAGGGCACCGCTGCAGTCTCTATAGAGAGTTAAGTTGCGCGTGGTCAAGCCAACATTACGCACGGACGCAACAGATCCGCTGGTTACATTCAGTGTAGTTTTGAACCACAGAACACTCCGTGCTTATACTTAACTTAACATATCCGTCTTCTCTTCCTCTCTCTGTGTATCTCCAGCCGAGTCTTCAGAATGGTAGCAGGGTGTGCGGGCGTCGTGTCTGAGGACAGCAGCAGCAGCAGACAACAGCAGTCATGGAGGTGGAGGGCACTGCAGAGCCAGCCTTCGTGGACGTGGACCAGGGCTTGACTCTGGCCTGCATCGCCTTCCTCTGCCTGCTGCTGGTGGCCATGATCATCCGCTGTGCCAAGGTCATCATGGACCCCTACAGCGCAATCCCCACCTCTACATGGGAGGAACAGCACCTGGACGACTGACGCACATACAAACATATATATGCATATTGTGTATATATATGTGCTCCTCCAGGCCACCATACATGACAAACCAACAGAGTGTCCTCCCAGATAAAGGAGGGTTCTTCAAGGGTTCCATAGTGACGCAGTGCTTCTGTATGAAACCTAATGACTCCACACTGATTTCATCTCCGAAATACAAGCAAGCAAACAAACAAACTGGTAAATGAAAATACATCTTACATATATAGAGCATTTTAGTTATTCTAGTTACTGTATAATGATGAAGAGGCCCGTTAGAGTACATGGCTTTGTCCAAAATCACATAGTATGCACTACATACTCAATACGTGTACTATCGTTCAACATACTTTTGAGTGAACAAACAGTGGTATGTATCTTTTCGGACGCACTGAGTAGTAGTTTACGTCGTCACTTCTTAACCCTAACCCTAACCCCGTCACTTCCTGAGAGCCTCCTTGCCGTGTGGAGATGTGTAACCATGGTAATGGACGGTTTGTGAGAATCAAAGTCTGAATTAATTTAAATGATATGTTACGCCTAGCAAAGTGAAAACTTATACTTACAGTTAAATTGAAGCATTATTGACGTTACAGAGCTGTAACGTGTCTGTTGTCGTTACTGCCGCATTGCATTGTGGGATATTTATGCTGCTGTAGTGTCCAGCGTTGCATACTGTAATATTTCACAGGAAATAGTATGCAGTTTCATACTACAGACATACTTAAGTATCTCACATACTGTTTTAGCCTACTAAATAGCATGGTAGTATGGAATTTCGGACGCAACCCTTGTCTTTTCCTGGTACAGAACTTCTTTTATTTGAATACACATTCTAAAATGGTACTTTTATGGCACAAACCTAGAAGAACCATTTCCTGACTTTCTGAAATAGTTTTTAAGTTTATATATACTGAAAGGGCTTTCTGCTGTGATAATGGTAGAAAATCCATACACCACATTTTGGTTTAGAGTAGAGAAATACATACAAACCAGGTATGAACATGAAACCTGCATATCCAATAAGTCGTATATTGGGAGGACGAAATATAAAGATTGCTTTTTTTCCACACAAGGAGTGACTGGGAGGAGAAAGAAAGTGGAGAGCTGCTGCGGATTCTGTCTGCCACTGATGGAGTAAGACTATTACAACTACAGAGTAAAGCACATACTGTAAACTTGGCTTTTTGTATCTACCTAGATCTCTTCAGGAGCTGCCTTACAGTACATTCCTGTCGGACTACCGAACTCAATCAGTAATGGGCGAGTGGACGCCATCCTTGACTGACCGCTCTTTCCCTTTACATCTATACAGACTGGAATGACAAACTAGCAGAAGATCAAGAGAAGTCACAAAACTAAGTTCCGGGGCAACATAAGCAGGCTTGCACACGATTGAAAATGGAACAAAAGATACCAGTGGTCCATATGGAGACACCCTATCATGGCGAAATGATTTTAAAAAAATGTCCTCATCCGTAGTCTGAAATTGTTGCTGGTGTTTTGTTAGCCTCATTTAAAGCAATTCTGGTTTATTACAACTTGGTTCATAAAGTTTTGGTCATCATTCTGCTCAGTGATATTAGCATACTCATCAAGTTCATTGCTGAGCAACACATCGACGTACCGTAAAGAATAATAAAACTGTCTGATGTGTAAACATGCATAGCAGTTTACAGACTGACACTCCTACAGTAGGCCTATACCACGCTGACCTTAGTGGTTACTAATCGCCTGACTGCTTGTGTTTCTTGTCATGTCGTGGTATTCCACGACAATATCTAACCACTTCTAATAGAAATGGTGGCCAAAACTATGAAAATAATACCCAAGTTGCAATGAATCATCCTATAAGGGAATACACACACAAGCTTTGACAGAGATTGGCCTGTCCAATAAACATAGGGCTTTCATCCAGGAGACCTCTGTTCACATCCTGTGTGTTAAGTTTCACTTTCACGTTACAATCAGCTGTTCGTTCGTGTCCCATTTCGAGCCGAACCGTGTATTTCATTCCTAAACTTAAGAGGTTTTGTTGCCTATTCCTAAATTGACACCAATTGTAACTATGGTGGTTTTTGATGCCAAACATTAAGTAATGCCAAGGGTTGTGACAAAGCTGCGGTATGTGACAAGTTGGGATGAGAATGTGTTGATATAGCCTAATGTACACATTATACTGGGTAAGCTATTAGCAAAAAGCTTTGTTGTGGTTGACCAGGTTAGGGTTAGTGTAAAATTGGAGACTGTTTTTTTGCTCCATACAATGTATGCTATGCTAAACGGTTAGCATGGAGCCTCTGGGGTAATTTACACAAAACAGACATCAAACATTCAATGTTGTCGACATCACTTGGTGGTTAAATTGTCTACTAGGACTCGATGAGTTCCATAAGACATGACAAGATTAAAGGGGCACTCCATTGATTTTACTGGTCAAAATCTTTTTGCTTGTCATGGGGAGTAGGCTACTACTGAGCCTTTAAAAATAGTCAAGAGCCATAATCGGATGTCACATCTGAGCTAGCTGCTGTTCCACTAGCCTCTGTAAACATTGTAAAACATTAAAGCTAGGGTTGGTAGTGTTGAGAAACTAGCAAGAACACGCTAGATTTTAATAATGATCCAACCGAAAAAAACAACCTAGCGTTGTCAACTGTTTTCTAATGAAAGTAGCAAGCAGCACTGGCTCCAAAAGTCCCTAAAAGAAAGCCCATCCAATCATTACATTCGGGCTGAGTGTCTATGTATTGTGTTACAGAGATATCTACTGAAATGAGCATGCTAACCAGCTAGCCCCGGCCCGGCCGAGAGGCGATAGTGAGTCACTGTAGCGTCCAGTCTGCCCTCAGTCCAACATGAGAGGACCAAGGTACAGAGTCCATGTATGTTTTGATAGTTTTTTATTAGATTAAATCTGAGAAAATGACTAATATTTTGGTGGGGGGGGGGGGACAAAATGATAACACAAGTGGTTTTTCATTTCTGCCTCTTTGGATTTAGCAGCAGAGACTAGAAATGGAGCAAATATGATAAAAAAAAAAGTTATTTTTATAAAATGGTCACTATATCCTGACAGTAGTGCATGAAACAGATAATCTGAAACAAATCTGGTTCCTCGTTGTCCTCCGGTGCTCCTAACAGCATCTGCAAGATTTCACAGACCAGAGGAAAACAACCAGTCAGAGCTGATCTGGAGTCTGCCGTCTCTGAGCAGCTGTCAATCACTCACAAACTCCTCAAACTAGGCAGCGCAGATCAAATATGAATCAATATTCTGCTACTGTAATGACTATTTCTCTCCTCAAATGTTTTCAGAATCATCTTGTAGTGTACTGTTTAGCTGTAAAATGAGAAAGTGTGTGACCCGGCAGCCATGACGAGATCTCTTGAGGGAATACCAAGCACCGCCCACATGGCCGGAGCACAGCCAATAGGGACTCTCTTTCTCTGAAATGACCTGTGATTGGTCAAGTCTCCCGTCACGGGCTATGTTTTTTAAAGTCTGAAAACAGAGCCACGAGGAGGTGCAGAAGTCTAGTTATCTCTCAGAACACTTAAATTACAATATGCTGAAAGGGTATTATGGAATTTTTGCCCAATGATGCCAAAAACTTGATGCCTACTGCAGATTTAATCGAATAAAGAAACTATCAAAGCGTACATGGACCGTACAGCCCTGGTTAGTGGCACAGGAAACACACAGATGGCTAACATAAACTATAGGCCGACGCCACACGTGAAGATTAGCTGTGTTATTTTGACCGGTTCTCAGAGTTTAAGCGGGTTGGTTGGATTTTACGTATTCTTGCCCTGATGTTATTTAGTAGTTGTTTTTATTTAATGACTGTAAATTTTGATCGTATGGACCCAGTAGTAGGAGTGAAATGTTGCCCACTATATGTTTGGAGCAGGTCAGATTTTTCACATTGCACCTTTAAAGGCTGCTAAAAACTGAAATATACATTTTTGTTCTTTTTTAAATGACCTTCCCTGTCTTGACAAATTGAATGAACTTCACCAGATAATGTTGAGTGAGGTAATGTTCCAGCACTCAAATGATTTTTTATTTTATTAATTATATCCCAATATCATAAATCACAAAGTTGCCTCAAGGGGAGAGAATAACCCTGATGATGTCATCAGGGTTATGACAAGTTGGGCTTGGAGACTACAACTTTATAACAAATGGGTGTTACCAGGGAGGATGTTTTTGGAGTTTGTACTAGAGTTTAAAAGTCAGGATATGAGCTACTGCTGCTGTTTATGGAAGTGGGATACCAAATCACTGGAGTGTCCCTTTAAATAAGACAAGATATGAATAAAATGTAGGGAGGTCTTTGTCTATTGATTTCATGGTAAGCCACACGGGCAGATTTTGTATGTTTTCTAAAGAATGATGACTTTTTCTTACAGGACATGATTGACTTGTGTTTGCTTGAGATTCAGTGTCTGAGTATACCTATTTAGCATTGATGCTCAGACAATCTGTCACCATTTAGCCTTTTCAGTATAGCAGCCATGCTTGATTATGTGCTGCTGCAACAGCATGTCCTCTCCTGTTGCTGAACAAAATGCACACACACACACACACACACACAAAACAGCAGAACAGGCAACTCATGCTGTGTAATGTGTCATGAACTATTACACACTATTGCTTCTATTCATAAAGCAGCCTTGTTTGCTTTGCCTTTCTCAGCCATTAGTTTAGAATGCGCTGAGGTATTCTTGTTGCTTGTTCTTATGTATCCGCATAGACAACATTTGTCACCTATGAGATGATTGTGAATTGCATGTTATGAAGTGCCTATGCTTAAAGTAAACCACAGAAGAGTCATTTAGCACAATGCTGAGTTCCACATCAGCCCCCTAAGTCTCTTTCCCTTAAATTCCTTGGACTAATGAACATCTTTTGGATGGGGAAAATGGCACAGTATGCCTCTGTTAAAGGGACTGTTTGTAACTTCTTACACGTATAAATCATTGCAGGTCGGTGTCCCATGCGCGCTCGCGTGTGGCTACGCTGTTCAAACTCAGACTCCAACACAAACTACAGTGAAGCACCGAGAGAATAACCCTGATGATGTCATCAGGGTTATGACAAGTTGGGCTTGGAGACTACAACTTTATAACAAATGGGTGTTACCAGGGAGGATGTTTTTGGAGTTTGTACTAGAGTTTAAAAGTCAGGATATGAGCTACTGCTGCTGTTTATGGAAGTGGGATACCAAATCACTGGAGTGTCCCTTTAAATAAGACAAGATATGAATAAAATGTAGGGAGGTCTTTGTCTATTGATTTCATGGTAAGCCACACGGGCAGATTTTGTATGTTTTCTAAAGAATGATGACTTTTTCTTACAGGACATGATTGACTTGTGTTTGCTTGAGATTCAGTGTCTGAGTATACCTATTTAGCATTGATGCTCAGACAATCTGTCACCATTTAGCCTTTTCAGTATAGCAGCCATGCTTGATTATGTGCTGCTGCAACAGCATGTCCTCTCCTGTTGCTGAACAAAATGCACACACACACACACACACACACAAAACAGCAGAACAGGCAACTCATGCTGTGTAATGTGTCATGAACTATTACACACTATTGCTTCTATTCATAAAGCAGCCTTGTTTGCTTTGCCTTTCTCAGCCATTAGTTTAGAATGCGCTGAGGTATTCTTGTTGCTTGTTCTTATGTATCCGCATAGACAACATTTGTCACCTATGAGATGATTGTGAATTGCATGTTATGAAGTGCCTATGCTTAAAGTAAACCACAGAAGAGTCATTTAGCACAATGCTGAGTTCCACATCAGCCCCCTAAGTCTCTTTCCCTTAAATTCCTTGGACTAATGAACATCTTTTGGATGGGGAAAATGGCACAGTATGCCTCTGTTAAAGGGACTGTTTGTAACTTCTTACACGTATAAATCATTGCAGGTCGGTGTCCCATGCGCGCTCGCATGTGGCTACGCTGTTCAAACTCAGACTCCAACACAAACTACAGTGAAGCACCGAAACCTCTTGGTTGTATCTAGTGAAGCCCGTCTGTTAAACAGTGTTGGCCGCGGTCGGAGTACGCGGGGGAGACCGTAGATTTGGTCTCCAGGACCGGAGTCTCTGCTGTACTCTGCTCGCCTTCACTCATACACCGCGCTCGTTCTCGCTCTTTCGCTCCACTCTCACGTGCATGCGTGCACACTTCACACTGCAGAAGAGTTAGTTTAGCTCTGAGAATATCTAGTGGACGTTTGTGAAGAAATAACTGCTGCAGCTCCTCCAGACCAACAGAGGTTTCCCGTGTCTTGTGAAGTGACGGGGCTCCGCAGAGAGAAACGTTATCGTCTCCGACCAAAACTCCGGTGTCTCCCCTGTTCCCTCCGGCCGCGGTCGGGAGGCTGAGGCAGGAAAAGCCAACACTAGGATCAGCATTGATTCATGGGAGACCTTTCGTGCTCAGCTAACATTACTGTCAAGCAGCTGAAATATAGAGTGATATTGTGCTTTTAGCTGACGTGTGTCGCCTCACTGTTTTGAGCAATGCTCCTTCATGTCTATGTAGAGCGAGCACAAGCGCGAGCAACAGGACGCTGACTTTCGTTGACTTAACGGCCACAGGTGTCGCTGTTAACAAGACATTTCTGATTCTTACAAACAGTTCCTTTAAGGTAGCAGGGTTAAATACTATAGCTGTGTTTATTCCTTTCCCATGATTCAGTTTTTCCAGTTTTCCAGGAAAACCAGTAAAGGTGGTGGCAGGGGTCACTGTGGAAGTCAGCAGATTACTGACATGCTTGACTTAAAAACTGAGTGGAGGTTATGAAATAACCTTGTGTTTAATATTCTGTATATCAGTGAGGTGAAGCAACCTTAATAGTTCAGCAGTACCGCATAGCGGAGAAGAGTGAGAAGTAATGCCCAACATCCACTGCATACGGCTGCATCACATTCTGGCTTCCTACGCAGCTCACTCCACTGTTTCTAAGCTCCAACTCTTTTTTGCTTGTGTTTCTAAAGCCTGAAATTCACTGTCAATGTATATAAATGTCTATATTTATAGCAATTGACTTAAAATTAATATTTTATTATGGATTTCATTTGTTACTGACCCAGCTGCCAGAAAAAATATTGGCATTGTGTGTTTATGCAAACAACGAATATGTTGAATGTGGACGTTTCTGGATCAAAAATATGTTTCATATCAGCCTCGTATTACGCCCGCAGAAACACACAATGACACATAGTTAATGTTGTGAAAAGATTGGTTAGGTTTAGGCAAGAAAACTACTTGGTTAGGGTTAAAAAATAAAAAAAAACACATCATGGTTTGTGTTCAAATAATAACGTAACAATTAGGGCTGTCAAAGTTAACGCGATAATAAACGCAAATTCGTTTTAACGAAGCAACGCGAAGCAACGCAACGTAATGTAAAGTCAACATTTCCTTTTAGTTTCACACGGGACACAAACAGCTGTCTCCTGGGTGAAAGTCCTGTGTTTGTTTGACCCATCCACCGCCTCTCTCACACTCTGTTAGTGGACTTTCTCGCTTGCTATATTCATTATTGTACCACGTAACTTTCATTGACGGTTAGTTGCAGAAAAAACGTAAAATGCCAGCATTTTTTTCCTGGTGACTGGGCTGCACATATACAGTTAAACTAGTGTACTACTACGACTACTTCTGTGTTTGTAAATAAGTGGCAAGAAAGACAGAGAGAGAAGGAGAAGGAAAAAGCAAGAGAGAGATCTCTTTGGCCCTGCTCAGACCAGGTATTAACATGCGTCCTCGGTGATCCGATCACAGCTCTAAGTACAGGTGTGAACACACTCAAGATGCATTGAGATCGGATCTTTCAGACCACATTCAGAGGTGGTCTGGGCCACATATGACCACATTGTTTTAGCAATGTGTAGTGAATGTGTCCTGGGCCACATGAAGGACCGTCTACTCATCTGACGTCCCGCTGGGATCCGCGGGATCACCGCGCTCCTCAGGTGAATAAACAGGCAGACACGGGCACTTGTCGGCATGGAAACGGTGTCTGTGCTCTACTGTATCCTGTCGGTACAACTGTATTTTATTAAAATATATCTTATATATCTACAGACTATCAGACTGGGAACAGGAAGTTCATTATTATCATACTGTCGGAGAAGTGTCAGTGTTTTTGTTCCGCTGCTTTGCACGGAGCTGACACCCAACCGTCCGTTCGTCTGCCTGCCAGCCTGTTCTCTGTCCTCCTGCCTGTTCTCTGTCCGCCCGCCTGTTCTCTGTCCGCCCGCCTGTTCTCTGTCCGCCCGCTTGTTCTCTGTCCTCCCCGGCTCTCTGGAGCGCTGTACCCCGCTGCTGTCTGGCAAAGGCAGCAGTACAATAATCTTTTATTTTGATGTTAATAAAATGTACCAGAATTCATGAATATGTAGGATATTACTGAAATTCATGTAATATTACGTCACAACGGCTGCTGTATTAGCCGTGTGTTTCCTACGTGTTTATTTGCATATAGACCGGGGATGTGATCACAAGTGGTCACTCAGGACGCATGTGGAGACGCATTCTATTGCCAGGTGTGAACAGACGTACTTAGAGCTGTCCACTTGTGATCCGATCACTGAGGACGCATGTTAATACCAGGTCTGAACAGGGCCATTCTTCTTTGTCCTCTTTTGAGTTTGGCAAACAGCGTGACAGCTGACTAGGTCTGCTGCATCTCAGCCGGTTAAACCTCCGGTCAGCCTCTTCCTGCTTTGTATATTCACCATAACTGTGTTTTAATACTGCTGAATTTACAATTCAGTTGTTCTATTTTTGCATATTTTTCTGGGGTATAAACCAGTATGATCACAGCTCTTAAATACTATTGTTATCAGCAGTCATTTCCTGTCCTCCCAGATCATTATTTTATGTTTTTATGTTATTTAATTTTATCGTCTGATTAAATCATTTAAAATAAGTGATCACACAGAAAGTTAGAGGTGACAAAAGGTTCGAAAGGATCTTCTTAAAGGTTCCCTGTGTAGAGTTTTTGGCCACTAGTAGCGCTATGGAGCACTGGCTTTACGGCTGGCCCCGGAGATAAAACTGTGTTCAGAGTTTAATCTGCTTGGGGTAGTCAAATTATTACACTAAAGAAAGTACAGCCACAAAACTTCTGTTAACACATCTAAATGAGCTGTGAAAACATGCTATGCTAGGTGGTACTATATGCTTATTAGAAAAGTGTCCGCTGAGCCACATTGTAGCCGTAAAGTACCCGTAACGCAGCCAGATTCAGTGGGTTTAAGGCATTAAGGAGCTTATATTCAGTGTTGCATCTGCAGACTTGCCGTGTTTCCATTCAATTGTCAAAAGAGAAATGTGAAAACCATCAACTGGTTTGGAGTAATAAGCTCTGCTACAAAGAAAAACACACCCAAGTTTGGATACGCTTGGTCAGAAACACACTTATTGTCCGGGTTTAATGCTATCCGGAGACGAAGACAATATAAATATATATCTGGGAATACGCCCACAGCAGAAACAGCTGATCAGTCATGTGAGTTAGCTAAATGTTTGCTACGTAAATGCATTTTCTAGGGATGCTCATTATTGAAAAATGTTCTTTACCGATAACCGACCCTCGTTAACCGACAAGATTTGTGCCACGCGCCAGCTGCAGTGTATGAGCACAACAGACAAATGAGTCCGCAGTTCACCATCCGGGAGCGTTAACTTAGCAGCTACGATGCTGCGTGTAGTGTCGCGGACATGCAGCCACTTTCCCAGTAAAAGTCTCCACCACACATTTAGTTTAGTTTAGCAGGTTGTCAGCTGTGTGTAGGCCCGGTGGAACTTAAGCGATTTTCCAACAAACAGTGTGTGTATTTGTGCTACGTTAGCATCTCTAGCATTGCCGGAGGCTTCGTGCTCGCAGCCGCACACGCATACAGTCTGTCAGCGCAACGTAACTTTAGTGAGTTTCCAACAGACCGTGTGTGTGTGTTGGTGGTGAGTGTGAGGTTGTTGGTGGCGTTCTAGCTGTGATCGTAAGTGTAGCAGTGTGTGTACAGTTTATTTGTCGGTGAATAAATGCTACTAAACTACAACTCCTCCGCTCCACTCAAGCGAGCCAGAGACCGGAGCCGACTTCCTGTATCCTGCAACTCCGGCTCCGCCTCTTAAGGTGGTCTGTTAAGGTGGACCAGCTTTTCTCCTTAAAGAGACGAGTCGCTCCTCTGAGCCGCTCAGCTTTTCAGTTAATCATCAATATTTCTTTAAACCGTTTTAACCGATAGCGTTAATTGGTTAAAATGGTTAATGTCGGTTAACGGTTAAACGGTTAATTATGAACATCCCTAGCATTTTCATAATCCATTTAAAATTATTTGAGTGGAAACATGGCTACTACGGGGCAACTAGCTAGCACATGAATGAGTGAGTGAGTGAGTGAGGACTTTTTTTGGATTCTTGAGGCTTCACCTTTAAAAAGACTGGACTGCAGAACAATAAAGATGACTGTGAATTACAACAGTACCTGTCTTTTGTGTGTTTTATAATTGAACATAAATGAAACTGGAGGCTAATCTCACATTATTTTGGAGATGTAATTGGGTCGAACCAAAAGCCTGATGGAATTACATTCAGTACTTATCCATGGGGAACCGTCTGCCAGCCCGAAGCCCTTTTCATCAACTTCTGTCTCACATAATAGGCTAAATGGTACCGAGATGAAAATCTCTAGTCGTGCTTAGAGTCAAGGGCATATCCTGCACATTCAACCCTCCACAGGGCTTTGAAGGTCAAGTTCAAGGTACATACAGTATTATGGTAATGAGGTCGGCTCTACATTGTGAGAATGTAAAACAGTGATTTAATTTGCCTTGACAGTTAAATTGTGTGCTGTTTCTCTCTTGCCTTTAACCTTGGCTCTATGCTGGCAGCCTCCTGTCTGCTTCAGCCCTGTTTCTATAAAAAGGTCAGCCTGCCTCTCATGTTGAGCATGTTTATGGGGGCACAGGGCACCGTTTACACCATTCAGTATGCATCTGGGTGTGTGAGAGCCTCCTGCTAAAATCTCTCTGCTATTTCCATCTTGCTGCAAATGTTTCATTAAAACTAGGGCTGTCAAAGTTAACACAATAATAACACAGATTCGTTTAAACCGCACTAATTTCTTTAACGCAATAGCACAATTTGAGATTCTTAGGAAGTCAGGCTCAGTTTCAAAGCTAGAGTGATTATAGTATGAAACTATAAAACCTAAAGAATCCATCGGTACCAACCATGTCATACTAGCTTGTCGCGAAGGAGGTTAAATAACGCTCCAAACTTACGCTACATTTTGGTGAGGAAAAACTGTCATGTCCATTTTCAAAGGGGTCCCTTGACCTCTGACCTCCAGATATGTGAATGTAAATGGGTTCTATGGGTACCCACGAGTCTCCCCTTTACAGACATGCCCACTTTATGATAATCACATGCAGTTTGGGGCAAGTCATAGTCAAGTCAGCACACTGACAGCTGTTGTTGCCTGTTGGGCTGCAGTTTGCCATGTTATGATTTGAGCATATTGTTTTATGCTAAATGCAGTACCTGTGAGGGTTTCTGGACAATATCTGTCATTGTTTTGTGTTGTTAATTGATTTCCAATAATAAATATATACATACATTTGCATAAAACAGCATATTTGTCTACTCCCATGTTGATAAGAGTTTTAAATACTTGACAAATCTCCCTTTAAGGTACATTTTGAACAGATAAAAAAATGTGCGGTTAATTTGTGATTAATTGTGATTAACTGTGGACAATCATGCGATTAGATATTTTAATCGATTCTTCCCTTGCGTCCAGTCTTTGTGTTAAGCTAGGCTAAACATGCTTAAACATAGCTATTGATTGGATAATGAAGACCACAACAGCACAGAGGAGAAACGGGATCCAGTGGACACTCACAACACAGCTAGGCGACTTAGACTTTGCTGATGACCTGGCTTTGCTGTCTCACAGTCGACAACAGATGCAAGAAGAGACAAGAATACTGGCAGACACATCATATAGGCCTCAACATCCATAAAGGAAAAAGTAAAGTCCTCAAGGTCAACACAACCAGCGAAGACTCAGTGACCTTGGAGGGAACAGCACTTGAAGAAGTAGAAGCCTTTACATACCTCGGTATTGTCATCGATAAGCAGGGTGGAACGGATGCGGATGTCAGAGCCAGAATCAGCAAGGCAAGGGCTTCATTCATACAACTTAAGAACATCTGGAGAAGTTCAAAGAAATCAGCCGGCGGACAAAGCTCAGGTTCTTCAACTCTAACATCAAACCAATACTCCTCTATGGTTCAGAGACGTGGAGGACAACCAAGACCACAACAACAAAAGTACAAACATTCATAAACAACTGCCTGAGGCGCATCTTAAACATCCACTGGCCAGATACCATCAGCAACAATGATCTCTGGCAGAGAACAGGTCAAAAACCGGTGGAAGAAGAGATCAGGAGAAGGAGATGGGGATGGATTGGCCACACACTCCGGAAACCAAGTACCAGCATCACCAGGCGGGCCCTTAGATGGAACCCACAAGGCAAAAGAAGGAGAGGCCGGCCCAAGAACACCTGGCGCAGAGACCTTGACACGAACATCAAACAGAGCGGGCTGACATGGAAACAACTGGAGAGGAAAGCCCAGGACAAAAGACTCTGGTGGACTGCAGTCAACGGTTCCATAAAGGAGCGATAGGCTTTAAATGAATGGGCAATCATGTGATTAATCACAATTAAATATTTTAATTGAATGACAGCCCTGACAGTCTTAAAACATTTAAAAAGGTGTAGCATGTCTGGCTGTTGCTTTGGTCTGAATGAGCCAATCATAAAACTAGTTCTTCCTGTATTGAGAGGCTGCGCTGAGTTGCACCAGCCAAGTGTAAATTCAAACGTAGCCTAGTCTGAACGTAATTTCTAACTTAAGGTGGAGTTTACGAGCTACTAACATTTTAATGGTTGCACCAGTTGAAACAGTTACAACGTAGGCATAAGTTACAACTTAAATCTTACACCTAGCCCCTACTACTGTAGGTGTAAGGTCCTCCATAAAATAGTGGTTGGCATGGCGCATTGTTCTGAAAGGTGGGATGACTTTGGAATAACTCTTTTTAAGATTAGTCGCACTACCTTTATGTCAGCGCTCTGTAAACATGCAAAATAAAGTACATAACGCAACGATACATACAGAATAACACACATGGTAAGTTGGCTTTACATATAAATATCCCCTGTGCCACATTGACAAACAAATATATCGGCTTAGATAACTTTATAATTCAAGTTGAAATGCTTGTGCTCAGTGGCACTCTCAGCCTTACACAAGAGGCACACATCCCCAGACAACAACAAGCTCATTACACAAAAATATTACACAGTGTTACATTTCATTGCATGTGCAGTGCACGTGGATGCGTCATCCGCTCAGCAACCTGACTGCCTGAGGAAAGAAGCTTTTACAAAGACGGGCGGTGTGTGATTTGATGCTCCGGTAACGATTTTTAGATGGAAGGAGTGAGAACAGGGCCTGCTGGTGTCCTTAATGTTGTTCCGTCTTACAACTTTAACCCTTTCACAGTGTGTTTTCAGTTCATGAAAGTTAATTGTCACATTTTCGTTGCCTAGAAATGTTTCATTCAGCGTTCGGTTGTACTTAGCTCCATCCTCTCGTATCACTTCTGGTTGCAAAAAAATCAAGATGGCAATGGCCAAAAATCAAGATGGTGTCGACCAAAATCCAAGATGGCGACGGCCAAGAACCAAGATGGCGACGGCCAAGAACCAAGATGACGACGGCCAAGAACCAAGATGGCGACGGCCAAAAACCAAGATGGCGACGGCCAAGAACCAAGTTGGCGACGGCCAAGAACCAAGATGGTGACGGCCAAAAACCAAGATGGTGTTGGCCAAGAACCAAGATGGTGACGGCCAAAAACCAAGATGGTGTTGGCCAAGAACCAAGATGGTGTTGGCCAAGAACCAAGATGGTGACGGCCAAGAACCAAGATGGCGATGGCCAAATATAAGATGACGACAGCCAAGAACCAAGATGGCGACGGCCAAAAAACGCGATGGTAATGGCCAAGAACCAAAATGGCGACGGCCAAGAACCAAGATGGCGATGGCTGCAATACCAAACTCAAGGCTTCCAAACAGCAGTCCACAATGTAATGGGTGACGTCATAGTGACTACACCCCCTTCTTATATACAGTCTATGGAAAAGACGTAGTTATGAAAAGTGGCATTATGAAATAAAATGTTCAATGGGAAATATGATCGCTTCCCAGTTGATGCTGTGACCAATTTTGGTCTGTTGTTCACATGCAGCTGATGTTGCCTGCTTCAGACATACATGTAGCTAAAGTTTTCATGTCACAAACACTTGCTTACCTCAGCACCTTAAGATCTCTGCTGGTACACCCTGAACACAGGAACAAACACTCATTTCAGAAAGTGTCAAAGAACAAATACGCACAACACAACCACAAGCTGAGTGTGATTATAGTTTGTGATTGCTTTTGAGGTGCGCTCCGTACAAGAGACTGCAACAAGCAAGCAGTCATTTAGCAATCTTCTAGTGTTTAGTTTAAAGGTCCCATATTGTAAAAAGTGCGATTTTCATGTCTTTTATATTATAAAGCAGGTTTAAGTGCTTTATAAATACTGTTAAATTATTAAAACGCTCAATACACAGAGAAATACACACAGCCCATATTCAGAAATTGTGCGTTTGAAACAAGCCATTAGGATTTCTGTCCATTTGTGATGTCACAAATATACAATATTTAGACCATTACATGATTTTAAACAAACATTCTAATTGTGTTCCAGTTTACTTCCTGTTGCAGTGTATGTGAATAACATCAGCTGACAGGATGTAAACATGGACACACATCGTTGCCTAGCAACGCAATTCCATTGCAATTCTGTTGAAATGCACTAAAACGGAGCATTTCAGACAGAGGGTAAATACAGGTATATTCAGGCAGACCGTATGAGGAAAATAAAGTTTTTTTTAACATTACAGCATGTAAACATGTTCTATTAGAAACATAAAATACAAGTATGAACCTGAAAATGAGCACGATGGGCGCCTGGGTTAGCTCAGTTGGTAGAGCGGGCGTCCATGTATTAAGGCTTGGTCCTGACCGCGGTGGCCCGGGTTCAAATCCGGCCTGTGGCCCTTTCCGCATCCACTCTCTCTCTCTCTCCCCCCTTTCAAGACTCTATCCACTGTCCTGTCATAAAAATGGAAAAATGCCCCCAAAAAAATAACTTTAAAAAAAAAAGAAAATGAGCACGATATGGGACCTTTAAACTTTGATAGATCTCAGTGTAGAGACTACAATGAGTCTGATCCACAGGATTGTGTAATCATACACTGAAAGTCTGTGTTTTACATAAGGTCGGTCATGGATTATTTTTGTTGGTATTTCTTTTGCTGTTTCAATATGTAAATCACAGTTCTGTTTGTAGCAGACTGTAGGAGAATTTTTAATGACAATAAATGCAGTCCTAGATTCATCTTGTTTGTGAGTAAAGTGATTTATTGTTTCACATTTTTCTGTCAAGGAAATCGACACTGCCAAAACTAAAAAGTAAGGATTGCAATACATCATTGAAACTGAGGAACATCAAAATCAATTCTCATTTTCAACTGAAGAGTTGATGAATTATAGGCTGTGTTACAACAGCTACATTCCTCCTGACTGGCCTCAGATCAGCAGACACACAGAGCCCTGCAGAGAGACAAACTGATGACGGGATTTTTTTTTTTTTTTTTATAAATTGGAAGAACATTGCAAGGCATATAAATTACAGGGCAAATAAGTAGTCTTCTATTTTTCATCCATTTTCCCTCCAACCCCCGACAATAAAGGAAATAACCAACATAACACTAATAGTTATAAGACTTAAGGCAACAATGTCACCCAAATTAGAAACACACTAAACACATGAAATAATAAAACACATACAATATTCACGTAAAAATAACAGTTAGATTCACAACAACACTGTATAACAGCAGCCAACTCTGTGTTCATGTTCTTGATGTGAATGCTTTTCTACTAGAAAGGCTGAACAGCTTGTGCTCACAGTGTTAGATATTTGTGGCAGTTGGTGCAGGACTGAGCTTCAACAGGGATGCAGAGCGACAGGAAGTTGTGCATCAGCCGACCAGTGGCACAGGGCTGGCATAGTTTAAGTTCAGTTACCAGTGTGCTTGGCAGCGAGCCTTGGAGCAGCAGCCAAGACCGACTGAAAAGTCTGAAAAAGGTGAGGATTGAACTGATGTCAGAGGGGTGTCTGTGTGGGGAGGACTTTTGTTTTCTGAGTGTTCTCCTGTTCTTCCACCCACCCAGACACCCTGAGGAACAACTAACACGTGTGACACAATCTGACCCCCCAAAAATGTATTTAAGGCCAGGCAAGTTATTTATATAGCACATTTCATACACAAAGGCAATTCAAAGTGCTTTATATATATATATAAAATAGCAAGATAAAAGAGCACAAAGTGCATAAGATAAAAACGAATAAAAGAATATAAAAGTGTAAGTTAAAAGAGAAAATGCAATGCTTTATCTAACATAATGTAGCCAGGATCACATTCACTGGAAACATTTTGTTCTGGTGCAGGAAGTGTGACGTTCTCCAGGTACAATCACGTTAGCTTAATGTCCAATGAAATTGATGATGTCACAAGTCCAATGTGGGTAATGAAGACATATTGAAGGATGGAGCGATCACAAACTGTGAACAGTGTATGAGTGTGAAGCAGCAGTTAGTAGTCTGGTGGAATATTTTATAAAACAAGTGTTGTGCCCCCGGTCCATTGGAACCTAGACATAACACAACGTGTGACTCCCACTCTTCCCACTCTCAAGAAAGGCCAGCTCCACAGGGTTTCAGAACACACAAGGAGCAGTTCATTTTCTACTTCAGAGTTGAGCCATGCCCAAAACAACAAACTAAATATCACTTGTTTAAATCTAACCTTCCCTAAACCAAAATTAAAGGTTAAACAAAAGACAAGTCTCTAACCTGTCAACCCGATCAAATGTTTTGTTAACAAACAATTTACCAATTTATATTACCAATTAACCCCTCTCAAAAGAAACACACTAAGCAGTTCATACTTATCACAGTTCTCAAATACACAGACTAGTTGCTGGCTTTGTTGGGAGTGGTAGAGGTGAAGAAGGAAGAGATGCTGTCAGCTGGAGTTTAAAAAGGCTGATGTCATCCAGTGGACCAATCATCAGGCAGCAATCTCCTTGAATGGACCAATCATCAGGCAGCGCCTGTTTCTCATCACTCAAGACTCTCTCTCTCTCTCTCTCTCTCACACACACACACACACACACACACACACACACACACACAGCCAGGTACACTGAAGGGAGGAGGTCATAACACAAGGTAATGATGAGAATAATGACGTCTCCACAGGTGCAGTTTGCGTTGGTTCATGAGGCTCACTGAACCCTCTAGAAATACATCTATATGTTTTTATAATAACGTAGAACGAATCATTTATTGTAATGATGAATAAACCTTGTTGTGTTTTCATACTGTATTGACAGAATAATAAACCAACAAGATAAGAAGATAGATTTGTGGTCTTTTTATTTACTTATAGCCTAATAACATCGGACGCTCTCTTTCCACACACCGTTAAATATGAACTTCTGTTACGCCACGTAAACAAACCACGGATCTATCAGCTTTGCGCTCCAGATCAGACTGGAGACATAACCACTTAAAAGATGGGTGAGTAGAAGGCCACTTGATCTCTTCTGATGTTTGTGTTGTTTAAACAGAAAGCACAGGTTTTATACTGTGATATTTACTGATAATGACATACAATACAGCCAACAGTAGCCTCAGTAAACTTTCAGGCGATCTCTTGGTGATCTCCCTCCAGTCAGCTGCCTCCTTATTTAGGTGTTTGTAGTGAAATGAGGAGGTGTCGTATCAGATAAATCCTCATTTCAACTTCACCAATCAGACGTTCCTCATCCTTTGGAGTTAAGGAATAAATAGAAACGGGGGGTCTGACTAAAGTTCAGCTCAAACACGCTGTGCAGTGCTTCCTTGCTCGCGGCCAGTTAGTTCATTCAGATAGAAAACTAGAAGTGCACTCGGAGAGCGCGGACCTCCGCCAAGGCAGGTTTCATGTTCAGCTTGCGCCATCATCCACATGTGTGTTTTTGCTTATGTTGAGATCAGCTGTACGTCGCGGAGCAGCATAGCAGAGCAGCATAACGGAGCATCGTAAAATCTCTTCAGTAGAAGTGGTCAGAAACAAAATAAAAGTCACCTAAAGCGTCATCGTCACTCTTTGCAACAGTCACCAAGTGTGCCTTGGTCAAAGTAAACTGTAATGTCACCGTGTTTGATGAGGAAAGCTGGCAGAAGGAGAGAGGCTGGGTGACGCGTCATGAACGCCGGTGAAAACATAACCTCCTTCCTAGGCCTTCGGCCTTGGCGGAGGTAACAATGCAAACAAACTGATTTTGTCACTGATACTCGCGTTGAATCCTGTTTGAAGGGTGTAATATGAGGCTACACACATCCCAATACATTAGACCTCTCTGAGGTGTACACGTTCCCTCTAGATTTTTGGCCCTTTGACCTCTGACCTGAAAATGGGTTCTCTGGGTACCCACGAGTCTCCCCTTTACAGACATGCCCACTTTATGATATCACATGCAGTTTTTTGAATGCAATGTTATCTTCTCCTATTCTAAATGGTGTATTTGAATATTTCTGCGTTCTGGCATACAGTCATGGAAAGTGCTCGCCATCCAATCGCTGAAAAATGCAGTTCTTGCAGAAATCTCCAAATGTCAAAAGTTTTTGATACCAAATCACAGCATGGCTTTTTCTATGGTGTTCCTCAAGGTCTTGGTGTCTTAATGTGGTATTTTGGAGGGATTATTGATCATATTTATCAATTCTCAAGTTGTAAAATGTTTTTAAATTGTCACGGCCCCATCCGGGCCATCAGCCTTCCTGGTGTGTCTATTCCCTTTTTCTCTTTGTGTCCCAAATTTTAATTGCTGCAAAAATGACCAACTAAATTTAAGAAATATTAATATGGATGATGATCAGGATCCTCTGTCCCTAAATCTCTTTCAGATCCCAGCTCACATTCCTTTACTATCTCCCTCTAAAATGAAAAAGGGCTCTTTCAGTTTTATCACGAGTAAACTGTGATTCCCGGAAGGTGAAGATGGGAGATGTGTCTGTTGATCAGAGTGCAGTCAGGACGAATGCAGCTGTTGTAACACAGCCTATAATTAATCAACTCTTCAGGTGAAAATGAGAATTGATTTTGATGTGCCATAGTCTAAATGATGTATTACAATCCTGACTTTTAGTGTTGGCAGACATCTTTGATTTCTTTTTTCAACTATGGGACAGAAACAAATGTGAAACAATGAATCATTTACTCACAAACAACAACAAGATTTGAACCGTCTTTCAGTTTTCGTTCCTCTATGTGCTGCACTACACTGTATAGAGATGCATGACAATAAAGTCTGTCTTATCTCTTATCTTTGTTTGACAATACAAGGCTGTGCAATGTGCTTAAAATGAATGGATAAAGCGACTGGGTGTGAAAGGTATCACTCACAGTGATGAACCTACGGAGAATTATCATCAACTCTGCAGTTTCTATTAGCTCTACAGAGCTTTTTAGCCTTTTTCAGCAAACAGTAGACAGACACAGTTAGAGACTAGCTGGTGAACATAGTGGAGCATGTAGCAGCTAAAGAGACAGATGTTTCTCTCAGGTGTTGGTGGAGACCAAAAGTTAACCGAGACTTCCATTAATCAGGTGGACACAAACACAGCTCCAAGTGATAGCTAATGCTCATTTCTCTGTTGCGGCATCTATTTTGCAAACATGTTCACCATATCAACTTCATGTGATACGATGGAAGTGTTGTCTTTACAGTTTGCTCAACTGTCCCCTTCACTTCACTTTACTTCATCTTCAACCTCTTATCCGTGATCGGGTCGCGGGGGCAACAGCTCCAGCAGGGGTCCCCAAACTTCCCTTTCCCGGGCCACATTAACCAGCTCTGACTGGGGGATCCCGAGGCGTTCCCAGGCCAGTGTGGAGATATATTCTCTCCACCTAGTCCTGGGTCTTCCCCCGTGGCCTCCTCCCAGCTGGTCGTGCCTGGAACACCTCCCTAGGGGGGCATCCTAACTAGATGCCCAAAACACCTCAGCTGGCTCCTTTCAACGTAAAGGAGTAGCGGCTCTATTCCGAGTCCCTAACGGATGACTGAGCTTCTCACTCTATCTCTAAGGGAGACGCCAGCCACCCTCCTGAGGAAACCCATTTTGGCCGCTTGTACCCACGATCTAGTTTTTTGGGTCATGACCCAGCCCTCATGACCATAGGTGAGAGTAGGCACGAAGATTGACCGGTAGATCGAGAGCTTTGCCTTCCGGCTCAGCTCTCTTTTCGTCACAACGGTGCGTAAAGCGAATGCAATATCGCCCCCCCACCCCCCCGTTGCTCCGATTCTCTGGCCAATCTCACGTTCCATTGTCCCCTCACTCATGAACAAGACCCTGAAGTACTTGAACTCCTTCACTTGGGGTAAGTAAATTCATAAAACAAACTTTTTGACAGTTGGTAACTCAGTGCCAGTGTATACTGGAGGGACAAACCTCTTCTCAACTGTCCACAAGTTACCAAAATTCTATTAATGCAGTTTTATATAAAACTTTGATATTCAATGCATCAGTTTACATTTTAGAATTAACTACATTCATTTGAAGGTCGAAGATATAACAAAGCACAAGAAGCTGGGAGAGTAAAATGATCGGTAAATGTCATTCCCAAAGGTGTCAGCACACTGATATGTCATCTGAACCTTCATTTGGATACACACACACTTCCACATCCCCCAGTGTGTATGTTTTGGCCTGTCAGATGTCTGGTTGTCTAACTCTGACAAAACCACAGTAACTCAGGAGCCTCGCTGCTGTTATCTCAGAGATATCTGCCACATGGTTCCCCCCCTCAGGTGTGAAATTGCCCTCTAAATTCTCCTCAGCAAACCACAGGGAACTCACTGAGAGCGCTGGAGTACAGGAGGACAGAAGTCCCTGTGGGTCTTGGAGTGCAGAAAGTGCCTGACTAATTACACTGAGATGGGTTCCGCAGAGCTCCAAACAGCCAGGGACGTGACTCCCAGCTAGGATTGGGTGGTTGGGTGGGGGGTGGGGGGCGTGGGAGGGGGATGGTGTGGTTGGAGGGCATTCAGGCAGAGGTGGAAAGAGGACCAAAATATCCTACTCAAGCATGTTGCCTTGCTGACATTTGACTAAAATAGAGGCTGAAGGGGTAAAAATCTACTGCAACAAACTCTTTGACATTTTGGAAAATATGAAAAATCATTGGCTGCCATTTTACATCAATATCAATTTCCTCCCTGTGAGAGCAGTACTGAGATACTGTCGGTCCAGGACATGTTTAGCATAGCTTAACACAAAGACTGGACGCAATGGAAGAATCGATTAAAATATCTAATCGCATGATTGTCCACAGTTAATCACAATTAATCACAAATTAACCGCACATTTTTTTATCTGTTCAAAATGTACCTTAAAGGGAGATTTGTCAAGTATTTAAAACTCTTATCAATATGGGAGTGGGCAAATATGCTGCTTTATGCAAATGTATGTATATATTTATTATTGGAAATCAATTAACAACACAAAACAATGACAAATATTGTCCAGAAACCCTCACAGGTACTGCATTTAGCATAAAACAATATGCTCCAATCATAACATGGTAAACTGCAGCCCAACAGGCAACAACAGCTGTCAGTGTGTCAGTGTGCTGACTTGACTATGACTTGCCCCAAACTGCATGTGATTATCATAAAGTGGGCATGTCTGTAAAGGGGAGACTCATGGGTACCCATAGAACCCATTTTCATTCACTGATCTGGAGGTCAGAGGTCAAGGGACCCCTTTGAAATGGCAATGACAATTTTTCCTCACCAAAATTTAGCGTGATGTTTGGAGCGTTATTTAACCTCCTTCCTGACCAGCTAGTATGACATGGTTGGTACCGATAGATTCTTTAGGTTTTATAATTTCATATACCAGTATCTTCACTCTAGGTTATTATTGCATTAACTTTGACAGCCCTAATGTATACAGTATGTATATACTTTATATACATATATATATATATACTACACTGCTTGTCAGCAACCGGTCATATGGTAACTTTACTGAGGAGGTAATTTGACCTTGTGTGCTCTGATTCATTTGCCATGCAGTTAACACACTCAGTTATAATTTTGTTTTAATGAAAACTCAACTCCTGGCATTTGCTCCTGGTGTTCTTCACCACTCTGTTTGAAGAAGGAAAGAACAGGAGTAACAGGTGAACCAGCTTTAAAAGTGTCGTATTTTCTGTGCGGTGGATCTAAGTAACGCCGATGTGAAGAGGGTTTGTGTGGATTTCAGAAAATATTTGAAAAAAGTATAGGCCTAACTGACATGTTTAAAGAAAAGGAAACTTTACAGTGTTAAATTTGAGCATGAAATTTGGTGTGGAGGTAGGTGGTAGATTGAGTGTTTAATTGGGTTGGCCGTCCTGCCTGCTGCCGTCTGGCAGACGGTATCGCAGCATCTGGTCCCGCTCCACCAGGCTCAGGGACAGCTTCATCCCACAGGCCACAGGACTACTGAACTCATCACTATCTGCCACTTTACTCACACAAACACTGCTCGGCTTAACCTCCTTATATTTATATATATATTATATTTGATTTCTATATTTTAAATTTAACTGCAATGTTTAATGTCTTATGTCTTGGATTCTTATTTTTGTGGGTGTTTTTTTCTTCTCATACATTTTTTATTAAAGGTCCCATATTGTAAAAAGTGAGATTTTCATGTCTTTTATATTATTAAGCAGGTTTAAGTGCTATATAAATACTGTTAATCTATCAAAACGCTCAATATACAGAGAAATACACACAGCCCGTATTCAGAAATTGTGCGTTTGAAACAAGCCGTTAGGATGTGATGTCACAAATCTACAATATTTAGACCATTACACAGTTTTAAAGTAATACATTCTAAATATTTCCCAGTTTATGTCACGTCTCTGGCCTTGACTCCAGGAGTTTTTCAGTGTTCTGCTTTCCCTGGGTCTCCCCCTCCCCTGCCTGTGGGTGTGGCAGGGGCGCGGCTTCCTCATCAGGCACCTGGTCTCACTCTCCACTCTGCACTCTGCACCCTGCACCTGTCAACAATCACCTAATCAACCCACAGTACAAGAACACCAGCTTTCCTGCCAGTCCTCGCCAGATTGTTCTGCCTACCAGTTGGTATTTTCTCGGCCGCTCTGTATTCTACTTACCAGAGTTATTCTTATGTTTCCTAGTGCTTCTGATATCTAACCTTGTGTTCTCCTGTCTTCTGGATTCCAGTGCCAGCCTCCCATCGAGCCATCCTCACGCCGCCGCAGCTCATTCCTCCAGCCACTCCACCCTGCTCAACAGCCTGCCTGTCCCCTGCCTTCTCCAGCGCCCTCACCACCTTTAATTATAATAAATCCACCTGACTTTCAACCACCATCCAGCTGTGTCTGTGTCTGCTTCTGGGTCCTAAACCAAAGCCCTCACAGAACAATCTGGCCACCATGGACCCAGCAGACACAGAGTCACTCCGCCATGCTTTAGCCTCCCAGGGTTCGCTGGTTGGACAACATGACAAGATCCTCCGTGAATTGGTGGAGAATCTGCGAGCTCTTTCCTCCAATGTCATCCAACTCGGCAGCCAAATGGACCAGGTCAACGCCCATCTCACAGCTTCATCTGCCACAGCAGCTTCACCAGCTGACCCCCCACCAGCGCTCCCAACGCCTCCACCAGGGCATGCCACCCCAGCCCCACTAGCTCGTGAGCCTTTCATTCCGACTCCAGAACGCTACTCTGGGGATTTGGGGGGTTGTGGGCGGTTCCTTCTCCAGTGTTCTCTCGTGTTCCAGCAGCAACCTACCACCTACGTTTCAGATAAGTCACGCATAGCATTTATGTTGGGTTTACTTACTGGCAAAGCTTCTCAGTGGGCTACAGCTTTGTGGGAGAGGCAGTCTCCTATTTGTAATTCTTACCCGGTATTTGTAGCTGAATTGCGAAAAGTTTTTGATCATCCTGTTCAGGGTAAAGAGGCTGCTAACCGTCTCCTCTCCCTCCGTCAGGGCTCTGGATCAGTTGCAGAGTATGCAGTTGAGTTTAGGATCCTGGCAGCAGAGAGTGGGTGGGATGAAGTGTCTTTACAAGGAGTGTTTGTTCATGGGTTAGCTGAGAATATTAAGGATGAGTGCATGCCCCCACTTCTCCTTTCCAGTCCAAACCTGCCCCCCGGGTGATCCCTGACAGCCAGTTCTTCACCAGCCAGCCCCTCAGTTCCTCAGCATCACCCTCAATGGAGGAGCCCATGCAGTTGGGACGAGCTCGCCTCTCACCCTCAGAGCGCCAACGGCGAGTCAAGGCTGGTGTGTGTATCTATTGTGGCACGGCTGGCCACTTCCTCGCTTCTTGTCCTCACCGGCCAAAAGATTAGGCTCATCCGGAACTGGAGAGGCCCTGATGAGCCACACCTCCACCTCTCCATCAGCCCCTCACCCCCGAATGCAATTTAATGCATCCCTTGTGTGCCAGGGTGACTCTATCCCCCTTCTTGCTCTGGTTGATTCTGGGGCTGATGATAATTTCATTGACTCCACCCTCGTTACCCAAGCTGGGATCCCTGTTGAAGCCCTTCCTGCTCCTAAGGATGTCAATGCGCTGGATGGAAGGCTCCTGGCCCGCATTACTCATCACACTGTTCCCCTGAGTCTCATCCTGTCAGGTAATCATCATGAATCTATAAAACTGCTAGTTATTCCCTCACCTCATGCTCCTGTGGTCCTAGGTCAGCCCTGGCTTAAACTCCATAACCCCCATATTGATTGGTCCACCGCATCTATTGCTAGTTGGAGCACCTTTTGCCACTCCCACTGTCTCCAGTCAGCCCTAGCTCCCTCTCATTTAACTGCTGCTCCTACTTTGGAGCCCCCTGACCTCTCTTTAGTCCCTCCTGTGTACCATGGCTTAGGTGAGGTGTTTAGTAAGCAGCGGGCCCAAACCTTGCCCCCACATAGGCCCTATGATTGTGCTATAGACCTGCACCAGGGTGCCCCCCTTCCCTCGAGCCGTCTCTATAAACTCTCCCGTCCCGAAAGGGAGGCTATGGAGAAGTACATCAATGACTCACTAGTTGCTGGCTTTATTCGACCCTCCTCTTCTCCTGTTGGTGCCGGCTTCTTCTTTGTTGCAAAGAAAGATCACACTCTACGCCCCTGTATTGATTTCCGTGGCCTCAACGACATAACTGTTAAAAACAAGTATCCACTACCCCTCATCGACCCCTCTTTCGAGCCCCTGCACAAGGCCACTGTTTTTTCAAAGCTGGACCTCCGGAATGCCTACCATCTGATCCGAGTCAGAGAAGGAGATGAGTGGAAAACTGCATTTAACACTCCCCTGGGCCATTTTGAGTATCAAGTCATGCCCTTTGGCCTCACCAACGCCCCTGCAGTTTTCCAGGCCTTGGTTAATGACATCCTCCGTGACATGCTGAACCACTTCATTTTTGTTTATCTTGATGATATACTCATCTTCTCCCGGAACATGGAAGAACATGTCCAACATGTGAAGTTAGTGCTCCGTCGTCTTCTGGAGAACAAACTGTTTGTAAAAGCTGAAAAGTGTGACTTCCACGTGACTTCTGTGAGTTTTCTGGGCTTCATCATCGAGCAGGGGCAGGTGAAGACGGACCCAGCAAAGGTTCAGGCGGTGGCTGAGTGGCCCAAACCCACTACACGGAAACAGTTGCAGCGGTTCTTAGGATTCGCCAACTTCTACAGACGGTTCATTCGAGACTACAGTAGAGTGGCGGCCCCTCTCACACAACTCACCTCCCCAGCCATCCCCTTTACTTGGACGCGGGAGGTTGACATAGCATTTGACACTCTGAAACAGTTATTCACTAGTGCTCCAATTCTAACTCACTCTGATCCCTCTTTGCAGTTTGTCGTGGAGGTGGATGCCTCTGATTCAGGTGTGGGGGCCGTCCTCTCTCAGCGGTCTCCTAAGGATCACAAGCTGCACCCCTGTGCCTTCTTCTCCCGGCGCCTTTCTCCGGCGGAGCGCAACTACGATGTGGGAAACCGTGAGCTGTTGGCGGTGGTTCTGGCACTTGAGGAATGGAGGCACATGCTGGAAGGGGCTGAGCAGCCATTTGTAGTTTGGACAGACCACAAAAACCTCTCTTACCTCCGCTCTGCTAAACGGCTAAATTCCCGCCAGGCCCGGTGGGCTCTGTTCCTGGGAAGGTTTAACTTCATTCTCACTTACCGTCCTGGCTCACGCAACACCAAACCTGATGCCCTCTCCCGCCAGTCTGTCCCAGAGAAATCCTGCTCTGAGCCAGAAACCATTCTACCTCATTCCTGTGTGGTGGCCGCAGCTACATGGGAGATTGAGACCTGCATACGGGAGGCACAGCGCTCTCATCCAGACCCAGGTAATGGCCCTCCTAACTGTCTGTTTGTGCCTGATTCAGCCAGATCTCAAGTTCTACAATGGGGCCATTCATCTAAGCTCACCTGCCATCCTGGCTTCCACCGCACCCTCTCCTTCATCAAACGGCGGTTCTGGTGGCCATCCATGACCCGCGACACCCGTGCCTTTGTGTCCGCCTGCTCCGTCTGTGCCCGCAGCAAGGCCTCCCATCAACCCCCAGCTGGTCTCCTGCGGCCTCTGCCCGTCCCCAGCCGACCCTGGTCCCACATAGCTGTGGACTTTGTCACCGGTTTACCCCCGTCAGAAGGTAACACAATCATATTGACTGTGGTAGACCGTTTTTCCAAGGCTGTGCATTTTGTCCCTCTCCCTAAATTACCTTCAGCCACAGAGACTGCGGACCTCCTGGTCCTCCATGTGTTTCGTCTTCATGGCATCCCCCAGGACATCGTCTCTGACCGGGGACCACAGTTCTCCTCCCAGGTCTGGAAGGCTTTTTGCCAGGCTCTGGGTGCCACAGCTAGTCTCTCCTCTGGGTACCACCCTCAAACGAATGGGCAGACGGAGCGGGCAAACCAAGATCTCGGGGCAGCCCTGCATTGTGTCACTGCTCACCACCCGTCCTCCTGGAGTAGACAGTTACCCTGGGTTGAGTATGCCCATAACTCACTCACCAGCGCCGCCACAGGTATGTCCCCCTTCATGGCCTCTCTAGGCTATCAACCTCCCCTCTTCTCAGTCCAGGAGGAGGCTGTGGCGGTGCCATCGGTCCAAGCCAACATCCAAAGGTGTCGGCGGATTTGGAAAGAGGTCCGGTCTGCCCTTCTCCGTTCAGCTGTCCGGAATCAACGCCTTGCTGACCGCCATCGATCCCCTGCACCCACTTACCAACCCGGTCAAAAGGTATGGCTTTCCTCCCGTGACTTGCCCCTTCAGGTGGAGTCCCATAAATTGGCTCCCCGATACATTGGACCTTTTGAAGTTGACAAGATCATTAATCCCACTGCTATCAAGTTAAAGTTGCCTTCATCTCTGAGAGTCCACCCCACGTTCCATGTTTCGCTGCTTAAGCCTGTGTCTTCCAGCCCCTTGTGCCCTCCAGCCGAACCCCCTCCACCCCCCCGGATCATCGACAATCACCCTGCCTTCACTGTTCGGCGGATTCTGGACGTCCGTCGCCGAGGTCGGGGGTTCCGGTTCTTGGTTGACTGGGAGGGTTATGGCCCAGAGGAACGCTCATGGGTCCTTTCTGGATGCCTCCATCATTCGGGACTTTTATCGGGAGCATCCAGACAAGCCTGGGGCGCCCGGAGGCGCCCGTTGAGGGGGGGGTCCTGTCACGTCTCTGGCCTTGACTCCAGGAGTTTTTCAGTGTTCTGCTTTCCCTGGGTCTCCCCCTCCCCTGCCTGTGGGTGTGGCAGGGGCGCGGCTTCCTCATCAGGCACCTGGTCTCACTCTCCACTCTGCACTCTGCACCCTGCACCTGTCAACAATCACCTAATCAACCCACAGTACAAGAACACCAGCTTTCCTGCCAGTCCTCGCCAGATTGTTCTGCCTACCAGTTGGTATTTTCTCGGCCGCTCTGTATTCTACTTACCAGAGTTATTCTTATGTTTCCTAGTGCTTCTGATATCTAACCTTGTGTTCTCCTGTCTTCTGGATTCCAGTGCCAGCCTCCCATCGAGCCATCCTCACGCCGCCGCAGCTCATTCCTCCAGCCACTCCACCCTGCTCAACAGCCTGCCTGTCCCCTGCCTTCTCCAGCGCCCTCACCACCTTTAATTATAATAAATCCACCTGACTTTCAACCACCATCCAGCTGTGTCTGTGTCTGCTTCTGGGTCCTAAACCAAAGCCCTCACAGTTTATTTCCTGTTACAGTGTATGCAAATAACATCAGCTGACAGGAAGTAAGCATCGACCCAAACTGTTGCCTAACAAAGCAATTCCGTTGCAATTTCGTTGAAATGCACTAAAACGGAGCGTTTCAGACAGAGGGTAAATACAGGTATATTCAAGCAGACAGTATGAGGAAAATATATATTTTTTTTACATTACAGCATGTAAACATGTTCTAGTAGAAACGCAAAGTACAAGTATGAACCTGAAAATGAACATAAAATGGGACCTTTAAAATTGTTGGAGGAATGCCTGAGAACAGAAAGTCACTGCTAACGACTGCTCCATTGTGATTGTTGTGCATATGACAAATAAAGACTTGTACTTGAACACCACTGAACACAGTTTACTCCTGTTTGAGTGACTACTTGCTAAAAAGCTACTAGTGAGCCGCTGTTTTGGGAAATTAGTGAGTCTTACTTAAAATTGAAACGTATTTGTGAGCTGTTTTTACAGATTTACATCCTCTGTATAGGAACCAACAGGCTTGGGGATGAGAGCCACAGACAGGGTGATGAGGAAGTCAGAAAGTATTTAGAAGCACACTAACCATTGTTGGTTTCGGCCTTTCATGAATGAACGGACAATAAGAAAAACATAAAATGACGCCAGGTTTATCCTTTAAGTAGTGTTTTACTTATAACCACATCCTGACTCCAGCTCTGCTCTTAACACACACACATGAAATCAGTATCAGTTCAATGTATCAGTTTAAAGCAGGGGTCTGCAACCTGCGGCTCCGGAGCCTCATGCGGCTCTTTAGCTCCTCTCCAGTGGCTCCCTGTGGATTTTTAAAAATGGAAATGTATAACTGTTTTTTGTTTATATTTTCATTTTTTATTTATCATTGTTGTAGGTCTATGGTACGACGGTACGACAGAGTATTAGGGCCACATTGAGGAATAAATAAATAAATATGAAATTTCGAGAATAAAATCATAATATTATGAGAATAAAGTCATACGTTTACGAGAAAAAAGTCGGAATATTATGAAAATAAAGTAATAAGTTAACAAGAAAAAAAGCCGTAGTATTATGAGAATAAAGTCATAATATTATGAAGTAGTAATTTTGCGTGTTATTTTCTTTTTTTCTCATAAAGTTATGACTTTATTCTCGTAATATCACAACTTTATTCTCATAATATTACGACTTTTTTCTTGTAAAGTTGTGACTTTATTCTTGTAATATTACGACTTTTTTCTTGTAAAGTTATGACCTTATTCTCGTAATATTATGACTTTATTCTCATAATATTACGACTTTTTTCTTGTAAAGTTATGACTTTATTCTCGTAATATTATTACTTTTTTCTTGTAAAGTTATGACTTTATTCTCGTAATATTAGGACTTTATTCTCGTCATATTGTGACTTTTTTTCTCGTAATATTACGACTTTGTTTCTCGTAATCTCTAATTTTTTTCCCTCGATGTGGCCCTAATACTCCGTAGTACATTTGCACTTTGGCCCTCACTGCATTAGACTTTAAAACTACGTTTTGCGGCTCCAGACAGATTTTTTGGGTTTTTTTTGCCTAAAATGTCTCTTTTGATAGTAAAGGTTGCTGACCCCTGGTTTAAAGGAATGTACTAAACGTATGGTGGTGGTGATGAGGAGGACTAAACCTTATGTTTCACTTTGCAAATAAAGAAAGACTCTCCCTGGGGTATTACTGATTTCTTTGAACCATTGTCCTGACTAACCCAGCAACAATCTCCCCACAACATGTCGAAATAATATGTTAAACAATATGTTAAATTGGTACTACTTGTTTAATTGTGTACTCCAGTTTAAACCTTAATATCTGCATGGAACTTCGGATGTGCGTCACCAATGCACGCAAAGTTATCTTTTTGATGTATCCAATAACTAAAGTGCAAAGGAAGGCTGAAATAAAATCTACATTTAGGATGAAAACAAGGCGCTCCTCTCTGATTACAGCACCAGACCATGAATGAAGAATGAAAACTATGAAATGTATCAGCAGTCCATAGAAATATGATACCATATAAAACAGGAAAAAGCTTGCACAAAGATTCATTAGAAGCATTTACAGCCTGATCTATCAAAAATAACCCAACAAGGTCCAACTTATAAGTGCAAACCACATTTGGAAATAAGGCTTTGGTCAGTGAACGTCTCCTTTCACAGTGTGCCGGCTTGGCTAGAGAGAATCATCTGCTTCCACTGGTTAATAATCTGCCAGCTGCTTTCCAGGGAAGGGGCTCATTTTCCATCACAGAGCCAAAAGCGCCGCACAACCTTCCATTTCCTCTGTCGCTCATTTCTCATCAACAGTGTCAATTTCTTGGCGGACCATAAACCACATGTTACTTTTTCAAACTGCTGTGGTAGTTTGTTTGGACTGTAAATTGTACTCAGAGGGTGACATTCACATTTCCACTCTCCTCATTTCCTCCCAATGAAAACATGAACAAAGCAAACATTTGCACAACACACATAGAGACACACTCTGCCCTCTAGTTAATGTATTCATTAATACCTCACTTACATTTCATTCCCAAAGTAAAGGACAGCTTCAGAGCTGATGTCAGCTCTCAGTCAATACAGTTTTCCTGCTCCATCTTGTTGTTTTCTTTCAGGGGACATATGAAAAACACTTCTTCAGTACTTGTGCTCATCACAGAGATGCCACTGAATTCATTCAGCAATTCCTTGACTACAACTGTGCCAAAGCAGATTTAAATAACACAAAGCACATTGATTCTACAAAGGTTTTAGTCAGGATAGGAGCAAGCGGACTCTCCATTTGGCCACTTGGATACCCAAAGTGTGCCAAATGGGTTTTCTACTTCTTGAAAGGGAATCTGGCTCTAAAATACTATTGATATCCACCAAAGGAGGCTATGTGCACACAATGGAGCCTTTGGCCATGACATTTACCCTGTGCATCATCACATTCTACCATTGTGCACAGTAAAAAATCAATAAAAAACAACTAAATTGTATAATTTTGACTCCAAATGGAGTAGTTTTATTATAATAATGAAATATGATCAAGAAAAACTTAGATAATAACAAACGAGATCAATAACATTGTAAATAAGATAACAAAAAAGAATCCAAAGTCAAGTATGAACGTTCAATATAAAAACGGTCAAAATTATTACAAAGCAAAAATACAATTTCTCGTGCATCTCGTTGATTTTGTAAGTAATATATTGAAATCATTACCAAACAAACATTGTTTGGACAAAATACACTTGGAGTGTTGTTTTAGTAGCGCTAAGGCCTCGTCTTTTAGAAACTATTCAGAAAAAAGAACAACACAGCATTTGATGAAGTTTTTAAAGGCAGTGTTCTAACACACAGCTCAGCAGAACCCGGTACCTCCGGGTTCGTGGGGTAAACGAGGTTAAAGCTCGGGTAGGTAACATTGGAGAAACCAGCAAGAGTACGCTATTTAAAGATTATCCAACCTAAAAACCCAGCTCGGTGTTGCCAACTCATTTCCAATGAAAGTAGCTAGCAGCATTAGTGCGGTGACGCACGATGGGTGCACGGGTAGAGTGCACACAGGTAGACAGGTAGGTAGGCCATCCAATCATTACATTCTGGTTGAATGAAATGATTGTACTGGTTTATAACAGCCCGGACACACCAGGAACGTCAGGAGCGCGTGGCGGCTGCGTGGCGTGGTAGCTACGTGATTCAGGCGTCGGGCGTTCACACCAGCTGCGTTTCTGCTGCTGCTGTCAGCTCTTTCTTTCTACATAGAGTTTGCCTTTTAATGGACATTTCATTTCATTATAAATATCATTTATATTTATTTTAGACAGAGAAAGGTTAAGAAACGTGTGGTAATTTGTAAATAATAGTATTAATCCACAATTAAAACTCCGTACTATATTCATTCATGGAGTCACTGACTCTCCAAGTCACTGCATGTTCTAGAACACTGTCTGGCATATATTTCAGAATAAAAGCCTCGTGTTAACAGATGAAGGAATTCTGTCCACAGAAAAAATGCTTGAGGGCTTTTATTTTTAAATGAAAGCAGAAAGTGTTGATTTAAAAAGAAGTCTTTACTTTTTTTTCATCTCCGTAACATATTCTACAGATAGACCTCGAAACTGTAGTAATGTAACTGATATGATGTTAATATACAGTCAATAGATCACTTTCACTGTCTGTTGCTGCTGTGAGACGCGCGGCACGCGTCAAAAATAGGCTTTTGAGGTTCAAATATTTTCAGTTCTATATTAGCGTTCTACATCCTTGGTCTCAGAGTGGAGCTGAATCCCAGCTGTGCCGCTGTACTAGTTTTGATGCTCATTAAACTGATGGTTTCTTTCTGTGGTTCCAGATGTTTCTGAACTCCCTGGAGCTGCTGCATGACATGATCATCCCTCCAAACCACAGACACCGACAGGAGCAGGGAAAATATGTACTCAGACATGCATGCAAATACAGCTGCACAAATGCATTAGGAAAACACACACACACGCACGCACGCACGCACGCACACACACACACACACGCACACACACACACACACACACACACACACAGCTGTCAACTCACTGAGCTAATGCAGCAATGAAATTCAAATTTCGAGTGCTTTTAGGAAGTTCATCCGAGTCTGTCGGTGCATTACAGCGCATCAGTAATGCAGACAGTCCAGAGAGCCAGAAACTCAGTATGAAATATCCAAACAGCCTCAGCTGCCACAGTAAGCAGGGATGGTTTTTATAGCTTACTGATTATTTATTTATTTCCTCTTGTCTACCTCCTGGTGTAAATGAGAGGACCGTGACAAATCCCCTGTGATGCAGACAAGAAAGTATCTGAAGCTGTCCTCCCTCTCTACCGGGGCGCCGTTGATCCTGAGGCAGCACAGGAAAAAATGACGGCATTGTACGTTTCAGCAAACCACGGATACGCTGAACATCATCGTTTTTGCATTCAGTCAGAGCAAGTGACAGCAAGCGTTATTGAAGGTATCGTGGTATGAAAGTTACGTAAGAAGCAAGAAAGTCCACAAAGGCTGGGTGGGAGTGTCCCAGCCACGGTCGTGCCCTCGTGTTGCCCTGTGTTCCTTTTCCCTTCTTGTCTTCCATGTCTCCATGTTTGTTTCTGTGTGTGTAGGTGTGTGTCTCCATGTCTATGCCGTCTACCTGGGCCTCAGTCTACCTACACACATTCGTGCTGACCATCACGAAAACAAATTTGAAATTCGTGTCTATGTACACGAATTGGAATAACGGACTGGGTGATGCCTTGTTTATACTCACACGAGACACCGTGGAGGCTCACTACGAGCCCGCACAAAGGCGTTTATGCTCAATGCTTCATTCGTTGCAGTATTCTCCGAAACGCCAGGGGGCGTACACACAAAATATTCAGTGAAGAAGCAAGAAGTCAATGAGTGTTTGCCACAAAATGCCTTAAACCAAACATGCAACTCCTCAGTGCCGGGGAGGAATTGTAATTAACTTCTTTCACCGCAGCATTCTATAAGATTGTGTACTCATTTGTATTCACAAATACAGTTGCTGGGGACTATTTTTGGACACATTTGGTGCTCTAGTGAGTATTTGTGGCAGCAGGACGGTGTATGTGAGATTGAATCCAAATAAAGTACAGTGTGTGTGTTCATGGTGATGAAGGAACATGTCGCCCAGTGCAGCAGTGTGACTCATTGGTGTGTTTTTAATGGATTTTGGTCATCAGTGGAGCTCTATGGCACAGAGGACGAAGATATATCAGGCTTTGAAACAATCACAAGGCTGGACAGGAATTGTTGATAAGAAAAAATATATATCACCAGACTTATATTATATACTGTATATGTTTCACGAAAGAGTCATTTCAGGAAGAAATTCTAAATGCAGCTGTGATTAGACCACATAAACATCAGGAAAACAAAGACACAGACACGGTGAGATTAAAAATGGATGAATTCATTATAAACCGGGAGCCAACACATATAAAACATCGATAACACTGATCCTGGCATAGCAGTAACAGTAGCAGTGAAGTGGTGTGGAAGCATCCCTCTGCTGGATGAATATTGCAGAGGATTTCTATAACAAGGTCACTGTACAACTCTACAGAGCTCTGAGACTACATCCATTCAATTATTAACTCAAGCTGGAAACACGTCATTTTAAGAGAAAGATGTGTGTGTGTGTGTGTGTGTGTGTGTGTGTGTGTGTGTGTGTGTGTGTGTGTGTGTGTGTGTGTGTGTGTGTGGGAGAGTGAGAGAGAGGAACAGTGTGTGAGCAGAGTTTTGAGTTGTAGTCGTCTTCATTCATGGACAGTGAATGTCACAGCAGGGTGAGATACTGTACTTCCAGTATTAATGCTCCACAAAAGGATGCCCACTTCTAGAACAGTAAGTGTGTTTCAGTGTTGCAGGGCAGGGAGGATGGTTCCCATGCAGGGACCGAAGCCCACTCTGTATCCACCTCCTTGACAGTAACCTAGACAGAGGAAAAGATGGGACATTACTAAACATGTGATTATGGACATGATAATCAGTATGATCGTATTATGTAAGCCCATTTGAAGCTTCAGTAGGCAACAATTTTTTGGCATCATTGAGCAAAAATTCCATAATAACCTTTCAGCATATTGTAATTCAAGTGTTCTGAGAGAAAACTAGACTTCTGCACCTCCTCATGGCTCTGTTTTCAGGCTTTGGCCAATCACAGGTCATTTCAGAGAGTTCCTATTGGCTGTGGTCCGGCTGATGGGCGGTGCTTGGTATTTCCTCAACAGATCTCAACATGGCTGCCGGGTCATAACAGAATATTGATTCATATTTGATCAACGCTGCCTAGTTTGACTGTTTAGTCAGAGTTCGAGAGTGATTGACAGCCGTCTCTCATAGACAGAAGCTGGACGGCAGACTCCAGATCAGCTCCGATTGTTTTTTTAATTTCTGTGAAATCTTGCAGATGCCGTTAGGAGCATCGGAGGACACATGTTTTGTTTTTTTCAGACTACCTGTCTCATGCAATATTATCAGGATATAGCAACCGTTTTATAAAAATAACTTTTTTTTAAAAATCATATTTGCTCCAATCTTGCCCACTTCAGCTTTAACTCTCCAAGACTCTGAGTGGGTGGACCAGTGCAGGGCCGGCTCTAGCCATTTTGGTGCCCTAGGCGAAATTTGGGATTTGGTGCCCCTGGGTTCAACCGCCCAGAACCCGTCACCCTTGCCCCGTAAACCGCAACACAACAGACATGGTTTTACACACAATGGTTGTAAGACAAAAATCAAGTTTGTTTTTTTTCATATATAAATGTATTTATTATAATATAAATACACAATTGGTCCCTGATATTGTTGGCTTAAAAGTGTTTAGTCAGTTTCACTACAAGTGCAGCCGGGCAGATGAAAAAGTGTGAGAAAGAGAGTTACAGGGGTTAAAAGTGTATTTCTTTCTTTCTTTCTTTATTTATTTGTTCATTTGTTACCTCAATGCAGGAAATGAGGAAGGCATTTTTTTTTTACAAGAAATGTTATTATTATTTTGTTTTAGACCAGCACCCCCCAGAAGGTGGTGCCCTAGGCGACTGCCTATATGGCCTATGCCCTTAACCATCCCTGGGCCAGTGTTTGAATGATAACTGGGCAGAGAGGGGCATGGAGAGGACTGTAGCTTACAGGCTAAGGACACAACATGTTTAGTTAACTGGCTGAAGGATAACCACATGCAACCCAGTCGCCAGAATGTTGGCGTTGTACGTTCCTGCAAACCACAGACACGTTGAATCTGAACCAAAAATATGCTTCATATCAACATTTCTGCATGTGTATATCAACGTTATAGTGTTTTACCTGCCTGTGGTGCTTTTGCTGCTTCGAAAGTGCATTCTCAGTTACGTTTAGGCAACAAAAGTACTTGGTTAGGTTTTGTAAAATATCATGTTTCGGTTTAAAATAAGTTCACTGGTACTCTGGTTTCACACAGGACACAAACACCAGTCTCATCCACCTATGTCTCCATGACTTCATCTTTTGTAAATTTTCAGTACAAAGTAAAAACTGACATCGCTAATTCTTCCTGCCCGTCATCCGCCACGTTTGTTTACACTAAAGTCACGTTTGATCACGAGAGATTTTGCCTGATTTCCATTTTTTTGGAGTCAGGCCTCTTGTTGTTCATGAATGAATCTGTCAGTGTGAGGTGTACTGTTTTGGCCAAATCGTTGCTCTCCACACATTGAAGGAACAACACTATTACATTTAACAGAACATGTCGTTATGTGTGGGCTCTCTCACATTTTCAACATTTGTTAAGATTTGAAAAATCTTTTAATGTGGGTCAGCCTTTACCAGTCATTGAGGATTCAATGAAAGATGACTTGCATTATAGGAAGTGTAGGATCAAACATATTTGGAGTTTGACCACAAGGGACCAAAAGTCAGGATATCTGCTTATATTCATGGTTTATACACCAGTACACAGACGTGAAAAGCATTTACCAGAAAGCACAATTGAGGTGAAACCAGATATTACCATTACTAGGATTTTGTACTTTTTACTACAAAATGTTATTCCTATAGTGTAGAATTTAGACCAAAAATATCCATAATGAATAAAACTTTTCGCACAAGCTGCTGTTTTTTGTCGTTTTCCTTATTGATAATATAGTTTGAGAGCCAATTTTAAAAGAGAATGATCCAGTTATCTGGCTGCTGTGCTGAAGGTTCAGTCTAACCTGTGATGGTGACTTCATCTCCATCCTTCAGGAAGGTTCTGGTTTCTCCTCCTCCCAGGTCAATGCTCTTAGATCCCCTCCATGACAGCTCCAGCATGGAGCCAAAACTCTCTGGATCCTGTTGGGATACAGAACACACAGTAAGCAGTGAACGCTGCAAAATGTACTGCACATGTAAAACACAAACACAGAGACGTAGACAAACATTTTGTCAACTCTTTTGTAGATAATCTCTTGGCGATCATTTAAAGCCTTCACATCTTATTTGATAACGGCATCTTTTCAGTTAGTCAGATCTTTGCTTGAAGAAAACACAAATTTATTCTTTGTGTCACCAGGGGTTGAACTTAATGCAAGAGGTTACAAAGTGCTTTACAGGAGAAAGAAAAACGAGACAGAGACGACAATATATAAAAGCAAGGAGATAAAAAGCACAAACTCCAGAGTAGACATTCATGGGGTTAGGGGTAAACTAGAGATCACCAAAATCCACAGTTTTAAAATGTTACCTATTTTAATTCAATTTTCAAGATCTGTCTTTCAGTTCAACAAGATTATTCTGCATTCAGTTCAACATTATAAGCATGAAATAACCACACAATTAACCACAGGGCCTCAGTAGAATCAATAGAATATGTATTCACGTGCACAGATACCCAATTAACAAAAATGATATCCATCTAAACTAGTAGTTATCAAGTACTGAGCATACTGTACATGCAGACACTCACAGGTCCACTAATGGTACCAGAAGCCAGCAGGTCTCCTGGTCTGATGTTGCAACCGTTGACTGTGTGATGGGCGAGCTGCTGCTTCATGGTCCAGTACATGTACTAGAGGCAGAGAGACAAATGGTAGAATATGAGTGAAGAGAGGCAGACTGCCAGACTGGAAGAAGAAATTGTTGTAATACAAAATACACAATAGGTATGGCCCTAATTTATCAACCTACCCAGTTTCAAAATAAAGTTAGGGACTTTAGTAAAATTATCAGGGAGGGAAGGAAAAATCAATTTCTTCTTTGAACCCATGTGAGGTGCTATTTGCAGGTGAACTGAGGACTCAGTTGTCTATTGTGCTCATACACTGCAGCTGCAGTATATTTTTGGCATAATTGGGCAAAAATTCCCAAATAACCTTTCAGCATATTGTAATTCAAGTGTTCTGAGAGATAACTAGACTTCTGCTCCTCCTCATGGCTCTGTTTTCAGTCTTTAAAAAACCTAGCCCGTGACAGGAGACTTTGACCAATCACAGGTCATTTCACAGAGAGAGCGTTCCAATTGGCTGTGCTCCGGTCATGTGACCGGTGCTTGGCATTCCTTCAGCAGATCTCAACATGGCTGCTGGGTCACAAACTTTCTCATTTTACAGCTAAACAGTACACTACAAGATGATTATGGCATTAACGTAACAGAATATTGATTCATATTTGATCAGCGCTGCCTAGTTTGACCGTTTGGTTGGAGTTCACGAGTGATTGACAGCCGGCTCTCATCGACAGCAGATGGACAGCAGACCTCAGATCAGCTCTGACTGCTTGTTTTCCTCCGGTCTGTGAAATCTTGCAGATGCCATTAGGAGCACCAGAGGACACAGAGGAACATGATTTTTTTTCAGGTTACCTGTTTCATGTACTACTGTCACGATATAGCGACCGTTTTATAAAAATAACTTTTTTTAAATCATATTTGCTCAAATATGGCCTACTTCAGCTTCAACAAGGTTTGGTTATTGGTTACATTTTTTCTCAAAATTAGCATCCCTAACAGCTCCCCCTTTGCGTTATGATGGTGTTGATGTTTGCTTATTAAAACTTTCAAGTAATTTCACAACTGTCTGCTTTATTTCCTGTTACCAATAGTTCTATCAATAAGCCATACAGGCTTAACAAATGTTCATCTTCAGTCAGATAATGTCACAGTACTAAGCACTATGTAAATAAACATGGACTTACATAGCGCTTTTCTAGTCTTCTGACCACTCAAAGCTCTTTACACTACATGTCAGCATTCACCAATTCACACACACATTCATACACTGATGGCAGAGGCTGCTAAGGAGCCAACTTTGCCCATCAGGATCTAATCTAAATACTCATTCACACACCGATGGCTATATAGCAATTTGAGGTTAAGTGTCTTGCTCGAGGACACGTCGAGCAGCCGGGGATTGAACCACGACCTTCCGATTGGTGGACAACCTGTTCTACCCTCTGAGCCACAGCCGCCCCTGTGACTGTGACCCTGTTATATTGGATCTGGCTCAGCAACACACAAGGTTATTACCTTAAAGTTGGACTTGCAGATGGTGGCTGCTTCTGTCATGCCCTGTCCTTAAAGAGCAAACAGCAAAGAGTAACATATTGAGACAGACATTCACTTCATCACATATTGCAGTATTACTGACACAAAGCAGTGGGTCATAGCAATAGTTACATCAAGGCTTTGAACACCGTGACCCTGGTAGTATTATTCAGCCAAAGTAACGAGGTCGCTCCACCTGGACCAGCTAGAAATATAATAACCAGCTAGCATCAGAAATAATAATCTAATAATATATAGAGATGTATAAGTTGCTAATGACACTTACTGTATGTACTCTTAAGGTGGGCATACACTGTATGATTTTAGAAATGTTTTTGTCTAATTCCTACTCCGACTGTACGAGTAGATGTAGGTGTAGATGAAGGTGCTCACACTGTACGGTCCGATCGTCAGCCATGTCAGCCCAATTGAAAGTACTACAACATAATACTACACATTTTGATCATAACCTGTTAATAGAGGAAGATAAACTCCTCCACATATGTGCTTGTGACATTGTACTGTCTGTGTGCACAGTGTGTCTGATTGGTTACAGGTACAGGTGGAAAGAACAGGTGGTAAAATATTAAGCAACATGGATGAGAGAGGGGGGGGGGGGGGGGGGTTACTCATTACCATGGATCACCTCAGGGCTTTTACTGTTGGGCTGTGTGTGTGTTAAACTGAATACATACACAGCGGAACCATTACAGTTGATTGGATGATAATCACTCGGTGTACAGTACCTTTAAGTGACACAAACAGGTTAATGTTGAGAGTGTAAGCATCAGGGTGTTGCAGGTAGGGGAGGGGCTCCGGGTCCTGCAGAAAGACGACAAACAGAAACAAAATGAACAAGAAACAAATATCCATTACTAAAAGAGAGACAAAACAGAGTTTTTATACTTAAATCTTTAACACTAATGAGACAAAAACATTTTTTTTGTTTGTCCTAGAGGTGGCACCAGAGTTAGGGGCATGTACTATAATAGCTGATGCAAAGGTCTTAAATGTGAAAGCTCGTCAACCCTTTCTGAAAACACAAAGTGAGGCCTGCAAGCAGTTTGGGTGGGCAGTTACTCAGAGCGGCTCTACATCATGGTACGGAAGCCCTGAGAAGCAAGTGAGAAAAAAAAGATTCTGAGGATCCACTTTCTAAGTCTGATCTAAATAGTTTTCTCTCCTGTGTTAATGACTGAAGAACAGATGAATAAAAGGTTTTCCCAGGATAATTTTTCCAAGTTCCTTCATTTTTTTTAATATCTGTGAAACAGGTGGGGAAATATGGAGGACGGAAAATGTGTAAAGAAATGTATAAAGAAAAGAATACATAAATAAATAAGTTTGGGGAAATAAATATGGGGTGAAATGCAAAGGGAAAATCGTGCATAATTAAATGTAACAATCAATAAAATAAATACATAAATAAATAAAAGGGAAAATTAAACAGAAGAGTAAATAAATAAGGGAATTCAGGTAACATATATAATAAGCAAATTAAAACAGAAATATCAATGTCACATTTTATCAATTAATTAATGGCTTCATTCATTTTGAATATTATTTTTGCTACATTTAATGACATTATTTATATATTCATTGAGTTCAGGCAGGTTCCTTCCTCCATAGCAAAAAAGTTTTGCCAAGTGAATTTTAGAAAGATGACCAAAAAAAAAGTTTCACCTGCCAAAATTTTTTTTTTTTCACCTGTTTTCACAGATGAAAAACAAATTAAGGAACTTGGAAAGATTATCCTGGCAAACCTTTTTTTCTTACTGGCCTCTCAGGGCTTCTGTATCATGACCTGTTGACTCAATACAAGATTTAACTCAGTGACTTTGAATTCAGGGTCACTATTGGACACTTCTGTGTAAGTTGTGACCCTTGTACTAACCTGGATGGGGTTGGGCTCTGCAAAGGGTAACAGCGCCTCCATTGGGATGACCCAGGGTGAGATGGTTGTCCCGAAGTTCTTCCCCAGGAAAGGACCAAGAGGAACATACTCCCACGACTGGATGTCCCTGGCTGAGAATAAACACAAACATTACTGCATAAGTAGGCAGGTTATGGTTCAGTGATGGTAATTAGCTACAGTCAGGCAATAACAGTGAGTCCAACAAGTCTACAGGAACGACCGGGAGACACAGAATTGTGGTGACTTTCTGCTCAGCATGGCAAACAAACAAATGACATGATAATGTATAAGCTCTTAGACTCATGTTTTCCATTACCTTGCAGATACAAAGGATTAGAGGATGCTAGAAGAAGAAGGACATTTATTTAATGAAGATCTGGTCCTGTGGGGAAGTAAGTGACAGGTGCAATATCTCATCATAATATTTATATAGAAAATACAGGATTAGAAAAATATTGTCTTTTCTTGTAATCATATAACATTTTTTAAAAGAGGAATTTCTAAACTAACTGCTAAGCGGGAATATGGGGCACCGGGGTCGCTGATAACGAGCCATCCGGTCCTTGTATAACCAAAGTGAGAGCTGTGTCCGTATACTCAGCACAAAGTCAAACACGTTTCCAGTAGATGTTGGCCTCGGTGGAAAGGACGGGGCCTGTGGACCCGTACCATAAGTACATCCAAGTCTTAGGCCATGGTACCCTCTGGGTGGGAGTGAGTCTTTGCCCCAAGCGAGGGAATTTAAGTATCTCGGGGTCTTGTTCACAAGTGAGGGTAAAATGGAGGGGGAGATGGACAGGTGGTTCGGTGTGGCGTCTGCAGGTATGCGGGCGCTGTACCGGACCGTTGTGGTGAAAAGGGAGCTGATCAGGAAGGCGAAGCTCTCGATTTACCAGTCCATCTACGTTCCAACCCTCACCTATGGTCGTGAGCTTTTGGTAGTGACCGAAAGAATAAGATCGCGGATACAAGCCGCTGAAATGAGCTTCCTCCGTAGGGTGGCTGGGCTCAGCCTTAGAGAGAGGGTGAGGAGCTCAGACATCCAGAAGGAGCTCAGAGTAGAGCCGCTGCTCCTTCGCGTCGAAAGGGGGCCAGCTGAGGTGGTTCAGGCATCTGATCAGGATGCCTCCTGGAAGCCTCCCTTTGGAGGTTTTCCGGGCACGTCATACTTGTAAGAGGCCCCGGGGTAGACCCAGAACACGCTGCAGAGATTATACAGACGTAGGCAAAGTTGTTGGTAACGTTCCGTTAAAGAGAGAAAAACCCACAATGGTCACTGAAATAACTTGAAACTGACAAAAGTAATAATAAATAAAAATTCACTGAAAATTAACTAATGAAAATCAGATATTGTTTTTGAATTATGGTTCAGCAGAATCATTTAAAAAAACAAACTAATGAAACTGGCCTAGACAAAAATGATGGTAACATTAACTTAATATTTTGTTGCACACCCTTTTGAGGCAATCACTGCAATCAAGTGATTTCTGTAACTCTCAATGAGACTTCTGCACCTGTCGACAGGTATGTTGGCCCACTCCTCGTGAGCAAACTGCTCCAGCTGTCTCAGGTTTGAAGGGTGCCTTCTCCAGACAGCATGTTTCAGCTCCTTCCAAAGATGTTCAATAGGATTTAGATCAGGGCTCATAGAAGGCCACTTCAGAATAGTCCAATGTTTTGTTCTTAGCCATTCTTGGGTGTTTTTAGCTGTGTTTTGGGTCATTATCCTGTTTGAGGACCCATGACCTGCAACTGAGACCAAGCTTTCTGACACTGGGCAGCACAGAATGCCTTGATAGTCTTGAGATTTCATTGCACCCTGCACAGATTTAAGACACCCTGTGCCAGATGCAACAAAGCAGCCCCATAACATAACCGAGCCTCCTCCATGTTTCACATTAGGTACAGTGTTCTTTTCTTTGGATGCTTCATCTCTTCGTCTGTGAACATAGAGCTGATGTGACTTGCCAAAAAGCTCCAGTTTTGTCTCATCTGTCCAAAGGACATTCTCCCAGAAGCTTTGTGGCTTGTCAATATGCATTTTGGAAAATTCCAGTCTCGCTTTTTTATGATTTGGTGTCCTCCTCGGTTGTCTTCCATTAAGTCCACTTTGGCTCAAACAGTGACGGATGGTGCGATCTGACACTGATGTACCTTGACCTTGGAGTTCACCTCTAATCTCTTTGGAAGTTGTTCTGGGCTCTTTGGTTACCATTCGTATTATCCGTCTCTTCAATATGTCATCAATTTTCCTCTTGCGGCCACGTCCAGGGAGGTAGGCTACAGTCCCGTGGACCTTAAACTTCTGAATAATATGTGCAGCTGTAGTCACAGGAACATCAAGCTGCTTGGAGATGGTCTTATAGCCTTTACCTTTAACATGAAGGTCTATAATGTTCTTTCTGATCTCCTGAGACAACTCTCTCCTTAGCTTTCTGTGGTCCATGTTCAGTGTGGTACACACCATGATACCAAACAGCACAGTGACTACTTTTCACCCTTTAAATAGGCAGACTGACTGATTACAAGTTTGAAGACACCTGTGATGCTAATTACAGGACACACCTTAGTTTAACATGTCCCTATGGTCACATTATTTTACATCTTTTCTAGGGCTACCATCATTTTTGTCTAGGCCAGTTTCATCAGTTTGTTTTTTAAAATGATTCTGTTGAACCACAATTCAAAAGCAACAGCTGATTTTCATTAGTTAATTTTCAGTACATTTTTATTTATTATTACTTTTTCAGTTTCAAGTTATTTCAGTGACCATTGTGGGTTTTTCTCTCTTTAACGGAACGTTACCAACAACTTTGCCTACGTCTGTATCTGGGCTGGCCTGGGAACGCCTCGGGGTCCCCCAGGAAGAGCTGGAAAATGTTGCTGGGGAGAGGGACGTCTGGAATTCCCTGCTAAGCCTGCTGCCCCCGCGACCCGGCCGCGGATAAGTGGAAGAAATGGATGGAATTTCTAAACGTCAAGACAAACCTAGTAGCCACATATATTCAGTTTCTACCTTTGCCTAAGGAAGGTTTGACAACCACCGAAGGGAATTCTTGTAAGTGCATATCTGCAGCTTATCCAGTGTCCAACAAGCTTCAGCCCCGCTTTGCAACAGATATAAAATAATTATGGCAGTTCATAGGAGCAGGCTCGAAAGAGAACAGAAAGGTAAAACAAACTGAGGGGAGTTTTCTTGCATTATCTTTGATGCTTAAGTGTATCTTAGTGGATTATTCTCTGTGCTGGTTAGGAAGGGTTAGTATAACTTATTTTCATTCTCTACCATTTCGCTGATTAATATTAAGTGCTCTCCATCCAATCGTCAAAACATGCAATTCTTGCAGAAATCTCCAAACGGGTTAGGTAAGACAATTGCATGTATGTTTGTATTTATATACTGTATGTATAAGTGTCAGTTACAAACTGAACCGAGGGCTAACTACAACAGAGTGCATCTTCTCATGTTGGTAGGAGGAGAGCTAGTTAGCTGTTAGCATTTAGCAGCCGCTAAGGGGGTTACGCGTCCGTGCCCGCTGGCTCATAATCCGCCTATGAAATTGGAACACACCTCATAGCAATGTGATGTAACTTTGAAAAGCACAATAATGCCAGTATCCTCCTACAGCCGTGTTCCCGTAGGTGTCCTCCACCGAGAGGCTGACGAAGCAACAGTGACCTAATCTTCCAGTGAAAGAGCTTTAATGGTGGTCTGCTTTCAGTATCTGTCCGTCTCTGTCCTCACACGAACACGGCTCATTGGCCGAGCCTTCCTCATCCCACTGTGAGCCTTTAACAAATGACTTCTCAATTAAACCACTGTGCACCACTGAGAACAGAGGGGGAGAGGAAGAAAGGGGAGCATTTAACTTAGCGTGCAGTTGCATGCCAGACATGTTGGATGGCAAATATTCACAGAGAGCCCGCAGTGAACTCTGCACAGACTGATCTCCTGAGGGCTTCAGCAAGTACTAAATGAAACCAATGTCAGTTTCCTTTCAAGCTGCGCATTCAGCAGAAATGTCACTGCCTGAAAAATCTCTCACACTGAGCTGTGGTGAGAAAAATAAAAACCTACTGAACAGAAGTATCCGTACAGAACCAGGGTGACGGGCTGTCCTTGAAATAGTCAGTGTGGAGAATGTGTTGCATTGTGTGCAAAGGCAAAACACTAACTCCCCGTTGATATTTTAGATTCCATTCACAGGTTGTGTGACTTTCCAAAAGTGTTGTACTCCATGCAATTCTCTGTCTGATGAATATCTTTGCCTGTAATGGATTTGTAATCTGTATGTAATGAATCAAAACACAGTTCATGTAACATGATACCCTAAAATATCATGTGAGATTATGAAACTTTTGAAAGCAGAAATAACAATCATTGTCTTAGTGGAGATGAGAAGAGAAAAGATGAATTTGTGAGCAATTAAACACACCCTTGTTTAATTCAATACACTCAAGTAGGGATGCACCAATACTGATACCAGTATCGGGTCCGATACTGTGCTCATGTACTCGTACTCGCAAAACGGCTCTGATACAACGGCACCGATACCACTTTACTTTCACTCCACCTCCCTGATGGTGCGGGCGAGTCGGGCCTAACTTTCATTGCGCCACGGGGTTTTGCTTGCACCTTCTGACTCTCGTGTGTGTTAGACTCCTTGGTCCGTGTTTCCAGACGGGTCGGGTGGGTTGCCGAAATCGGCGCAGACCCCTGGCGCCTTTTACTTGGGCCGAGCGCCGCCCTAGCAGCATGCATTGAGGACAGTTCGCCCCGGGCGACAGTTCGCCCCGGGCGACAGTCGCACCGGGAACCGGCGGGGAGAGAGGGCGCAGCGAGCCCTTTGTCCACGGTGCGGCCAGGTCCGTGTGGGAGCGCTGTAAAGCTGCAGCCGCGAGCCACCTTCGCCGCAAGCCTTTCCAAGCCGACCTAGAGCCGGTCATGGCGCACCGCCTCGTATGCGGAACTCCCCAGCCTGCTGTGTGTCGCTCACATCCTCCAGCTGGCTGTTAACGAGGGTCTTTTGGCACAGAGAAGTACTTGTATTGGTACTCGGTATCGGCGAGTACCCAAATGTAAGTACTTGTACTTGTACTCGGTCTAAAAAGTGGTATCGGTGCATCCCTACACTCAAGGGGTTATCTACTACAGCCTGTCTTGGTCTGGTATGACCAGTAGCTCATAGTAGCTAATGTTAGCTAATGTTGGCAAATCCTAGATACAGTATATTTTACTGTGTAACTGACATTATGTGATTCTGCCTGTGCACTAAAAGCCATATGAGTACAGCTGTGAAGATTTGTTATTGTTTTTCTTGCCCCACTTTTTACAAAAAAGCGTTATGCGAGTATAGTTATAGCTATTTTGAAATAAACCAATCACATTTGTCCAGTCACAGACCTGAAAATATTCCCTGGTGACTTTTAATAATGCATTTGTTTTAGGGCTGTCAATCGATTAAACTATTTAATCGCAATTAATCACATGATTGTCCACGATTAATCACGATTGAGCGCACATTTTTTGTATCTGTTCAAAATGTACAGCGATCTCTTGGGCGAAGGTTCTGTGTTTGTTTGACCCACCCATCACCATCCCACCCCTAGTGGATTTTCTTGCTTGTTATACTCGTTATTATATCATGTAAGTTTCAATGACATTATTATACCAGGTAACTTTCAGTAACGGTCGCTCAATATACTATGTTGCTCTGACCAAAGGCGAAAACGTCACCATTCAACGTATACGTGGTTTGCAGAAACATACAATGCCAACATTTTTCCTGGCGACTGGGCTGATATAAACTATCTTCTAGATGTATAAGTTTATTGAGCTTTCATATTTCCAACAGATACACATTGCATAGGCCTAATAATTTGGATTTGTTCGCTCCAATAATTAAGTTAGACAGGCAAATGTTGGTTTCCATCCAACTAAGAGGTGAGGCTCCTCATTTGAGGGTTTGATGTGAATATTAGGAGTGTTAATGCTCATGTAAAAGGAACATTTTGCTGTGGATATCAACAATCATCTATCTTTGTTATACTGCATATATAGCAGCAGACCCTACACATATCTTTTTCTCTATTTCCAATGTCAGTCCAGTTTCTCAATTCGAAGTTAATTGAGGATGAGTTGCGAGTCTATTTATGTGTGACTCCAGTACAACTTGAGTACCAGTAGCAGGGAGAGCTTTCTAAACAGACTGTAGCTGTAACTCTACTTTTGAAAGGAACAGTGTGTAGGATCTGGCGGTATCTAGCGGTGAGGTTGCAGATTACAACTTCTCCCGTGTTGCAAGCGTGTAGGATTGCTATGGTGGCCACCACGAAAACATGAATGTCCCTCTCTAGAGACAGTTGTTGTAAGAGTAGAGGGCTTGGAGCGTGTGTGTACATGGGAAGTGAGTGGTGAGGCAATAGAGAGAGAAAGCGGCGGCGACGACTGGAGAGTTATCAACTCCGGCCCAAGCAGAAAAGGTTTGGTTTGTCCGTTCTGGGCTACTGTAGAAACATGGCGATGCAACATGGCGGACTCCGTGGGGAGGACGCGCTCCCTATGTAGATATAAACGTCTCATTCTAAGGTAACGAAAACACAACAACTCTCTTTTTCAGGTCACACTAAAGACAATATACTTTTACTTTTATTAATATCATATTCCATTTCTGCCAATAGACCCCCCAGTGTGTAACAACTGGGGGGTCACATATCATGCTCATTTCCAGGTTCAGGAAATACTTTACATCATCATATTACTTGGTATCAAAGAACAGGAGGATAGGATCACTTGTTGAAAAAAAAAAACACAAATTAAGATTTCTCTGATGATATAATTAATATTTTGTTGTAATTGACTACTGCTGGCAGAGATGGTGGAAAGTGTTTGGCAGGCTACAGTATGACTGAAACAGGAGTAAATATTAGAGAGAACGCCAGTCAGAGAGCAGGAGCATCATCATGCTTGTCCTCTCCAGAGATTTCCAGCTGAATCTATAATACATATACCCACTCATGTTCTGATAAGGACTGACTCTGCCATTTAATCTAAAATCATTTCCATCCAACTAAATGTGAAGTGGCATCAACATGTATAATGCAGCTCTAAATTAGGGAACAAGTGTGCTTCTAAGTGAAACGTCACTGCTAATTCGAGCTGCTGATGTGGCAGCATACCTTCATAAGGATGATGCTGGTGTGATGTGTTGTGCGGAGGTTCTTACCACTCCAGTCATTCATGAGCACCATGCCAAAGATGTGTTCGTGGGCTTTCTCGATGGGAATGGGCTCCCCGAGCTGATTCCCTCCTCCAACAAAGAAGGCCTAATCATCAGAGTACAGGAGAAACACAGCAGCAATGAAATATTGATATATTACAATATTGAATATCACACAGACTGGCAGAAGGCAACAGAGAAAGACAACTCAGATGTGGAAATTAAGTTATTTCAACATCTATTCAAACGTTACAAACATACGGGTGATTGGACTAAGTAAACACTGTAATCACCATCTCCAGCTCAATGTCCATCTGCTTAGACGGGCCGAACACTGGAGGCTTTGCTAAGAGAAAGAAGGAAAGAGCAAACATGGTTATCATCAGCTGGATATATACACTATACCAGGGGTCAGCAACCGTTACTATCAAAAGAGACATTTTAGGCAAAAAAAATAAAAAAAATAAAAATCTGTCTGGAGCCGCAAAACATTTGAGCATTGTGATGAAGGTAACACAGTTTATAGTCTAAGTATATAGTATATAAGTCTAATGCAGTGAGGGCCAAAGAGCAAAATGAACTACGGAGTATTAGGGCCACATTGAGGGAAAAGAAAACATAGAGTTTCAGAATAAAGTCGTAATATTACGAAAATAAAAGGCATAACTTTACGAGAATAAAGAAAATAACACGTAAAATTACTACTTTATAATATTATGACTTTACTTTCATAATATTACGACTTTTTTTCTCGTAAACTTCTGACTTTATTCTCGAAATCTCAGATTTTTTTTTTTTTATCAATGTGGCCCTAATACTCCGTCGTACCATAGACCTACAACAATGATAAAGAAAAATGAAAATGTAAACAAAAACAGTTATTCATTTCCATTTTTTAAAAATCCACAGGGAGCCAGTCACCAGTCTTGAAGATATGTTTGTAACAAACTTACTCCTACATAAATGATATGAATAATGTAGCCCACCACTGGTGAATGTAAGGATCTTACTCTGGTCAGGTCTCATCTGGCCTGAGGGGCGGCGGATGGGGGTCCCAGAAACAACCACTGATGATGCCCTACCATGGTATCCCACTGGAAGCCTCAACCTGCATACACAATACTGACTGTTAGCACAGGGACCACAGAATATAAAATTAAGTTCAGTTCGTACATAGATCATTGTCGGTCTAATACATTGAATAGGAATGGGATTTCACTGAACAGCAAGTAAATAAACTAGGGCTATCAATCAATTAAAATATTCAATCATGATTAATCGCATGATTGTCCATAGTTAATCGCGATTAATCACAAATTAATGACACATTTATTATCTGTTCTAAATGTACCTTAAAGGCAGATTAGTCAAGTACTTAATCCTCTTATCAACATGGGAGTAGATAAATATGCTGCTTTATGCAAATGTATGTATATATTTATTATTGTAAATCAATTACCAACACAAAACAATGACAGATATTGTCCAGAAACCCTCACAGGTACTGCATTTAGCATAAAACAATATGATCCAATCATAACATGGCAAACTGCAGCCCAACAGGCAACAACAGCTGTCAGTGTGTCAGTGTGCTGACTTGACTATGACTTGCCCCAAACTGCATGTGATTATCATAAAGTGGGCATGTCTGTAAAGGGGAGACTCGTGGGTACCCACAGAACCCATTTACATTGACATATCTAGAGGTCAGAGGTCAAGGGACCCCTTTGAAAATGGCTATGACAGTTTTTCCTAGTCAAAATTTAGCATAAGTTTGGAGCGTTACTTAACCTCCTTCACGACCAGCTAGTATGACATGGTTGGTACCGATAGATTCTTTAGGTTTTATAATTTCAAAACTGAGCCCGTTACAACCTAAAAATTGCAAGTTGCGTTAATGCGTTAAAGAAATGAGTGCCGTTAAAATGAATCTGCATTAACACGTTATTATCGCGTTAACCTGAAATAATTACATTCCTGTTTCTGTTTTTTGATCACTTTCTGCCATTGAACCTCTACTGTATAGGGTACAAATATGATAAGATAGAACCAAAACAGTTAAATAAAGACACTGTAACCCAGTATATATAGTGGTGTTATCTATAATGCAAAGATTAAAAAACATTCAGTCCATCATTAAAGAACTATTGCTCAAAGCTATCCTGATCCCTGAAATGTGACATGGGGAGCAGGAAGAACAGGCCGCCAAACACCTGCTTACCCAAAGTGCATTGTGTCAGTTTCACCTTAGCGCTCCTCCCATGAGGGCCCGAGAACAAATGAAGGCTGTCTGTGCTGTGTGACTGAGGCGTGCTGCGGGGGGATGCTCACAGCGCTCTGCTGCACTGTTCAAATGCACACTGACGTTCTAGGTCCCAAATCAATTAGAGAAACCTTGTAGTGTCCCTCCACATATCACTGTTTGCAGAGAGCCTTGAACAATTTGTTGTAAGCTGCCTCTCAATATTTGCCCCCAATCCTGTGAATGTATCAAGGCCTTTTTGTTCATGCTACCAACTGCTGTTAGTCTCTTCTGCTGGTTTTGAGTGATAGCGTACCAGTTTGGCATCAGAGCATTCTCCTTCCCCCGGAACATGGTGCCAACGTTGGTGGCGTGGTCTCTGGAGGAGTAGAAGTCGGTGTAATCGCCTGTGAAAAACAGATAAGAGGAACAGGCTGAAATACTCTCATGTCTTAACCTGTACCCTTCTTTTATTAGTGAAGTCTATGAGCACAATCCTGACTGAATGAGCCAAGTAATAGAAATAGAATATGTTGTTAAACAGTGCCCCCTGGTGCTGATGTGCCTCAAATCCATTTATCTATACCAGGGGTCAGCAACCTTTACTATCAAAAGAACCATTTTAGGGGGAAAAAAACAAACAAAATCTGTCTGGAGCCGCAAAGCGTAGTTTTAAGTATTAGGGCCACATTGAGGGGGGAAAAAATCGGAGATTTCCAGAATAAAGTCATAATATTACAAGAAAAAGAGTTGTAATATTACGAGAATAAAGTCATAACTTTAAGAGAAAAAAAGTCATAATATTATGAGAATAAAGTCGTAATATTACAAGAATAAAGTCATAACTTAACGAGAAAAAGTCATAATATTACGAGTATAAAGTCATAACTTTACGAGAAAAAAAAGTATGAATTTATTCTCATAATATTACAACTTTTTTTCTCGTTAACTTATGACTTTATTCTCATAATATTATGACTTTATTCTCGAAATCTCAGATTTATTTTTTTCCCTCAATGTGGCCCTAATACTCCGTCGTACCGTCGTACCATAGACCTACAACAACGATAAATAAAAATGAAAATGTAAACAAAAAACAGTTCCACAGGGAGCCACTGGAGAGGGGCTAAAGAGACGCATGTGGCTCCGGAGCCGCAGGTTGCAGACCCCTGCTCTATACGAATTCTATTTCCTGCATTTATATCTATTTAGCAAGTGAGCAAATTACTATAAAACGCCCATTGTGCCTTCCATTATGAGTCAAAAATATTACCAGAAATCCAGATCTAGTGGGTCTCAGAACTCCTGCTGGAGGGAGTGTGGATCGGTTTCAGCGGACCATGCAGATACTGTATTTGTTGGTCTGTCTATATAAATAAGCCTTTTGGAAAGGAGTGTGTTTAGTCTCAGGGGTTCTGAACCTGAAATTTAATTTCTCTTTCAACTTTTTGTATCTTGGGAATATTATCAAGGTCTCAGTAAAAGGAATAAATATTGGGGGAAAATGGGGTTATTATAACCATCTAGACTTTTAACACATTGAACCCTTTTACAGTATATGCATTATAAAATGCAACTGTACCTGTGCCTTTCTTTTTTCTGTGAGAAGGACTGAAGTGGGATTTTGAAAAACTAGAGGGGAGTGTCCCTTTTCCCAGCTGACATTACACCCTTGGCCGACTGTTCACATTAACCCAGAGTGACGTGTAAAAAAGGATCTGTGGATGTTAAAAAGTGAGGCAAGTCTTTCAAATGAGAAGCTGCACTGACTCAAAGAAATGCATTATTCAGGATGTGTGATGGGACATCACTGCTGGAGGTGAGGAGGTCCCATCTCTGAGTGGACGCTGAAGGAATGGCCATTGATGAAGCAAACATTTCTGATGTGAGAGACTCACCAATGTCTGCAGGAAGGTGCATGGTGGCTGCACTCTGATGGACAAATGCTCTGCAGAGACAAGGACAGAAAGACAAAAATCTCAGATGAAAAAAGCTGTCCCAAGAATCAGCCAGCAATTATAAAAGACTTAAATATAAGGCTGGGTTCCACCACTCTATAAGAAATTATTTTTCCAGAGCATTTCCAATGACATTAACTTATGTATAGCTTAGCTGTAAGAGGAGAAAGTTTGTGACCCGGCAGCCATGTTGAGACCAGTTGAGGAAATACCAAGCACCGCCCACCAGCCGGAGCACAGCCAATAGGAACGCTCTCTCGATAAAATGTACTGTGATTGGTCAAAGTCTCCCGTCACGGTCTAGATTTTCTAAAGCCTGTAAACAGAGCCATGAGGAGGAGCAGAAGTCTAGTTTTCTCTCAGAACACTTGAATTACAATATGCTGAAAGGTTATTATGGGATTTTTGGCCAACGATGCCAAAAACATACTGCCTACTGAAGCTTTGAGTGACAGGAAATTAATAGCCACAGAGACGTGTTCCTAGATCGGTCAAATCACTTTGTTTACCACAATAATTATGTCGGCATGGAAGAAATGGGTTTTGTTTTTTGCACAACCAGGTTTCCACTTTGTGTTTAAAACAGACTTGACAATATGATGGCATCCATATTTACTACGGCCAAAGTGTCCCAAACTTTTGGAATCGCAATCCCCAAATAGCAAACACTTTCATTATCTGTAACTGCTTTTCCTTTAAAGGGCCGCAGTGGACTGGAGCTGATCAGCCCAGCTGACATTGGGTGAGAGGCGGGGTACACCCTGGACAGGTCGCTGTCAATCACAGGGCTGATACATAGAGAGAGACAACCAGTCACACTCACATTCCTGCCTACAGGGGAGCCAGTATTAACAGTTTCATCTTATCTTATCTTATCTTATCTCTGCTCTTGATCTGTCGATATTGCATGTAAATGGCTTGTTATCAAGAATTTTGAGAAGATGTTTAGCATTTTTACACCAGAATATTTATAAACCAAAATATGATTAAATGTCCTCTGAGATTTTATTTTTGCCAGGGTAAAAAACCTATGTATGACCATTTTTATTTTAATATTTTTGTATTGTATTTCCATAATAACATAACATAACCACAGAAAGCAATACTCTGATGAAGACTATGTAAGCCAGTGGAGTACTACCTAGACCTCTGCATGTACGGACTACACAGACTGACCTGCTCCGAAGGCTGACATCATCTCTCAGTGTGCTCTCATTGGCTGACAGCAACGCCTGCAAGGTCCTCCTGGCCTCCCTCCAGGCCTCATAACCAAGAGCCATGAAAGCATTCAGTGTGGGCTTGAAGGGAGACACAGACAACAAGTCAATTATGATACATAAAGCAGATCTTCCTATAATCACTTGACGTATTTCTAGAATGCAAAATGACAGGTAGTATTATCATTCTGCATAGGGATGCTCATTTTGAAAAATTTTCTTAACCGATAACCGACCCTCGTTAACCGATTATTAACCGTTAACCGACAAGATTTGTGCCTCGCATGCAGCGGTGTACCAGCTGCAGGAGCACAACAGATATTGGTTGACGGGAGTCCCCAGTTCACCGTCCGGGAGCGTTAACTTAGCAGCTACGTGTCATCACTGCCGTGATGAACTAGCAGTAAAGTATCAGACGGCAGCATATCAGGAAATTAATTATAACGTGCACATTGTGAACTACATTTAAACGCATAACAAAACAAATCCTTTTTATTTACGTCTGTTTATTGAGCTGTAGCTAGCTACTAGTGTTAGCTAACGCAACAGTTATCTTGTTGGAGCAGCCCTGAAGGACCCGTACAGCAGTCCGTCGATGCGCGGGTAGAGGGGACGCGCTGCACTCCGGTATCCGGAATGCAGCGCGTCCCCTCTACCCCTTCACTCAACCCCAACATCTTAAAGCCTCTGAATCAAAGTCAAAAAGTGGCAGGAACGTTAAGGCCACAAAAACCCGACTCACTGGACTTATTACTATGATAATACTACTAGTTTGATACTATGATGTTGCACATGCAGTACATTTTATTGATGTTAGGTAAAAAGCTGGACTGACTTATGGTGCTTCTTCTCTCATTACTATAAGTGATTCAACTCACCTGGTCAAAGACATCTTGATGTTTGGAAATCACAGGCCCTCGAAACAAAGACTTTATCACACTGAGGTCCAGTATCTGATCTCCAATGGCAACACCGATGCGCCGTTTGGTCTGGGGAAATAAAACACATTCTGACATAAATACAGATGATCCACAGTATAGGCCAACACTTCCACTACCCTGCATCTATCAAGTGCTTCTAAATATGTTCTTTCTTCTTTTTAAATATGTTAGCAATGTTTCACCCAGCAAGCCACAAGTTAACCTGAATCTTTTATTCCTCATCCTACCTATCACCTATTTCACATACAGGGACCACTGTCTGGGGTCCCTTAGAATAAACTACTGTAACAAACAACCATCATAGCAAAATATTAACTTGTTTATACTCAAAACATTGTTAGTTATGTCATTTATGTCCACAATTATTATTTTAGGCAAGTTATAGTTCATTTGCATATTGTGTAAAACAAAAATAGAAAGAACGCATGAGGAGATCTGTGACTGTCTCCTTCAAAATGACTGACAGAGTGCCCCTCAGGAGGTCGTGTTGCTTTGGTTCTACCTATCTGGCGTTGAGAGGAGGTTGTGTTGCTAAGGCTCTACTCTATCTGGTTGGCGTGGAGAGGAGATCGTGTTGCTAAGGCTCTATCTGGTTGGCGTGGAGAGGAAGGTCGTGTTGCTAAGGCTCTATCTGTTTGGAGTGGAGAGGAGGTTGTGGGTTGGCGTGGAGAGGAGGTCGTGTTGCTCTGGCTCTATCTGTTTGGCGACGCCAGGATGCTGCTTGACATCCTCCTGGATCCACCTTCGCACTTATATTCACATTATACATATACATTTTTTGTCATATGGATTATCTATGTAGTATTTTTGTTATGTTGTTACTCTGTACACACAACATCTATTACACGTCTGTCCATCCTAGAAGGGGGATCCCTCCTCTGTTGCTCTTCCTGAGGTTTCTAATGTTTTTTCTCCCTGTTAAAAGTTTTTTTTTAGTTACGTTTTTCCTTATCCGATGTGAGGGTTGCACTGTCAAGGACAGAGGGTGTCGTATCCTGTACAGATTGTAAAGCCCCCCCGAGGCAAATTTGTGATTTGTGATTTTGGGCTATACAAATAAAATTGACTTGACTTGATTTGACCCTTCCCCCCTGGCAAACATGAACTCAATAAACAGTTCCATTGATTAAAACTGCAGAGGCTGCGATTGGGTGCTCTTTGGACTGGGGTCTCACAGGACCCCTATACATCAGTATTTAAAATTGTAATGATAGAATAAAGCACCTGTGAGATATGACACAAAGTAGACATCTGCTGGGCTCTGCTGGCACCCCAGTTGGTAGAATGAGGTTTAAAGTCCGTTCTTCCCTCGTCAACAGCTAATACTTTTTTTTTTGCATTTTCATTTGCATTTGCATTTGCATTTGCATTTGCGGTTATGCAATTTATATTCTGCCTTTAGTCATTTTCTCTCTATTAATTCTGTTTGATGGGTGTAAGATTTGTACTGGCTTTGGTATTTGGGGATGTCATGATGAGAGTGGAGAGGCCCAGGATCCTCAGTGCTCTCACAGCTGCCAGACACAATTCCTATTCCTCAGTACACTTAGACATCTAGACATCATCTTTTTCCCTCATATACCCACATCTATGTAAATATTTTATTTTGAAAACCATGACCAGAAGTCCTCCTCAATGTGTCTGACTTCACAACACTTTATCTGTTTGCAAACCCAGTTGAAAAAAAGCAAACTTCACTTACATGATCAGGTGTAGAGAATATTCCATAAGGGAGGTTGTGGAAGGAGAAATCAGACGATGCATCTACTTTTATGAAGGACATTTTCTCTTTAGCAATGGTGTTCCACTCAACCTTACTGAGTTACTGAATGACTGAGCAGCACTGAGCTCTTCCAGATGTTTAACTTTGGACATGCCCGCCTCCCACTGCAGGGCCAATCACATGCTGCCTATAGTATCCACCCTAATCAGCCCTCTGGAAGTTAATGCAAACCAGTCTGGTAAATGACTAAGCACAATTGTAGTCATGGTGCTGATCAGCCTCATCTGTTGTTAGGAAAAGTTGAGAAAAAAGGGCAGATTCTAAAATAGTAACATCAGTTTAATAATGAAAATCATAATTCGAAACACTCCAACATGAAGGGAAGATGGAGCATAGCAATAGTTTAAGAAAAACAGAAATGTAAAAACATGGGGGGTTGTATAATATGGTATAAAAGGTGTAATATAAGAAAAGTAAGTTTTTCAATTTTTTTTAAAGGAAATAAGAAAGGTTGAAGACATAAAATAATGATGAAATAAAGATATAAATCAAGCTATGTAGAAAATAAATGGGAGAGAATACATCCGTATCATGCGAATAGGAATTGATTTGGAAGATTTGTAGGAAACTTTCTAATTAAGTTATCAACAAAGTGAGACAGTGGTTGAAAGAGATTGCTGATGATGATATAGACTACACAGCGTGAAAAGAAGGAACTGAACTTTTCCTTTTGCATTCACATTTATTTTGCATGAAAGTATTTACTGTGACAATGCCTTCGTATTAGTGTTTTATTTTGTTTGTATTATTGTGAATGCTTAGGTATGCCACTTGATTGTTAGCCTATATGAATGGTCCTAATGTTGACCGATTCCACGAGCAACTGACCTGTGTGATCATTTGATACAGCACATTATATCATGCTCTGTAACATATATGAACATGAATCATATGTTATGGATTTCACAGTAGGTGGATCTTAACCTAACTCGGGTGTTAGCAATCTTTACTATCAAAAGAGCCATTTTAGGCAAAAACAAAACAAAAAAAAATGTGTCTGGATCCGCAAAACATTTGAGCATTGTGATGAAGGTAACACAGCCTATAGTCTAAGTATATAGTATATAAGTCTAATGCAGTGAGGGCCCAAGTGCAAATGTACTTCGGAGTATTAGGGCCACATCGAGGAAAAAAACATCTGAAATTGACAGAATAAAGTCATAACTTTAAGAGAAAAAAAGTCATATTACGAGAATAAAGTCATAACTTTACAATAAAAAAAGAAAATAGCACGTAAAATTACTACTTTATAATATTATGACTTTATTCTCATAATACCACGACTTTTTCTCGTAAACTTATGACATTATTCTCATAATATTACGACTTTCTTTTCTCGTAAACTTCTGACTTTATTCTCATAATATGACAACTTTTTTTCTCATAAACCTATGGTTTTATTTTCGAAATCTCAGATTTATGTTTTTTCCTCAATAATACACCTACAACAATGATAAATAAAAATTAAAATGTATACAAAAAACAGTTATAAATCCACAGGGAGCCACTGGAGAGGAGCTAAAAAGCTGCAGGTTGCTGACCCCTGACCTAACTGAACTCTGTAAAAAGTACAATGCTGTTATTGTTTCTTAATTTCATCAACCTAAAATTGTTTATTTACTTTTTAATTTTAATTTTAAAGTTTGAAAAATGTTTCCACAATTCCATCGTTGTTACACAGTTTATTATTAAATTAAATCATTATTATTATTAAATGCAACTAGACCAGGAGTATCCTAATGTTGTGTGCACGAATGTACAGGGCTGGCAAAAAATACAGATTGGGCCTTTACTTTGGTAGTGGCTTTCTAAACTTCCGGCATGCGGCTGACATCACATACATGCGCAGTAGTGATCCCCGCGGTGTGTGGACCTGGACCATGGGACCATGTGACCATGTCCCTGGTGTGGACTGTTTACTGTAGTGTCTGAGAGTCTCTGTGGGCATTAGTTGTTTTATCAACGCCTGTCCTGAGTTGACAGAGTCTACTGGTTAATGTTTAACTTCTGGAAGGCAGCAGAACTCTCTCTGTGTCGACGTCTCTTCTTCTACAGTAACTCACTGACAACAGATCACACTTCACACAGCTGTCTGTTAAATCATCATCTCATTAAGTTGATATTAAGTGATCCCACCGGACACCATGGCCGCCCTGCGGGCTGCTAAACAAGCTCTGAGGAGAGAGATCAAGCGACGGGTCGCAGCGCTGAGTGACGACGAGAAACACCGACAGTCTCTGGTGCTGTCGAGGCAGGTAAGATAACGGACAGTTACCGCAGACTGGAGGATCTGATGGTGGAGAGCAGCCTGTCAGATCTGCTAGCTATGTGACCAATTAATACTAAAAACCCACCGACACTTTTCCACACGAGAAACAGCTGTTTGATTGTGGCCAAATACTTTTTTTTAATGATTTCATAGGTCCAGTTTTATAATTCTTCGTACACCTTTAGTAACATGAAGCGCTCATTTAGATCAAATGTTGCGATCCTTTGGTCCTCTAACAATAAAACACCTTGGCAGTAAACAATGTCATGTCTAAAGTGGGCTGTGGGTTGAAATAAAATAATGTTAGTGTTGAATCATGCTCAATTGATTATAAGTTTGTCCAGCTCCTCTTACCGAAGTTTGAAGTGACAGTAAGTAACAGTAATGCAACAGCTGATAATCAAATCAACTATTACGTTATCATATTGTTGGCCTTGGTAACTGTAGACTCCCTTTGTATGGAGGACGAAACCTGCCAGAATAAAAAATAAATGAATGAATCAATAAATAAATAAATATGTCATTAAATGTAGCAAAATAATATAAAAAATACATTCAGCGATTCATTAATTCATAAGATATGACATAAACAGATTTTTCTGTTTTAATTTGCTTCTTTATTTATCATTGTATTAATTCCCTCATTTATTTACTCTTCCCGTAATTTCCCTTTTAATTTGTTTATGTATTAATTTTTTTATTAATTTTCAAATATATTTATTTATTTTTGCACTTTTTTTCCATTTATTTAATATTTATTTTTGAAAGTATATATTTATTTATGTATTTATTTTTTTAATGTTTTTATGCACGATTTTCCCTTTGCATTTCACCCCTTATTTATTTTTATATTTATTTATTTATGTATTCTTTTCTTTATACATTTTTTTTTTACATTTCTTTATGCATTTCTGCCTCATTATGCACTCCAGTCTTCATTCCCGTCTCTGTACAGCGGGTCGACGGCCTGCTGCTCCCCCCCCCCCCCCCCCCCCCGGCCGCTGCCTCATACCGGTACAGGAGTGCAGATCAGCCGTCTGAAGTTGAACTGTTTCGCAGACCTACCGCCAGTCCACTACCCGAGGATTAGCTTGAGTGGGAACCTCCAGGCCGACGTCGCTGGGAACCGCTGCGCCTTTCAGTGACACCGGCATCCAGACTCTGCTCGAGCCCGGATCGGTATGGCAAAGGCTAGACTGCTGGGCGCTCTGCACGGCACTGAGTTTCATGATAGAGACATCGAGCTCAGCGGCGTGTCCGATGGTGAGGGTGCCGTTGTCGCTGCACGGTGCGTTTTCTGCCGTTTCCGGAGACTGACGTTGTGTCTGCACAACAGCTTCAGAGGGGGATCTGCACACCTGTACCGGTATGAAGCAGCAGCAGGGGGAGTAGCAGCAGGCTAACGACTCGCTGGACGGAGTCGGGAATGAAGACAGGTAGATAAGCAGAAGCAGGCGCTGTTAGCTAGCTAACTAGCATATAGTCATGCATCCTGACCCCATGATGACACACGCTGAGTGACAGCCCCCTCATTTACATAATGAGGCAGAAATGCATAAAGAAAAGAATACGGAAATAAATAAGTTTGGGGGAAATAAATAAGGGGTGAAATGCAAAGGGATAATTGTGCAGAAATAAATAAATAAATAAATACATAAATAAATTCATACATTTAAAAATAAATAAAATATAAGTGCAAAAATAAATAAAAATAAATGCATAAATAAATAAAAGGGAAAATAAACAATAAACAAGAGTAAATAAATAAGGGAATTAAAACAGAAATATAAATTGATGTCACATTTTATCAGTTAAAGCTGAAGTAGGTGAGATTGGAGCAAATATGATTAAAAAACGGTTGCTATATCGTGACAGTAGTACATGAGACAGGTAACATGAAAAAAATCATGTTCCTCTATGTTCTCCGGTGTTCTCCTGTGTCCTCCGGTGCTCCTAACGGCATCTGCAAGATTTTCACATACCGGAGGAAAACAAGCAGTCAGAGCTGATCTTGAGGTCTGCTGTACATCTGCTGTCTATGAGAGCCGACCAAACGGTCAAACTAGGCAGCGCTGATCAAATATGAATCAATATTCTGTTACGTTAATGCCTATTTCTCTCTTCAGATGTTCTCTGAATCATCTTGTAGTGTATTGTTTAGCTGTAAAATGAGAAAGTTTGTGACGCCGCCGCCATTGTGAAATCTGGTGAAGGAACGGCAAGTTCCGGTCACATGACCGTAGCACAGCCAATAGGAACGCTCTCTCAATGAAATGACCTGTGATTGGTCAAAGTCTCCCGTCACGGGCTAGATGTTCTAAAGCCTGAAAACAGAGCCATGAGGAGGAGCAGAAGTCTAGTTATCTCTCAGAACACTTGAATTACAATATGCTGAAAGGTTATTATAGAATTTTTGCCCAATGATGCCAAAAATATACTGCCTACTGAAGCTTTAATTAATGGCTACATTTATTTTTAATATTATTTTTGCTACATTTATCGACATATATATTTATTTATTGAGTCATTTATTTATTCATTTATTTTTTATTTTGGCAGGTTCCGTCCTCCATACCTATCGCCACTATTTGGTGTGGGACATATAGACCTTGTTCACAACATGGCTCGTTCGAGGTGACCAAGGTCTGCAGACAATCGATCAGCGCCTATCGGCGCTCAATGCACACCGATTAGATTTCTGTCTGACTTGATCCCTGGCTGCAGCCCTACGTCAGTCGTGCTTCGTTCAGGACACGTAGGAACTACGCCAACTGAATAGTATCCATTAAAACTCATCGGCATACAAACACCGGTTTCAACAAAAGGTCATAGCCAACGTTTTTTTCACTGTTAACACACCTTTCCAGTATGTCCACTATTCACAGTATTATAATAGGAATAATGCTCTAAATTACAAACATGTTATAGAGTTGTACCTAACAACAAATGTTTGGAAATAACATGTTTCTATAATTACAGTAAGACCTATTGTAGAAGTGCTCTATCTCATATCTGATATTTGACTTTACAACATAGAAAACCTTCCAGCACGACATCTGGCAGCTGTTGCCCCTTTTGGATGTCTGCAGGTCCATATTCAGGAAGTGTTTGGTCTATAAAAGTCAGTTTTGCCCCCTGCAAAGTAAATGTGTTTGAGAAATGACAACTAAATATAAGGACATCTTACTACTTTAATACACAGACAAATTGATGTAAAATCTGCTCCAGTAATAGTTCAATAGAAAAGTAGTATAATCCATTTTGGTCACCTTAATCAATGCAACAAGATAACGAGAATATATATATATATATATGATTTGACTAACTGTATAGGATTTGACTAACTGACTTATCGTTACAGCTCTAATATAGCGCATTCACTGCGGAGGAACTATAATGTTTGTTACACACAATATTGAAACTTTAATATTTACGAATCAATCATGGAAGATAAGAATCTTCATTTCATTTATTTATTTTGACCCCCATGCTCCTGGGCGCTGACGATTTTAAATTTCTCTTACTCTGCATTTTCTTTTAGCTGTTCAGACACCCCAAGTATGTGTCCTGTAAGAGGATCGCAGTGTTTCTCAGCATGGACGATGAGGTGCGCACCGAGGAAATCCTCAAAGACGTGTTTAAACGGGGTAAAAGCTGCTTCATTCCCAGATATGAGAGCAGCGGCAGCAGCCATATGGACATGTTGATGCTCAACAGCCTGCAGGACATGGAGACGCTGCCTCTGACATCATGGAACATCCGACAGCCTGCTGAAGGGGACAACAGCAGAGAGGAAGCACTGGCTGCAGGTCAGCATGTACACACACATCATCATCATCATCTACACAGTCTACAAATGAATCTGCATATTGCTGGTAAAGGACCAGTGTGTAACAATTAGGGTGATTGGCAGAAATGTAATATAATATTAATAAGTATATGTTTTCTTTAGTGTATAATCACCTGATAATAAGAATCGTTGTGTTTTTGTTACCTTACAATGAGCCGTTTACCTCTACATAGGGAGCGGGTCCTCTTCACTGAGTCCTCCATGTTGCACCGCCATGTTTCTACAGTAGCCCAGAACGGACAAACCAAACTCTGTTAACTTTTCCTGCTTTGGCCGAAGTCGATAACGTTACTCGCTGCCGTCACCGCAGCTCTCTCTCTCTCTCTCTCTCTCGTGCTTCATCACTCACTTCCTACCTCTGCTCCAAGTGACCTTCCGTAAAACTTCAATTAAAAGCAGAGCCCCAATTGGACGTCGAATCCCTTTTCCTCGCCGGTGTGGCGACACGTTTTGACAATCGTTAGATCGGTTAGATTCTCCACAATTTCATCGCACAGTTCATTTTACAGAAACCATGACCAATAAAGTATAATTCCTTCAGATTTATGGTGCTGTTGATTGCTGACTGCCCTGTTAGGTGTGTTCCTCCCTTTCAGCGAAAGGAATTAAAGGCCCGTCCCATATAGACGCCTGTCCCAAGTTCAAATCGGGTTGAGTTAAGTGATTGAAGCAAATAAAATCCCGGGTTATTAATTGCAGTTTTATGGTACGCTACTCTTACAACAACTGGCTCTAGAGAGGGCCATTCACATTTTTGCGTTGGCCACCGTGGTTCTGCAACATGCTTGGCACACGGGAGAGGCTCCAATTGGCTGCAATCCACAACCTCACCGATAGATACCACCAGATCCTACATACTGAACCTCTAACAGGTCACACACCTCTTCTCCACTGATGTTTATTCTCAAGACGACTCCAGCTTTTAGCTATAATACAGCTGATTCGTTTTAACACCACTAATTTCTATAAAACGCCTTTTCGCAACTTGCAATTTTGAGGTTGTAGCTGGTTGTTGCTGAGTTTTAAAGCTAGAGTGAAGATACTGGTATCATATGATACAGAAAAGGTAAGGAATCCATTGGTACCAACTCTGAAAATGGGTTCTATGGGTACCCACGAGTCTCCCCTTTACAGACATGCCCACTTTATGATAATCACATGCAGTTTGGGGCAAGTCATAGTCAAGTCAGCACACTGACACACTGACAGCTGTTGTTGCCTGTTGGGCTGCAGTTTGTCATGTTATGATTGGAGCATATTTTTTTAATGCTAAATGCAGTACCTGTGTCATTATTTATGAAACCTATGCCAAAAATAACAAAACGTGAATCATTTGACTCAAATCATATGAATCTACTGAATCATTCATTCATTATCCGTAACCGCTTATGCCAGCCGGATTTGAACCTGCGACCCTCTTGCTTTAACATTTAACATTCTACTGAATCAATTCAACTAAAAGCGCAATGTAAATAAAGATAATTCATTAATTCGTTCATTCATTAAGCCCATAAACGTCTGTATGGGTATATGGAAAATGCAGCGCTGTTAGTGGACTTTTTGAAAATCAGCGTTCTGAGTAACAAGTACCGGGATGAGTGTGAGTAATAGTCCACCTCCTCTCCCCTTGTCTCTGTCTCTCTCTCTCTCTCTCTCTCAAACATACACACACACACACACACACCAGCTGTGGTGGCGGCACGTCAAGAAGTCGTGGTCATTTCACGATTTTATGTTATCTTGTATCTGTCCTTGACTGTCTTACAATTCATTGCGATTTTTGTTATCTTTTTTAACACTAGACCATGGGGAAAAGTTGAATCATACACTTGTAGGGTCTTTAACTTTTGAAAATATCTAAATTAATACAGTAAGATTGTTTGATTTTCAGCATGTATGTAGTCAGAGATGTCCTGAAGTCAAATATATCAGTCATTGTCAGGCATTATTTAATTTTTTTTCTCAGCAACCCACAAATCAAAGAATAAAGACATTTCCCTCACAAATTAGTGGTATTTTATTTTTAATTTATAAGGGACATGTAATGTTTCATACCTCTGGTGAATATAATCCAATCAATCTTATTTCCATAGATGTATTTTGTATATACTAGGGGTGTGACGATTCACTCAGCTCACGATACGATACACAGTATTGGGTTCACCATCTCAATACGATACGATACCAACGCGCTGTCAGCCGCCGAGGGAACGGCTGTTAGCCAGCCGCCGAGCTAACAGCTGTCAGCCACCGAGCTAACGCGCTGTCTTGTGTAAACTTAGCAGCGGAGGATGAGAGACAGCAGACAGAGCAGATTGAAACGTTGCTTTCCTCCATGTTTAACCGTTTCATCGTGTTTGTGCTTGTTGAACAGGTGTAATAACGTATCTTGGCTTTACACTCGCAAAGTTTTATTGCACTTACTAACAGCAACGAGCGTAGCGTCAACTCGTCTCTCCACCGCGGCCTCTCTGATCAGCTGTTCACTGACTGCGCTGTGTGTGTGTTGATGTGTGTGGAGCGCCAACACAGAAGCCTGCGATTGGTTCAATTTCGGCGAGGGCAGACCAGATTTTACTGCGCATGTGTTGATCACCAAGAGGCTGCAGCTTCAGCCCCGGAGCCGCTACGTACGTACTACCTATTACGCCGTGATATCGCGATTCAGTTTTTCATCTTGACGATGCATATCGTCACGTTTTTATATCGCGATATTTAGTGGCACAATATTTCGTCACACCCGTAGTATATACAGTTCCCTTTGTTAACACCTTATTTTGAAAGCTGAGCGTAGGAGTTGAGCCCGTCGGCTCTGTTTGAATGCATTTAACATAAATGTCAGTACTGTATATGGGTGATCTACAGTTGTAGCGTCGGCCCATTTGACCACGGAGATGAGAGCGACGGCCGGCTCGACTGCAACGTTACCGCGATACGATAACGTTTCCTGTCCATGACAGAGTTAGCATGCAGCTTTAGCTCTGCTCTGTCTAGCTCTGCTTTTCCTGCAATGTGTGAAACCCAAAGTGTTTCCATACTTTACTGGATGTGTAGTGTTTACCACGCTGGGTGCAAGTCGTATCCACGCCGACCCTCCGCCGTTTTCTGCTCTTTTGTATCTTCCGGTTTCTGCTCACTATGGCCGGCCAGCTACCGTTTGTTTTGAGTGACGGCATTTTCCAGACCTTTATCACTGATTAGACTGTCTGCTCTCATTCTCAAGGAGGTCTGGACCTGATCTTGATGCCTGGCCTGGGTTTTGACCGCTTGGGGAAGCGTCTGGGACGAGGGAAGGGCTTCTATGACACCTACTTGGAGCGCTGCATGAGACACCCCAAAGGAAAGCCCTACACTATCGCCTTGGCCTTCAAAGAGCAGCTGTGTCAGGACGTCCCTGTGGACGACAACGATGTGCTCATAGATGAAGTCCTGTATGAAGATGATGAGTAGCTAATCAATCACCAGTGGTGGTCCATGAACTCAATACTGGCTATATTTACATGCCAAAGTCAGCCAACAGTTTAACCCGGCCTTTCTAATAGTCCTTCCACTGCAGACACTTTGACTTGTTATAGCAGGAATAGCCCAGGTGGAACTAATAAGACTAATGATGTCCCATTGGAATACAGCCATCATTAATGTTAACAATATAACCGGTGGTATTCGTGCTATGACTTGTCAAAATATCATCTGTTATGACATTATACCGGTTAAGCTACTAATTCAGTGGCTGTATCAATAGTTGTAATGAAGGTGCTGGAATAGTTTGTGCCAGTATTCTGCTCTATATGTCATGCTGATGTTGCCATAAAGAGCTATTTTTGGTTTTGCTAACCACTAACTCTTTAAAATTAAGAATTACTTACAACATTAATGGACAGTTAAATGACAAGAAATGTAAATAAAGTTGTATTGGAAAAGGCACAGTGCTCTTAATGGCTGATGGACCCTGATTGCTGTTCTATAGGCCTCCAACAGTCTGCTCTACTGCTCTCTCGTTGTTTCACATCTGTCCACCACACATTGTGACTGATATCGCCACAGTAGTGATTGCTCTTGCCTTGTTTGAGCAAGATGTTGGTGACTAATGATCATCACTGCTGGAGCACAGAGGAGATTTACTATGTTATTACTATACAACAGTAATACATGCAGGTTTAACAGCCTGTTGACCACCTGTTATCACGGGACTCAAGTTCCATAATTAGGTAGGGGTGTAAAAAAATATAGAAAAAAATTGAATAATGCAATATTTTATTTTGTGATACTGTATCAATTTTTAATTAATAGTTTACATGCAAAGATTAACTCAGTCAATACTTTATTATATTTGCAAAGCTATGCACCCTCTCAAAGTAGTGCTACGATGTTGATGCTACAGAGACTGATAAATGCAGATGCAGATCCCACTGTTCTGATTGCATAAAAAAAGTACACTTTTTTTTTACTCAGAAGTTATGCATATGGCGGTGTATTCTTTATACTATTACAGTATTCCTAAAAAATGTATTTAAAAAAATCGCATATCACCTTGCTTACAGTATCGCAATTTATTACACGGCTGTGCTGAATACTCTATTCTGATTGGTCAATCACAGCATTCTGCGGTCTGTAATTTCTGTATAACAGACCGTTGCTATGTATAGCAGACCGTTGCTATGGAAGCAGTTCAGATGTCGGACTCTGGAGGACCGTTTTTGTGTCAAAATATTGATTTCTTCAGTAAGTAGCCGTGTAATAAGCGGGATAATGTACAGCTAGCGGGTCATTGTTGTGAAAGAATCCCCGACAGGGCGTTGCTTCACATCGCTGTACATTATCCCTCACATATTGAATCGTTACCCCTGTAGCATGATACGTATCGTATCGCCAGATTCTTGACAATACACAGCCATATAATTAGGTCACATGATGACAACTGAGCAATCTTCTGCGTATCCGGGGTCGGGTCATGGTGGCACTCCAAACTCCATCTGCTGATTAGGACCATCAAATGCAGTTGAACGCTCGGGGTTGGGGGGGAAACAAGTAAATTAAGATTATTTTAGCTAACACACTAGCTTTGTTGCTTCAACTGAAAGTCCCCCTCCACTCAAAAATGTATTTGCTTATTGTTACTTCACCTGGATGATTGTCTTTCCCTGTGCAGAATGATGAATGTGTGACTGTCGAGTTCTTTGGGCTTTTCTTCTGTTCAACATCTGCCTGAACCCGAAAATGGCTTAGAGTACCACAGAGGACGCACGGGACGACTCACTCCTTTCTTTTGCATTTATTAAAGTCATTAGCAATGCAAACAGTGAATTTCTTTGATGTTGAACTTTGTTTGAAGATTGCTAGGTTGATATCCTTTAAAGAAAACAAAAAACTAAATGAGGGAGAAATTAAACCATACTGTCATTATGAACAAAAATTGCTGGATAATTTCGATTCCCTTCATCTACTTCACATTTCATCAGCATCATCACAATTCTTACTTTTGTTACCTCCAAACAAACCAAAATCAACAGTAATTTAGCAATAGGTATTATTATTAATCACGCTCAAACAAATCAGGTTAATTGTCAGTACAATTAAGAAATAATAAATCTCGACTATAATATATCCCCTAAAGCATACATGCAATTTATACTGATAATAATCAGCACAAAACACACTATTACCTAACTGCATTATATATTAACCATCTGATTAAATGCCATAATAATGTCAAATACAACCAGTTAACACCATAAAATGTCCAAAATATTAACACAACTCCAGCCGAATAAATTAAATCATTAAATTAAATCATTTATCGGCGCATTTAACATACAAGCGCGCAGCGCTTCCAAACATCGCTGACCATAAATAAATCACCGGCAACCTGCGCACCCCCACAGTTCTTAAACAGATTATTAATAATAAGCATCTATCATGTTGTTTACAAATTATCATTATCACTCTTATACATACCAATAGCGTCTCTGAGGTCATCTATATGCTGATGCAAGCCCTATTTTCCTGCAGCTTTACACATTTTCCCTGCAGAAATGTCTACCAAGTCACACACCAAAGAGACCCAGCAGGTCTGAATCCTGTTTAGAGCTTCCACACCTGGATCCCTGGAAGTTCGAATTGCGATCAATGAACCTGGCATCTCCTCCTCCATCTCAGGTGAACTCAGCTGCTTAGCACTGCCCTCTTGTGCAATATTTCATTATTGACCTACCAATACACACATGATATTTAAAGAGCAGCTTAGATATGAAAAATTAAATAATAATCACTTATCTTAACATTTTGGCTTTTGCCTTAACAGTGACACACTATCTACCAGACTGCCTTTCATCTCAGCAGCCCACCACAGCACTACACACTGGGTAGACCGTGTACATGGGAGAAAGTTGACATGACTTTTAGTCTGGCTTTAAATAATGACCATGATGTCAACCATCATCAGAAGTAAAATGCTCTGAAATCAATTCCTCAAATAAAAAGCTGGGTCGAGAAAAACGCTGTGCGTTGTGTGTGTCTGGTTTGCAGCAGTGGAATAAGTATTCAGATCTTTTACTGCAGTAAACATAGTAATACCACAGAGTAGAAATACTCTGTTACAAGTAAAAGTTGTAATAAAGTCAAATTTTACTTTAAGGGGAAGAGCACCTAAATGTAATTTCCATGGCCTAGGAAAGTTCATTTGATATGTGAACATGAGCTACTCTCTCTCAAAGCCAGAAACAAGAGAAGTAAGTCTAAAACTTATGTCATAAGGTATAAACTCTGGAGCTGCTCCATAGACAATGACTGGGTAATCTAATCTCTATGAAAAGACTGTATTCACATGTAGAAGTCTCAAGTTGCTAGTCGGACTGTAAACAATGAGCAGAAAAGGAAGTCTTGCCAGATATCCGTTGGCTACACCTGAACCCCAGAAATACTGTATAGCCCCTTGCTCCCAGAGGCTTATCCATCATCGGACCGACTGCTGATAGGTTCCCAGATTGATGAACGGGAGACTGATTTTATGGACCCACAGAATGTTTTTATACCCAAATGAGCTTTATTCTATTGTAGTGTTGTCAGTTGTGAAACAGAAAATGCACCCACATACTCAGAACATCCCCCTGGGTGCTCTCAGTGTCATTTAGAACAATTCATTGTCTATGGAGCAGCTCCACACTTTATATACTAGGACATCACAAATTTGAGTTTTAGCACTCTAGTTTTTGGATTTGGGAGAGAGTTGTTCATGTTTACTGATACTTTTTGTACTCTTAGACCATATAGGAATAACATGGATGAATTTTGAAAATGGGCATAGTGACCATCTAAAGGTACAAAGTATGAGTACTAAAAGTGAAAGTATGCATTATGCAGAATGGCCCATTTCAGTAAAATATATATTTGATCATTGAATTATAATTAGTGAGGCTTTAATGTGTCCATCACTTTAATGTTGTAGCTGGTAAAGTTGGGGCTCATTTTTCCCTGTATATATATTGCTCGGTAGCATGTGAATTTCGCCAAGGGATCAATAAAGTCGTATCTTTATCCATAATGATACATCATAATGTATTTGTTGATTACAGTTTGTATTATTGATCTGAAGCTGCAAAGTAACTACTAACTGAAGGTATCAAATAAACGTAATGGGTAAAACGTGAGATGTAGTGGAGTAGAAGTATGAAGTAGCAGAAAATAAAAAATACTCAAGTGTATTGCAAGTACCTCAAAATTATACTTAAGTACAGCACTTGAGTAAATGTACTTAAATACATTCCACCACTGATCAAATATGACAAATTGAGTCCCCATAAAACGGTTTGTTTGTCTGATTTGTGTCCATGTACATTCTACTAAGTGGTTCTAATCTTGACTCCAGTCCTCAGGACCCACCTGACTGGTTGTATTTGTTTCAAATATTTTTATTAAGAAGCATGTGTATGTCAGTGATACAAACTTTGTGGGGTGTTTATCATGCCTCACTTTTTATACATAACAACAAAAACAGACAAAACTAGGAACTAAGGGCAAACAAAATGGAGACAAGCAAATACAAAAAACATACGTAATGATAGGAAAACAAAACAAAACAGAAAAACAAAAAAAACACAGACAGCACCCTAAGGCAAACAAATCAGGGAGACATTGGCGACATACAGTATATACATAAACCGGTGTAACCCACCCCCCCTCCCGAACCCTCCCATCCCTGAGCAGTGCTACCTCGGGTACTAAAGACTATGTGTCTATTGCGTCTTAATTGTCTGTTCCTCCTATAAAGGAGATCATCGGTCTCCAAATCCTTTCAAATACCTCCAGTCTGTCTTTAAGGGTGTATCGGATCCTTTCTAGGTGGAGGGTATCAGTCAGTGTTGTTATCCAGGATTTAAATGTTGGCACATCTGTCCCTTTCCAGAACAAGAGAATCAGTTTCTTTGCACAAAGGAGACCATAGGACAGGAGATGATATTGTGTGTTCTGTAGGATTTTAGAGCTTTCGGAAGCTCCTAGTATAACCAAAAGTGGATCAGGTTTTAATTGGACTTTAAAAATCTTAGAAAAGAATGAAAATATTGCAACCCAAAAGTCCTGTATTTTAGGGCATAGTGCATAGCTATGAAGTAAATCTGCATCTGCTTGGGCACACTTCTCACATCTTGGTGACGTTTCTGGAAAGATTTTATGTAGCTTTACTTTAGAGTAATGTAGCCTGTGCAGAATCTTAAACTGTATCAAACAGTGTCTGGCATTCAAAGAACAGATGTGAACATACTTCAAGATCTTGTCCCAAATGTTCTCCGTTATTTCTATCCCGAGGTCTTTTTCCCAGCCCTTTTTTATAGAGCTCACATCTACTTGTTGAAGGTCTTGCAATGTATTGTATACAAATGAAACTGGATGGTTATCTACTATACAGTCTCTCAGACACTGGTCTAGTTTATCAGGTGTTGCAACCTCAAAATTGTGAAGATGAGTTTTCACAAAGTGTCTAATCTGGAGATATCTGAAAAAATCTGTTTTTGACAGCCCATACCTCTCCTGAAGCTGCTGAAAGGAAGCAAACATACCCCGAATGTATAAGTCCCCAACACTACTCAGTCCTGACTCTTTCCATTGATCAAAGGCTCCATCTAGGGTTGAAGGGGTAAAAGACGGGTTTGCCGATATCGGAAGTGTAAAGGATAGAGCTCTAAGTTTAAAGTGTTTGGTTATTTGTTTCCAAATTTGAGTAGTGCTATGAATAATCGGATTGTAATTATAACATGCTTTTTTGAGACGAATGGGAGACATTACAATAGCACCAAGTGAGCTGGGTAGACAGTCCTCTCGCTCCATATCCAGCCAGCTGTCGAGAACAATCGTTTCATCCAGCCAATAGGAAACACATCGAATGTTTGTTGCCCAATAATATAGCCTGAAATCTGGTAGAGCCAGTCCCCCATCCCCCTTAGGCTTGCACAGGTGGTCTTTCCTAATTCTATGGGATTTATAATTCCAGATAAATGGTAGAATTATGGAGTCGAGTTTTTTAAAAAGCTCTTAGTAAGATATATAGGTATGTTTTGAAAGAGGTATAACAGTTGAGGGAGACAGATCATTTTAATTGCATTCACTCTACCTATCAGAGAAATTGGAAGGGTTTTCCAAAACTCTAATTTGGTTTTAAACTTGTCTAACATAGCCATAAAATTAGCTTCAAATAGGGAGTTATATTTCTTCGTGATCTCTACCCCCAAATATGTAAATTTTTCCAAAGCCAGTTTAAATGGAATCTGTTCGAGCATACTTGGGTCTTTACACCGCACCGGCATCAGTTCGCTCTTGCTCCAATTTATCTTATATCCCGAAAAGGAGCTAAATAAGTCAATCGTCTCCAATATGATAGGAATAGAAGTCAGTGGCCTCGTTATGTACATCAAAATATCGTCCGCATACAGCGAAATTTTATTTGAAGTATATTCCGTGTTATAACCAAAAATCTCAGTGTGAGCCCTGATTGTTTCTGCAAGAGGCTCCAATGCTAGAGCAAACAGCAAGGGACTCAGAGCACAACCCTGCCTAGTGCCCCTACAAAGGTTGAATGCATCTGAAACTGTCCGGTTAGTAAGGATTCTAGCACTGGGATTGTTATACAATATCTTAACCCATGCAATAAATTTTGTGCCAAATTCGTATTTTTCTAGTACTGCATATAGGTAGGGCCATTCCACACAGTCAAAGGCCTTTTCCGCATCTAAGCTCAAGATGAACAAATCTTCCTTAGGATGTCTGGGAGAGTACATAATATTAAAAAGGCGTCTGAAGTTATTAAACGAATGTCTTTTCGGAATGAACCCTGTCTGATCCGGGTGTATCAATTTAGCCATATAAGGACCGAGTCTGTTAGCTAAGGATTTGGCCAAGATTTTTTGGTCTGTGTTTAATAGTGACACTGGCCTATATGAACCTACCTGCTCTAAATCTTTCCCTTTCTTTGGAATAACTGTTATAGTAGCTTCATTTAGTGTTGGTGGTAGTGTGCCAACCTCAAACGCCTTTCTGTACATCCTCAACAGGTATGGGGCTAGCATATTATCAAACTTTTTATAAAACTCATTGCAAAACCCATCTGGTCCTGGGCTTTTACCACTTTTTAAAGACTTGATCGTCTTCTTTATTTCTTCACATGTAATTTCTGTCTCCAAGGAATTTTGATCCCTCGGTGATAATGTGGGCAAATCACATGCCTGTAAAAAATGGTCCATAACCTCGGGTGGTGCCTGGGCTTGGGAGGTGTACAACTTTTCATAGAATTGCCGAAAGGTACTGTTTATGTCACTATGTGAGGTAATATGAGTTCCAGAGTCCGATTTTATCTTATGAATGGTCCTATCGCTTTCCCTTTTCCGTAGCTGCCTTGCCAGCAACTTGTGCGGTTTATCGCCAAATTCAAAAAATGTCTGTTTAGTAAATATGAAAGCTCTCGAGATTTTTTCAGAGAGTAATTGATTGAGCTTGTATTTGAGGGCTGACATTTTATTATGCGCCTCAGTGGACGGTTGGGCAGCGTTTTCTGCGTCTAATTTTCGTATTTGGTCCTCCAACTGTGATCTTTCAAAACGGTCGCGCTTTTTTTGTGAGGATTGAAAGGAAATGACACATCCTCTTGTATATGCTTTAAAAGTTTACCACAACAAAGTCGGTGAAATATCATCTTTATTATTCGTCTCAAAAAACAACTTCATCTGAGTCTCTAAGTACTCACAAAAACGTTTTTTCGTAAGCAGTTGGGGATCAAACCTCCAGGATCTATAGGTCTTTTCAGCCTCGAGCAGCCTCAATGAGAGAGAGACGGGACAGTGGTCAGAAATGACAATGTCGTGGTATTTCGCATTCTGAACTCCAGGCAGGAGTTTGGCATCCAACAAGAAGTAGTCTATTCTGGTGTATACATTGTGAACTTGAGAATGAAATGAGTATTCTCTACCTGTTGCATTTAAAATTCTCCACACATCCAATAAGTTTGTATTTTTAATATATGAATTCAGAAAATTAGAAGCGTTAGATGATGCCATTCTTCGCGTAGATGATCTGTCCAAATAAGTGTCCAGGACTAGATTAAAATCCCCCCCCAATCAGCAAATTTGTGGTAGAAATGTCCGGTATCACACTAAAGACTTTCCTAAAAAATTCAGGATCGTCCCAATTTGGCCCATATATGTTCAGCAATGTAATTGGTGTGGACTGAATCTCACCCGTAACCAAAATATATCTTCCCTCTTTATCTGCAATTGTAGACTGATGTAAGAATGGAACATTTTTGCGAATTAGGATAGCCACCCCCCTAGCCTTGGCTGAAAACTTGGAATGGTATACTTGACTTATCCATCCAGCCTTAATTCTACCATGATCTTCATTTTTCAAATGCGTCTCTTGTAAGAAAATCACATCGGCCCGTAACTCTCTCAGGTGCGACAGTACCTTGCCCCTTTTTACTGGTTCATTTATTCCATTCACATTCCATGTGCAAAAAGTTAAATTTCGTCCCGTTCCTATATCTCCGTCCTTATCTATCGGTGCAACCATAAGGAAATATCATTCCCCTGTAATGATTCTGACGCATTGCCATTTGTCGTTAAATGATACAGCCTATGTAGCACTGCTCCCCACCCCGCCCCCCTTCCTACCCTTAAACAAAACAACAAAAACACAAAAACACTCACCTTCCCCTTGGTGCACCCACATTTAGACCTCTGGGAGCGGGACCAGCCCTCTCTCCCCGAAGTCCAAACTCTGCATCAACTACCTAACAACCAATTCTTAATCACTACCATACTGACCTTCCGGTGTAGCCCCACAGTTATATAGTGAACCCAAAATTCTAGAATTAACATAAGGTATATTATTTATTATTCAAGGGGATAGGTCTGGCTCAACTGCAAAAAAAAGGGTGAGTAAGGATTTTAGAGAGAGTATGTTTAACTTGACCTCCTCTTTAAGTATTTCCGTCATAATTAGGTAACATTTGTCTTGGCCAGTTCCCCTCAGGCTCAGAATGTAAACATAGAAAACGTGCTCTATCCAATAGCACCCACTACAAAAATACTGGAAGAAAAATAGCAGCAGTTGTTAATCAATTGTCTGCTTAATATAAGCCCAACTGTATACAACGGATCAGTAGCAGAACTACATCAGTAAACTTAGACTTAAACACTTTGAACAAAATGGGCTGTGGCACTTTAGAACGAATGTAAACAGTGGCAGAATGTGCACTTTAACCTTCAATATAACAAGAATAACATTCTGCAAAAGCCACCCTGACGTTCACCTGTAAGAGGCTCCTGTTGGAGTCCTCAACTCAGTCTCTCTTTGGAGATCCTAAACGGAAAGTCCTCTCAGTAATTCTCTGAAGTTCAAAGTGGAGGGCCCTCGTTATCTGGTCCTCATACCCCGTCCCCTGGAGGTCCGAAATGGCGCTCCGCATAACGACGAGCCTCCTCCGGGTCGGTGAAAAACCTCTCTGATCCGTTGTGCGACACTCGTAGCTTGGCTGGGTACAAAAGTCCAAATCTGACTCCAGGTTTGTCGCGTAGCATCCTCCTGGCTGGAGTGAACGCAGCTCGGCGTTTAACTACTTCAGGAGGGAAGTCTCTGAAGATTCGGATCCGTTGTCCTTGAAATGTTAAATCCTTGATGGACATCACTTTCTGCATTATGTCTTCATAAACATGACAGTAATGTACCCTCGCGATCAGCTGCCGTGGTGGCTCGTTGTCTCCAGGACGTCTCCTCAGGGCCCTGTGGGCTCGGTCTATCTCCGGTGTTTCTGCTAGGTTTAGCACCTCCGCTAGCATCTGAGCCACAAACTCCCTGGTCTGCTTCCCAGTTTCTTTCCCTTCTTTTATTCCGACCACTCTCAAGTTCTGTCTTTTCGAGCGCCCCTCTAAGTCTAGGCATTTTTCTGAGAGAGTTTCAACTTGCCCAGAAAGTTTCTTGACCTTGTCCTCCAAGTCCTGCAGCGTGTCCGAGGAGCCGCTAGCCGAGTCTGCTAACTCTTTCAGAGTTTGGTTTTGCGCGTCCATCCTGGCCTTCAGCGCTGTTATCGCCGCGTCATTTTCGGCCTTCAGTTGTGCTATTTCCCCTCTCAATGTAGTCGTAACCTCTGAGATCTCGGTTTCAATCTTCTTACAAATCTCCGACTTGATAAGGAACAGTTCTGCGTGTAGCGCTGCTATGGCCCCCAGCACGTCGCTGTTACCCGCCGTCCGGGCGACCCCTCCGGCGTTATCGTCTCTAGTTGAGCCCGAGGCTTCATTCGGGCCTGTTCCCTCGCTCGGGTCCAGCTTTGTGTTGGCCTTTTTCGGCATTTTCACACGGATTTCTTCCTCTCTTACCTTCCCCAGAGGCTTCGATTATATTCTTGATGACCTTCCTGAATTATTTTCGAGTGGTTTTGGTAAAAAAATGGAATTTTAAACGTAAATCTGCTGGAGCTACAGGTGGCTGCGTCCTATCCGCTCATCGCTCGACAGCGCCCCCCGACTGGTTGTATTTGTAGGATGAAACTCAGATTTAACCACTGAGGGCTCTTGATTAGTTGAATCAAGCATATGATTTCCTTTTCTGTACAACAAAAACCTCCTAGATGGTTGATCCTTAGAACTGGAGTTTAGAAACTTTTACGTTAGTAACAACAACGACCACCTGGGGGAGCTAGCTAGCTAGCAACAAAAACAAACCAAAGGTTAAAGGTGCTCTATACAATATCCAGAGCTTTAATATAGCAGCAAACAACTATCATCTACGTAAAGATGGAGAGGAGTAATGGCTACCTGAGCAGAGAATGAAGTCTCTCTCCCCCTGTGTGTTGTAATCTGAGCTTCTCCTCGCTTTGTTGACATAGCTGGGCCGGCCGCATGTGCTTTTAGTGCATGTTAGTGCATGTGAGCGTGCCCCACCGGCTAGCTAGCGGCAGCCGCTCTACACTGCTCTCATGCGGCGGTTACAGCTGATAACGCCGTCCCGACCGACGGCGCTGTCATGGACGTGTAGCACCCAGCCTCTGGTTTCCCCTCAAGTAAACACGGTTATCTCTGTCAACACTTTCTCTGTTTTTCGCACTGTTTAGCGTTGTTAGCACCGTTAGCTGCGGCTCGTCGTCGCCATGTTGAGTGCCAAGAGATGCTCCCAATCCGGTATTTAAAGCTGCAGTGGGTAGAAATGGAGCAAATATGATTAAAAAAAAGTTGTTTTTATAAAACAGTTGCTATAACGTGACAGTAGTGCATGAGACAGGTAATCTGAAAAAAGTCAGGTGCCTCTCTGTGTCCTCCGGTGCTCCTAACGGCATCTGTAGGATTTCACAGATCGGAGGAAAACAAGCAGTCAGAGCTGATCTGGGGTCTGCTGTCCATCTGCCGTCTCTGAGCAGCTGTCAATCACTCGCGAACTCCGATCAAACGGTCAAATTAGGCATCGCTGATCAAATATGAATCAATATGCTGTTACTGTAATGCCTATTTCTCTCCTCAGATGTTTTCAGAAACATCTTGAAGTGTACTGTTTAGCTGTAGAATGAGAAAGGCTGTATTCAAAACCGCCTACTACATACTACTGACGAACGCAGTATACAGTACATACTACATACTGCATCCTGCGTTCCTCAGTAGTATGCAGTATGTGACGGTTAAAGTGATGTATTTAGCAGTATGCTAGACCAGAGTGTAGCCTTTAAACCAGCTCTTAAAGCACTGGACCAAAAAAAGAACTCGTACCAACATTACAATATTATCGTAAAATACAACTTTGATTTAGTTGTTTCTGTTCTGTTAGTTTACTTTATAAGATACTGCAGGTTTAAACTATTTATTCTAACAGCTCATAATGAAGTTAGACAAACAGGATCATCAACGAGGGGAGACGGGAAATATAAAATATTGATCCACAAAATTTACATTACTCAAACTGCTTTTTCAGTTACAGCAACTAAACAGTGGACTGATCTCCCTCCAGATATTAGAGGAATGTTAAAAAGGGTCATGTTGTCTCAGCAGGAATCTCTCTGCCCCCGTCTTTCCCTCTCCACTCTGCTGCTCTGTGGCCGTCTCTCCAGCGAGCTACGCCTGCGGGCGATTGTGGAGCTTTTCAACTCCAAAAAGGCAGATAAAAACATGTTCCTGTTAATTTATAATGAACATCTGTGTTGTGATATTTAAACAAACTATCCGTCAACAAGGAAATAAAAGCCTCTCGTCTACAGACCGGTCTCTAGAGAGCTCCAGCTCATAGCGGTCTGTGAGCGTGACTACCCGGCTGGCTGGCAGCGACTCCGGCAGGCGCTAGCTAGCTGTCATGGCATTTTGTGGAGCTTCTAAAGTCCGACAACGGTGGAACAAATGTTCAATTCGCCATCTAATATCATAAAACTGTCAACATTCAAAATCTACACAGTTGACTTCAGAAGTGAATTTAGTGATGAAATAGCTACAAAAAATGTTAAAAACAAGCCGTTTTTGGCTGCTGTTGTTATAACCGTAACTTGTAGCGGTCCAGCGCTTTGCATTGTGGGATACAGTAGGCGAGGTAGACTGGTCCGATGCATACTGGAGATTTTTCCGAATCAGTACGACATCCAGGTATTTTTGGCATACTGGAGATTTTGCTTTTGTTCACATACTACATACTACATACTACATACTAGATTTTGGCCAAATCAGTACGTACTACTAGTATAGTATGAGGTTTCGAATACAGCCAGAGTTTGTCAACCGGCAGCCATGTTGAGATCTGTTGAGGAAATATCAAGCACCGCCCACCCGCCGGAGCACATCCAATAGGAACGCTCTCTCTCTTAAATGATGATCGATTTTTTAAAGCCTGAAAACAGAGCCATGAGGAGGTGCAGAAGTCTAGTTTTCTCAATTATTATATTTCTGAATTACAATATGCTGAAAGGTTATTATGGAATCTTTGCCCAATGATGGCAAAACCTTTCTGCCTACTATAGATTTAACACCTTTAAAATTTACTTGTTCAAGGGTCAAGGCAATCATTGTCAAGTCTTCTCTTACGGTTGTGGCTGTCGACCGGTTTTCTCATATTGTTGGCGTAATATAAAGAAGTGTCAGGCTAAAAGCAGTGAGAAGGAGTTGGAGGCTCCGTATTAATAGATTTTTTGGCCAAGTGATTATCAAAGTTATCAATTAATGTTCAGTTAATTGAACAACCATACATTACTACAGTGTGCTACAGGGATGACATATTTTTGTAGGCCAACCCAGCAGTTAGCATCGCCCTGGATCCCTCGACACAACGCCAATGGGATTGTTCCATTGGGTTTTGGATTATTGCAGAAAATCAACTCTGTGGCAAACACACCTTTATGATACTAGAAGATACTACAAGATAATCTCCACGAATGAACACCACTCTTATGATTTTTGAGGCGTAAATGCAAACGACAGAAGTAAAAAGCTCACATTATGTTAAACGAACTACACCACGGTTGCATGACTTCACGTCACCACCGCTAAAATAAAGGCAGACTAGTGTTTGGCGTGATGGCATTTGGTAGTCTCACTTAGCCACCGCCTTTTTGAAGACACAAATGCTACAAAATTCACAAGTGGGGTATTTATTGCTGTATTTTATGTCGTAGGACAAAACGTTAAAATCTCTTCAGCTTGTGTTAAAGGTCCCATATTGTGCTCATTTTCAGGTTCATACTTGTATTTTGGGTTTCTACTAGAACATGTTTACATACTTTAATGTTTAAAAAACATTATTTTCCTCATACTGTCTGTCTGAATATACCTGTATTTACCCTCTGTCTGAAACACTCTGTTTTAGCGCATTTCAACTGAATGGCAACGGAATTGCGTTGCTAGGAAACAGCTTGGGTCCATGTTTACTTCCTGTCAGCTGATGTCATTCACATACACTGCAACAGGAAATAAACTGGGACACATTTAGAATGTTTACGTTTAAAACTGAAATGGTCTCAATATTGTAGATTTGTGACATCACAAATGGACAGAAATCCTGAAAGCTTGTTTCAAACACAGTTTCTGAATACAGGCTGTGTGTGTTTCTCCATGGATTGAGTGGTTTGATACTTTCACAGTATTTATATATCACTCAAACCTGTTTTATAATATAAAAGACATGAAAATCTCACTTTTTACAATATGGGACCTTTAAAAACCCATGCAAAAACCCATTGACTTCCAGACGAGGGAACTGGAAGTGCTAAAATGCTAACTCAATTCCAGGTTTTAGGACTCATTTCTACAGCAATCTATAGCTCATGTTTGTGCATTATTCTTCTTCTTCTTTTAAGTCACTTCACAAAACATCTATTATACATCTTTATCATTTATTGAAATGTACCAGAGGTGATTGCTAGGAACAGTTCTCTACTTGTGCTAAGAGCTTTAAGAGTGAAGACGGGTTGTATGGGAAGAGTTTCTTTGTCTGCAGCCTCGTCACCACCAGTCTGAGCTCTGACATGCAGAGGACTGCTCTGACTAATGTCTCACAGGTCACCTGTCCTGACATGTTTGGACATGATGTTTGCTCACTCTGTAACACCGGCAGTGATGGCCCTTCTGGTCTTCTTTCCAGTGGGGTGTTAGGTTCAGAGTCAGATGACTCGTATTGTTTCTGCCTGATAGTTACTGGTGGTACAGACAGCCCCGGTTCGTCCTGAGAAACATCCATGTCCTCTGGATCAGACTGGTCAGAACTGTCATACTCTACGAGGTGAAACCCAGCAGCCAAACTGACTGGTGAAAGAACACCTGTGGGCTGGACAAAGGAGCTGTATTCAACTGGATCTGGCTCACCTTTATTTGTCACCTTTATCATATCACCAGCACATGAGGCGGGAAGTGACTGCTGCAGTGAAAGATGACAGTCTGGCGAGCCAATTCTTCCACATGCTGCAGTGAAGCCTCGCCAGTCAGCTGTGAGGTACTTGAGGTACCGCACAAAGTACTCCAGAAAGCAGGTTTCCGTGGAGATGAGGAAGTCGAGTAGGATGCTGTGGTCGAAGGAGATGCTCTGAAGCAGCAGCAGGAAGTGGCAGTGAGGGTTACAGCCAGAGGCGCAGGCTGCCTCCGACAAAGCAAAGTCATCCAACCCAGAGCACAGTCTGTGGGGAGAAACAAGCAGTTCAGTTAGCATGACACGACACCTGCCTTCACCTGGACTGCAACCAGCTGATTTCACAGATTTCCGTGTTACTCTTCTCTGGTTGAAGGGAGTGTTAAAGTTACCTTGCACAACAGCTGGATTCTCGCGATGTCACGGGATCACACATCACACGCATACACATAACCTTAAGAGAAATAAGTTGTAATATTACGAGAATAAAGTCATAACTATACGAGAAAAAGAGAAAATAACACGTAAAATTACTACTTGATAATATTATGACTTTATTCCCGGAATCTCAGATTTTTCTTTTTTCCTCAGTGTGGCCCTAATACTCCGTCGTACCGTCGTACCATAGACCTACAACATTGATAAATAAAAATGAAAATGTAAACAAAAAACTGTTATTTCCATTTTTAAAAACCTACAGGGAGTCACTGGAGAGGAGCTAAAGAGACGCATGAGGCTCTAGAGCTGCAGGTTGCTGACCCCTGGTCTAGTCAGAGAAAAACCATATGGTTCTTCTCTCTGTACTGCATGAAGTAAAGAGATTTGATACATCACACAGAGTCTGTTATTTCTAAGAGAAATAGCAACTGTCAATATTTTGGAAGAATTGTATCTACACTCCCCATTACATTTGAAAACTAGAATGGCACTCGTAGAGCTCATACCTCCGCCAAGGTGCCTGATCACAGCTGGCTGTACCTTGTTATGTCTGTATAACGTTACACTACGTTGTCTCTCATCCCGTCAGCTACTGCTTTTTTCTTTCTCACCGCGGACGGCCAGCAGCTCCCGCCGCACCTCGGAGTCTCGCCACACATCCACATATCCACACACACGTATCTCTCTGCTCTCAGAAGGAGGAAGAAGGCGGGGTCATGCGTCATCAACGCGTCATCAACGCGTCATCAGCTACACTGCGAATGTTATACCCTGAGGTCTTAAAGGTCCCATATCGTGCTCATTTTCAGGTTCATACTTGTATTTTGTGTTTCTACTAGAACATGTTTACATGCCGTAATGTAAAAAAAAACCACATTATTTTCCTCATTCTGTCTGTCTGAATATACCTGTATTCATGCTCTGTCTGAAACGCTCCGTTTTAGTACATTTCAACGGAATTGCGTTGCTAAGCAACAGTTTGGGTCGATGTTTACCTCCTGTCAGCTGATGTCATTCACATACACTGCAACAAGAAATAAACTGAGACACATTTAGAATTTTCACATTTAAAACTGTGTAAAGGTCTAAATATTGTATATTTGTGACATCACAAACAGAACAGAAATCCTGACGGCTTGTTTCAAACGCACAATTTCTGAAAGCGAGTTGTGTGTGTTTCTCTGTATATTGAGCATTTCTATACTTTCACAGTATTTATAAAGCACTTCAACTTGCTTTATAATATAAAAGCCATGAAAATGTCACTTTTTATAATATGGGACCTTTAATGTTCTGGCTGATCGAAATCCTTAAAAAAATTCCTGACTCCGGATCATGATCCGTATCGCCACTAAAATCTAATGGATTGTTCATTGTGCCACACCCCACCCCTCAAAAAAATTTCATTCAAATCCATCCAGCGGACTTTTGGAGTAATCCTGCTAACGGACAAACAAACAAACCAACAAACCAACTAACCAACGGCGGTGAAAACATAACCTCCTTCCTAGGCCTTTGGCCTTAGCGGAGGTAATAATATCAGCCGAACCCTTGTTCCTATTAATTTTGTTTGCATGTCATGTGGATGAAAACAGATGAAACATGCGTCTGCATATGTGTTGTACCTGTGATGGAGGAATATGGAAAACAAAGCTTTGGCTGCCTCCATCATGTCGTCGTCCTGTTCTCCAAACAGCAGGCTGACCCAGCAGCAGCCGTGAGTGACCTCGGTCAGCTGGACACTGCACCGCCTCAGGAAGCCCCACAGACTCTGCAGATACCTATAAACCTCTTTGGCACTGTCCGCCCCTGCTGAGAGAGGACACAGGGACGTATCAGCATGACCACTCAACTCATATTGAGAGGAGTGTGGCCCCTGCTGTGGTAATACAGCCAGGTTGTCCACAATTCCTCTTCTTACTGCATTACTGACCCTTAAGGACGCTGGTGCTTGAGGGCAACCAAAAGAAGTTGTGAACAGAACATCGACATATGGTCAGCTTTTCAGCAAACAGTTGCTTATTTGCACATCCAGCAGTTACAAAGCAACGTGGTAATTAATGTGGAATGATGGGGTGGGTTGCCAACATCGCCGCAGACCCCTGGCGCAGCTTTACAGCGCTCCCCGCCCGGACCTCGCCGCACCGTGGACAAAGGGGCCCCCTGCTCCCGGTGCGACTGTCGACCGGGGCGGACTGTCCTCAGCGCGCCCCAACCGTGTCGTGCCGCCAGATAGGGGCACGGCCCACGTAAAAGGCGCTAGGGGTCTGCGGTGATGTCTGCAACCCGCCCGACCCGTCTTGAAACACGGACCAAGGAGTCTAACGCACATGCGAGTCAGAGGGTGCAAGCAAAACCCCGTGGTGCAATGAAAGTGATGGCCGGTGCGCGCCGGATGAAGTGGGATCCCGGCCCGGCGGGGTCGGGCACACCACCGTAAAGTGGTATCGGTGCTGTTGTATCGGAGCCGTTTTGCGAGTATGAGTACACAGTATCGGACACGATACCGATGTGCATCCCTGATATATACTGTATGTGCACTAGTGTTGAGATTTTCCTCACCTGTTCTCCCAGCTGTTTGGATGTGGAGCTCCATGGACTTGAGAAGAAGCAGGCTGACAGCTCTCAGCATCACACAGTCTGGTTTCTGACCCTCCTCATCTCGGACGTGTCTGGTCCCCCCAAAGAAAGAGGCGGACTCTACTTGAACACTCTGCAACCAGTCAGTAGCCACCGCTGTTAACACACTCTGAGCCAGCGTGCTCATATCAGAGTTGAAGTGCTCGTATTTCAGCCCGGTGAACGGCACTTCTCCTAAAGCCCAGTCCTCTCCGGCCTTCTGGAGCACCGCTCTCTTCAGAAGCAGCAGCGCTCGCTTTTTGACAAAATACTGTGAGGAGCCGCTGATTGTTGTCAGGAGTGCTGAGGAGCGAAGGTGGGTTATTCTCTGACTCTTCAGACAGACACCAGCTCCACACATCAAACTGGATGCAGTCAGCACCTCCAGCAGGTCCAGCAGGAGACAGAATGTTGTTCCCCAGCGTCTGCTGCTGCTGGTAAGATCCACCGAACACTGCCCTACCTCTTCTCTCTCTTCAGGGAGAAACTTTGAACATACAGCACTTAGGCTGGAGTCAAGAGCTGCCAGAAGTTTCACAAGGATCTCTGATGGAAGAAAACACATGCATTCAAAATGAAAGATTAGGCACAACAACACAACAATGATCAAACTGCGAGCAACCAGGGCCCTGTACTATGAAGCAGGAGGTGGGGTTAGCGAGGTAACCTCAAATCTGAAGTCAATGGGTTTCTAGTTAGATGCCTGAAATAAGGTCCGTGGTTAACACAAGCTCAAGACATGTTAACGTTTTGTTCTACGACATAAAACTAATCTCTACCTGATTTGTTAGGTTCATTCAAGTCAGGTTTTGGACTTGAAGCCCCACTTTTCTTAGCTCTCTTTATGGAACAGGCCCCAGCTAACACAGCACCTTGTTATTTTTAAACTCATCTCCATCAGTAAAATCCCAGTATTAACCAGGCTATAGTTTGCATTCTCAATATTCGTCCTGTAACAAATTTTTCGAGCCACTCAGTGCAGATAGCAATGAATGAAAAAACTAAGTGGTCTTACCTTGATGAGCTCCTTTAAGAAGTCTTTTTAAGACTTCAGTCAGTGACCACAGACAGCAATCCAACTCAGGACCGGGGGCTGAGCTGTAAAGTACCTGCACACATTTCTGCTGCCAGACAGGACTGACTAAACCCTGGGAGAGGAAAGTAGATATTATACACATATACTGCTGGAACATAGTACAGCATGTCAGATACTATGAAGTTAGTATTGGTCAAATTACCACTGCTAATCACTGCAGGGTTGTTTTATTTTTGCATGCGTTTAATGACACTGTGTCATTTACTTCATGCAGTTTTCTATGACAATAAACAGTGAAGAGGCTGTTTGAATGTACAGAGCTTTACTTTCCTATCATTTTCTAGAAAGGAGCTGATATGACTGTAAATTCATGTACTTTGGTAAAGGCTAGGGAATGTGGAGACAGTGTTGACAGTGGAGATACTACGCTCCCAGTTACGGAATTCCAATGAACTGCCAGCGTAACTTAGACAGTTCTTCTATTGTATGACAGTTTTAGGGCTGCACAATTAATCCAAATCTTATCGAAATCACAACATGGCCCACTGCAGTCTTTGTTAAAAATCTCAATATTTGTTAAAGTTGTTTAAGTTTTCGAAGCAAACTTGGCTAAAACCTCAGTGACTCTAAAAACACACAGTACATCCCTCACAACTCACAGATCTGTAGAGCTGATAGAAAACACACGTGGATAACGTCTTTGCAGCCAGATGTGAGATGATCTGGTCCTCAGTCTGGAACAGGAGGATCTGTGGAACAGTGAGAGGTCACTGGAGAACTCACGCACGATGTCAACATGTGGTGGTGTTTTCAGTCAGCCTGAGGAGAGGGGGGGAACTTACAAGTTGTGACATGAGATCCATGTCCTGAAACAACACCGTCAGGATGTCCACGCAGTATGACGTCACTGCTGGAGACAGGCTCCGGGACGTCAGGGTGGAGGTCATCTTGTCCACCAGAGTCACGCTGATGCAGCTCAGCTCCACGCTGCTGGCATACTCTCTGTCCTCCTCCTCGCCGGGGACAGGTCCACACACACCGGACAATATCACGCAAGCCAGATCCGCAGCGCTTCGGCTGGGACACGATCCCATCAGGAAACATCTGTAAGCATCTGTCAGGCAGTCAAAGCGCTCTCTCCGGGTGGACCGGTCTCTGCTGCAGCCCGCTGTCTGCTCCATGATGCTGCTGTCTCTCAGGGTGGCCCGGTCCCCTCTGTCTCCTCTGTCTCCTCTACAGCCCGCTGTCTGCTCCATGATGCTGCTGTCTGTCAGGGTGGCCCGGTCCCCTCTGTCTCCTCTGTCTCCTCTACAGCCCGCTGTCTGCTCCATGATGCTGCTGTCTCTCCGGGTGGACCGGTCTCATCTGTCTCCTCTGTCTCCTCTACAGCTCGATGTCTGCTCCATGATGCTGTCTCTTCCGGGAGGACCGGCCACGTGATGCACGCGGAAGCAGCGCTCCAACAAATAACAAGCGGAGTCCCATGGCTGGGTCAAGTTAGCAGGAGTTAACACAATAAGACCGGATGTATGCTACATGAGCCTTCAAAATAAAATCTATTTCAGCTCGTTTCATTCTGGTGGACTAGATATCAGTGAGGATCATATTAGCATTAACGTTACTTGAATCATGACATTTCAACATGGACTGACTGCTGTCAGTCATCCTATAGATGTTTTACAGTTTCGACGCCTATAGCTGTGCCTTTGTATGACATGTAATTGAAAATCAACTTTTATTGTCACACATTGTACAGAACAGTACACAGTTACATTAAGTCTCTGCATTTTACCCATCCTAGTATTAAGAGCAGTGGGCAGCTCACGTTACTATACAGCGTCAAATGTTAAAACTCAGTGAGGCTTTTATTTTGATATAAATGTTCTTCAATAGGAATTTATAACTGTGACCAGAAGTCTTAACCTTGTTTCGCATTTTCCAAACAGTAGCCTACAACAGCATGGGGAACATCATAATATATTGTTAACCATATAGTCATAAAGACCAAATAGAAATAAAGAATAACTGACGAGGCTTAAAAATATGCAAAATAACAATAGAATGAAATAAGGGCTCATTCCTATGTTCCCCAGATTTATAAGGCACAAAATGGTTACATGACAAAGGATCCTAGATGTTCCCAAGGTCCTGTGTTCCCCAACCTGTTCTATTTCCCACCTCGTTACCTGGCCAGGACCCCTTGGCGTCACGGTTTAGGCAACAGAACTACAGGGTGGAGTCAGGTCAAATATGGGCCATCGTGCAAAATGGGCCAGAAAAGGTTGTTGCATCATAGCTCTTTAAAACTTTACAGCCAATCACAATAACTGATCTGGCATTGTTGCTACAACACTAGTTGACATGTTACAATAGTTTTGATTGGTCTGGGGTTGCTATTATGGGCTATTAGATCTTGAGGTTTCGGTTGTGAATAAACTAGTGGAGTTGGGGGTGATTGTTTTGTTGGCGCCTACAGAGTCCAGTGTTCAGGATGATGGCGCCCTGGCCGAGGGTAGTTCTCAACCTGAGGGAGGAACTCTGCGGCTGAGCTAGGGCCGAAAGTAGCCCCGGGTATCGTCTTCGAGGCGGAGGGCCAGGTTAAGACGCCGGTTACTCTCCCTCGCTATGATCCCTTATCACCTGGTTCTTCAGGGTCTCGAGACGAGGCACACTTAAAGGTACGCCTAGCTCGTCTCCACCTGGAGGCTCAGAAACATGCACAGGAACGTCAGGCAGAGCTTGACTTCCGCCTGCAAGCCAAGAAGCTGGAAATAGAGGCAGACAAAGCCGTGAGGCTACATCAGCTGGAGCTTGACTTGCAGAAGGAGACTCTCACTGCAGAGGCAGCTTCTGCGTCAGCTGACACACCCTCAGTGCTCGCTAGTTCCTCACATAGAGCCTTTGATATCAGTAAATATATCGCTTTAGTTCCAAATATCCGTGAAACTGAAGTGGATTCCTACTTCAGCACCTTTGAGCGCATTGCTCTGGCTCTTAAGTGGCCTTCAGATGTGTGGTCCCTACTGTTACACTGTAGATTACATGGTAAAGCCCAAGAGCCCAGAGGATTATAGGCACAAATTTAGAACCCATAAAAAGTCTCTTTGACAAATGGTGTTCTGCCGTTTATTTTAGAGTGCTTAGTGTCGCTGACCTGCGAGCCAGGTGATCAGCGTCCTATTCAGATACTGGGGGTTCCCAGTCTGTCATTCTTGCCAAAGCGTCACCATTTTCCGAGCAGTGTGCTTGTGGCTACAGTACGATGCTCAGTGATATTGAAATGGGGTGCGTTCTGTGGCCAGTGCATAGGGTTCATGTGCAGTCTAAATTAATAAGCGGCTTCTTCCCTGTAGTGGTCTGCCCGGCGTTGCTGATCCGTGGCATCGTAATGTTGATAGGGAATGATATTGCTGGGGGTAAGGTGACGGTAAGGTGACGCCTGCATTTGAGGTGTTAGATACTACTGCCACACTCTCCAACATCCCAAAATTCTCCGCTAACAGCGATGATTCGGCACTGCCTGCTTTGTTTCCCTCATGCATAATTACACGCGCACAGACACAGAAGCTTTCTGCAGAAGCAGAGACTGAGAAGATGAATGATGTTGATCTAACGGTGTGTTGTTGAAAGTTTTCACAGGTAAGAGTAAACTAGACGCCACGTGACGCCCGATTCTCCTCCTAAGGGGGTAAAGGAACCGGTAACTATTACCACCGCATCTTCTGAGCTCCGGCTGCCTGTAACTCGGGAGCGGCTCATCGCTGCTCAACAAGCCGATAAAAGCCTTAGAAAATGTTTTTCTGCCACGGTAAGAAGTGAATCAAGTACCCTGAAGCCCAGGATTTTGTTGAAAATGACATTCTCTTGCGTAAATGGTCTCCAACGATAACTGCTGGATTTGATTGGAATGTCATTCACCAAATTGTTGTTCCTACCAGTTATCTTGAGCATGTGTTAACTCTGGCACACGAAAGCCCGTGGGCTAGGCATTTGGGTGTTAATAAAACCATCAATCTCATTTTGAAACACTTCTTCTGGCCAGTTTTAAAATCTGATGTTGTTAACCATTGTCGCACGTGTCATGTCTGTCAATTAGCAGGTAACCCGGTACTTTCGGCGATCAGAGGAAGGGAAATAACTCTGGATTCAGTTATTAGTGCATTTTACAGCCTTTAAGACCTTGTGATTTAAATAAGAGCTATTCAAGTGTTCGTACTGGGAAGTTGATTTACTTAAAAAAATCATCCTCTAAGTTACAGACGTCTCTTTCCCAATGTAAGTCTATGGGGAAAAGTCTTTTTGAGCCCAATGGCATCACGCGACGGACACGGAAGTTGCGTTTGGCCACTACGAAAATTGGGATCAACGACCGGCGCTCTTCCTGAGGACTTGCTTAGTCCCCTTCAAGACAACCTGATCCTGGAGGAAGACCTCGACTTCGCGGGGCTGGAATGGCACCACATTTACATCATCACGGTCAGCACCGATGGACACGATGGCAGCATCTCTTAATGGCAGGAGCTTTTTTAATTTTTTTATTATCGCACAAATCTATCACAGAATAATTTTTTTTGTTGCTCCGGGGCAATTTTTTCTGCCCCTGAGTGCCATTTTGGATGATTTCCTTGTCTACTACCAGTTTCCTGGTGGTTCTGCTCAGAATAAATATGTTTTGGTTCATATTTTCATGTTCAGTTCAATATACACATAGAGTCACTTAAAATAGATTGGTTGCAGTGTAATGGTGAGCATGTGGTTTACTTTGAGTACAACCTACATTGTTTAATTTGATTACATGTAATTGGTTGTTTATGTGTCATGTCACTTTACCTGGTTGTGATTGGCTGTGGGGCGGGACTAGCGAGGAGCAGGTGGTCGAGCAAGAGAAGTGAGGGAGCGGCAGGAAGGAGGAGTTGGAGAGAAGAGAGTGGAGCAGAAAGAAGACTGAGAGACGTAGAGATTAGAGATTTACGGTGTAAAGTTTGTTTGCAAGTTATAGTGCTGTAGAAACTGGAGCATAAGACTGCAAGCCAGTGAAACGCCGTATGTGTAGATTGCGAGTAGTTAAGTGACTATTGACACCGTAGCTGATATTGCGCCGTTAGCCTTTCTAGCTAACTAGTCAAGCTAACTACCGCAGAGGGCCACTCTGGACTGCCCAGAAAGCGCTCCAGGCAGTGGCGGCCGGCCAATAGAGGGCCACGGGGCCTGACCCCACCCACCTTGAGCCACCAAAAAAAAAAAAAAAAAATTATAAAATTATTAATTATAAAAATTATAAAAAATTATAAAAATTGTCAATATGTGTGTTTTTGACCTATGGAATATACCCGTAATATTTGTAAAATAGGATAACTGCGCCAAATATCTGCTTTCCTCCTTGAACTCTCTGCTAGTGCACCTCTCAGCTGCTCTGCTGCACATGCACTTTCTGGGGCCAAATGGATTTGGCCCAAGGAAGGCGGGTCTAATAAGCAGTACAGCCAATCACTGATTAAAGATATATGATTACAAGCATGAATGACATACAATTCATCCAATCAGCGCCGTAAAAAAGACTTCCAGGAGGGCCAAACTGATTTGGCCCATGGTGTGCGCGCACAAGTTCACTTCTCTTCTCTCACAGCCCATTTTAACGGCATGACAATGGAACAGCCAAGCACTAGTAGCGCTACTCTTGCAAGACTCAACCCTAACTCAATCAAATCTCTCCTCCAAGACCCGTTTGAGAGAAGGACTTTGGCGGAGAAACTCCTGGTGAAACAACTGGGCCCAGATAAACCTCCTGGACTCAGCATAAAACAACAGACCGGCGTACAAGGCAAGCCACACATGCGGAGCTTCTGTAAAGACTGGTACACGAGGAAGTCCTGGCTAGCTGGATGCAGTCAAGCTAATGCTGTATTTTGCTTCCCATGCGTGCTTTTTAAGTCGACAGGGTCAGATTCAGCATGGGCAGAGACGGGAGTAAGAGACATGAAACACTTGTCTGAAAAAATAAGAAAACACAAGAACACCAGGATGCACATAGATAACTCCATGAAGCTAGCTATGCTAGGCAGAGTGAACATTGCAATGCAGCTGGACGAAGGACACAGGCTTGCGGTAAAGAAGCACAATGAGGAGGTGGATAAAAACCGGCACATTTTATCAAAAATAATTGATTGTGTCAAGTTTTGCGGGGCTTTTGAGTTAGCCTTGCGTGGGCATGACGAGACTGACTCCTCGGACAACCCCGGCGTGTTCAAGGGACTTGTGGACTTTGTAGCGTCCCTCGACAGTGTGCTGGAGGAGCACCTCGAGACAGCCAGCGTTTTCAAAGGCACGTCGAAGACGGTACAGAACGAGCTGCTGGACTGCATGCTGTCGGTTGTAAGGGATTACATTCTGGAGGAAGTCAAAAACGCGGATTTTATCGCCATTCAAGCGGACGAGACGACGGACATTTCCACCCACTGCCAGCTGGTGCTCGTGCTACGCTACATAGATGCTAGCGGTAATGTACAAGAGCGGTTCTTCGAGTACATCACCATCCAGAACGCGACCGCTGACACCATCGCTACAGCGCTTATGGAGAGGCTGAGCACCATACTCCCACCCGGACAAACAGACAAACTTATTGCCCAGGCGTACGACGGGGCTGCCGTCATGAGGGGAGCTACCGGCGGTGTGCAGCGTAAGATACTGGATGTCTACAACAACGCTCACTACGTCCACTGCTACGCGCATCAGCTGAACCTAATCATGCAAAAGGCAACAGCACGCATCCCCAGGATCCACACTTTCTTTTCTGAGCTTGGTGGATTCTCTGCCTTCTTCTCCAGGTCACCCAAGCGAACCACCGTGCTGGACCAGGTGGTAGCGCATAGACTTCCTCGAGCCTGCGTAACACGGTGGAACTTCCAGAGTCGCGTTGTAAACACTGTGTACGAGCACAAGGATGACCTCCTGAAGTGTTTCCAGACCATCATAGACTCTGCGGAATTTGATCCCACAACTGTCAGAGAGGCCGGGAGCTATGTGAGGCTGCTTGAAGACGAGACTTTCTGTTTTTTCCTGGCATTGTTCCACAAGATCATGCCAAATGTGGACGTGCTGTTCAACCAGCTGCAGAACAGGAACATCGACCCTGTCTTCATCAAAGGACTTGTCCAGAGGTTCACAGACAGCATTAAAAAAATCAGGTAAATAACTATATTTACTACTAGCTGATAAAGCTGTTGTTGTTAGAAAGATGAGTTGCTCATGTCCAACAATCTGTAAAACCCTAAATGGGCTTAGTCATCAAAGTGAATGATTATGATAGAAAACATCACAATGATATTTGTTTAAATATTTTAAAAGGAAAAAGAATGCAGTTAGTTATTAAACACAATTTGCAATAACATGCTTATTCAGGTGTCCACCAAGTCAATTTCTAGAAGAGGCCTAGTTGTTTTTGAAGATGGCAAGTTAGCAACTTAAACTTTATTTTTTGGACCAGGGCCTCCATTTCCTCTCTGTGTGCGGACAGTGGAACTGACCAGCAGCCCAGAAAGCGCAGGATGCTGGGACCAGGAGAGCTACAGAGGCTGGCTACAGAGGTAAGTTGTGATGTAGTTGTCAATATAAATACTTTATACACACATGCATATACTATGTGGGTGTGTATGCACAGCACATGCTAATTACAGGAAGTAGTCAAATATTCAATAACAGTCGATTGTCTCCTGAAAAGGGGAGGACACGTTGGTAACTGACCATCTGATACAGTTTGATGATGTAGTTATAAATTTCCCATCATCTAAAGTTATTTATAAGATTTTACATACATTGTATTTTTGAAATACTTGACTTGGACATAAGCATGTGTTCAATCAGAATCACTTTCATCAAAATAGCTTTATTGCAAATTTAAGTTGATTTTATCTTTTACAGGTATGTGATACTATCCTGATGCAAGCTAAGGAGCGGTTCTCCTTCACCCAGCACCTCGTCAGCGCAACACTGTTGCATGGGAGTTGTTCCCACAACACAGTGAGACGTTCCCTGAGTCAGTGCTTGAAACAACAGTGCAGGCTTACCCCATGTTGAACCAGGACAAGCTCAAAACAGAACTATCCCATATCTATGAGAACAGTGAGTTCAAGGCTTGCAGTGGTGCAGTGCCCATGTACCAGCTTTTCATGGAGAACAACCTTCAGAGCACCTTCACAGAGACTGTCAGTCTCCTCAGCATCCTCATCACCACACCCATGACAACAGCTGAATCCGAGAGGTGCTTCTCTACATTGAAGAGGATCAAGACCTTCCTGAGAAACACCATGACACAGGATCGCCTTAATGCTCTGGCTATGCTCTCCATGGAGAAGAAACTTGTCAGGAACATGCCTGACTTCAATAAGAAGGTCATTGAGAGGTTTGCCACTCAGAAGGACAGAAGAGCAAAGTTCCTTTATAAATGATCTGTCGTATATTATATTAACATACTGAATTGTATGAATAAGATGTCCTTATGTCAGTGTTGGAATAAATGATAAAAATGTAACTGCAAAGTAGTAATGCGTTTTTGATACCTTTTTTTGCATTGAATCGTACTAGGATGTTTGTTGAAATTGATTGGCCCTACCCAAAAAAAAATCCACCAGCCGCCACTGGCTCCAGGAGACCCGGATAAAGCCTAGTAGCTCCTCTGGCAACGAGGGAGAAAGAAGATTTCACCCGCCGGCCTGCCACGGTCAGCTATCAGCCTTTCTAGCTTTTTGCACTACTCTTGGAGGTGCAACATTAGGACTCTGTGACACAAACTCTGCTACGCTACCGTGAGTACTCAGTTCTTATCGTTTTGGCTAGGTTAGAGCGAAACGTCTCAGATGGTTTTGGCCACCACGTTCCCAAGGCAACGGGTATTTTTCATTAATGGTCCTTTTCTGTGTGTGTGTGTGTGTGTGTGCGTGCGCGTGCGTGCGTGCCTGTGTGTGAGTGTGTGTGGGCCCACCAGGTTATTTTTGGTGAAGTAAAATAAACCATAAGAGTTCATTTCATATTCTTTGGTACTGCTTTATGGTATTTTGGGCTAGACCAAGTACATTTAAGGGTAACCTATATGCTAGTGACCCCAGAAGGTTAAAGGAGCATAGAAGATTGATTTGGGTTAATACTGACTTGTTTATCTCTGTGAAAGGTCAAAGTGATATTTTCTTTGTATACTATTATTGAGAGTATTGTGAACCTTTTTTTATTTGATATATTTTGATATTATCATTCCCTTTTAGTTAATAAATGTTGAGTAAATTGTTGGGGACATAGTTGTTCTGTGATTTTTGTTAGGTATAAACATAACCACGGTGAAGAAATAGGGAGGAAATAATTATGGGTTATTAAAATAAAGTAACAACAGGAATAAGGGTTTAACTAGAGCCAACCTGGGAATAAGGCTGGGGCGATTGGTCGACGTAGTCGACGTAATCGATTACGTAAATACGTCGATTTACGTAACGTGCGTCGACGCATCGGATGACGTAATGAAAATGCGCTGCGCCCGGTCCGAGCATGGATTCTAATTCCCCCAGAGCGCAAGAAGCGTCAAAAAACCTCTACAACATTCATCAAAGGTGTGGGAATACTTCAAACAGAGACCCAACAATGTGGTGCTCTGTAAGTTGTGCAGGATGGAGATGGCGTACTACAGCAGAACAAGTGCAATGCACGAGCACCTGACAAGAAGGCATCCAGAGCGCTGAGTGAAGAAGACAGCAGCAGGACACCGCCGTAAGTTCGGTTTACTTTTTCATCACCCAGGCATGATCTATTAAGATTGTAAAAGCGCGGGCGTGTTTCTGTTAACAGTAGTCATTTAAAGTTTGTTTTTAAAATGTTTCTTTATCCCCACCATGTTAAAAGTATTTTATGGACCACTGTTATAGTAACGTAACGTAACGTAACGTTACACCACGCGTCAACTAATGTTGTTATTCTGCCTTTTATTTTTTCTGTTTACTTTAACGGCGATGTATAAGTGAGAAAAATGTCTGTGACTGTTAGTCTATAAATAGTTTCAATTATTTCTCTCTTGCTCCACACTGATGCAAAAGTACATTTGCTAGTGTTTATCTTAACTGCATATTATTACAGTGATGAAATAAATCCATGTCTAAACCGTTTTAAGTTTTAAGTTAAGTACTTAAGTAAAAATACTGATGATAATTATTATTATTATTATTAGCCTAATGTCATAACACAACAGTGCTGTGGAAATTAGACCTGTTTTAAAATGTGCCACTATTATCATTATTCTAATGGGCTTTCTGTGTCTCTTTTTCAGGACGAGACAAAGCAGAGTGGAGGACTTTTTCTACAAAAAGAACATTGCACTTTATTCCTTTTACATGAATTTACAATACAAGCTCTTGTTTTAATTTTATTTTGGAGAAATTTTATGTTGGTGTGAAAACAAATTACCTGCAAAGACTGGGATATTTTTTGTTGTAAAATAATGCCATAATAATATTCTTGTTTTATGTATATGTTTATAAGAGAAGATATTTGAATAAAGTATTGAAATAATAATGAGTCAAGTTTTTGATATTTATTTATTTATAAAAAAAATATTTCTACTAAAAAACTTCCTGCTCCGGAGCAGGTTATGTTTCAGATAACAGATCAACTTGTATAAAAGCACCGCCCACTGACCAATCAGAGCTCGGTGTGCAGATCGAATGATAATATTATAATTATTATTTATTATTAGTTATTTAGGAGTAAGCACTAATTCAGAGTTCAGGATCCCATATCGTGCTCATTTTCAGGTTCATACTTGTATTTTGTGTTTCTACTAGAACATGTTTACATGCTGTAATGTTCCTCATACTGTCTGCTTGAATATACCTGTATTTAGCCTCTGTCTGAAATGCTCTGTTTTAGTACATTTCAACGGAATTGCGTTGCCTGGCAACAGTTTGGGTCCATGTTTACTTCCTGTCAACTGATGTCATTAACATACATTGCAACAGGAAATATACTGGGACACATTTAGAATGTGTACGTTTAAAACCGTGTAATGGTCTAAATATTGTATATTTGTGAAATCACAAACGGACAGAATATTTATAATATAAAAGACATGAAAATTTCACTTTTTACAATATGGGACCTTTAATGAATTCAATATATATTCAATATATACATTCAAATATATACACATACACAACTTATTCTAAACACACTCATTTGCATATTCCGGAAAGAACTTGGCTGTGATGCCCTTATGACATCATAATGACAACATTCCAACACTCCTTAGAAGCTCAGGACACAGACACAGTGACACATTTAGACACACTCAGACACATCTCGTTGCTCTGAGAGTTGTGCTGTTAGAAACGTCTTAGAAACTTTATCATTGACAGCCTCGGCAGAGGACACTAACTCTCTCTCTTCTCCAGCTCTTGGAACAAGTTGAGGTAAGTGAAAAATCCAGTCACTCACGTTAATATGACTTATTTAGGAGTAAACACTACTTCAGAGTTAATACCTGGAAATACATTTAAAAATATATATTTTCCATTTGTTCCACTGTGTTTTTCTGATTCGTAGAGCTCCGTCAGAAATGAGTTCAGCGCCTGCAATGAATAGGACTAGGAAGACTAGGAGGCTTCAAAGGAGGACATGTCCTTACACAAAGACTGACTGGCAGCACAGGACAAGGGTCTCAGAAGATGAACACCCAGACACCTCTCTGCACGATGTCCTTGTGAGACTATTGAAGAGGACAGCCAGAGAAGACAAAGCAGGACCGTCCTCTTCAGTGGACGTTCACAGAGGTAAGCTGATCATGTGAAACTGCTGTTGGGAGTGTATACCATCATCATCTACTGAACACCAGGTTTACACAGAGGTGGAAGTTGATATATAGATAGATAGATAGATAGATAGAATACACTATAAATATGCCAGACTACTACAACTAGCTTAGAAAATATAGAATATGAACATAAAATAACAATATCATACTATAAACAATAGCAAAGTGTAAAAAGAAATGACGAGCTATTCCTTTAAAGGTCCCATAACGGCTCATTTTCAGGTTCATACTTGTATTTTGTGTTTCTAATAGACCATGTTTACATGTTGTAATGTTTAAAAAAAACTTTATTTTTCTCATACTGTCTGCCTGAATATGCCTGTATTTACCCTCTGTCTGAAACGCTCCGTTTTAGTACATTTCAACGGATTGCGTTGCTAGGCAACAGTTTGGGTCCATGTGTACTTCCTGTCAGCTGGTGTCATTCACATACACTGTAACAGTAAATTAACTGGGACACATTTAGAATGTTTACGTTTAAAACCGTGTAATGGTCTAAATATTGTATACTTGTGACATCACAAATGGACAGAAATCCTAACGGCTTGTTTCAAATGCACAATTTCTGAATACGGGCTGTGTGTATTTCTCTGTATATTGAGCGTTTTGATAGTTTAACAGTATTTATATAGCACTTAAACCTGCTTTATAATATAAAAGACCTAAAAATCTCACTTTTTTACTATATGGGACCTTTAACTGAGATGCAGCAGAGCAGAAAAGACTCATATTTGTCATATTGGAAGTCACAGAATGACGGTCTGTGTTGTCATTTAGTTTGGAGGACTTATTGTCCACGTTAGGTCCTGTGATTGTCAACAATCTGATGTTCCTCTGTTTTTTTTCTCATCTGTAGAAAACCTCATCTCATCTGCAGAGGACGACAGACTACTGACAGAGACGAAGGACAACAAACTGAACACCGCACAAAATGTGCCCGCACAAGTGCAAAGAGGTCAGTAGATAGTGATACATGTCGAGTTTGGCTTTATGTTAAGTGTAAGCACTAATTCAGAGTTAATACCTTGAAATACATTTTTAAAAATTACAATTTCAATTTGTTCCACTGTGTTTTTCTAATTCGTAGAGCTCCGTAGCACGTCAGAACCAAGTTCAACGCCTGCAATGGATAGGACTAGGACGACTAGCAGGCTTAAAAGAAGAACCTGTCCTTACACAAAGACTGACTGGCAGCACAGGACAAGGGTCTCTGAAGGTGAACACCCAGACACCTCTCTGCACGATGTCCTTGTGAGACTATTGAAGAGGACAGCCAGAGAAGACGAAGCAGGACCGTCCTCTTCAGTGGACGTTCACAGAGGTAAGCTGATCATGTGAAACTGCTGTTGGGAGTGTATACCATCATCATCTACTGAACACCAGGTTCACACAGAGGTGGAAGTTGATAGATAGATAGATAGATAGATAGATAAATAGATAGATAGAATACACTATAAATATGCCAGACTACTACAACTAGCTTAGAAAATATAGAATATGAACATAAAATAGTAGTATAGTATAGTAGTTTTTGAGCTGGGGTAGGCCAATCATCTAAAAGAAAAAACAAAATGTTAATTATTTAATTTATGAAGAGAGGTTATTATGGTCTTATCAATAATTTTTTTATTTCTGTTTTTGTCTGCAAGCAGAGGCACAGTAATGCTGTCGCTTTCTGCACAATCTGAAAGTATATGGCTTGGTGCTTGTAGAAGTACACAGAAGAAGAGCATTATTGTCCACAGGAAGATTTCTAACTTGCTCTGTAGATCTTGTTTAGATGCGCTAAATCTTATTATATTATTCTTTTCAAATTACTATAAAATTGGGAGTGTATACCATCATCTACTGAACACCAGGTTCACACAGAGGTGGAAGTTGATATATAGATGGATAGATAGATAGATAGACATATAGATAGATAGATAGATAGATGGACAGACATATAGATAGATAGATAGATAGATAGATAGATAGATGGACAGATAGATGGACAGATATAATGAATATGTTAGAATACACTATAAATATGCCAGACTACTACAACTAGCTTAGAAAATATAAAATATGAACATAGAATAACAATATCATACTATATGCAATAGCAAAGTGGGAAAATAAATGATGAGCTATTCCTTTAAAGTCCCATATTGTAAAAAGTGAGATTTTCAGGTCTTTTACGTTATAAAGCAGGTTTAAGTGTTATATAAATACTGTTAAACTATCAAAACGCTCAATATAGGGAGAAATACACACAGCTCGTATTCAGAAATTGTGCGTTTGAAACAAGCCGTCAGGACTGTGTCCATTTGTGATGTCACAAATCTACAATATTGAGACCATTTCAAAGTTTTAAACGTAAACATTCTAAATGTGTCCCAGTTTATTTCCTGTTGCAGTGTATGTGAATGACATCAGCTGACAGGAAGTAAACATGGACCGAAACTGTTGCCTAGCAACGCAATTCCGTTGCAATTCCATGGAAATGCACTAAAACGGAGCGTTTCAGACAGAAAGTAATTGCAGGTATATTCAGTCTGACAGTACGAGGAAAATAATGTGTTTCTTGAACATTACAGCATGTAGACATGTTCTAGTAGAAACACAAAATACAAGTATGAACCTGAAAATGAGCATGATATGGGACCTTTAACTAAGAGAAAGCAGAGCAGAAAAGACTCAAATGTGTCATTTTGGAAGTCACAGAATGACGGTCAGTGTTGTCATTTAGTTTGGAGGACTTATTGTCCACGTTAGGTCTTGTGACTGTCAACAAGCTGATGTCCCTCTGTTTTTTTCTCATCTGTAGAGAACCTCATCTCATCTGTGGAGAATGAGAGCAAGAGAGTCGGTAAGAGAAAGCTTACCGACGATGAAGAGAAGAGGAAGCCAGACCTGGACCTGACAGAGACCAGAGACGACAAACTGAGCACCCCACAAAATGTGTCCGCACACGTGCGATTTGGTCAGTAGATAGTGATACATGTCGGGTTTGGCTTTATGTTAAGAGTAAGCACTAATTCAGAGTTAATACCAGGAAATACATTTTAAAAAATGCCAATTTCTTGTTCCACTGTGTTTTTCTAATTCGTAGAGCTCCCTAGCACGTTAGAACCAAGTTCAACGCCTGCAATGAATAGGACTAGGACGACTAGGAGGCCGAAAAGGAAGGCATGTCCTTACACGAAGACCGTCTGGCAGCACAGGACAAAGGTCTCTGAAAGTGAACACCCAGACACCTCTCAGGACGATGTCCGTGTGAGACTATTGAAGAGGACAGCCAGAGAAGACGAAGCAGGACCGTCCTCTTCAGTGGACGTTCACAGAGGTAAGCTGATCATGTGAAACTGCTGTTGGGAGTGTATACCATCATCATCTACTGAACACCAGGTTCACACAGAGGTGGAAGTTGATATATAGATAGATAGATAGATAGATAGATAGATAGATAGATAGATAAATAGAATATGTTAGAATACACTATAAATATGCCAGACTACTACAACTAGCTTAAAAAATATAAAATATGAACAAAGAATAACAATATCATACTATATACAATAGCAAAGTGTGAAAAGAAATGACGAGCTATTCCTTTAACTGAGAGGCAGCAGGGCAGAAAAGACTCCAATATGTCATATTGGAAGTCACCGAATGACGGTCTGTGTTGTCATTTAGTTTGGAGGACTTATTGTCCACGTTAGGTCCTGTGATTGTCAACAAGCTGATGTCCCTCTGTTTTTTTTCTCATCTGTAGAAAACCTTATCTCATCTGCAGAGGATGAGAGCAAGAGAGGCGGTAAGAGAGGCGGTAGGAGAAAGAAAAAGAGGAGCCCAGACCTGACAGAGTCCGAGGACGACAAACTGTACACCGCACACAATTTGCCCGTACGTGTGCAAAGAGGTCAGTAGATAGTGATACATGTAGGGTTTGGCTTTATGTTAAGTGTAAAATTCATATTAGAGCTTAAGCAGTGGTGGATTAAAGTGTTTATGGGCCTCCCCCCCCCCGTCCCCTCGTCCCCCCCAACCTTACTCATCATGCTTTAATGTTACCAGAAAAAAGTCATTTAGTGTCATGTATAAAAGCGTGCTAGTTACAGTATATCACACGGCCCACACGTACACAGTGGGGGAACACTGGCGTATACAACCTCATTGAGACAGCCTTTAATCTAAACCTCGTTATAACTCGTCCATTTAGGGGTTTTCTTTAGTAGATTCTGGTCACGGTGTTCTTTCAGACCTTGTGCTGTTTGTTTTTGTGCTCCGTGATCATATTTTCTTTTTGACATTTTGTCACTATTCTGTCCAGTAGTGACGTATTATTTGAAAACCAAATTGACCTCATGAACCTGGTCACATCATCGGACCAGGCTCATAAGGTCAGCTGATTGGGTACATGTGTCCCTCTTCATTTTTTTTATGTTTCTTGTGGGCCAATAAGGGAAAAGTTTTTTGTTTTTTTTAAATAATTAAAATAATCTGGTCAATATGGGGTCTCTGTAAATAGCAGCGTAGGCCATTCTGTGTATGAATCCACCCCAGAGCTTCAGTAACATGTAGTCAGTGTTCCTCACAACTCTATTAAAACTAAACCTTGTTTGTCTTTTTAGCTGCATTCGAGGACAAATATCAACAGCAAGAGAAGCTCGGCGAAGGAGGGTGTGGATCTGTGTTTGCTGGATATCGCAAAGCAGATCATTTGCCTGTAAGTATTACACACACACGTTTGCACACACACGCACACGCACACACACACACACACACACACACACACACACACACACACACACACACACACACACACACACACACACACACACACACACACACACAGTATGGACAGGAAGTGCTGACAAAGTTTGTGTCTCGTAGGTTGCCATCAAATACATCCCGAGCGACAATCAGTGCATCAAACACGTGGTGAGTTAAGATGTGCTGTATTCAACACGGCACTCTCTTATTGGATGTATTCTGGATGAATCCTGCTTCTCTGTGGCGCTTCTCTCACTCATCCTCCTCTTTGTTGTGATGTTTCAGGACGAGCATGGGAATACGCTCTCCGTGGAGGTCGCCATCTTGTTGAAACTGGCGGCCGATACAAGTGGCTCAGCGGCCTCCTCGGCCCCTGTGTCCCTACTGGACTGGTACGATCTGGAACAGGAGCTGATCCTGGTGCTGGAGAGACCAGTCCCCTGCATGGACTTGTTCACGTACATCTGGTCAGAGGGAGGCTCCTTAAAAGAGGAAGAGGCCAAGGTAAGCTGCTGGAGGATCTTGTGTGTGTGTGTTTTAAACGTTGTACAGGAACTTGAGGGGATTATTTTGACCATCATTTCTAGTCATTATTGTACATTGTACTCACCAAAGTAATCACACTTCCACGTTGGCGTCACGTCTCAGACCCGGAGGTAGCCCGCTGAGTAACAGCCATGAAGAAATGTCAAAGCACCCTCCTCTACGACTCCTCATCTCTCTTACTTTTTGTTTCTCAGATCATCCTGAAACAGCTGGTTGATGCATTAATTGATCTTGAGGATAAGAGCATCTTTCACCGGGACATCAAGGTGGAAAATATCTTGATCGAGACCGGCTCGGACGTCCCGCGAGTTCGCCTCATTGACTTTGGACTGAGCTGCTTCGTGAAGAGAGGAGCCAATTACCGCGACTACTACGGTAAGATGTCTAGCTTCTACTCCTGCTCTTCACTAACTTACCCATCCGTGACTTTTACGTTTAAAGAAATATCCTCCTCCTCCTCCTCCTCCTCCTCCTCCTCACCGTCTTATCATTATGTATCTATCTATGTACTCTAGGTACCCCTAGTCTCATCCCTCCGGAGTGGTACAATGGTCAAGGCTACAGTGCCGGCCCCACCACAGCGTGGCAGGTTGGAGTGGTCCTGTTTCATACGCTCCACAGGGACGAATTTTTTGAGACCCTCGCGTTCTTCGAGAACGGCGTGACGTTCAACAAGAGAATGTCCAAAGGTAACAAAAACATACACAAACATGTCAACAGAAACTAATCTGTTCATTTTAGTTCACATTCTGATGGATCTCTGTAGCCGTCACCTTCATCTTTCTTCTCCTTCTTTCTCTCCAGATTGCAAGGATTTCTTGCAAATGTGTCTGACTGTAGACCCCGAACAGCGCCTGACCCTGGAGCAGCTCAAGCATCACCCATGGCTCAGATAAATCAACCCGGAACACACACGTCCTCGCCATACGATACTCAAGTCTTCCAAGTACTAATGCTGCTCTATCTTTGACAGGAAGAATGTGAGGAACCGGGGCGGCCAGCCTGTGATAGGCTGGCAAGGTCACCGGCCTGTGATAGGTTGGCGAGGTCACCGGCCTGTGATAGGCCGGCGAGGTCACCGGCCTGTGATGGCCTGGCGACCAGTCACCAGCCTGTGATGGCCTGGCGACCCGGCCGCCAGCCTCTGATGGCCTGGCGACCCGGCCGCCAGCCTCTGATGGCCTGGCGACCCGGCCGCCAGCCTCTGATGGCCTGGCGACCCGGCCGCCAGCCTGTGATGGCCTGGCGACCCGGCCGCCAGCCTCTGATGGCCTGGCGACCCGGCCGCCAGCCTGTGATGGCCTGGCGAGGTCACTGGCCTGTGATAGGCTGGCGAGGTCACTGGCCTGTGATAGGTTGGCACTACAGGGCTGGCCCCATGTGGTTCTGTTTGAACGACGATGGCCTGGCGACCCGGTCACCAGCCTGTGATGGCCTGGCGACCCGGCCGCCAGCCTCTGATGGCCTGGCGACCGATTCACCTGCCTGTGATGGCCTGGCGACCCGGCCACCAGCCTCTGATGGCCTGGCGACCGGCCACCAGCCTCTGATGGCCTGGCGACCGGCCACCAGCCTCTGATGGCCTGGCGACCGGTCACCAGCCTGTGATGGCCTGGCGACCCGGCCGCCAGCCTCTGATGGCATGGCGACCCGGCCGCCAGCCTGTGATGGCCTGGCGACCGTTACCAGCCTGTGATGGCATGGCGACCCGGCCACCAGCCTGTGATGGCATGGCGACCCGGCCGCCAGCCTGTGATGGCCTGGCAACCCGGCCGCCAGCCTCTGATGGCCTGGCGACCGGTCGCCAGCCTCTGATGGCATGGCGACCCGGCCGCCAGCCTGTGATGGCCTGGCAACCCGGCCGCCAGCCTCTGATGGCCTGGCAACCCGGCCGCCAGCCTCTGACGGCCTGGCGACCCGGTCACCAGCCTGTGTTGGCCTGCCGACCCGGTCGCCAGCCTGTGATGGCCTGGCGAGGTCACTGGCCTGTGATAGGCCGGCGAGGTCACCGGCCTGTGATAGGCTGGCACTACAGGGCCGGCCCCATCACAGCATGGCAGATGGGAGTGGTCCTGTTTCAAATGCTCCACAGGGACCCATTTTTTGAGACCATCGCGTTCCTCGAGAATGGCGTGACGTTCAACGAGAGGATGTCCAAAGGTAACAAAAACATACACAAACATGTCAACAGACACTAATCTGTTCATTTTAGTTCACATTCTGATGGATCTCTGTAGCCTTCACCTTCATCTTTCTTCTCCTTCTTTCTCTCCAGATTGCAAGTATTTCTTGAAGACCCCGAACAGCGCCTGACCCTGGAGCAGCTCAAGCATTACCCATTGGCTCAGATAAACCAACCCAGAAACACACACGTCCTCGCAATACAATACTCTAGTACTCAGGTCTTCCAAGTACTAATGCTGTGCTCTCTTTGACAGGAAGAACGTGAGGAACCGGAATGGCCAGCCTGTGATAGGCTGGCGCTACAGGGCCAGCCCCATGTGGTTCTGTTTGAACGACGATGGCCTGGCGACCCGGTCACCAGCCTGTGATGGCATGGCGACCCGGCCACCAGCCTCTGATGGCCTGGCGACCGGTCACTAGCCTGTGATGGCATGGCGACCCGGCCGCCAGCCTGTGATGGCCTGGCAACCCGGCCGCCAGCCTCTGATGGCCTGGCGACCGGTCACCAGCCTCTGATGGCCTGGCGACCCGGCCACCAGCCTCTGATGGCCTGGCGACCGGTCACCAGCCTGTGATGGCATGGCGACCCGGCCGCCAGCCTGTGATGGCCTGGCGATCCGGCCGCCAGCCTCTGATGGCCTGGCGACCGGTCACCAGCCTGTGATGGCCTGGCGACCCGGTCTCTAGCCTGTGATGGCCTTTGCCCAATGTCAGCTGGGATCGGCTCAAGCCCCCGCGACCCTGTGATAGGATAAGCGGTAACAGATGATGGATGGTTATTATTCATCGTTTGCCCTTTTTTTGCAGATCCTGTAACACCCCCAGCCGTTCGAGGAGAGGGGATCTCTCTTTGAATTGCCTTTCCTGAGGTTTCTTCCCATTTTCCATCTGGCCTCAGGATTTTGGAGGAGTTTTTCCTCGTCTTCTTAGAGAGCTTGGGCTGGGCAGGTTCTGCTCATATTCCAATTAGCCATTATTTAATGTGATTTTTAATACTCAGCCATGAAAATAAACTTTAATTAAATTTAAACCCAATTAATTGTTCTTTTCTTTAGACCACAGAGAATCAACATACTGTTTTTTTAACTGCATTTTGAGTTAAAAAAAAAATATGACAAAAAAGTCAAAGTGTAGTATGTCATGAAAAACTCAAAAAAAGTCATAGTATGTAGTAGCATAGTATGTCATAACAAATGTCATGAAAAGTCATAGTATAGTATACCATAAAAGGTCATGGACAGACTGCTTATGCCTGGATACAGGAGTCCAATAGATTACCTTTATGGTCAGAGACGAGGTCTATCAATGAGAGGGAGTTTATATTCAGGCCCAGAGTAAAGACGAGGTCAAGGGCGTGTTCTCGGTTATGAGTTGAACCAGAGACGTGCTGCACCAGGTTGAAAGAATCAGTAATGTTTAGGAATTCAGCGGCATAATGGTTTGATGGGTCATCAACATGGATATTAAAATCCCCTACAATAAAAATTATATCATGATTGAGGACAATGGAAGAAAGGAATTCAGAAAATTCATCTAAAAAGCTGTTATTTGGTTTTGATCTCAAAACTCTCAAAGTTGTCAGTAGTGATTTGTTTACAGTTAAATGGTTGCTGTAGGCAACAGCAAGGCCTCCAACACGGTCCGTGCAGCCTTATTTTGCCAGTGAGGGAGATGCCCCCCGCTCCCCCCCACACACACACACACACCATGACACTGCCCCCACCAAAAGCTGTTACTCGATCGGTTCAACAATCAGCATAGCGTTCTCCGCGTCGTCTCCATACTTTGACCCTGCCATCCAACTTTGGCAGACAGAACCTGGACTCATCATTGAACATGACATTCCCCCACATGTTCAGGTTCCATTGTCTTTGTTGTCGACACCAGCGCAAACGGGCCTGACGGTGAAGGGCACTCATTGCAGGCTTCCTGGTAGCCTTATGAGAACACACTGTTTACCATTGACGGAGCATTTTGGCAAATGTTTCTTCGGCGCTCCCCACATAATCAGCTGTGCTGCTCATCCCACAAATGCATGATCCTTACAAGTTGGACATCATTGTGAAGGTAAATAAACAGGCTTTCCAACCATGTAAAATACAATGCCAATTAGCATTGTAACAACAGAGAAATAATGAAATGTATTTATGGTGTTATCACTATGGCACATCAAAGACAATAGTTAGTGTTAATTGACTGTTAAAATTAAAATGATTTCAGCTGAAATGACTGTTTCATGCCCTCTCTTTATATTAGCCCATTTTACCTGAACAGCTGGCCTACCTTACCTGAACATTGTGTCATAGCTCAAGAGGGAACCTGCTGATGTTTTCTAGCTTCAACATTTTGGTATGGGAGAATGAAATAAAAGATGTTCTTCAGGTTTCACAAAATCACATACTTGTTTCTCCTTCGCTTTTGGAGATACCAGGCACGTTAGTTAGATGTCCCTGGACGCTGTGCAGTGGCTGCCCTCTGCTCCTAATGCATGGCTTAAATGCAGAGATCGTATTTCACTACGATGTGCTGTATGATTGTATGATGCTTTAAACTCCAGACCAGCGTTAAAGGGACTGTATGTACGTTTTTACACGTATAAACATTTTTTGTTTTTTATTGCTCGTGTGTGAACAGGTTGTAACCTAACCTAAAAACTTATATCTCACCTTTCTGGGTTTCCTCTATCAGCTTGTAGACTATTTTTAATCTGAAGAAGGCGGGACGTGGTGGAAGATATGTGATGTCATGCGCACTCGCAAGTGTCTTTACTCTCTTCGGCTCCACTTCAGGGCTAACAGTGTGCAATTAACCGCTAACACCAGCAAATGACCAGCCCCCACCACAACTCAGACTCCAACACAAACTACACAGAAACACACACACAAAAAAGTTATATCTAGTGAAGACAGTCTAGCAAAACAAGAATGTGACTGTAGGGGGGGACTAGAATCAACATCGGCCGGGCCTTCGATTCATGGAGGGATCTTTGTTTGGTATCAAAATGGACCCCAAGCTGGATCGGATAGGTAAGCTACCATTATGTAGGCACGTGAAATATACAGTGATATTGTGGTTTTAGCTGTCAATCACGCTCAGTGTCGTGTGTGTAGCCTCTGTTTTGACCGATGCTCACTCGCATCTGCGGCGTGCGATTGCGAGTACGAGCAACCGGACGCTGACTGTCGTTGACGTGACGACCACAGGTGTCACCGTTAACAAGCAATTTCTGATTCTTACATAGAGTCCCTTTAAGTTTAACGTGCTGCCTAATGAGAATCACCATTTGTCATATAAATAGTGTTAACTAAATAGTTGCATTTATTTCATTCAACATTGATTTTTTGTAATGGTGGGAAACTGGGGTTTACATTTTTCCAGAGAGAATTGTGGTGTGTTAAAAATGACGAAAAGCCATTTATGAAATCTTCTGAGTCATCTTCTTAATTTTGCTCTTGAACTAGTAACAGATCAATTTTCCTCTCTGACTACTCTCTTCTCTTGGTAATATTTATAATGAGTTCTGTAAATATGTATGGGGAAATGCTAGTAACACTTGCTGGATGGACTGTATTGTATGTCACTATCTAACCAAGTAGCCTACATTTACTCAAGTACTGTAGGCCTACTTACAAATTTGAGGTACCTGTACTTTACTTGAGTTTTTTCTTTCCATGGCACTTTCTACTTCTCCTCTACATTTCAGAAGGAAAGATTGTACTTTTTGCTTAACTAAAATCATTTGACAGCTTTAGGTACACTTACACAAGTTTTCCTACCCACTAGTTTCTAAAAGTAAAGATGAAACGATTAGTTCATTGAAAGAAAATTCATTGGCAACTATTTTGATGGTTGAAGTCATTTTTTCATGTAAAAACATTTCATGGTTCCAGCTTCACAGATGTGGAGATTTGCTGTTTTCCTTTTAATAATGTTAATAATGATAATGTATTAGTAATGTTGAGGTTTGGACTGTTGGTTGGACTAAGCAAACATTGCGAATGTGTCACTTTGGACTCTGGGTCATTGTGACGGCATCTCTCACTATTTTCACTATTTTTACAAACCAATCGATCGGTTAGGAGATTGGAGAAAATAATCAGCAGATTAATCCATTATGAAAATAATCATTAGCTAATAGTTCAAAATGAGCTCCACTTCAGTCAACTACAACAGTAAAATCCTACTTTTACAGTGTCCCGGCACTATATTCATTTTTAGCAGTTTCTTCATCTCCTGTTATTTTTATATCTGGTATATATTTTTATACTCTGTATTACTTAATTGTGCCTTTTTACTAATATGTTTTCATTATGGAACTGTGATGCTGGAAACTTGAATTTCCCTCGGGATCAATAAAGTTACTATCTATCTATCTGTCTGTCTGTCTGTCTGTCTGTCTATCTACCTACCTGTCTGTCTGTCTGTCTGTCTGTCTGTCTGTCTGTCTGTCTATCTATCTATCTATCTATCTATCTATCTATCTATCCATCCATCAATCCATCAATCCATCAATCCATCTATCTAATGAATGAGTAATAATAACCTAATGATATAATGGACCTATAATAGTTTGAGTCACAGGAGACATTTTTCTACTTGTAATAATTGAAGTACCTTTCCCTGATAATTAGGCCTAAGTAACATTTCCACTGCAGGACTTTAATGTGTGACACAGTGTGTTGTCCAGTGTGCTATTAGGAGCCTATACTGGTCTCTATACATCTCCATCCAAATCCTTTACCACAATAGTTTGTATATTCCCAACAATTCGGAGTTGAAGTCAAATGTCCATTCTTCCATTGGTCCATGTAGCTTATAACTTATCCTGCATGTGGATGATTGTTTGGTTCTCGTTTGTTTTGTTGCATTAGTTTTGCAGGGGGACGTGTTTGAGGAGGGTTTTATTGTGAAGGATCGGAGACGCCGGAAGTGGTGTTGTTTTTGCTGCTGGGGTCAAAGTGATGTGTCTCCCAGAGACACTTTGTTGTTAAAGCGGACAGTTGAACAGAGAAATGATGCTCCACAGTGCTGAGACTGACCTTTAGGGAAGTTTTCAGAGCCACTCTGCTGCTCAGTGATGGATCGGAGTTAGAGGAGCAGACATCTGCAGCTTTCACAACTCCTCTGTTCCTGTGTGGAGCTGATCGGCTCACTGGACCGTCTCTCAGCGGCTCTCTGTATGTTCACTCTTTGTTTTAGAGTCTCACAGCTGCTCTGATTAACACTAAACATGTACAATCAACTTAAATACCGATGCAGTCAGAGTACTGAGGTAGATCTGTCCTCACAGAGACAAGGGACATTACAACTAGTCCACAGCAGCTAGCAGCTAGCGGTGAGGAGTCAGTTAGCCTGCTGGCTAGCAGCGGTAGCTAACAGCCTGCTATATACACACACACATATATATATATATATATATATATATATATACCATTAAATCATCAGAGGTTAGTCAAAGAGTCTCTCATTCATCACATGATCTGTAATGTGGGACACGAGTTGTCTCCATCAGCCCTGTGTCTCGCTGCGCTTTAGTGAGTTACTGTCCTGGTTTACTATTGTTGGGTTGTGTTAGCAGGTAAAGCCTCTCTATCTGTCTATTGTTCACTGTTAGTTCATCCACCGGTTCAGCTAACACACTACAGAGCTGCTGATTAATACATGCTGAGGAGGTTTCTGTCTTGTTGCAACGTTTTACTCATTAGTTTGTAACAATGAGACGTTAGTCATTTTAAACTGACCTGCTTTTATTAGCAAGTTATTAGTCTCATTGATTGATCTTCCTGTCACTCAACAGTAGTATTATTATTATTAGTATCAGTTATTAATGTGGCCATAACACATCCATTAATGGGGTACTAATCTTCATGTGATGCACGTGCATCACATGAAGATTAGGATTTGATCAATTCAGTGTTTCTTTCCAGCTTCTCACCTTTTTGCTGACTTGCTAAAATCACTCTCTCTCTCTCTGTGTGTGTGTGTGTGTGTGTGTGTGTGTGTGTGTGTGTGTGTGTGTTGTGTGTGTGTGTGTGTGTGTGTGTGTGTTGCAGGAGAACCAGTAGAAGACAGAGAGTGTCTCAGTCCTCTCTCAGCCTCCCTGACAGTGCAGCTGTATATTTACAGGTGCAGCTCCGATATGACTAAGAGAAGCCCGTCTCTTCAGCTTGTCAAAAGGTAACTTTTCTTTTCTTTTCTTTTACTTGAGAGTGGCCAATAAAAGAAGTTCCAAATATTTGAATCATTTCTCTCAACAAGAGAAATGATGTGATCTTCTCAGGGCTGTTAAACTGCTGTGTGGTCTGGAACCAAATCAGGTGGTCTCTCACAGTCATGTCCTCAGAACCTGTGATGTAAACTGCATCTATGATTCAGGGGCTGGATATACTCCCAAATGTATCTGGACATCGGAAGCTCACTCCGCTGGGTGTCTGCATAGGGGGACGTGTTCACACATATTTGTCAGTGAGTGTGGTCCACTCGCCATTCAGATCTTTGTGGACATGGGCAGATGATTTGACAAATTGACCTCACACACTGCCACGTGAACACGTAAAATATAATTTGTGCATTATTGGACTAAAGCACAAATTATACTTCACGTCCAGTTACTGTGTCCCGTACAAATCACCTCAATGGCACTAGAGATCACTGAGATTGGAGGTTTAACCTAAACCTGCTGTACACCTATTCAAAGCATCAGTAGGCCAGATTGGAGCAAATATGATTAAAAAAAGTTATTTTTATAAAACGGTCACTATATCGTGACAAGTAGTATATGAAACAGGCAACATGAAAAGAATCATGTGTCCTCCGGTGCTCGTAACGGCATCTGCAAGATTTCACAGACCGGAGGAAAACAAGCAGTAAGAGCTGATCTGAGGTCTGCTGTCCATCTGCTGTCTATGAGAGCCGGTTGTCAATCACTCGCGAACTCCGACCAAACGGTCAAACTAGGCAGCGCTGATCAAATATGAATCAATATTATGTTACGTTAATGTCTATTTCTCTCCTCAGATGTTCTCTGAATCATCTTGTAGTGTACTGTTTAGCTGAAAAATGGGAAAGTTTGTGACACCGCCGCCATTGTGAAATCTGGTGAAGGAACGCCAAGTTCCGGTCACATGACCGGAGCACAGCCAATAGGAACGCTCTCTCTGAAATGACCTGTGATTGGTCAAAGTCTCCCGTCACGGGCTAGATGTTCTAAAGCCTGAAAACAGCCATGAGGAGGAGCAGAAGTCTAGTTATCTCTCAGAACACTTGAATTATAATATGCTGAAAGGTTATTGTCGAATTTTTGCCAATGATGCCAAAAATATACTGCCTAGTACAGCTTTAAATCTTCAATAGTCAACAATTTTTTGGAAGCGAGTGGGTTGGAAGCACAAATGTCATATTAAATCACTCTATTTCCTCATTCACAACATCTCTTACTAAAAGGCAGGAAAAGGGTATTCAATATAGGCTCTATATACCTACACAAATATACTATGTGCTTGTGCGAGTGGATTGGAAGCAAGTGATTGACATCTGCTCAGAGACGGCAAGGCTCCAGCTCGTCTCTGATTGGTTGTTTTCCTCCGGTCTGTGAAGTCTTGCAGATGCCGTTAGGAGCACCGGAGGACGCCAGAGGACACAGAGGACACATGATTTTTTTCAGTTTACCTGTCTCATGCACTACTGTCAGGATATAGTGACCGTTTTATAAACATAACTTTTTTAATCATGTTTGCTCCATTTCTATCCACTGCAGCTTTAACTCAACTTCAAGATCATAAAGTTCATTATAAGGACACATTTTTGCATCGCAAGTAATTTTATGAAACTAGGATCGATACTCAGTAATATTGACAAACTACTAGGAAGAATACGCTAGATTTAAAAAACGATCCCACATTTGACAGGATATTGATACTGCAGTGGATTGTAAGGAGACATTAGAGTTATTATTGTAGGGCGAATGTTCTATGATATGATTTACATTTTTATTAAAATTAGAGACATACATTTTTTTGTGATAGTAAAAAGTGCATCTAGACTAAATGATAAAGCAAACTGTATATTGTTCCGTATTCTCCGTGAAATACTCACACTGGAGGTATCCTGGTTGTGGTAAAGGAGAGCTGCGCTGCAACACCAGCAGGCTGAGGAGGACAAAACACATCAGAGTATATCAGCGTAGAAAGATGTTATTTCATATTATGTCTGTATGACCGATTCGTCAGTAAACTTAGTGCTGACAATGTGTACTACCTTCTTTTGCAGGGTTTTGTTCTCCTATGCACCTCTCTACCAGGTGTGCATTAGACAATTCAAGTTGAAATAGCACTGTAATGTATGTGAAATATATTATATATAATGAATTAGTATTTTAGATGATAGAATAGTTTCATAGCGTAGCAGTCAGGTCACCAACCCTTTGGCAGCTGAGTCAGAAACCTGCATGCCCACCCACATAAAGAAGGTGTTCACCAAACAGAGGTTAGGTACAGATGAACCTTCCCATTCCAAAATGTTCCAGGATGCTGAACCATCACTGCAGACGGAACCCTGAGCTTCATGAGGAGCTGCAGATCCAGGCTGCGGTGGCAGCGGGGGATGTCTGCACTGTCAGGAGAATGCTGGAGCAAGGGTACTCGCCTAAGATCCGCGATGCCAACGGCTGGACGCTGCTCCACTTCTCCGCTGCCAAAGGAAAAGAGAGATGTGTTCGGGTCTTTCTCGAGCACGGAGGTCAGAGGCCTTGTCTTGTTTTGTCTTGCTGTTGAAGTTGGCTTCAGTTAGCATTATGCCATGATAGATCTTAACACTAGGGGTCATTGTTTAACAGGAAGAGACAGTCTTTCATTCACCACTGTGTTAGCTGAAAGCCATTCAAGTTGAAAGATGTATAACATGATGTCACACATAGGTTGTTCCTCTGGCAAGGAAATCGACCCGATAGATAGATAGATGGATAGATACCAGCATCTCAGTTCCATAGTGCAAACATATTAGTAAAAAAGGCACAAATAAGTAGTACAAAGTATAATTTTTTTTTTATATAATGCAAAAAGTGTAATAGTGCTGGATAATAAAATATAGGAGATATAGATATTAAGAAATGTCAAATATGGAATATAATGCGGGATAAGAACTGAGGTAGAGTTTTTAAAACTAGACTAAAGTGCAGAATAAAGCTGTACATTGTTTGTAGAATACATTATATTTATATACAACAGTCCTCACATCTACAGAAAATGTGATCTAGAATAATCTCTTTTCCAAATCTATATATGTAGGTATATAGATATGATACTATGAAAAGAATTTGAAGTTAAAACATTCAAACTATGGCCGTTACATTTGGGGTTCATTTCCTTAAATGACAGACTTTAGCTGACATTAGGCGTCCATGGTTACTTTTGTGTTATTCAATGCAGAAATAGATAATACATTTATTTACTGTATATAGTGCTTTTTATAATACTTTCTTTGATGTCTATAATGCATTATAAACATACCTTTGTTATAATTTGCTTATAGCACTGTAATTATAATCATAAGCACTCATAAATATTTATGATGCTAAGCCTTTTATAATGACTAATAAGGTGAAGTACAATACTTCATAATTACTTATTGACAGTAATTATGATAGTGTATTATAAATCCCATAGTTGTAATACATTATAATATTTTTATAATACATTATAATAATATTAGTTACTCCAAGTGGTCATTGTTTGCTTTAAGTTAAAAAATGACATTAACACTGTGCAAGAACACACTAAACGTTGTGAAATGAGTTTTTACTTCACAAAGGACAATTAGTGTGACTCAAAGTACGACTCCTGCTGTATTGATTTCCCTCTCATTTCCACTCTTTCCACTCTTGTCCGTGCAGCTGACCCCACAGTGAAGGACTTTATCGGCGGCTTCACAGCCCTCCACTACGCTGCTATGCACGGCAGAGCACGCATCGCCCGACTGATGCTGGAATCCGAGTTTCGCAGTGACATTATAAACGCAAAAAGCAACGACGGCTGGACGCCGCTCCACGTGGCGGCCCACTACGGCCGAGACTCGTTCGTACGCCTCCTCCTCGAGTTCAGGGCCGAGGTGGACCCGCTGAGCGACAAAGGGACCACGCCGCTGCAGTTGGCCATCATCCGCGAGCGCTCCAGCTGTGTACGGATCCTCCTGGACCACAGTGCCAACATTGACATTCAAAACGGCTTCCTGTTGCGATACGCCGTCATCAAAGGCAATCACTCGTACTGCCGCATGTTCCTGCAGAGGGGAGCGGACACTAACCTCGGACGCCTCGAAGACGGCCAAACCCCCTTGCACCTGTCTGCCCTCAGGGACGACGTGTTGTGCGCCCAGATGCTCTACATGTACGGGGCCGATACCAACACCAGGAACTACGAGAGCCAGACACCAGTAGCTGTATCTGTTAGCATGTCTGGGATCAGCCGGCCCTGTCTGGACTTCCTACAGGAGGTCACGAGTGAGTCTCTCCAACACACACCCTGTCACACAAACACGTCCTACAGCGTTCCATATCGGTCCCCGTTCCCACAGAGTGAAAACAGTTCAACAACTAGTTATCATTAGGAATTATCAATTGATTATTTAAATTGTTTAGGCTAATAATAATAATAATATGAATAATAAAAATCATAACACATTTTATCTGACAAACATTTAAAACCCCGGAGGTATTAAATATACTTGATAGAACCGCTGAAAAGCAACGCATTCCAAAAGTTGTAACCAGCAAGTGTTTGGTGTCATTACATGCTAAATTACCTAAGCTATAAACCCTTCGTTAAATTAGTCTTTAAGTGATTTTCTGCAACAAATTGTTTGACTGACTGTCTTTTGGAATTGGTTTGAAAGTCAAATAAGGGGGAAAAGAACGTGTCCTCAGATGCTCTTGCAGCAGATTGATTTTGATAGCATCTGAAGTTCAGTGTATTTGACCATTCAGTGTTTCAGTAAACATCTGTAATAAATGGATATACTACAGATGTTTCAGTAAACATCTGTAGTATATCCATTTATTCACGTCTCACCTTGTTGACTAATACTAAAATTACTTATTTTCTCCTTTTCACATTTTACCTACTTGGGCTGAAAGAGTGATCCTAAACCTCTGCAATTGATGCAGTTTCTGAGTTTTGGAAATTAATAATCTGATAGCATAACAAATATTGTTCAATTCATAGATAGAAAAACAATAAAGATAGAATCAATGACCGATTAGTCGATTACAGGGATGCAACAAACTCGCTTTTCAGTGAATGACGCTTTTTTTCAATTTGTGTGTGTATGACGAGCGCAGCCACGACGGCTTCACAGGATTGCGCCCGCTCGTCGCTCCCTGTTTCAGATTGCCTGCACCTCCCTACCTGCCTGCTCACCTCTCATTGAAAATTAATTACGAGTTGAGTCGATCGCTCCCCGTGTGGAAAAGCCCTTAACTGTGAAAAGAAGTCTGTGAAAGTAGATGGGAGGTAGAAAAGGATTCCAAGTTTGGTACAACAAGTGATAGAGCTTTTGATTGTAAGTTGTGAGGAGGAAAAGGTAGAACAAATGTAAAGAGTGAAAGAGTGCTGCTTGCCAGCACAAGGTTCTTCTAATGACTACTGTTCAGTCCCAGAACAATCCCAGGGTGGAGGAACAGGAGAGCACATTACCTGAAGCATTATGATTTGGAGGGAACAATGGCTGCATTCCTCCGCTGCCCCCTGCACTTTGATATCAAAGATATCAAAGATATCAAAGAGCTGTGCACTGATTCAGACAAGCCCTTTCAGAGACTCCCAACCCTCAGCCAGATCACATATCTGCTGGGTTATTGATTACACCTCTACCTCCTGGATTAACTCATATGCCATGAAAGGCTTGTCCCACGCCGTATGACAGGCACCCGGCTCTTTTCAACTGCTGCACATGTCAGTGTTGCTCCCCTTAGGTTTTTTCTCATGTCAACTCCTGCAACATGTAAACCTGTCCTCATACAAAGGCTCCGACTTCAAGCCCATACTCCACCCAGAGAAAGTGTCACATAGATATATCTATAATGTTCTAATGTTCCACATACAAGTCTAGATCTGTTCAAAATCCTTGAATTATTAAAAAGGCATAATGCTAGCTCCTAGGGATGCTCATTTTGAAAAAATTTCTTAACCGACCCTCGTTACCGATTATTAACCGTTAACCCACAAGATTTGTGCCTCGCGCCAGCTGCAGTGTACGAACACAACAGACAACTGAGTCTCCAGTTCAGCGTCCGGGAGCGTTCACTTAGCAGCTACGATGCTGCGTGTAGTGTCGCAGACATGCAGCCACTTTCCCAGTAAAAGTCTCCACCGCACATTTAGTTTAGTTTAGCAGGTTGTCAGCTGTGTGTCTGCCCGGCGGAACTTTAGTGAGTGTCCTACAGTGTATTTGTGCTACGTTAGCAGCTCTAGCATTGCCGGAGGCTTCGTGTTCGCCGCCGCCACACGTAGTCTGAGTAACTTTAGTGAGTTTCCAACAGACCGTGTGTGTGTGTTGGCGGTGAGTGTGAGGTTGTTGGTGGCGTTCTAGCTGTGATCGTAAGTGTAGCAGTGTGTGTACAGTTTATTTGTCGGTGAATAAATGCTACGAAACTACAACTCCTCCGCTCCACTCAAGCGAGCCAGAGACCGGAGACGACTTCCTGTATCCTGCAACTCCGGCTCCGCCTCTTAAGGTGGGCTGTTAAGGTGGACCAGCTTTTCTCCTTAAAGAGACGAGCCGCTCCTCTGAGCCGCTCAGCTTTTGAGTTAATTATAAATATTTCTTTTAACCGATAGCGTTAATTGGTTAAAATGCTTAATGTCGGTTAACAGTTAATTCTGAACATCCCTACTAGCTCCTGTAGGACATGCAGTGATGACTCTGGCAGCCTGTTGACCTGAGGCTAGTTTTTGCACCCACTGAGTAACATGTCATTAATCCATGTAAGATGATTGTATTAGTTACATAATTCATATTCTCTGGCTGTACTGAACAAAATAACTTCAGTCTATGCAGTCCATAACCTGGGCCTCTCATGACCTAAGCTGTTAAGAGCCTTGTGAGGTTTTGGTACGACGTTCTTCACTGTTTTACAAACCGTGACGTTTCCGATATCCTTCATTAAAGAGCTGAGAGTGGTTCCAACCTCATCATTTTTAGGCTCTGTTTGGTAGGCGAGAAAAGTGAGCAGAAGTAATATTGTTATTGATTTTTTACAAAAATCCATAATCTGGTTTCACCTTTTAAATCTTTTCCCTGCACCGTTTGGCTGTGTTGGTGTTTCACATCAGACATCGACAGCACTGCTGCCATTACCTGGAGCTTCCATTTAGTATCACCTTCTGAGCTTGCCCACATTCATGGAAACAAAACTAGAACCTGTTACAATAGATGTAGAAATATAACATGCTCTGTTATATTTAGTTAACTTCCTGCAATGGAAAAGGGATAATTGTAACTATCCTGGTATTTGGGTTTTGTGGCCACCTGGGTGCATGGAGTTTGATTTTATTCATACAAATCATAAAATAAATACACTTATTAAGTAAATATACTCTATATTTTCTGACAACTTGCTGTTTATCTAAACGGCTCAGTTTAATCAAATCATAAAAATGCATGTTTTCCCACTCGGCTGCATTGAAGCATGCAGGTAGTAGGTAGCTGTTTGGAAACTTGTGCTGCCGTCCCGGTACAGTGAAGGTGAAAGGAACGGTACAGGCCCTGCATTGAAATGTCTCTGAAGCATCATGGAGTCCATGGAGATGGGGAATTGTCCTGGAGTTTTGTTCTTGTGTTTAATCCACCTCACTCAACTGACGGGTGTTTCCTATGGTGGAGGGAGAGAAGAGTCACTCTACCCACATCACACTGATAACACCCACACACATCACTTCCTGGAATCAAGGGGATTCTTCCCAACTGTTTGCATGCAGCTGATAAAAGTGTGTGTATTGAGTGATTTGGGGTACTGATTACTGATTACTGATTAATGCCTGAGGAAGGCTTTTGGTGCTAAGCTAATTTCCATACTGTATATGGAAGAGCGAAAGCATTAAAGCCCCATGTTTAGGATTTAAAAAAGTCTTACTTTAGCATATTCTAGTGGTAGTATCATCCATTATCAAGCTTAAATGTGCCTCTCTCAGCTGGATGGTTTTCCTTTTTAATATAACACCACACCGCACAAAATGGATTGTAGAACTGAACACACACAAACAAGCTGTACTCACAACAGAAACCTTTTTTTTTTTACAAATTTTAAACAAGCTTAGTTTAAAATGAAGGGCTGTTGTATTGCTTTACATTTTACAGTAGAGACATAACAATACCAGAAATTCAGTATCAGTGAAATTCCACGATTTTCAATACCCAATTCGATCCCACGGTAAAAAAAACAAAAACAAAGCAATAAAACACGTTGGATATGTTGTTAATATAACGTTGTTAATATAACGTTGAGATGAAATGAAACTCACTCATCTTAAATTCTGTGAATGAATCTAAATGTCTGTCTTTGAGTTGGAAGTGTTTCCTCCTTTTCGTCTGAAAAGTTCGATGGCACCGTTTGCATGCTGTATAAGCGATTGTATTTTTATTTGAATATACATAACGTAAATACCAATACCGACTTATCTGCAATAAGTCAAACTTGGCTGATTAAAATGGTCCCACGGATGCATCGGTCAGGCTCTAGTAATGAACTCCCTCTCAGGTGTTATTCCACTGTGTAATAACTGTTTCTCTTCCTCTTTCAGGACAACCTCGGACACTACAAGATTTGTGTCGAATAAAAATCCGTCACTGCATTGGCCTTCAAAGCTTGAAATTGTTGGAGGATCTACCGATTGCAAAGGTTATGAAAGAATATTTAAAACATAAGTTTGACAATGTGTGAAGGCAGCAACAATAGAAGAGGAGAGGGGGACTAAAAAACTATCATTTTTAAAGACTATGCAATCACGATGCTCCTCGTCTGGAAGACATGTCCACAGGTCTGCTCTGTACGTGCTGAAGGATAGTTAGTCCAGCCTGGTTGTCCAGTTCAATCGTTTTCTGCTCCTGTTCTCAATTCCAGCCTTTTTTACATTTAGAACAGTGGCTGAAGAGTGGAAATGGATCCACCTCATGTGGGGCAAAGGTTATGTGTTTTGTTGGGGAAAAGAAAACCTCATTTGACAGATAGCATTGTTACTACAGTTAGCGTAATTACCATTTATGTTGTCACTGTAAAAGTGTGCAAGATGTTATCCTCGTCATCAAGTGCATACTTGCCAATGAGTCTTTTTTCTTTCTTTTTTTTCACTGAGCTATAGGAAGCTAAACTCAAATTGCTGCAGTGGTGATTTTCTTTATTTCTCAGCATTGTGTCGAACAACTTGGATAATGATAGCTTTAAAAAAACAGTTGACAAGGTACACTCCCTGATTATGTTTCATCAACCTAATAGTGAGTCTAATAGCCTGGTTCCAAACCTCTGAATCACCACCCACATCTCCAGTTTGCTCAATGACTTGTGAAGCAAATAGCACCTGTGTTGTGACCATTGACACGCAGCTAGTTCCAACAATTGACCGAGCATAGCTAGCTAGCTATGCAGGAAGAGAAAATCAGTGTTAAGTTTGTGCAACTTTGCTCTGAACAGAAAGCAGGAAGAAAAAACTAAATGTGGAGCTAATGATGGCTAAAGATGTGGACTGTATGGTCTGCATGTCAAATACTGCTCCAATAAGATGAACACAAGCTCACTTCAATTCAGAACAACCAAAGAAACATTCTGACCTGCCAGAAATTCATGTTATCATCCCAACAGCCACATGGTTGATCATTCAGGCAATTAATCATGCGTCTGGTGTAAATTCAGCTCTAAATAATTAGTGACTACCAACCTGTTTGGAGTTAGATGGAGTTTGGAGAAACAGACAGAAGTACCAACACAGGAACAAAGCAATGCACTGCTGTGGACGGGGGCAGCAGCAAAATGTATTTGAAGACCATTAAAAGAATTAGTTAAAGTTTACGCTATGTTTAGGATATTTTTACCGCTTCATCTTGTGGTCAGACAGCCCTTTCCAACGGGGAACTGAAAGTGAAACTTATCTTTGCTCTCTTCAAAGCAGCCAGACTGACAAAAACAGCAGGCCTATACCAGTAAATAAGTTTCACTTTCAATTCAGGTCCCTTTCGGAAAATATTCTAAATATAGCATACATTTAAACTGATATTCATTTTTTTAGGTGAGCCTTTTTTTTTAGGCGTCTGAAATCCGTTTAGCTGCTGCCCCCGTCCACAGCAGTACATGGCTTTGCTCCAGTGCTGGTACTCCTGTTTACTTCTCCAAACTCCATCTACATGTCCTGTAGTAATACACTGACTATGGATAAGTACCTCATACAACCCCACTGAGAAACACCCAAACTACCCCTTTAATCAGTACAGTGCCTGCCCAGCGTTACATCAATATCTCCCGTCAGACTGAATGAACGAAGTGAAGCAAAATTCAGTCTGACTATTTGAATTGAACAGATGTTTTAAGGTTTTGGTGCTGTGACAAAATCAGGGAGTGCATCTTGAAAAAAAATAATTCACAAGATTCGATTTACTTCAGAATAACGTGCACAGATACATCTGTATTTCATGACACAAGTAAGAATATAACATGCAGCTGAAATGATTTTGGAACTTCACTTTGATGGTTAGAAATATTAATTTGATACTACCAGTTGAACAGTGAAAGTGTTCTGCAGTGAGCAACTATGAATCAATCCATCTCGACACTATGTGTAGTACATTTGAGTTTGGAGTGAATGCACTGTGATAAAAATCTGTTCTGAAAGCACCACCTTGACTCACTAAAGCAGTTGTCGATGGAATCATGAATAACGATCGACGTTTTGGATAACACTGACAACAATCGCTAGAAGCTACAGTCAATGTAAATATGTTACATGTACAACAGATATTTTTGTAGAATTTATTTAAGCAATGATCTCTGGTATTCTTAATGTATTTAAAGTTTGGAAAGTATTGTGATCTGTTTGGTGTGATTCAAGTATTTTTACTTTTTTTCTGTGTGTCTGAGTTCAAGTACTCTGTTGTACAAGAATCATTTGGAATTAGATTTTTATGGCAGACATGTTGGGTGCTTTTTTAAAATTCATCATCTCTTGCAGGTAACTGTTGTGGAGATTATACTGTGAATTTTTCATTTTGACAATTCAAAATAAAATGTAGGATTTGGGATCTAAGTAATGCCCACGCCACAGGAAATATTTCTTTCTCTGTCTCTGCATGTGTTTTAAAATTCGTAGTGACACTGTGTGGCGCCTAAAGTTGGTTTTCTTAATATGTTGTATTCACAAATCCATTCTAACAATGTTCACCTGCATTATTATGTCAAGTGTCATATGGTAAAACTATAGCGTGTTTGTCTGTAGCCTTGGTTTGGGACATTATGTGAAAATGTGCACATTGTGAAATGCGAACTTTGCTCTATGCAGGTAAACTGGGATTAGATGACTTTAAACAAGACTACACACAGGCAGTGAGTGGGTTACTGTAGGCAAGATCATTTCTTTTCTTATAAATATCAAGACCACAACCACAGGGATACACACCTGTGTCCCGTTTTAGGGGCTGCATCCGTCAAAGTCTGCCTTTCAAAACTGAATACAGTCTGGACCGGTCCTATTTTATAGGCTCCTCCAAATGCAGCCCTGTTTTTCCTGAATGTGAAGGACTCTGCCACCGAGTCCTTTGTGTTCTTAAAGGCCCCTTTACACTGTGTGTCCTGAAGACAATGAAAGTTGACAAAAGTCATCGTGTGCATCTCCTCCCTCAGAAAACTGTAGAACAGGATGTGTGAGTAGACGACATATCTGCTTGCATAGATCTTTTCTATTTCTACCTAGATTCACCAAAGCTTCATAGCACAATCTGACATGCCAGATTGCAACCAAGATTTTATCAGGCCATCTCACACAATGTGACGATGTGACGATGAAACCTGTGAGATCGCTCAGTTTATAGGGGCCTTAAAGGGGACATGTCATGCTCATTTTCAGGTTCAGATTTATATATTGGGTTTCTACTAGAACATGTTTACATGCTTTAATGTTCAAAAAACACATTATTTTTCTCATCATGTCTGTCTGAATATACCTGTATTCACCGTCTGTCTGAAACGCTCCGTTTTAGCGCCTGTCTCTTTAAGACTCCCTCCTGAAAAAGCCCAGCCTGCTCTGATTGGCTTGCGAGAAAAATATGGTGCATCTTTTCAAAGGTAGTTCTCAAGCTGTGGGCGGTATATTCTAATGAGCCTGCATGTGACATAGGAAGGGGAGCCAGATCTGATTGGCTTGTTGAATCACATGTTTTCTGATCTAGGCAGCCCACAAAAAACTGACTGGGTTGTCTTGATATGTCCTCTTTAATTGATTGAGTGCTGAATTGATATTTGTTTAATGGTGCCCTTGTAAAGTCTGGCAATGCATTTGGTGACCAATTTGTATTTAGCAGTTGAGTGGACCCAGTTGGTTATCAGTTATTAGCAGTTTAAATATATTTATTGCACGGCGTTGTTGAATACTTGATTCTGATTGGTTAATCAAGGCATTCTACGGTCTGTTATTTCTCTATAACAGACCGTTGCTATGTGCGCAGCTCTGATGTCGGACTCTGGCGGACTGTTTTGTGTCAAATTATTGAGTTCTTACAAGTATAAGTACAAGTAGCCGTGTACAGCTAGCGGGTCATTGTTGTGAAAGAAACCCCTTATTTCCCAACCGCGTCAGGGTGCAGCATCGCCCTGTCGGGTTTTCTTTCACAACAATGACTCGCTGTACATTATCCCTTACATAATACATGGTTGATATCAAGTTCAATCACTACAGATTTGGAAGATTACACATATCATTTAAAATGTCCTGAGTTTACGTCTGGTATGTACTACTTTGTCAGCCATTTGAGACCTCCTAATGCTAAACTTTTATTTAAAGGTCCCATATCGTGCTCATTTTCAGGTTCATACTTGTATTTTGTGTTTCTACTAGAACATGTTTACATGCTGTAATGTTTAAAAAAAAACTTTATTTTCCTCGTACTGTCGGCCTGAATTTACCTGTATTCGCCTCCTGCCTGAAACGCTCTGTTTTAGTATAATTCAACAGAATTGCAACAGAATTGTGTTGCCAGGCAACGGCTTGGGTCCATGTTTACTTCCTGTCAGCGGATGTCATTCACGTACACTACAACAGGAAATAAACTGTGACACATTTAGAATGTTTATGTTTAAAACAGTATAATGATCTAAATATTGTATATTTGTGACATCACAAATGGACAGAAATCCTGACAGCTTGTTTCAAAAGCTCAGTTTCTGAATACGAGCTGTGTGTATTTCTCTGTGGATTAAGCGTTTCGATACTTTCACAGTATTTATATAGAACTTAAACCTGCTTTATAATATAAAAGCTATGAAAATGTCACTTTTTACAATATGGGACCTTTAAATAAGGATCATCTGAATTGGTTTGGTCTTAGTGAGGGTAGAGTGTCTCTCGGTGCACAGGTACAGCCCAGTAGCCCCCTCAGTCTTCTGAATGGCACACTTTAGAAGACTGTATCCTCTAAAAGATGCAGTCGCTGAAATGGAACTAGAACAAAACCAGTGAGTGTTTGTTTAAATTTGTTTTCACTAATTTAAGAATGTGAGTTTTGTAATTTGAATGCCAGGGGTTTTTGATTGTTGGTCCTGCAGCAGTTTTACTGATGTCTTGGATCTAATTGATTTGAATATTACTGCTAAGATACATTCTGAATAGCAAGATTGTGGATGCAGCCTCCTCCCTTCTGACTCACTAATCATTTTTATTATGCAGTATTCCCACATGTGAGTGATAAATAAATACTCAAGTGTTCATCATACCAGAATATTCTCCACCACATTTCAGTTTTGTTTCATTGTTCCATATACTGTCCATCTTTCTCTACGCGGTTCTGGATTTGATACGTTGCCATTTTGCAGCAGCAGTTTTGTATTGCGTGTGAATGAGTTTGTCATACATTGACTGCCTTCTCCAATCGGTTCCTCAGCAGACTTTGGTCGTCACAGTCAGGGAAACACTTCATACATGTCTTATGTGGCTATCAAATGGCTGTAAGTCTTCCACATCATTAACTACTGAATGTACAGAATATGCAGATTTTCAAACTTACAAAGCAAAAATGTGTGAATAAACTAAAGTTAACGTTTCTTTTGTGTGTTTGATGAATTTACTTTTGTAAAGTATTAAAGGTCAGAATCTGGGTCTCATACCGGATATCATTCATACAACGGATCATTCTATCATTACCATTAATAATAACCCTACTCACCAAGTTAATAACTGAGATCTGGGGAACACAGTCACATCACCGAAAAGAAGTCAGACAGAGAGAAACATGAGCAGTCAGATGAACAAATGTATTTGGAAGAGAAAATAGAGGCAAACAGTAAAGCTAGAGAGCATCTTGTGATGGGATTACACCAGCTGCAACTCCAAAATGGGCCGGGGGAAGGGCAACGGACCCCTCCTCACTTCCTCCCCCCTTACCTCCTCGCCCTCTTCCTCGGACCACACCCATCTTCGAACTCAACCTTCATACTGATCTCAACTACACCTGTAACGTTTCATGACAGCATCTTGCAGTTATGACGCTATCTCGCTAATCTGTCCACAAACAAACACCTGGCGAAGTACTGAAAACCGCTTTTATGGTACTGCCCCCTACAGTCCACTATAACCAGTCCACTCTAAACTCTCGGTCCCACTATAACCAGCCCACTCAGCCCCTCTGTGTCCCACTATAACTAGTCCACTCAACCTCTCTGTCCCACTATAACCAGTCCACTCAACCTCTCTGTCCCACTATAACCAGTCCACTCAGCCTTTCTGTCCCACTATAACCAGTCCACTCAACCTCTCTGTCCCACTATAACCAGTCCACTCAGCCGTTCTGTCCCACTATAACCAGTCCACTCAACCTCTCTGTCCCACTATAACCAGTCCACTCAGCCTTTCTGTCCCACTATAACCAGTCCACTCAACCTCTCTGTCCCACTATAACCAGTCCACTCAGCCGTTCTGTCCCACTATAACCAGTCCACTCAACCTCTCTGTCCCACTATAACCAGTCCACTCAGCCTCTCTGTCTCACTATAACAGGGGTCAGCAACCTGCGGCTCTGGCGACACATGCGTCTCTTTAGCTCCTCTCCAGTGGCTCCCTGTGGATTTATAAAAATGGAAATGAATAACTCGTTTTTGTTTACATTTTCATTTTTATTTATCATTGTTGTAGGTCTATGGTATGATGGTACGACGGAGTATTAGGGCCACATTGAGGAAAAAAAATAAATTTGAGATTTCAAAAATAAAGTCAATCTTATAAAGTAGTAATTTTACGTGTTATTTTTTTTTTTCTCGTAAAGTTATGACTTTATTTTCGTAATATTATGACTTTTTTTCTCATAAAGTTATGACTTTATTTCATAATATTACGACTTTTTTTTTTTCGCAAACCTATGACTTTTTTCTCGTAATATTATGACTTTATTCTGGAAACCTCTGATTTTTCCCCCTAAATGTGACCCTAATACTCTGTAGTACATTTTCTCTTTGGCCCTCACTGCATTAGACTTATATACTATATACTTAGACTATAAACTGTGTTACCTTCATCACAATGCTCAAATGTTTTGTGGCTCCAGACAGATTTTTTTTTTTTACTTTGCCTAAAATGGCTCTTTTGATAGTAAAGGTTGCTGACCCCTGCCCATTTTTTTTGTTGGTTTTGAACTATTTAAGGTGAAGAAATGTGCTATTTTCTATCATTTTCTGCTCCATTAATTTCTTATGTGCCAGCTACGTTCAGTAGCCATGAATGTTTCGCTGAGGCTGAGGTGAAGGCATGCAGTCATGTCAGGGCACTTAGGTATTAAAGGTCCCATATTGTAAAAAGTGACATTTTCATGGCTTTTATATCATAAAGCAGGTTGAAGTTCTATATAAATACTGTGAAAGTATCGAAACGCTTAATCCACAGAGAAATACACACAGCCCGTATTCAGAAACTCTGCATTTGAAACAAGCCATCAGGATTTCTGTCCATTTGTGATGTCACAAATCTACAATATTTAGACCATTTCAAAGTTTTAAACGTAAACATTCTAAATGGGTCCCAGTTTATTTCCTGTTGCAGTGGATGTGAATGACATCAGCTGACAGGAAGTAAACATGGACCCAAGACGTTGCCTAGCAAAACAAATTCTGTTGCAATTCCATTGAAATGTACTAAAACGGAGCGTTTCAGACAGAGGGTATATTTAAGCAGACAATACGAGGAAAATACAGGGTTTTTTAAACATTAAAGTATGTAAACATGTTCTAGTAGAAACCCAAAATACAAGTATGAACTTGGAAATGAGCATGATATGTCCCCTTTAAATCATTTATGTTTATCTTTCAAATTAACCATATTGATCATTTTAACTGTGAATTTTCTTTTACCATAATTTATTTAAAAATGTAAAATTACTGGCTAGCAGGGAGGGCAGCTAATACACAGAGCTTGAAAATGTATTTTTTTTACTTTACTGTCTTTAAAGATCACAACTTCAGTAACTGAGGTCCTGACAAAGCGCAACACTGTTCCCCAACAGGTACTAAAAAGGATTTATACTTGATGGAAGGGGTTAATAATGACAGCCCCTCTGTAAATGTGTACGCCGTAGGTTTTTATTTATAGTTAAGTGTCAGATTTCAGTCAATGATATCGCAACACAAGGCATATGTATAGGCTTAAATCATATTCCCACAGTAATAGTCGGCATTCTTTTAATTTACTTTGTGATACAGATGGGAAGGAATTCTTTCATTCACTTTGATGTGGTAACAGTGGTGAGCTGAAGGCTTGTACTGAAGATGGATTCATCAGATATGTGTTACTGAAAGTTATCAGATTACTGAGCTTCTTCATATTTGCTTGATGTTGTCTTCACTATCAAAAGTCTCTACCAATATCACATATTTGGTGGAGAAAACACAGGCAGTCCAAGCTGACGAGTAACAATCAACAGAGACATATAGGTACAGCAGCTGACCCTTTAACCCCTTACCATTCCGCCCTCTTTTTTTCAGAGGGGTAGGGGTGGGGGACAGTGGATGTTCAGGGGGAGATAGCAGGTCAACAGTAGATGTTACATAGAAGTGGTGTACACCATCTGAAAGCTGGGAACCTGAAGATTAATTTGAGATGCAGCACAGCACTGTGGATCAAGTTGTTCTAGTCATTAATAAGAAATAAAAATGTATTAATAAATGAATTAATCAATTAAAGGTCCCATATCGTGCTCATTTCCAGGTTTATACTTGTATTTTGGGTTTTTATTAGAACATCTTTACATGCTGTAATGTTCAAAAAAACTTTATTTTCCTCATACTGTCTGCCTGAATATGCCTGTATTCATGTTCTGTCTGAAATGCTCCGTTTTAGTGCATTTCAACAGAATTGCAACGGCATTGCGTTGCTAGGCAACAATTTGGGTTCATGTTTACTTCCTGTCAGCTGATGTTATTTATATACACTGCAACAGGAAATAAACTGGGACACATATAGAATGTTTACGTTTAAAACCGTGTAATGGTCTAAATATTGTATATTTGTGACATCACAAATGGACAGAAATCCTAACGGCTTGTTTGAAACGCACAATTTCTGAATACGAGCTGTGTGTGTTTCTACGTATATTGAGTGTTTTGATAGTTTAACAGTACTTATACAGCACTTAAACCTGTTTTATAGTGTAAAAGACATGAAAATCTCACTTTTTACTATATGGGACCTTTAAGATAAATTGTGAAAGTGTATAAGAGCATAGAACATGATGATATAACTTTGTGATGGCTGTCTCCCTGCTTATGTCTCATATAAATTGTTGGAGCAATTTTTGGGTTGATACCATTTGTTACACAGATTTGGTGCTAAATTTAACCATTTTTTTTTACCACTTGAGAATTGATAAAAATGATCAATAATCCCTCCAAAATACCACATTAAGACACCAAGACCTTGAGGAACACCATAGAAAAAGCCATGCTGTGATTTGGGATCAAAAACTTTTGACGTTTGGAGATTTCTGCATGAATTGCATTTTCGGCGATTGGATGGCGAGCACTTATGCTGTGTAAACTTCTCAGAAACCCCCTTATTGTCAATCTAGCTATTGAAAGCCATCCATCCTCTGAATGCTTTAGGTCTGTAGTTTGAGCCATCCATCCTCTGAATGCTCTAGGTCTCTAGTTTGATCCATCCATCCTCTGAATGCTCTTGGTCTCTAGTCTGATCCATCCATCCTCTGAATGCTCTAGGTCTCTAGTCTGATCCATCCATCCTCTGAATGCTCTAGGTCTCTAGTTTGATCCATCCATCCTCTGAATGCTCTAGGTCTCTAGTTTGATCCATCCATCCTCTGAATGCTCTAGGTCTCTAGTTTGATCCATCCATCCTCTGAATGCTCTAGGTCTCCAGTTTGATCCTTCCATCCTCTGAATGCTCTAGGTCTCTTGTTTGATCCATCCATCCTCTGAATGTTCTAGGTCTCTTGTTTGATCCATCCATCCTCTGAATGCTCTAGGTCTCTAGTCTGATCCATCCATCCTCTGAATGCTCTAGGTCTCTAGTTTGATCCAACCATCCTCTGAAGGCTCTAGGTCTCTAGTCTGATCCATCCATCCTCTGAATGCTCTAGGTCTCTAGTTTGATCCATCCATCCTCTGAATGCTCTAGGTTTTTAGTTTGATCCATCCATCCTCTGAATGCTCTAGGTCTCTAGTCTGATCCAGCCATCCTCTGAATGCTCTAGGTCTCTAGTTTGATCCATCCATCCTCTGAATGCTCTAGGTCTCTAGTTTGATCCATCCATCCTCTGAATGCTCTAGGTCTCTAGTTTGATCCATCCATCCTCTGAATGCTCTAGGTCTCTAGTCTGATCCATCCATCCTCTAAATGCTCTAGGTCTCTAGTTTGTGGCTGTAAAGTTTCATGAGGCTGTGATTATCCTAGAGGTCACCACGCACAGATCATTTTATACAGTGAGTTTCAAAAAATGGTCTCACTATAATGAAATGGCTAATATGGGGATTAATATCATCAATTTGCAATTCCATGACTGTTTATGGTCCCCAGTATGCAGAAATATTCAAACACACCATTTTTAGAATAGGAGAAGATAACACATTTATACAGCATTAAAAAAATGCATGGTTTTTGCCCCAAACTGCATGTGATTATCATAAAGTGGGCATGTCTGTAAAGGGGAGACTCGCGGTTACCCATAGAACCCATTTACATTCACATATCTGGAGGTCAGAGGTCAAGGGCGCCTTAGCATGACATGGTTGGTACCAATGGATTCCTCAGTCTTTCTTGTTTCATATGACCGTCAGGAGTGTTAAGGGGTTGGGGGCATATCCTGCTCATTTTCAGGTTCATACTTGTATTTTGGGTTTCTACTAGAACATGTTTACATGCTTTAATGTTCAGAAAACACATTATTTTTCTCATCATGTCCGTCTGAATATACCTGTATTCACCCTCTGTCTGAAATGCTCCATTTTAGCGCCTGTCTCTTTAAGACCCCCCTTCCTGAAAAAGCCCAGTCTGCTCTGATTGGCTTAGAGAAAAATATGGTGCACCTTTGCAAAGGTAGTTCTCAAGTTGTTGGCGGTATATTCTAATGAGCCTGCATGTGACATAGGAAGGGGAGCCAAATCTGAATCGCTTGGGAAATCACATGTTTTCTGATCTAGACAGCCCACAAATAACTGACAGGGTTGTCTTATTTCACAGTGTGTGGGTTGGTAGGCACTCCAGATTCCCAAATGCATGTGCACAAGCACTGAGAAAGTGAATTTTTCACGACATGGCTTTATTTAAGTTTTAGGTACAGTCAGTCGTTGACCATCATTTGATTATCATCAGCAATGCGTGTATATAAGTATCATTATTCCAGTTTTATTACATATTTATTGCATTTTGGAATACCCAAATATACTCATATTTTGGGACTATTTGAGTAGGATGTGGAAGATAAAGTGATACATTCTCCTTCCTGTGTGGAAAGTAAGTATCATCAGATAATAATCACCACCGAGCCTGTTCAGGTCGTTCCACTCACACTGGCACAGTACCAGGGTGTTACCTTTCAGAGGATACCAGTGCACATGTGTGTGCCTGCTTAGCTTGGAGGGGGTTGTAAGATTTTTATTCTTACACGTTTGATCGGTTACCCCGCCCCCCACCCAAATAATAGAATATAAAAGCAACAGGGAAATCTGAAAATGGCACTTTGTCAGGCATCTCTCCTGAGCTCTGTATCATTTTACAAAAGGCATTTTCCCTTTTCTTTCTTTATTTCTCCTTTCTTTTTTTCCTCCGGAATGCTGTCTTAAAAGAGGTGGTTTCTGCTTTCGCCTCCATTTGTTCTCAGCGGGACTCAGTCAAACACTACACTGAGCTGAGGTGACCCAATAGTGGCTGTGATATACTGCTGTCTTACTTTACCAAACATAGGGTGCTATCGTTGAGCAGATCACTGGTAGCATTACATGATAAAACAATGCCATCCCTCTGTGGGCCAGCAAGCCTTCAGACAGTAGGAACAATGGCAGCTTTGTCAGGAGTCTCTACAGCTCAGTGCGCTGTCTAAAAATATCTAAATGCGTCTTCCTCTCCTACCTGATACGGCACCTCCAGACTGTCCCACCTAAATCCAATATGTGCACATATACCCCTATGATGGCTTCGTACAAAATATATGAATGCAATTCCATTAGATTCATATGTTTGCAAAGTCCTGTAGGTTTCTTGGTAATGTAATGTGAGAAAGGGAGCTCCTTTCTCCAAGCCACATCAGGACAATGCACTCTGCCAATGTATTTCTATTGTAGTAGAAGAGTACAGACTTGTCGGTATCATTCTCATATTTTGTATCTTTTCTACATTTTGACAAGTGTGTATTAAATTACAAGCGTTGTCTGTCCAATGCCAAAGGAGCCTATTTCTAACAATTAATAATATAAATAATACATGAGACTAGTCACAGAATTAGTTCCTCGTGTGCAGCTACTTCTGCAGAATTAGCGGTGCAATAATCACATATTGAATCCCAGTTAGTCTCTAAATTTTGAGACTCATTGTCTAAGCTGATGTCAGCTTCTAAACCTACCACCTGCCTCATTGACTTCCGACCAGCTACCTTTTTTTTTTAAAAGATCTCTGGCCATTGCTGAGACCTACAATGCTGGTTATTGTCAACTTGTCTCTTACGATAGGCATTGTACCCACTAGCTTTAAGACTGCTGTGATTAAACCTGTTTTAAAAAAAACACAACTTGTTCCAGGGTCTCTAAATTATAATCGACCGGTTTCTAACCTTCCATTATTGCACGGCTGTGTGTTGAATACTCGATTCTGATTGGTCAATCACGGCGTTCTGCGTTCTGTTATTTTTTTTATAGCAGACCGTTGCTATGTATAACAGACCGTTGCTATGGGCGCAGTTCTGATGTCGGACTCTGGAGGACCGTTTTTGTGTCAAATTATTGATTTCTTCAGTAAGTAGCCGTGGATAATGTACAGTTAGCGGGTCATTGTTGTGAAAGAAACCCCTTCATGGTGATGAGAGACCTCACCGCTCCGCGTCAGAGTGCAGCATTGCCCTGTCAGGGTTTCTTTCACAACAATGACTGGCTCGCTATACATTATCCCTTATTTGTTTTCTAAAGTACTAGAAACAGTGGTGTCTCAACAAGACCATATATTTAACAAGAATCTTTTTTAACTTTATCAGTCTGCTTGCAGGGCCTGCCACTCCACTGAAACTGCTAAAGTTGTAAATGATCTTCTCCTTACTATGGATTCAGTTTCCAGCTCAGTGCTTTTAATACTGGATCTCAGTACACTATTTATCATTGTATTCTCCTTAATCGCGTGAAAACAGATTTGGCGTCTCTGGCCTGGCTCTCGCATGATTACAATCTCACCTGTCCGAAAGAACACAGTATGTTTCCTTTAATAATACAGCATCAATATTGTCTGAGATGAAATATAGAGTAACTCATGGTTCTGTTCTCAGCCCTCTGCTCTTCTTCCTATACATCTCATCTCTTAGCTAAGTTATACACAGTCATGGCATTAATATCCACTGTTACGCTGATGATACTCAGCTGTATATGCCTAAACTATTAAATTAGAGGCCTGCTTGTCTGCTGGGACAGACTGGATGTCACATTATTTCCTGCTCCTAAATTCAGATAAAACTGAGATGCTGGTCATTGGCCCTGCTCAACATAGATAGATCAGTTTGATCAAGTAACAGTAAGTCTAGATAACTGTGTAATATCCCAAAGTTAGACAGCCAAGAATCTTGGTGTTTGGTTTGATTCAACCCTCTCTTTTGATCAGCACACTAAAGACATCACCAAGATCGCCTTCTTTCACCTACGCAACATCGCTAACATCAGGTCTTCTTTATCCATGGCTAATGCAGAGATCTCAATTCACACCTTTGTATCATCCAGACCTGATTACTGTAATGTTTTGTTGTCAAACCTGCAGCAGGATAAGTCTTCAAATGGTTCAGAATGCTGCAGCTATGGAAACATAACTAAAGGTAGAAAAGTTGACCATACTACACCAGTTTTAGCTTCCCTTCAAAATTGACTTGACTTCAGTGAAAAAGCTCTGATCAACCCACTGTACACTACCTAACCAGCACCAAACAGCAGACAGACAAAGTTAGAGACTAGCTTGAGAACTAATAGCTCTTTTCCATCGCAAAAACGTAACACAATATAACATAACATGTACTCATTGTCATAGGTTCTGCTTTTGTTTTCACTCTTCTCCAACCCCTTTTGAAGAAAAGTTACTGTAACTCAAATTGGGTGCTACTCAGGATTTACTAGATTCAAGTTCCAGGTTTCAGGGGTTGGAAGCAATCACAATAACAACATGGACGATTATAGCACACAGAATGCCTGGTGTCTGGCAGAAATGGGGATACAACACACAGCCAACGGGTACAAAGAACAAATGAAACAAGATTATAGAAAAATATCACAAAATCACAAAATCCTACGGTGCATGCACAGTTGTGCACAAGTTAACTTCTGAGAGCCGCTGCTTCTTATTATTTCCGTTTGATGGCAGATTGGAACCATTGCTTCTGAGGTTGCCATACTGCCCCCTACTTTACCGGAGGCATTGTCGCGTTCTAGCGGTTCTTCAGAATAAAGGTCCTCTACTACTTTCATGCAGCAGAGGACTATGCAATTTACTGTGATGGAAATTATTTGAGATTGCCTGATTTCAGATATACTCAGGCCTGTAAATTAATGTTGCAAGATGAATGAAACATATTCGTCCTCCAGGAAATGAGAAGGCATTCCAGGAGCTGCCATTGGCTCGTTTCCACTGGGCTTTCTCAAGGGACTCTTTATCTTATTGCTCGGTCCAGGAGACAAGCAGCTAACAGGGGTCAGCTGTGTGACGTTTGGCCACCTTGTGCCGAACTTTAGAAAACAAAGAGGCTCTTTCTGATGGCCTTCGTCCCCTGTTACCGTAAGCAGCTGTTAGCTGCACCATTTTATCAAGACTTCATTTTGTGGTGAAAGCACTTCACCTTCTTGCCAGATGCACAGGCCACTGAGGCAGAACAGAGTGACAGTGAGGCCAGAGCAGGAATTTTTCTCATGCTGGCATCCCGACCTCTCTCTGTCCCACTGCAGCCTCTCTCAAACACTTTAATTCTGCCTTTATTTCATGAACATTGTTGATTGATTTAACGTATTGCCAAGTGTTAAAACCATGTCTCTGTCCTGTTGTTGTTGTTACTGGGGTCCAGGGCTGCACATATTTATCGTTGGTACTTTATTGTGGATGTGTTTATGGATAATCTTGTATACATATAAAATTGTAGATTAAAAAAAACATGCATTGTGTTTTTTTCAAAATAAACTTCTGTGTTCACAGGGAATATACAGTTTCCAGTTGTTACATGCATACTGTACAGTCTCTTTTCAAAATAAACTTCCAGTGTAGGTTCACTTTACCCTTTGGGCGGCTGTGGCTCAGGGGGTGCATTTTGTAGAGCAGGCTGTGGCTCAGAGGGTAGAGCAGGTTGTCCACCAATCGGAAGGTCGGTAGTTCGATCCCCGGCTGCTCCAGGTCACATGTCGATGTGTCTTTGAGCAAGACACTTAACCCCAAATTGCTCCCGAAGGCATAGCCATCGGTGTGTGAATGAGTATTTAGATTAGATCCTGATGGGCAAAGTTGGCACCTTAGCAGCCTATGCCATCAGTGTGTGAATGGGTGAATGCTGACATGTAGTGTAAAGCGCTTTGAGTGGTTGGAAGACTAGAAAAGCGCTATATAAGTCCAAGTCCATTTACCATTTTACCATTTAGTTTTTAGGTTTACTTACTCAACAAATCTACTTGGTTAGGTTTAGGAAAAGGTTTGTCACGTGCTACTCGTTTCTGTCTGAGGGTGTTGCTGGGCCTTGAAAAACACAGGGATACGGCGTCGTGTTCAAATAATACCGTAACAATGTAACTAGTGTGAATAAATAACAACTGCCTTTAGCGGTCTTTCTATCATAACGTTTAAGTCAACGTTGACTTTTGGTTTCACACGGGACATGAACAGCGACGTCCTGGGTGAAAGTCCTGTGTTTGTTTGATCCATCCACCCTTTGTGAACTTTCCCGCTTATCATTCTCGTTATTACACCACGTAACTTTCAATAACATTCCCTCAATATGCTGTGTCACTCGCTCTGACCGAATGCAAAAACGTTGACATTCAACGTAGTCTATCCGTGGTTTGCAGAAAAGTACAATGCCAACATTCTTTTCCAGGCGACTGAGCGCAGAGGCCTGTGATGAGGTGTCATTATCCAGATAACATAACCGGATAGATACTGTCCTTTAGTACCAAATAAATAGTCCCTACGAAAACTGTTGACAGTGTGTTCTGTGGGTTATCCTCAGTAACTGGGACACTGGATCACAGTTAGGGTTAAACAACTGTTAATGATGCTGTCAACATATTATGAAATATTTCCCAGGGTAAATATTATTGACAACCTCAATAATTATCACACATGACTATGCAGGTAAAATAAAAAGGGTTAGACAGTCTTCCTGTTGGGCTGCGGACAGGAACTGAGATTACTTCTGACCCAGTGTAACAGAAAGGTCACACACACACAAACACGCACATGCACACACACACACACACACACACACACACACACACACACACACACACACACACACACACACACTAAGCAGTTATGTCAGTTTTTGTCTCTTGGGTTCATAATTTTTCAGTGTAAATGTCCAAATATGCAGTTGGAGTTTACAGTTGTCCCAACACAAAACAACTTAGTTATTCTAGAGATTGTCATTTGCTGTAAGTATGATTCTAGTAGCGTTATTTTAGCTTTTAGTTTTGTTAACAATAGCTGTATTTCAGTTTGAATGTTATTACCTCCGCCAAGGCCGAAGGTCTAGGAAGGAGGTCATGTTTTCACCGGCGTTGGTTTATTAGTTTGTTGGTTTGTTGGTTTGGATGATTACTCTAAAAGTCCACAATGGATTTGATTGAACTTTTTGGAGGGATGGGGTGTGGCACAGTGAACAATTCATTCCATGCCAACCATTTTGGTGGCGATCCAAGAGCGGGGGGTGGAGGGAGGGGGGGACAACTGTAGTTTCAGCGTTTTTTCACATTAAACTCGGTGAAATCACAGTTGAGTTGGACCAAAGCACATTTGGTGATTGTTGGAGAGGGTAACGACGACGGTTAACGTGAGTTTTATTTTGTTTCTGTCCAGTTTCAATGAAGTGTTTTACGATGCTCCGCTACGTACAGCTGATCTCAACATACACAAAAATACACGTGGATGATGGCGCAAGCTGCACGGAGAGGGAGGGCAATTGTACTCGGGCAGCTTGGCGGAGGTCTGCGCTCTCCGAGTGCCATTCTAGTTCAGTTTTAGTTCCGTATTCAGCCCTTTTTTCAAGGCTTGTATTTTCTAAACTATTTTGTCTAGTATTTTTGCATTGGTTTCCGAACTTGTTCTACCATGGCACACTATTTACTCCCCATGACACTCCAAAACACTACACATATTACACCCATCTTCAACTTTAGTATCGGTCACTCTCAGTGTGAAACCTAATTTGTTCTGATGAACATAAAGCTGGTATCCTGGCTGGAGCTAGAACACACACACACACACACACACACACACACACACACACACACACACACACACACACAGACACAGACACAGACACACACACCTGCTCTCAACTCTACAATGATTTCACTTTTTATGTGTGTCAGACTTGAAAAGCTAAAATAATTCAAATGTTATTCCCGATATACACTGAAGTCTTTTTCCTAATGAATTGTTATTATCCTTATGGGACACATGGGACCATACTTGTATACCTCTGCAGTCTGCACACCAGCAGAAAATCACTGATGTGCGCAACAGGTACTGAGTAACACAAATGATAATCATAAATTATTGACTTTATTAAATATTCTCAACTAACCACTTGTGTATATAAGGTTGAGCAGTATGATCTTTAGTAGTCATATTAGTAGTTCCTTTTTCTCTTTATGGCTGGCTGGTCGTGGGCGAGGCTTATCAATTAACCCGGTGGCTCAGGTGTGATAAGGCTTCTGGGTAGCAGCGTCCAAGGGAGGATTTAGACCCTGAACAACCGTGAGAGTGACAGACCCGACACCGGAGCCACTTTTATTTTTTGCCCTGAGAACTGAACCCTATTACCTCCAGCTTTGCTTTGTTTTTGACCAACAACCTACAACAAGAAAAACTTGGACTGGAGGTAAGCGCACAAAACCCACTGCCGGCCAGCCTTCTCTTTTCAATAGCACACTCTATGTGAGGGAATGAACTCGCCCTATAGACACCAAACTGGCGGTCATTGTCGTAACAGTAGACCTGTCCCAAACCTGAGTCAAGGATTTCTCTTCAGTCCTCTAATATCCAAGTCACCAGGTCAACTATGGGATGGTGGATGTATAGGGTAGTTTACAGATGGACCCAAAATATAGGTAACCATGCACAGCAGCTGGATTCTCGCGATGTCAACGAGATCCATCTTGGCAGGCTTCAAGTAATGAGTTTGTGTCCCGCAAGCCAGGGCACAGACCGATCAGCATCCTGTGAGGAGCTACTGCAGCTAAAGGCTTAGGCGCGCGAGACACGATGAGACCAGGGTATATAATATAGTGAAAAGTATCTGCCCGCATATTCCACAAAATGTAGTGTGAATTTTTGTGGTCCATAGAGAATTTAATCTCTCCGTTTTTGGGAACCGCATGACCATTTCCATCACTCCACCCCAATGTTTTTAAACTAGTAAGGTTGGTAAGGCTCTAGGAAAAAGCGAACGATACCGATACATCATTTTCATTATTCACAAGAATTACGTTCATATCGGATGATTCTGCAGCTAATGTCCAGTGCCAGTGCACAAAGAGGTGTGTCCTTCATGTAGCGAGGTGAAAAGTAAGGGTGTGGAAGTCGGGGTGGTGGATAGGCATGTAGCACGTCTGACCATCATGCAGGAGACCAACAGAGTTCATGTCCTGTCACAGATCTGCAACTAACGTTAACCTTTTTATGAAAGGGACTGTTTGTAACTTCTTACACGTATAAATCAATCCAGGTCGGTGTCCCATGTGCGCTCGCGTGTGGCTACGCTGTTCAGACAAGACTCCAACACAAACTACACGGAAGCACCAAAACCGTAAAGTTCTATCTAGTGAAGCCCGTCTGTTAAACAGTGTTGGCCGCGGTCGGCGGACGCGGGGGAGACCGTAGCTTTGGTCTCCAATGCCGGAGTCTCTGCTGTACTCTGCTCCTCTGCCTGCCTTCTCTTATACACGGCGCTCGTTCTCGCTCTTTCACTCCGCTCTCATGTGCATGCTGCCACACTACACACTGCAGAAGAGTTAGTTTAGCTCTGAGAATATGTAGTGAATCCTAGGTCCTCCAGACCAACAGAGGTTTCCCGTGTCTTGTGAAGTGACGGGGCTCCGCAGAGAGAAACGTTATCGTCTCCGACCAAAATTCCGGTGTCTCCCCTGTTCCCTCCGGCCGCGGTCGGGAGGCTGAGGCAGGAAAAGCCAACACTGGGATCAGCATTGATTCATGGAGAGACCTTCGTCTGGCCAGCTAACATTACTGCCAAGCAGCTGAAATATAGAGTGATATTGTGCTTTAAGCTGACGTGTGTTGCCTCACTGTGTTGAGCGATGCTCGTTCATGTCTATGTAGAGCGAGCACAAGCGCCAGCAACAGGACGCTGATTTTTGTTGACTTAACGGCCACAGGTGTCACTGTTAACAAGACATTCTGATTCTTACAAACAGTCCCTTTAACCATACTGGAGGTGCCAAGCATAGATACTAAAGAAAACAAGAATTTTAAAAATGTTGTCATTGAACATAATCCAGGATTTTGCAGAATTATCTAATATTGATGTTCTTGTCCGGCGATGGAGTTGCTCTGTACGTGTGTTGATCTCTATCAACACTTTTGTATTGTCAGAGGTAATGAACACAGTTGGCTCTAGGTGCCACTAGTGTGGTCTTAGTCTGTAAGTCCTGATATACTTTCCATGAAATTGAAATAGCACATTAGCATGTGGTTCCCTTGTTTTGCTCTGTTGCCTATCCTATCCCGGAAGTGCAATCTACAACATCACTGTAGTAAATAACATTCACTACAAAAGGGCAGAATTTTTTTTGTTCAGAAGGCACAAATTCACTTCTATTGTACTCATTGGTTTATAAATAGACTACACAAACCTTCTGAAAAGGGGCCAAAGCAGGCTGAATGGCTCTTATGCATGAAAGAAGACAGTGTCAATACAAGAAGTTGCCTAACAGTTCTGTTCTAGTGGAGCTAATTTAAGCTCTGTTCATCCTTGTACCGTAAAAGCACTGAACAAGAGCCTTCTTTTGAAGGGGAAACCAAACATAGAAAACAGCATGTGACAGTTTCAAGTGGCACATGCTCAAATTTGACTGGGCTTCCTGATTCAAATGGGCTTTACTCACCAGCTATTTACAGTTTATTTGGAGCACCAATGCCTCACATGTGACTCTAACTATAAAAAATAAAACCGCTTCTTCCCTCTTCCATTGTCATCTTTGTCCACATTAAGAGCTCTCCATCCTTTCTTTTCTTTTCTCTTTTTCTTAATGCTAATTGCTCTCATTGCAGTTGTGATTAGCTCTTTTCTGTAGTTGCAATTTTGGCACAATAATCTGAAGGTGTTTTCCAACATGATTAAATCAATGAAAGGAATTTTTTTTTTTTCTTTCCACGCATTTCTCTATATACATACTACATGTTACATGTCATGTTTTGCTGTTTTTACCTGTTTCAGTATGTTGTTATGTATTGTAAGGTGTCCTTGGATGTCCTGAAAGATGCCACTAAATAAAATGTATTATTATTATTATTATTATTATAAATACCCCTAAATACAGACAGGTACACACTGTAATGGCAATTTTCATATCTGCAGTTTAACACTGTACCTTTAGATAATCTCAGGGCCTCACATGTTCAACTTCGTCACCATAGGACAGTGACCTGACATTTTAGGTCTCTGTAACTGCAAACAACAGATTGCTGAAATACTTGTTATGTCTGCTGATGCTCTGTTGTCTGCTGTGTGCTGACGCATTGATACACTTTCTATCCTTCTCTTCCTTTCTTCTTTGCACTTATCTTCATGTCATGCTTTAAATGTATAAATACTGACTACTCTTTGTATTCGGGGCTCACTTGCCACAGTCCACAACAGGTGGCTGTGCTCGTGAGTCCATCTGCAGATGTTTTAGTTATTAATGTATGCCTTTTTATTAAATTCACTGAAAGACAAGTTGTTACGTTGGTTTGTGTCTTGTTTTAACAGAAACTGCCACCACAACACAGATACACATTGTCTCTTCTTACCGTTCATCCGGTTCCACAGCGGAGAAACTGCTGAATAAACGTCAGGAACAAACTTACTGAAGGCCAGCAGATGAATATCAGCTCGAACAAAGAAGAGTCTTTAGAGTTTCATTCACTACAAACATAACAAGACACCAATGTCTCATATTTTGGCTTAAGTTTTCAGCAAAGTTACTTCAAGTCATAAACTTTGAAACATTGCTTCTGTAGTTGCTTCGATTTCCGTGGAGTCAACGAGCGGAAACACGGACAGCGCCAGTCTGCCGTTGAAACTCACATTGTGGTCGGAGGGTGTATTACCCGAAAATCCTGTCAACAGGATTCCAGCATTCTGCTGGCAGCTAGTATCTACAGCTATCAAGTGCAGCCCACACTTAATCCCCCCCCCTTCAAGCGCCACAGCGTCACTGCATTAACGCAGCAGTGTACCTGGAATATCTGGACATCAAGGAGGTGTTGAACAAGGCTCGGGCCACCTTGCTGCCTCCTCATCTTCCATACGACTGCATGGACCTTACATGGATCTTCTCCCTGGTTCTGCTTCCCCCTGGAGACCACAGCTGTGGAGAGGCTGCAAGCATCATTTATCCCTTTTTGTCTCCCGCTGGAGCAGGCTTCTTTGTCATTGAGAAGAAGGATGAGACCCCCCCGGGCCTATCAACTATCAAGGACTCAATGACATCACTGTCAAAAACAGGTACTCTCTCCCACTCATGTCTTCTGCTTTTGAGCTTCTGCAAGGGGCCATCTTTTTCAAGCTTGAAACGCACATCACCTCGTGCATATCAGGGAGGAGGATGAATGGAAGACACTCCTTCAACACTCCAAGTGGACACTATGAGTACCTGGTTTAGCCAATGTTCCTGCTATTTTCCAGGCATTCCATGGACCTACTGAATACTTGTGTTTTTGTGTACCTGGATGACATTCTCATATTCTCCAAGTTTGAACAAGAACGTGATTGTGCAGTGCGCTTCGTTGTCAATGCTGGTAGCATACAGATGGACCCTGTCGAGGTGGTAATGGATGTGCCCAGCAGATAAGGCTTATGGTGAGTTAAAGCTACGTTTCATGTCTGCTCCCACTCTCGCCTTTCGTGATCCCTCTCGACAGTTCGTGGTAGAGGTGGACACCTCGGACTCCCAGAGGTCCGTGGAGGACCAAAAGCTTCACCCCTGTGCCTTCTTCTCCCGCAAGCTGTTATCCGCCGAGAGGAACTACGACATTGGGAACCGGTAGTTGTTGGTACGTCCGGTCAACCAAATGGCTGAATTCACATTAGGCCAGGTAGGCTCTATTCTTCAACAGTTTCAACTTCTCGCTGTCCTGTGAGAAGTGTCCTACGGACCCTGGTCCCTGGCATCTCAGAAAACAAAAACTTTTCAAAAAATTGAATTTTCATGATCGAAAACTTTTGAACGGTGGTGTGTGTATCACAACAGAGACGTACATCAGGCCGGAAACATCAGACTGTTGAAAGTGACCAATCAAAGCAACGGAGACATCAGCCACTGTCTATTCCAGCCCGTCTCAAAAGTCACGAGTGAGCGAGTGTTGAGCAGTTGGGAGCACGCAGGGAGGGTCAAGCTTGCGCTCGTCACAGCCACGTGCTCACTGGACCGCATTTGAGCACGTGGAGCAGAAAGGTGCCCTCGCGAGTAAGCTTTTCTGCTCATGGATACTGATTTTGAAACTAATTAAAATAATTAAAAGACGTATTCTTAATACTGAACTGACTAGACTTTAAGGGTGGATAGACTGCCATGGTGGCTCCAAAACAGATACTAAAGCTTTACTAACCCCTTTTCAAAGAGAGGGGAACAGGTAGAGAGAGATGACTGTGTGTCCAGACAGAACACACTGTGTGCACTAATCCAGGATCCACTCATGCTTACCTGAACAGCAAAGGAGAACAAGCCAGCTTTCCTAACTGCTGTGGGAGTCTCTCACAGAACCGCTCCGACTTTCCACACAATAGAGCGTATTGATTCGACATGTATCCAAAACAGTTCCACTGGAGCTGTGTACTGTGTACAAGTAGCCTCTGAGAATTTCTCTGCAACAGGAGAACAGGTGATATGTCCTCTGTGGCACTGCCATTAAAGCATTGCGTTTCTTAGCCGAGAAACACAGCCCCAGGTGTGGCTGTTTCAGTGTGTGTGTGTGTGTGTGTGTGTGTGTGTGTGTGTGTGTGTGTCTGTGCATGTACATTTTAGGTAGTATTAAAGTAATATTAAAACTGAAAGTTACCCAAAACATTAACCTGTTGGTCATCATATTTGTCAATCAAACAAAGTCTGCCAGCAGGATTAAGGTGTCAATTTGAGTAGTACTGGACAGGACAGGACAGGACAGGACAGGACAGGACAGGACAGGACAGGACAGGACATTTGTATTGATTTAAAGCAGCAGAAGGTAGAATTGGAGCAAATATGATTTAGAAAAGGTCACTATATCCTGACAGTAGCGCATGAGACAGGTAAATGGTAAATGGACTTGCGTTTATATAGCACCTTTCTAGTCATGTCATGTCAGCATTCACCCATTCACACACATTCATACACTGATATCAGAGGCTGCCATGCAAGGTCCCAACCTGCCCATCAGGATCTAATCTAAATACTCATTCACACACCGATGACACAGCCTTCAGGAGTAGTTTGGGGTTCAGTATCTCGTGACAGAGAATCGAACCACCGACCTTCCAATTGGTGGATGACCTGCTCTACCTTTGAGCCACAGCCGCCCAGGTAAGCTGAAGAAAACCATGTGCCTCTGTGTCCTCCGGTGTCCTCCGGTGTCCTCCGGTGTCCTCCGGTGTCCTCCGGTGTCCTCCGGTGCTCCTAACGGCATCTGCAGGATTTCACATACCAGAGGAAAACAACCAATCAGAGCCGAGCTGGATCCTGCCGTCTCTGAGCAGCTGTCAATCACTCGTGAACTCCGATCAAACGGTCAAGCTAGGCAGCACTGAATGAATCAATGAGAAAGTTTGTGATCTGGCAGCCATGTTGAGATCTGTTGAGGAAATACCAAGCACCGCCCACCAGCCGGAGCAAACTTTCTCATTTTACAGCTGAACAGTACACTACAAGATGATTCTGACAACATCTGAGGAGAGAAATAGACATTACAGTAACAGAATATTGATTCATATTTGATCAGCGATGCCTAGTTTGACTGTTTGATCGGAGTTTGCGAGTGATTGACAGCTGCCTCCATTGAATGAATAGCCAATAGGAATGCTCTCTCACTGAAATGACCTGTGATTGGTCAAAGTTTCCCGTCACGGGCTAGATGTTCTAAAGCCTGAAAACAGAGCCATGAGGAGGAGCAGAAGTCTTGTTTTCTCTCAGAACACTTGATTTACAATATGCTGAAAGATTATTATATAATGTTTGCCCAATGATGCCAGAAACATTCTACCCACTGACGCTTTAAGACAAGTACAAGATCAATCACTCTTGCACTTGAGTCAAGACCAGGTCTGTAAAAGGCTTGAGACTTGTCAAGAAGTTTAAAAGGACAAAACTAAATCAGGTCAATACCAAGGTCTACAAAAATCTATAGAGTTGAGCCAGTTCCAGGTTTTCTCGCTTTTAATAATACTTTATTGAGTTTACACAAGAAAAAAATAATATCCCTCATAAAATACAAAGAGGAGAAAACATCTCATGACAAGGACAGTTCCCACAATATACAGAAAACTACAATTTTATCAAGTGCCAAGATGTGCATCTCTTTTGTCTGATGTCTAGTGTTCTTTGTCTCTTCAGTTCAGGTTTTCTCCTAGACTAGTCTAACCGAAGTTAAACCGTTGCACAAAATAGCCTAGAAAGTTAACTACCCTACCCGCAGACTATCACGGAATTATTTTGTGGTTTACATGTTTAATATAAAGTATATAATTTAAATAACTGTAGCCTATACTGTTGTATTTTATTTCATTTTATTCTAGTCTAATATAAATATTTCCATATATATATGAAAATATTTATATTAGACTAGAATAAAATGAAATAATAAATAATAATAAATCGTAATAATAATAATAAATAAATAATAATACAACATAATAATAAATAAATAAATAATAATAATACAAATAATAATTAATAATAAATATTAAATATGAATGAATTGTAAGTTGTAACCCCTTCACACTACACACACATAGAACATACTGTGAAGGGGTTACAACTTACAATTCATTGTGCAACCTTGTGTTGTAAAATGACAGATAAATAAAAAGTTGTAACCTTGTTTCCATGGTAACAATCAATCACGCTTGCTGATGAAAAGAGGAGAAGATGGCTCAGTAGTTGTTTCTAACAATGTTGAGGAATGAGAAGGGAAGAATTTTTAGAGATCACAGAAAGTCCTTTGAAATGTATACTTGTTTTCTTTTCTTCTATGTTGCCTCACTGATAAAACATTTTGAAAGTTTTACAGTAAATTGAAGTTAGCAGCTGGAACTAGTCAGTCACCCATGTTTTTAGTTTGTGGGAAGGGGAGTCAGCAAATTATTCACAGTATCAAAATGTCACAATGTAATCATCTCATTTCAGAGGCTGTTTACTTTGTTTTGGGGTGCTGTATTACTGTATTTGAATGCTGGGTATACTGACTTGCAGCACTTTTAATGTATTCATTGTCTTAGTGTTTATGTTTGGTATTTTATGCTGCCTTGCTACAAAAATAATTTCCTCTTGTGGGGCGATGAAGATCTGAACTGAACTGAACCATTTGATTTGGGGTGCTGTATATATTTGAGGTTCTGTGTGATCTGTTTTAGGGTGGTGTACGAGGGTGGCTCGACTTTTATTTACTGTTTACATAAACTGCTTGGGTGATAATGTTCAAAATTCATCTTTCCATTTTTATGCGGATGATACTGTTATTTATTGTTGTGCAGCTACCCTCAGTATAGCTTTTAAGTATCTGCAAAATGCTTTCAACACAGTCCAAACTCAGCTTTACCAAATGAAGCTTGTACTGAATGCTGGAAAAAACAAACTTATGGTCTTTTCTAACTCTAGGAAGATGGAGTTGAATCAGAGTCTCCACATACAAATACTTGTTTTTTTTAATTGATGACCACCTCTCTTTTAAACCTCATATACAAAGTCTGGTGAACAAGTTGAAATTGAAGTTAGGTTTTAATTTTAGAAACAAGTCTTATTTTTCTCTTGATGTCAGACGGAAACTGGTTGAAGCGACGTTCTCGCCTGTTCTTGACTACGGTGATCTGCTTTACATGAATGCATCAGTCCATTGTCTCCATATGTTGGATACTGTTTATCACTTATATCACAGCGCTTTAAGGTTTGTTACAAACTGTAAAGCTCTCACTCATCACTGTATATTGTACTCCAAAAGTCAATTGGCCTGCTCTGTCAATACGTCGGCATTTAGCCATTGGTATGTTTTTATCTATAAGGCCATTCTGGGTAGACTCCCCTGTTATTTATCTGTCTTTCTAACCAGAAAACATGGTAACCATGGGTTACGGTCTCAGGACAAGATGCTTATGACTGTTCCCAGAGTTCACACTGAGTTGGGAAAGAAGGCCTTTATGTTTTCTGCACCATCTGCATGGAATAGCCTGCAAACTGAACTTAAACTCCAGGACCTGGTCACTCTAAATTAATTTAAAGAAGGTCCCTGGGACCTTCGCGCCGCCGGGACCTCCGCGCCGCCGGCACCGCTGCTTTTGCCAGACAACAGCGGGCTACAGCGCTCCAGAGAGCGGGGAGGACAGAGAACAGGTGTTCGGGTGTCAGCTACGCGCAAAGCAGCGGAACAAAAACACAGACACATCTCCGACGGTATGATAATAATGCACCTTGCGTGCCTAGTCTACATACAGTAGAGCACAGAGGCCGTTTCCATGCTGACAAGCGACGTGTCTGCCTGTTTATTCACCTGAGGGGCGCAGCGATCCCAGCTGGACGTCAGTAGAGTAGGCGGTCCTTAATGTGGCCCAGGACGCATTCACTACACACTGCTAAAAGAATGTGGTCATATGTGGCCCAGACCACATCTGAATGTGGTCTGAAAGATCCGATCTCATTGCGTCCTCAATGCGTCTTGAGTGTGGTCACACCTGTACTTAGAGCTGTCCACTTGGGATCCGATCACTGAGGACGCATGTTAATACCAGGTGTGAACAGGGACACAGAGACAGACAACCATTCACACTCACATTCACACCTACGGGCAATTTAGGGTCAACAATGAACCTAACCTGCATGTCTTCGGACTGTGGGAGGAAACCGGAGTACCCGGAGAAAACCCACGCTAACACGGGGAGAACATGCAAACTCCACACAGAAGTGCCCCAAGCCTGATTCGAACCTGCGTCCCTCTAGCTGTGAGGCGCCAGCACTCTTGAAAAAGAGATTTTAATCTCAATGGGTCTAAACCTGGTTAAATAAAGGTTAATGAAATCAAATGACTTCACTACAGTCTTTTTTTTTTTCAAACCAGATCTGGACATACATAACATAATGATGAGGGCTCCTTCCTGTTGCTGTGTTATGTTTCATTATAAAAAGTCTTTCCAGTGTGACGTGTGAGGATTTCTCTGCAGATGGTTATCAGTATCACAGTTTAATATACCTTTCACTTTATCTACCAGTTTCCTAGAAAATCATGTTTAACTTTCTTCCCCAACTGTGCAGTTAAATAAGTGAGATACCATCAGGTAGGAAAGTTAATCTACTGCCCATGAGAAACAGTGATGACAGATTCTATATCTAAGCTCCTTTTGTTTAACGTGAATGAATTTGCAAATTGCTCTGATCTGAAAATACAAAGCGCTCTCTCACTCCTCGTAACAGACTGGGTAAGAGGCTGGACTGATGTGAATTGGTGAGAAACAGCCAGGAGTAAGAATCTCTTTCCTGACATCAAAAGACTGCCGTCTCACTTCTGTCAGCTTATAGGCAGGGAGGGATGACAGAGGGCCGCCAGGCAGACACATATCCCTCTGCAAGCTGAGCCCACAGAGCGCTCTGCATTGAATGGATGATGATGCCGAGCGATGCCTGAACCACAGTGAAACCCTGGGTACATATAGTTCCAAAAAGAAAACTGAGACAACGTCCACTGTCCCAGCAATCGATTTTTGGTCCCTGCAACAGGTTTTTCAATTATGACCTATAAAATCGTCTTGATTTTTAATTGATCTTGATTCTTAATTCAAAACAACCTCCAAAACTGTTTTAAAGGTCCCATATTATAAAAAAGTGAGATTTTCATGTTTTTTTTATTGAAAAAGCAGACTTAAGTCCTATATAAATACTGTGAAAGTATCAAAAAACTCAATCCACAGGGAAATACACACAGTCCGTATTCAGAAACTCTGCATTTGAAACAAGCTATCAGGATTTCTGTCCATTTGTGATGTCACAAATATACAATATTTAGACCCTTTACACAGTTTTAAATGTAAACATTCTAAATGTGTCCCAGTTTATTCCTGGTTGCAGTGTATGTGAAAGTCATCAGCTGACAGGAAGTAAACATGGACCCAAGCTGTTGCCTATAGCAACGCAATTCTGTTGCAATTCTGTTGCAGTTCTGTTGCAATTCTGTTGCAATTCCGTCGCAATTCCGTCAAAAAAAACGTGCATTTCAGACAGAGGGTAAATACAGGTATATTCATGCTAACAGTATGAGGAAAATAATGTTTTTATTTAACATTACAGCATGTAAACATGTTCTAATAGAAACACAAAATACAAGTATGAACCTGAAAATAAGCATAATATAGGACCTTTAATATCAGAGTTTTCAGAGTGAGGGATCAGATGAGCATCACATTTCAGTTGTATGGCTTATACTCATGGATGGAAACCTCTCTCTGACCTTACTTTACTAGAATATTTCCATTTTCTGATACATTATACTTCTACTCCACTACATCTCAGCGGTAAATATTGTACATTTTACTCCACTACATTAATCTGACAGCTTTTTACTTTGCAGATTACAGTTTTGCATTCCTTTCCTGTCCAGTGAAAGCTGACAATGGTTGTTTTTTTTTTTCTTTATGAAAAGTTGACTTTTTACAGAAACGTAGTTCTCACAGGTCAGCGAAGCTACAAACATATGATGATCTTAAAGAATATGATGTATTGCTGTAGATTAAACTAGCGGACTGGATCCTGGTATGGCAGACTGCTGTACGGGTCCTTCAGGGCTGCTCCAACAAGCTGACTGTTGCGTTAGCTAACACTAGTAGCTAGCTACAGCTCAATAAATAGGCCTAAATAAAAAGGATTTATTTTGTTATGTGTTTAAAAGTATTTCACAATTTACGCGTCATAATTAATTTCCTGATATGCTGCCGTCTGATACTTTACTGCCAGCTCATCACGTACTATACAGCGGTAGAGACTGAAAAGGACATTTAGACATCATCATTGGACCAACTCGCTGTCAATCTTGTTCTGCTGGTTGTTGATTGGTAACAAGCAAGCAAACAGGAGGTTATCCTGCTTTGGAGCATCATTTGACGTGTTTTGGCCAATCACAGATGAGCTTGAAAAAAATTAAATGCATTGAGTTGATACACTATAAGAGGTCCCGCCCTAAGGGAGGACGGGGACCTGCCGTCCTCCTCTACCCCCCCAAGATGACCACAACCACTCAGGCTGCCCTTCCCCCTCTGCCCTGCAGGTGTCGCTGTTGAAGCATTTTAATTAGACTTTATTAGATAATGGATTTTTTCCAAAGAAGAGAGAAAAATATTTTATATATGATACTGAGATTTGGTAATAGTTTATTTCAACCAATTACTCTTTTTTATATTTTGATCTCCCTCTTGCCTCTCAAAAAACAATAGAGGAGAAGCGACCTCCTCTGCCCCTACGGACAAGCCTCCACTGCTACTTAGTTAGATTTAGGCAAGAAAACTACTTAGTTAGGCTTGGGATAAGATTGTGGTTTGTTACTTAATACGTAAGTTACGTGACAAATAAATCAACGTTGTAATGTGGTTTCACACGGGACACACCGCTCTCCTGGGCAAAATCCGGGACTTTTTGACCAACCCATCCACCACGACCTCCCCCCTATGCAGCGTTCGCAGCTCTTTCTATTTCCTGGTTCACTATTACATGAATTACAAACAAATTCATTTTGTGGGATATGAACAAATTACAGTGCATGCATTACTTTTCGTAGGTATAACTACGAACAGTGTATGAGACCAACCTGATATAGTAAAGTATAATTTCACTGCAGGCAGTTTGTACTGACATTCGCGTGAATATGCCAGGCTCAGAGCAAGTATTCGTGCTTCCATTAATATATCTTTATTCGCATTTTGCAGTATTGCATCAAAAAGATGTATGGAAACGGAATTTTTTTATAAAACTTCCGTAATTGCAGAAAAAAGTTTTTACATTCGGTTGAGGTGGTTTTTGCCTTTATCAAAAAACAGTTGCACTAAATGTATTATAGAAACGCCTTTGCTGAATAAGTTCTGACGTAGCGAACATTTGAGATCCTCTGGCAGGGCCCTACTAACAGTTCCAAAATCCAAACTTGTTAACAAAGGTGACCGGGCTTTTGCTTTCCGGGCCCCTCAGCTGTGGAACTCCCTACCTGAGGATCTCAGGCAGGCAAACTCAGTATCTTCCTTTAAATCTCTTCTTAAGACACTTAAAGTCATAAAGTCACTTTTAGATTATGTTTTTTTTTTTTTTAAAGGGACTGTTTGTAACTTCTTACACGTATATAAATCAATCTGGGTCGGTGTCCCATGTGCGCTGGTGTGTGGCTACACTTTTCAGACTCAGACTCCAACACAAACTACACGAAAGCACCAAAACCGCAAAGTTATATCTAGTGAAGCCAGAGGACGCGGGGGAGACAGTAGCTTTGGTCTCCAGGGCCAGAGTTTCTGCTGTACGCTGCTCCGCTGCCTGCCTGCTTGCCTTCACTCACACGCCGCGCTCGTGCATCGCGCACACTCCACACTGCAGAAGAGTTAGTTTAGCTCTGAGAATGGACGTTTGTGCAGAAATAAAGAGAGAGACCAGCTCTGGTCAGCTAACATTACTGCCAAGCAGGTGAAATATAGAGTGATATTGTGGTTTTAGCTGACGTGTGTCGCCTCACTGTTTTGAGCGATGCTCGTTCATGTCTATGTAGAGCGAACACACGGGCGAGCAACAGGACGCTGACTTTCGTTGACTTAACGCGCTGTTAACAAGCATTTCTGAATCTTACAAACAGTCCCTCTAAAGGTCCTATATCATGCTCATTTTCAGGTTCATATTTGTACTTTGTGTTTTTACTAGAACATGTTTACATGCTGTAATGTAATAAAAAACGATATTCTCCTCATACTGTCGGCCTGAATATGCCTGTATTTACCATCTGTCTGAAACGCTCCGTTTTAGTGCATTTCAAAGGAATTGCAACGGATTGCTAGGCAACAGTTTGGGTCCATGTTTACTTCCTGTCAGCTGATGTCATTTATATACACTGTAACAGGAAATAAACTGAGACACATTTAGAATGTTTACATGTAAAACTGTGTAATGGTCTAAATATTGTATATTTGTGACATCACAAATAGACAGAAAGCCTGATGGCTTGTTTCAAACGCACAATTTCTGAAAACGAGTTGTTTGTATTTCTCCGTATATTGAGCATTTCAATACTTTCACAATATTTATATAGCACTAAAACCTGCTTTATAAAAGATATGAAAATCTTACTTTTTACAATATGGGACCTTTAACAACATAGAAAACATAATCCGTCAGTGTTGTTTCCTGTTTGCTGTAGCAGAGTTGTATATAAATGTAACTAGTCAAGGCTGACTGTCCAGTAGCCGTATTTACCCACTCTTACCTCCCTCCTCTTGTCCTATAAACTTTGACCATGGAGAACATTCAAACACGTGATACTTACTGCAATGTCAGACAATTCACTTATTGTCAGTGTTCACAGTTCTGACCTCAGCGCTTTACTCTTGTTTACTGGCAGCATTGAGGCTCATGTAATTGGGTAGGCTTTCCCCTGGTCCCTATTTTGGTCCGGTAACAGCATGTGAGCTCCTTCCTGACTTGTGCTCTTTTATCTCTCCTGTATATTTTGCAACAAGTGGAGGAGCAGTCCGTTCTCATCAGGGCCTGAAAAGAGCCTTTGTTTGGCTCGGAACACCTGGACAGAGTTATCGCAGCGGTTCAGACTCTCCCTCCTTTCCCTCTTCCTTCTTTCTCCCCCCTCTTTTTTTCTATCAGTCCATCTTTTTCAATCTGAATTGTTCTCTCCTTCTCCCCTCCCCCCTCTCTCTCTTTTACACTCTGTCTGTGTGTCCAACTAGAGTAGTGTGACTGCAAGTCCAGACAAATAATAGACAGTGCTTTAAGGTTAAAGAGACAGCAGCACAAGGTAAGAATGACATTTATAGCGGTCATATCTAAGAAATTCTCACGACTGAGACCAGCAGTCAGGAGTATTCACCAACTTCAGCGTTTTGCTTTTTGTTTGCCATGAAGGCAGTCTTTCCCGAACTGTAACTTAAAGCTGCAGTAGGCGGGATATTTTTGGCATCATTGGGCAAACATTCCATTATAACCTTTCAGCATATTGTAATTCAAGTGAGAGACTTCTGCACCTCCTCATGGCTCTGTTTTCAGGCTTTAAAAAATCGAACCTAACTGACCAATCACAGGTCATTTCAGAAAGAGAGCGTTCCTATTGGCTGGGCTCCAGCCATGTGAGCAGTGCTTGCTATTCCCTCAACTGATCTCAACATGGCTGCCGGGTCACAAACTTTCTCATTTTACAGCTAAACAGTACACTACAAGATGATTCTGAGAACATTTGAGGAGAGAAATAGGCATTAACGTAACAGAATATTGATTCATATTTGATCAGCGCTGCCTAGTTTGACCGGCCGGCTCTCATAGTCGGCAGCCGGAAGACAGAGTCCAGATCAGCTCTGATTGCTTGTTTTCCTCCGGTCTGTGAAATCTTACAGACGCTGTTAGGAGCACCGGAGGACACCGGAAGAAACCGGAGGACAAAGAGGCACATGATTTTTCTTCAGATTACCTGTTTCATGTACTACTGTCAGGATATAGCGACCGTTTTATAAAAATAACTTTTTTAAATCATATTTTCTCCAATCTATCCTACTTCAGCTTTAAGTTTTTAAACTTAAAATACTCAGTTTTTTTATCAACCAGTCCCTGAAATTAGTCATTTGAACCCTAACATTACATTATTTCTGTGCTACATATCTTATCCCCACAATATAATATAGTAATTTGTATGCTTAACACAATGAATTGGTTTCCTTATGAATCATATGTGCGCTGAATAAATGGAATAGCTTAATTACACCCCTCATTTTCAGCTTAATGTTTTTTATTTTTCATTTTTTTGTATCGGACTGAGATACACTCGGGTCTTATAGCTGCAACTTTAGTTCTTTGTAAATCCTTCTAAATCCCCTCAATTCAATTTTGAGGCTGTACTTTCTGTTGGTGTCGAACCAGAGTTATACAGTTATATTGCTATAAAATGTTATAATCATTATATCATGTGTTTCCATATATGAATGAGCAAAAATATGACAGTACAACAACACATCAAAGTACAACCTCGTCATCATATCACATTTACTACTTGTGCTGTTGTGTAGGACTGAAGCAACAGAAGTGTCTGTTTCTGTAGGTCGCTCAGCATAAATATACTATACATTTTGCTCAGTGCAACACCAAAAAATGAAACACAGACGATATGCAACTTGTTCAGTGATGCATCAGGTTGTAATGTAAGGCTTGTGCAGGTGTTCATGATATATACTGTACATATATGATCATTTTTTTTCTTTTTAGTTATTATGAGTAGTACTTCTACAGTAATTGCCTCCTATGTCATATTCATTTCCTGCATGGACAACGTACACGTTATTTCCTATTTATTTACTTCATCATAGAGTTCTTATTTATTTTATATCATAATATTTTTTACGCAATATATTATTTCTCGACCTATATGTTGTTTTTATTACACTTTAATATTGTGAAGATTTGGTTTTCTTTGTTTTGATATTGTTATTTTGCACTCCATAAAGCTTAGTCACATGATGTATGGACTTGCATGTGCAAAATGCCGCATTGTACATATATTTTCTCCTAATTCTCCTAAATTGAGAATTGTCGATGAAATGATTGATAAATGGCCTGTGTCTTTTCTGTGAAATGCTATTTAACCAATAACAAAACACATAATGCTGCAATTAGCTATGTGCTAGTGATTCTTATTGGCCTTGAAGCCTGCTGATGGGAGGAGACTTGACCGTCATTAGAAGGTGCGCGGTGCCAATTAGCCCGAGCAGCCGAGCCTGGAAGAAGAGGTCACCTGGCTCCACTTTCCCACGATGGGACACTCTCCGAACTCTCACTCAGCCGGAGGATTATATGAATATTCCCTACTGTATGTGCAGTAGAAATTCATGATCACAGAGTGATCACATACCTTACTGTGTTCACAATGACCAGTGTCGTGAGATCTGCAGCAGCAGAATTTGCAGAGGTCCGCTTCAGCAAAAGTCACATTTGATTTATACAAAATCATACAATAGAATTAATTTTTACTCTTCACATATTATCCACCAAAATAACAACTGTTTAGAATTAGTATTAGAATTTTATAACTAAAACTAATCTACAAATTTTTGCCTACTGCTTAATGCTAAAAAAAATGGGGCATCCAACAATGTGACTTATGTAGATTGTGTGAGGAGGAAGAGGAGTCAGACATTCATTTATTTCGGTATTGTAAGGAAGTTACATTATTTTTGGATTCAAGTTGAAAAGTTGATCTCAGTCTACAAATCCAATTTCTATAGTTGTCCTTTTTCTATTATGTTTGGTGATTTAAGGGATGATGAAGAAGGAAAAGACCTGAACAACATCATCATGATGATGATGGGGAAATATATATATATTTAAAGCTAAAAAAGGTCAGCAATTAAACACTGAACGTTTCAAAATGTTTTTGAAGCATCAGCGGGTTCTTGAGAAAGATGTTAATAGAAATAAAGAACAGAATATAATTTTTGTGCGTGGGTGGGTTACTTTGAGTCAGGGTGAAGACTGGAGTTAAACATAAATGAATAAATAAATAATGTCGATAAAGGTCAACTATATAAATGTAATGTAAATATGTCCTTTTTTTGTCTGTATAATAGAATAGATAATTGTGTAAGTGAATGTGTCTAAGTGGATATGTATATGAATGTGTGTGTAGCTATAGACATGTATATACTGTATGTATATGTATCTATATATGAGGTTGGATGTATGTATATGAATATGAACTTACCTCTTGACACTGCTGTATTACAACGGGTAGCACCTTTTTTCTTTTTTTTTAATATATGTTGTTGCTGCTGTCTGTATGTCCCTTTATAAGTATGTGTATGTATTCCTTTAAACTTAAATTAAAAAAAAAAAAATAAAAAAAATAACAACTGTTTTATTCCTTTTAGATTTCGAAAAAGCTTTTGTCTCACTCTGGTAGAAGAGTAGAAGAGCCTGTCCCTACAATTGATTGTAAATGGTACAGGGGGGGAAATGTGTGACATAATTACAGTTACTTTGTCTTCATTTTCACAACGTAGCCTACAGTAGGTTCAGCGTGAAAATGCTTAACTTAAAATGCTTTACATTAAAAATCTCATACAAAGTATACAAAGTGAAAACGGTCTGCAACAAATTGGGTGATGCATTATTATGTTTATAGGAGCATAACAGCACTGTGCATGTTCATCATTTAATTCTAATCATTTATGCATTAATTTTTTTAATAGAACAATCATAAAAAGTGCAACAAATATGTTATTATTATTGTATTGCATACCCATAGTACAGATTATTCAGTGGTCATTTCCTAAAAAAAAACAAATGCATCTTACACAGAAGTATGAAAGCTATAGTACAAATTCCTGTAGAAAACTTTCATTTTATTACACATCAGTACTACAGGCAGTACTCTATAGCAATATTATGTAATTCAGTTAAGGTATTATACATACTGCTATATGTCTGTGGCTTTGATACAGTGATCTGGAGCCCTATTGATGGCACAACATTTTTTTTGTTTACAGTTAAGGTAATAATTTAGTGTAAGTCAGTTCAGCTCTTTACATTCATTTGTTTGCATATTGAAGCTTTGTTGTGAAAACCGAACCAAAGCAATGGTAAAACATGGTAAAATAATGTATGAAAAACATCAATTTTAGAATATTGTTTTTTATTTATTTCGAAGAATGTGGCAAACAAATGGAAACAGTTGACTTCTCCAGAACACGGATGTGAAACCGGGTTACAGTATTAGTCCAACCCTTTTTAAAGGTCCCATATCGTGCTCATTTTCAGGTTCAAACTTGTATTTTGGGTTTCTACTAGAACATGTTTACATGCTTTAATGTTCAAAAAAACACTTTATTTTCTCTATTTTATCTGCCTGAATATGCCTGTATTCACCCTCTGTCTGAAACGCTCTGTTTTAGCGCATTTCAATGGAATTGCAACGGAATTGCGTTGCTAGGCAACAGCTTGGGTCCATGTCTTACTTCCTGTCAGCTGATGTTATTTGCATACACTGCAACAGGAAATAAACTGGGACACATTTAGAATGTTTACGTTTAAAAACCGTGTAATGGTCTAAATATTGTATATTTGTGACATCACAAATGGACAGAAATCCAAACGGCTTGTTTCAAACTCGCAATTTCTGAATACGGGCTGTCTGTATTTTTCCGTCTATTGAGCGTTTTGGTAGTTTAACAGTATATATACAGCACTTAAACCTGTTTTATAATACAAAAGACATGAAAATCTCACTTTTTACAATATGGGTCCTTTAAAGGATAAGTCTTCTCATATTTGTCAACAGATCTCATGTAGAGCCAAACCAGCAATGAATGAATCTACTAACAAGTATTGTGTGTGTATCAAAGCCTGATATATCTTCTTCCTCTGTGCCATAGAGCTCCACTGATGTCCAAAAACACATTAAAAAGACATCAATAAGCCTCTCTGTTGCATTGGGTAACAGAAACACTCATTACAACACCAAATGTGGATTAAAAAAAGTTCCAGACCAATGCACTACCTGCTCCTGTTTGACTAACATTTGATAAAAACTACAGTGGCTTTGTTCGATACTTGTTTTCTGGCCTCATCTAAAGAATACTTATGGTGGCCATGTCGATCTGTCACTCGCTGTTAATCCCTCAAACTGTTTGAGCAATGAATCCAGTGCAGGTTCCTGCTTATTTGCATGGGTCTGGGCTCATGCTTTGCATTTCATATTGTTTCCCCGACTGATCCATCCTGCCAAGCAACCCCCCCCCCCCCCCTTCGTACAATCCCTTTGAGTCTCTCTCTCTCTCTCTCTCTCTCTCTCTCTCTCGCTCTCTCTCTCTCTCTCTCTCGCTCTCTCTCTCTCATTATGAAGTGTTAGAAAGTTGCTGAAGTGAGAAATGAGCCTGCGAAAGCCCGTTGTCCTAATTAAACTTTGACATAAAGAGTGACAAGAAGCGATGAAGGGGAAACAATAGCAGACTGTGTGTGAGTGCGGGCTCGGAGCAAGCAGGCAGCTTTGTCCTCAAGAACAAAAGCATTTGTTTGCATGTGTTCAACTCCATTTAACTTCACCAGGCCCAGGTGCAAAAAACAACTTTGCGAGGAACATCACAACTCATAACACCTTCGCACGGTTGATGAACAGCCTGCGGTCAGTCGAAATAGGGCCTACAGAAGCAGATCAAAGCTGCTGTGTTGCGATGTAAATATTGTGCAGCAGAATTAATTCAGTCTCATTACTTTCATTGTCTGGACTGAAAGACACAGCCAAATAATTCAGGTGTGAAATTTTACTCTCGACTCTCCCTTAAAGGTTCCCTATACGATATCCAGGGCGTTAGCAAACAACCATTAGCTATATAGAGGAGTAATGTCTACCTGAGCAGAGAATGAAGTCTCTCCCTCTGTGTGTGTTAATTCGAGCTTCTCTGTGCTTTGTTGACATAGCCGGGCCGGCAGCATGTGCTTTTAGTGCATGTGAGGGTGCCCCACTGGCTAGCTCACCGCCGCTGCCCTCATACAGCGGTAACAGCTGATAATGCCGTCACACCGCAGCTTCCGGTTCCCCCTCAGGTTAACACTGTAGCTCTGTCAGTGGTTAGAACTGTAAACACCAGGGCTGTGTATTGGCAAGAATCTGGTGATACGATACGTATCACGATACAGGGGTTACGATTTGAAATATTGCGATATATTGCGATTTTTTAAAATCTAATTTTAGGAAAACTGTCATAGTATAAAGAACACACCACAATATGCATAAAATCTGAGTAAAAAAAAAAGTTGACTTTCTTTATGCAATCAGAACAGTGGGATGTGCATTTGAATTTATCACAGTCCAGAGTAAGTCCAGTGCAAATGAAATTAAGTATTGACTGAGTTCATCTTTGCATGTAAACTATTAATTAAAAATCAATACAGTGTTTTTGAGAATTGATACGGTATAACAAAACATAATATCCCAATAATAAGCACCGTTAGCTGCTAGCTGCCGGCTCAGCTGTCGCCATGTTGAGAGGTGTGGAGGCAATAGAAATGCTCAGAATTTAGAATTTAGCACCTCTAAGTGGCCTCACACAGACAGCTTGTGAATTATTTCACACAGACACACACACACACACACACACACACACACACATACTGTAGGGGCATTTGGGGATTTTTGTTGGAGGTGCAACACTGGAGGTGGAGGTGCATGATTGTAGCGGACAGCAGCGTTGGTGGTTGTGTGTGCTCATCCCACCAGTTCAAATGAAAATAAAAATGCTCTGCAGTTTATTCACCGTGGTCATGACGGGACATGGTGGCTGCCTCTCACAGCCCAAGCATGAAGGTACAACAGCAGGTAAGTGTATCACATGACCACCATCCACCCCTATTCACACAGCATTAGGAATTAGTAGGATACATGTTGCAGGACATTTCCAAGGTTGTGTAAGAACAAGAATCCCCCTCAGAGAAGGGCCCTTGATCTGAGCTGAGGGGCGGAGTTGGAGGGAGGAACTCCACACTCTTATAAAAAGCCAGTGGATGGGCCGACAGTGTTGAGTAGACAGAGCAGACTGACTGACTGGCCCTGGACTGTATAGGTTACTGCTGACCCAGAATGGCACAGAACGGGACAACAGAGAACGGAGTGGCTGAAGGGATCCCAGCTTTGCCTTTTCCTCAGCCTGTGGAGGTCCGGGAGGTCAGACACACCAAGGTAAGGAGCTCTACATATAGAAACCCATGCAGTTCAACTGCTGTAGGTAGGCTGGGGTTGGAAGCATTTACTCTCATTGTGTTATTAACTGTGATGATAGTTTAAAACAGGTGTCAGTTGAGGCACAAACCAAAGCCATATTACAAACAACTATCCACTTTCCACAGATTTTTATTGACAATGAATGGCACACATCCAGCAGTGGAAGGACATTTCCAACTATCAACCCAGCAACAGGTGTCACAATCTGTGAGGTGGAAGAAGCAGACAAAGTAAGAAGGCATAATTTTACGTTATTATTATTGTTATTATTATTATTGTTATTATTATTATTATTATTATTATTATTATTATTATTATATGATGCATTTAAACTTATAAGGCCTAATACTACTGAATAATTAAGACCTTGAATAAACATTGTTTATCTGCTTTGGTCCTAAATCAATAGGAAAAAACTTTTTTTTGCCATAATTTAACCTGTGATTTTAATGTTTTGTGTTTATCAGAAGAATGTCTCTGAAGTCCAGCATGACATAAATAAATGACCAAATAGATGAGAAACTTTTGCAAAATTTGGTATAAAACTTTTTACCGCAGGCTGAGAGACATTTTGATAACTGGAGGTATAACGTGCGGTTGAAAACCGAAATATTCAAAAATAATATTATTATTATTATTACTACTACTTTAGCTAATATTACGCATTAGAAACTGGTCGTGGTTCTTCGGTCTGTGGGCGCAGCCCGCCTGGCAGATTGTAACCTTAGTTTGCAGTAGAGTTGTTTTCTAGCTCCGGGAGTGTCCTGTGTGTCCTCCTCACATTGTCTCGCTTTACTGAGCTTCGTTTTTTCTGTGTAGGAAGATGTGGACAAGGCGGTGGAGGCAGCCAAGGCGGCCAAGCAGAGAGGCTCTGTGTGGCGGAGGATGGATGCGTCCAGCCGCGGCAGACTGCTGAACAGACTGGCCGACCTGCTGGAGAGAGACCGGCTGCTGCTGGCGGTGCGCTCACTCACTGTTACCTTCTCTATGCTCCAACACTCTACTGTAGGACATATAGCCGCTCATTACCACTTACCTTCTCTATGTTCCCTCTCTACTATAGGATATATAGAGAGGTCATGTGTTCTGAGGACAGCTGCTGTTTAGAGGCAACGTGACTTTTCTGAATTGTTCGTACTGTTCCGTAAACAGCTCACACATTTTACTGTCAAATTTAAACTATTTTTTTCCTTGAAAATATGATGGACGTATACGCTTCAAGAATTTGCAGATTCATTTTATTTTGGGATTTTTAAAGATGCATTCCTAAGTGGGTCATTCTGTAGTTCAGTTCAATTATCTAGAAGACAAATAACTTGATTAAAAACAATCTTAATTATGGGGGAACGATGGAATCGTCAGATTTACTTCAGACTAAATATGAATTAATTCCAAAAATTAAAAAAAAAATGTAGCACTAGTGTTTGATACATGATGAGATATTATGAACCGGTCAGAATGACAACAGAGTGCCCGGTCACTGGTTTCCAGTGATAGAAAAATTATAAAATGATATAATATATAAGGCAATTTATATATAAGACAATATTTAACATGTAACAATACCACTCTTCATTATTAACATGTAACAATAGCACTCATAAATCATTCAAAATGTCACTTCAGTAAAAGGACAGGAGTTAGCAAAATGTACTTAAAAGTCAAAAGTATATCCTATTTATGTCATTTGATTATTATTACTGATGCATTAACTTGTAATTATTGTAATTGTAGTATTGTTGTATCTGCTCTAGGTGGAGAAGGTTGTAGGTATTGGGTAGTTTATTTTATTGTATAACAATGCATCATATTTTATAGTTATTATAGATTTTTTGTCAAGTAACTAGCTGTTAGATAAAAAGTAAAATACTTTCCTTTGAAATGTACTGAAGTAGAAATATAGATTACCATAAAATGGAAATACTCAAAGTACGACAACATCGGAACTGTAGCCACCTTAGTAAAAGTTAATCTCAACCACTGCTCATTTATTTCTTCTTACAAACAGATTTCCTCTTTGCTGAATCTTTTTTACATAAACTCAGTGTCAGATGTGAAAAACACATATTCCCTTAATGAGCAGTCTTTGTAGTACACAACATGCTATATGTTTCATCTGAACGACAACGTGTTCCTTTTTCTCCTGTTGGTTCAGATATTATTCATAACAATAGATGTCAATTATAAAAGTGCAGCTTCATAAGAAACAAATTTACGGGATTTTCCTGCAGCTGAAAAATGTCCCATGTGCTGTCATGATGTTGACTTATTCATATCAGGGATTGGCCTATATTATTGCATGACATCATGACACTGTGACCCCACCCCAGTCTCCTTTGTCTCTTTGTAATGATTGCTGGATGTTACTTTCCCTCTCTTTCAGATAATATTTGGAATGAAATCCCCGTTGCTGTGCCTATTCACTCTGTTTAGCTGCCAGCTTGCATTAAGATTTAGATCTGTAAATGAACCCTTACAGATGTGAGTGAAGTAATAATACCAGATTGCATGTGACTGCTAATTGCAAACATGCTCTGGAGTGGTAGTGTGCAGGGTATGGCTAATTACGCTAAATTCCCAGCTATGTTTGGGGGAAATAAAGACCAGATTCGGACCATTTAAAGGTACAGTAAAGTAGAGCAGTGGCTCCAGTATCTGCTAGAGCTGCAGAGCCTCACTTCTTCTGATTTTTCTTTTTACAATGAAATAAAAGTCCAGTAAGCATGGTATAGAAGTTAGTTCACAATATCGTGTAAATCATGTCTGACACATTCAAACATAATCATTAATTATTATGCATCTATCATAATCTATTAATTATTTTATTTTATTAATTATTTCTTAATTTTACATGCGTGGCTTATAGTTATGAATTATCAAGTCCCTGTACATTGCAGTGGACCATGGTGGTTGACATCACATTCATCCCATCCATTCAGCCTCATACAACTCAGTGCTTTTGCAGCCCAAATGTTGGCATTGTATGTTTCTGCAAACCACAGATATATTGAATGTTGACTTCTTTTTTGTTGTTGCATTCTGTCAGAGCAAGTGACGCAGTATATCGAGCGGCCATTATTGAAAGTTACGCGGTGATAATAACGAGTATAACAAGCGAGAAAGTCCACCAAACAAACACAGGACTTTGACCCAGGAGACCGCTGTTCGTGTCCCGTGTGAAACCCAAGCTGCGTTCCATTCCACACTCTACATAAACACAGTACTCCCTAATCCCTGCTCAGGGAATATAGGTTAAGGGAACTTCCTTCGTCAAAATTCCTCCATTCGGAACACCCTGCAACGTCACCAATAGACGGGTTTCTATGCAACGTCATCACAGAAGAGATGCGCGCGCAACTGGGGGGCAGAAAGCACGGCCTGTCTGTCATGCTCCACAGATGGATAAGAATGAACTGACCAACAGCAGGGTGATCGACAAACACTCTAAGGAAATATTTATATATATTAAGCGACTATGCCTTAAAACTTAACTTAAAACTTAGACCGTAGTCTACCGGGGCCGCTAACGTTCGTTTCATTTTGAATCGGACATATCAGCAATACTGTATTGACTTTTACCGTTTTGTTTCCGACTGAGGGCTAACCGCTAACGTTAGCTATTAACCAGCAACACGCTATTGAATAGAGAGCCTTCAGGGGTCTAATGTTAATGTTCACCTGGCCGACATACAAAGAGCTGCTGAGTGACTGGTTGGACTAATAACAAGACCAAAATCCAAGATCCAGTTTTATATTAACGTATACCTGTTGAGGAATCGCTGAGGAAAAAGTGTCTGGCGGCGGCGGCCATCAAGAGGGACTCACGTAACTTAACTCGGACCAAACAGACTCTGGTTCCCCAAATCACACTTATGTCTGATCTAATGTCCATTTCATAACAGGTGATAATAATAAACAAATCTCATACTAATACGTCATGTGATAATGGTATCTGGTGGTCAGAACCCCGCAGTGGTCTAGTATAGTTAACAGGAATGTACAAAAAAAAATTAATATCTACATTGATTACAACGGCTGCCAAAGCGTTTTTGTTCCCTGAATGCGCACACACCCAGTAATGTTTATATACAGGAAACCCGTCTATGCAGACATCACTTCCTCTGTGCGTTACCCTGGTCATTTAAACACCTCAGATACCTGTTCCCGCTACTTTGGAAATTTTACACTACTGAAGTATTATATTGAATTTATATTGAAAATGAATAAATTTGGTGGTCTCCTGCCTCCCTGAATTATAGTTGTAACAGTGATGTCTCCAGAGCACAACGCCAGCTGCAGTGCTGTACTCAACTGTTGGTTAGTTTCTAACTACAACAGCTAACATTAGCACTGACCACAAACAGTAACGTTTGTTGTAATATTGAAGTTATACAGAGCTGTAACTTCAAAATTGGTTTGGCTAGTATAGCCCTATGCCAGCGCTCCAGCAAGGCGCAATGACTGATGGGTAATCTTGCTTGTCAACTGCAGTGAAGTGAAGAGCCATTCTTCCCTACACAGTACACAGATCCCTTTGAACTGAGCATTTTTACTCCCTACGGTTTGGAATCTTACTTAACATGGCTGAACACTCTGAGCAGTACACTTCGCATGGAGCTACTAGTCCAGGGGTCAGCAACCTGCAGCTCTGGAGCCACATGCGTCTCTTTAGCTCCTCTCCAGTGGCTCCCTGTGGATTTTGAAAAATGGAAATGAATAACTGTTTTTTGTTTACATTTTCCTTTTTATTTATCATTGTTGTAGGTCTATGGTACAACGGTACGACGGAGTATTGGGGCCACATTGAGAAAAAAAAAAAAAATCGGAGATTTCGAGAATAAAGTCAGAAGTTTACGAGAAAAAAAGTCGTAATATTCCGAGAATTAATTCAGAAGTTTACGAGAAAAAAAGTCGTAATATTCCGAGAATTAAGTCTGAAGTTTACGAGAAAAAAAGTCGTAATATTCCGAGAATTAATTCAGAAGTTTACGAGAAAAAAAGTCTTAATATTCCGAGAATTAAGTCTGAAGTTTACGAGAAAAAAAGTCGTAATATTCCGAGAATTAATTCAGAAGTTTACGAGAAAAAAAGTCGTAATATTCCGAGAATAAAGTCAAAGTATTATAAAGTAGTAATTTTAGGGGTTATTTTCTTTTTTTTCTCATAAAGTTATGACTTTATTCTCTAAATATTACGACTTTGTTTCTCGTAAAGTTATGACTTTATTCTCATAATATTACAACCTTTATATATTTAAGGATCACAAATTTGATCTCTTTTTCATGACGCTCAGCACGACTTTCAACAACGTATTTTTTGTGCGTTTTCAAACAAATGTTCAGCAACACGTCACACACGTGTCAATTCCCACTTCAGTCTTTTAAAATACAATTACTTAGTTAGTTATAGGAAAAGATCACAGTTGGGGTTAAAATAACACCGGAAGTGCCGCAACTTAAGTACAGAAGTTACAAAACAAAAACGATTTAGTTAGCTTTAGGAAAAGATTGTGGTTTGGGTTAAAATAACTCATGATGTGCCGTAACTACAGAAGTTACATGACAAATAAAACAACTTTGACTTATGGTTTCACACGGGACACAAGCAGCTGTCTCCTGGGCAAAAGTCTGGTGTTTTTTGACTCACCCATCTACAACAGCCTCCTCCCTACCTGGCATTTACTGCTCACTATACTTCCCGGTTCACGATTACGTGGATAATCATAAGAATTGAATTTGTGATGGTCAGCACGAAATCAATTCTGAAAAGTGTACACAAATCAATACATTAAATTTTGTGACTATTTCACGAGCTGCTGTGCGACTGGGCTGTGAGGTCTGTCACACATCACATCAATGATCAGACAGGTTTGACACAAGGTGTATCCAGATTCTCTAAATCACTTCATTTGGAGGTCAAACAGAGATCGAGTGAAACGTTGCTAATCATCCCTCATTACACAGGAAAACTACAGTAAGTACAGTACAGGAGGTCCAAGGGGAAGCAGGAAGTGTGATGGAAGTGTACAACAGACAGTTTGGGTGATAATTTTACCGTTCGCCTTCATTTTGTCTTCCAAATAAGTTTGACTAACCATAGCAGCAATAGTTAAGTCGAAGCTATATAATTAGGCAGCCTTGCATCATTTACAGTTGCTTTAGAGCAGTTCTGATTTTGCCAAGATTTGAATGCTACGTGCTTGACGTGATGCTAGTTTGCCTCGTTCTTTAGACCCTGGAGACTCTGGACACGGGGAAGCCCTTCCTGCAGTCCTTCTTCATTGACCTGGACGGCAGTATCAAAACCCTTCGTTACTATGCGGGCTGGGCCGACAAGATCCATGGCAAGAGTCTACCTGTAGGTGAGTGTGTGTCTCATCTCATTCTAACTCTCAAGAATTCAACAAAAGACAACAAAGATGTGAAACATCCTGTGAGGAAAACCTTTACATGCAGCCATTGTTAAAAACAACAGACAGCAGAGACAACCACACAGTAACACAAATAAACCCAAAGAATATATTCTGTATAGCCTACTGTGTATATACTGTATAAATATGTATGTGTGTCTACACAGGATGCGTTCGGGCACAGTACTGCTGCGTAGGTCACCTACATTCCAGCAGCACTCAGAGTTCAATGAATAGATTTATTTAGATTTATTAAAGGGGACATATTGTAAAAAGTGAAATTTTTAGGTCTTTTACATTATAAAGCAGGTTTAAGTGCTATATAAATACTGTTAAACTATCAAAATGCTCAATATATTGAGAAATACACACAGCCCGTAATCAGAAATTGTGCGTTTGAAACCAGCCATCAGGCTTTCTGTCTAATTGTGATATCACAAATATACAATATTTAGACCATTACACTGTTTTAAATGTAAACACTCTAAATGTGTCCCAGTTTATTTCCTGTTGAAGTGTATGCAAATAACAACAGCTAACAGGAAGTAAACATGGACCCAAACTGTTGCCTAGCAACGCAGTTCCGTTGCAATTCCGTTGCAATTCCGTTGAAATGCACTGCGTCTGTCTGCGTTTCAGACAGAGGGTGAATACAGGTATATTCAGGCAGACAGTATGAGGAAAATAAAGTGTTTTTTGAACATTACAGCATGTAAACATGTTCTAATAGAAACACAAAATACAAGTATGGACCTAATAATGAGCACGATATGGGACCTTTTATTAATATAGCTCCATGACCAGCGCACCGCTGGGAAACAAGTTAATTACAGTGCAATTGACTGGGCCCGGTTCAGGATTGTCCTCAGCCCTGGGTGGTATCTCATCCAGCCTCTTAATACTTCCCCCCTCTTGTCAGATTCTACTTTGCATCTCCTCTGCCTCTGCAGGACAGCAGATAGACAAAACACGCTTTGCCTTTTCCTCCTGATTAGATCCCAATAGAGCGGTGAGAGACGTAAGGCACGGCAGGACAAAAGGAAGAGGAAGAGGCTGAGATAGTAATCAGTGAGGTGCAACAGGCTGTGAGGATTAACAATCAGTGTTGGTTCAATGCCTCATCGAGCCGGCAGCCACTCAGCGAGTAATCCCCACCTTTACACTGGAGCAGTTTCACTACCAGTCATCAAGATGAGACGCATAATTGAGTTGTAGTTTGATATGAAAATAACACAGTTGTAGCTAGCTACATAAACACTGTGAAATGCTTTATTAGTAGAGCTGCTGCATTGACTGATAGTTCCATTGGATGCAGATGAAGCCAAAGTAACAGTTTTTTTGGATAAGTCGGGGATAGACAACTCACTGGAAACCTTGGCATACCTACTACAACAGCAGAAATAAAGATGGGATGACGATAAGAAGTCCAAAATAAGAGCCTACAAATGCAGTTAAATGTAACAATGCATTTCCAGCCAGCTATGTGATTAATAATAACTCATTCAGCAGACAGATTTAGACAGAGACAGAAAGAAACCAAAAGTATTTGCTAGGGCTGTCAAAGTTAACACGATAATAACGTGTTAAGGCAAATTAGTTTTAACGCCAAATTTCTTTAACGCATTAACGCAATTTTTAGGTTGCAGTGGGTTCAGTTTTAAAGCTAGAGTGAAGATACTGGCATCATATGAAACTAGAATACCCAAGGAATCCGTGTATGAGGTTAAATAACACTCCAAGCGTATGCTAAATTTTGGAAAGGTAAACCTGGCATTTTCAAAGGGGTCCCTTGACCTCTGACCTCCAGATATGTGAATGTAAATGGGTTCTATGGGTACCCACGAGTCTCCCCTTTACAGACATGCCCACTTTATGATAATCAAATGCAGTTTGGGGCAAGTCATAGTCAAGTCAGCACACTGACACACTGACAGCTGTTGTTGCCTGTTGGGCTGCAGTTTGCCATGGTATGACTTGAGCATATTTTTTATGCTAAATGCAGTACCTGTAAGGGTTTCTGGACAATACCTGTCATTGTTTTGTGTTGTTAATTGATTTACAATAATAAATATATACATACATTTGCATAAAGCAGCATATTTGTCCACTCCCATGTTGATAAGAGTTTTAAATACTTGACAAATCTCCCTTTAAAGGTCCCATATCATGCTCATTTTCAGGTTCATACTTTTCTACTAGAACATATTTACATTCTGCATTGTTCAAAAAAACTTTTATTTTCTTCATACTGTCTGCCTGAATATGCCTGTATTTACCCTCTGTCTGAAATGCTCCGTTTTACTGCATTTTGACAGTATTGCGACGAAATTGCGACGAAATTGCAACAGAATTGCGTTGCTATGCAACAGCTTGGGTCCATGTGTACTTCCTGTCAGCTGATGACATTCACATATACTGTAACCAGGAATAAACTGGGACACATGTAGAATTTTTACGTTTAAATCTGTGTAAAGGGTCTTAATATTGTATATTTGTGACATCACAAATGGACAGAAATCCTGACAGCTTGTTTCAAATGCAGAGTATCTGAATACGGGCTGTGTGTATTTCCCTGTGGATTGACTGTTTCGATCCTTTCACAGTATTTATAAAGGACTTAAGCCTGCTTTATTATTACATGAAAATCATAATTTTTTATAATATGGGAATTTTTAAGGTACATTTTGAAGAGATAAAAAATGTGCGATTAATTTGCAATTAATTGCGATTAATCATGGACATTCAATATTTGAATTGATTGACAGCCTAACCACACTAGTTACAGCTGTTTATCCTAAGTTTGGATCCAAGTAAAAATGTTTTTTTGAAAGACAAATCTGACCTAAATATACTTGTGATGACCTTTATGTTTATGTTCTCATTCTTATACAAAGTCAAGTTATTCACATCTGAAATATAAATATATGATAACAAAAATGTTAGAGGGCCCAAGACGCTCCACTGTGGGACTCCACATTAGGTCAGGTCGACTACATAAAACTCAACTCACTAAAATCTATCTGATCTGCTCATTTTGAAAGTGATTTTTGATATAACTCCGTCAGTACAGAGGGATATTCCTGCCTCTGATTTTGTATGTAGAACATGAAGTGTCAGTTTGGAATGAGGAGTGTTAGCCTAGCAGAGCTACAGTAGGCCTGGGGCTGTCTGTCTGAGTCTTGTGTTACACTCTAACAGTAGCTTCCACCGACACGTTGTGTATAAGGATGTTCCCAACTGACTTGAGTGAATGTTACAGTAATCTGTGACTGAACATCGACTCACCCAGTGACTCAAAGATAAAGGCAGCTGGAGATGAGTCCTGCTATAGGGGTGTCTCTCCCAGTCTGTGATCAGTCACATGGGAAACTGGAGAAGGTCAGGGTGCAGACTGGGAGGCCAGGTTTGACCAGTTATCTGCAGAGCCTCTGACACGTCCATGTACTGTACAACTTGTGTCACGTAAAGGAGTGTTGATCTCATTGTTAGTACTGGTTGGACATTCTAAAAGGATTCATGTAAAAACAACTTAACAATACAACAGAGATATTGCATTGTATTTTCTAGCCGTGAGGTTGCAGATTGCAACCAAATTAAACTTCTCCTGTGTGCATGTACGGTGGCCGACGTAGACATAAATGGCTCATTCTAAGGTAACGAAAACACAGGTCTTATTTTCAGGTGATTATACACCAAAGAAAACATACTTTTTAATATTATAATCCATTTTTGACAATAGATCCCCCTAATTGTTATACACCGGTCCTTTAAAGAACCAACAAGCCCTCCAAATGAAATTGTGTGGCTGTATTCGAAACCGCCTACTACATACTACTGACGAACGCAGTATGCAAATTACAGTACATACTGCATCCTGCGTTCCTCAGTAGTATGCAGTGTGTGACGGTTAAAGCGATTTTGTATTTAGCAGTATGCTAGACCAGGTTTTAGCCTTTAAACCAGCTCTTAAAGCACTGGACAAAAAAACTAACTCGTACCACTATTACAATATTATCGAAAAATACAACTTTGATTTTGTTTTTTGTTCACATTCACACCTGGGAGCATCCCAGTACAACCACAGTCTGATTTGCTGGCCACTGAGCAGCTCCACTGGAGCGTCTTTTTGGGTTAAGTGCCTTGCTCAAGGGCACCTCAGTTGTGGTAATGAAGGAGGGGCAAGCGCTGCTTTTCACTTTCCCCATCCAGATTTATCCTGCCGGTCCGGGGGATTGAACCAGCGACCTTCCGGTGTCCGGCTCGCTTTTCTTACCTTTGGATAAATTTTAAAAAATGATATTGTCAGTGTCTAAATAATAAGCTCCACATAGAGTACAGTGGATCAAACTGATTGTACTTTTTCTTTTCTTTTTTTCCCCAGATGACAGCTTTGTGTGTTTAACCAAACATGAGCCTGTTGGCGTATGTGGAGCCATCATTCCGGTAAGTGCACAGGGAATCTGGTTTGAATTTATAAGCAATAATGTATAATTCTTATTACCATTCACATTACTTTGGCTTGGTGTGAAAATCAAACACACACATACACAGTCACACTGTAAATAAAATAAAACAACATCATTGTTGTTTATGTACTGTTACAGTGTGTGTGTGTGTTTGTGTGTGTGTGTGTGTGTGTGTGTGTGTGTGTGTGTGTGTGTGTGTGCGTGTGTGTGTGTGTGGAGTAAAAGGTACAGGATGTCTGACCATTCTGCTGTAATACAATCTGTTCTTAATAAGCATTTTAAATATCAGAACATTGCACAATATCTCATTTATAACTTGAGTTCAGCACACTTTGGTGATGCCAACTTCTGACAGGCCTATGCTCTGTGGTTTAAGGCTCTGCTCTGCTCTGCTCTGGCTTACTGTACATCTACATATGGATAATCATCATCATAATACATGTGTTTTAACTAAGTTAAAGGTATGCTCTCACAGTTTGGGAAAAAAAACATGATGCAGCTTTGCTGTTCTCTCCAGAGTCAGAAAACATGTATATCAGTTTCATCTCTGTGGATCAGTACAGAGCCCCCCAGGAGCACAGTCTGGGTCACATGACACACTGGGACCCAGAAAGCCGTTTTGCTCTGTACATCCATTCCAAATGAAACAGCTATAGAAGTAGGAAGAAAATTCCTGATTATGACCATTAGGTTCAAAAAGCTGCAGCTGAAATGGGAGAAAACTTTTCCCCTGGGATGTTTGGGCTGCCATGTTTGGATTATACTTGCCAACCCTCCCGATTTTCCCGGGAGACTCCCGTTTTTCATTGCTCTCTCCCGGTGTCCTCCCGGGGTCACAATTCTCTCGTATTTCCTACTGTTTCCACCCGGACGACAATAGAGCTACACCAACTGTCGTTTCCCTGCGGAAGAGAGCAGTCTATGCTTGTTGTGACAGAGCGTAGTTTGAGCTCATGTTTAAGATGGGCTCGCCACAGCGTGCAGCACCCAAAGTTTGGCTTTGCTCCATGCAGCGAAAAGCCGGTATGGTGTGGCGTGGCGTGGCGTGGCGTGGCGTGGCGTGGCGTGGCGTGGCGTGGCGTGGCGTGGCGTGGCGTGGTGTGGCGTGGCGTGGCATGGCCCAAGCCGTTGGAAATAACGGATTTCAGAGCGCAGCGGCGCCGTTCTCGCGTTGTGTCTGAAAGGACCTTCAGTGAGTGAGAGATGGAGAGAGAAATACTCAAGCAGGAGCAAAAATAAATAAAAACAGACGAATATTAGTTTATGCTCGAGATTAACACGCCAAGTTCACACCAGAGGGGCCAATTATTCAGTTTTCTTTACTGGTAGTTAAAGGTAAAATCAAAAATCTAACATAAAAATGCTGTCGCAGTGAACATATTATTTTGTTATTTTCACTATTTTAAAGTCACCAGAATGCAGGAAACTAAGTCTCTGAAACTCACATTTTTCTGGGGGAGGACCCCCAGACCTCCCTCTTTTTTGAAATCCTACCTGTTTTTTAATGTCTCAAGGCGAGTATGGTTTGGATTCATTCAATCTATTTTCATTCCAAACTCGTCACATACGGATGCTTGGTTATGACACCTTGGCATCACTTTTTAACACATTGGGTACCTCACTCAGCTGAAAGTAACTTCAGTTATATAGCCTACGTTACGTACATGATGTAAATCAAATACTTTCTGTAACATACTTGCGTAACTTAAATAAGTCAACGTTTACCTGGTTTCACACAGGACACTAACGGCGGTCTCCTGGGTGAAAACCCTGAGTTTGTTGAACCCGCTGAGTTACAGACGTTTATTTATTTTTGTAGTTTTGGGCCCAATGGCATCACGTGACGGACACAGAAGCCTTTGGAACTTTTACAAACTTTAAATCTGAATTGTTTGCAATTTGAGGTGACCTTACAACATTTTTACACACGCCTGTATGGAAAATGCTGTTTTTTGGGTCGCAGGGGATTTTTGTCTTGCAGTACCAAAGTTGGCCACTGGGGCAAATTAGCAGCAAGACTGACTGCACCATATCTATCCATCCAATATCTGTAACCGCTTATCCACATTTGTACAAAAGTATTTCCTAAAATGTCACAGTGTTCCTTTAAAGGTCCCATATTATAAAAAAGTGAGATTTTCATGTTTTTATATTATAAAGCAGGCTTAAGTCCTATATAAATACTGTGAAAGTATCGAAACGCTCAGCCCGTATTCAGAAATCTGCATTTGATACAAGCTGTCAGGATTTCTGTCCATTTGTTATGTCACAAATATACAATATTTAGACCCTTTACACAGATTTAAACTTGAACATTCTAAATGTGTCCCCATTTATTCCTGGTTGCAGTGTATGTGAATGTCATCAGCTGACAGGAAGTACACATGGACCCAAGCTGTTGCCTAGCAACGCAATTCTGTTGCAATTTCATCGCAACTCCGTCGAAATGCGCTAAAACAGAGCGTTTAAGACAGAGGGGAAACACAGGCATATTCACACAGTATGAGGAAAATAAAGTTTTTTTTAACATTACAGCATTTAAACATGTTCTAGTAGAAACACAAAATACAAGTATGAACCTGAAAATGAGCACGATATCGGACCTTTAATGCAGCAGGCCAGTGAATGGCTCTATCATTTACACTGCTAATATCTCTGGCTTTCTTGGAAATGTATTGAGGCTTAATTGGAACCACTAAAGACTGAACTTAACTTTCCAGAAAAGCACTGATCATAAAATGTGTAGTTCTAGTAAGACAACTGCACTCAATTTAAAAGCCCGGTCTGGCTGTGAGGATGAAACGAAACCCTGGTAAGTGTACCAGAAACCTTATCTTAATCTTTGCTCTCCCTAAACAAGACCTTCTCTCTGCTAATCCCTTTAGGGCTATTCTTACAAGAACACACAGCTCCAATCCTGTGCTGCTTGGATTTACTTTCACACATTGGAATATATGTATTTTTTTCTTTTGATTATAACTTCATCAGATTTAGGGTGGGGCAATGGTATTGTGTTGCACTTTGTGATAGATCCAGACAGACGCATGAGTGTAATTTCGACATCATGACAGAATACAGCCATTCCGTTTTTTATCTTTGAGCATAAGCCTATAACCTCTAATGTTGCTTTGGCAACAAAGGAACAAAACGCCTGTTGTTTGACATGGGAGATTATATCATAAAAGTGAAATTTATACTGAAGGACGTTGTGTAATTACCGAAAGTACTGCTGGCGCGCACACAGCATGAGTCATTGTCAGAGGAAAACAGGGAACCTTTCTCCCCACTTGTGATCCCAAGATCCCTTAATGGCTCAGAGTGTTTCCAAAGTGTAAAAGTTAACAATGCCTAAACAATAAACATGCAGCACTCACATGTATTGCTGTCTAATTTGGGTTTGAGTGCCCAATTATTTGTCCATTGGTTTTCCAACATGGAAATGAGCAACTGGAAAATAATGGACATCTTTTCTGAATTTGTTTACTTTGACTGATCTCCAGTCCCAAAGATTAGAGCTCCTTTTATTATCCTGTATGTCCCTCTAGACCATCATCCAAGTGATAAAGTGGATTTTTTCTGGGAAAACCCAAATACTGATGATGATGATGATGTGCGTGTTGTTTGGATTATTAGCCCCAGTTTGTGCCTCTCGTGTTGTTGTTTTTATTATTTCCATTGGAGAATATTGTTGTGATAATCACAAGGGAGAGACAGAAATAAGATACTGCTTACATCAAATACTTTAAAGGTCCCAAATCGTGCTCATTTTCAGGTTCATACTTGTATTTGTGTTTCTACTAGAACATGTTTACATGCTGTAATGTTAAAAAAAAAAACTTTATGTTTCTCATATAGTCTGCCTGAATATACCTGTATTTACTGTCTGTCTAAAACGATCCGTTTTGGTGCATTTCAACGGAATTGCGTTGCTAGGTAACATGCTAGGGTCCATGTTTACTTCCTGTCAGCTGATGTCGTTCACATACACTGCAGCAGGAAATAAACTGGGACACATTTAGAATGCTTATGTTTAAAACTGTGAAATGGTCTAAATATTGTAGATTTGTGACATCACAAATTGACAAAAATCCTGACAGCTTGTTTCAAAGCACAGTTTCTGAATACGGGCTGTGTGTATTTCTCTGTGGATTGAGCGTTTTGATACTTTCACAGTATTTATACAGCACTTAAACCTGCTTCATGATATAAAAGACATGAAAATCTCACTTTTTACAATATGGGACCTTTAATAAATGTATCATTTAAAAAGAAAATATTCTAGACTCTTCTATCCTTTCTGTTCACAAAATACACAGTATGATTTGGCTGTTTTACAATTAGACTGAAATAGTAGCCCAAATTGACACTTGCTTTTTGCTTTGTTTAGGTATTTAATAAAGCTACGGTACTGCCCAAAGGTCCAATACCTCCAAGGGCCCTCAAGAGCCAGGTTCACTGTATAGCTATTGATTTATGGTAATATGAACACTTCTCACTGCTCATCCATGTCCAGGTATCGGTGACCAACCCTGTCTCCTACAAAATTACGTTCCCAGTACAACTAAACTGCATTCTCAATTACAAGGGATTATTATATATATATTGTAAATTGAAATAAAACAAAAGAAAAACGCAACAAAACTACTTGGTTAGGTTTAGTATAAAACATTATGGTTTGTGTTCAAATGACTACGTTTGTTACGTCATTTAAGCCCTGGGTGTACATTCAAATGAGTCAACGTTGACTTGTTTTCACACAGGACATGAACAGCGGTCCTGTGTTTGTTTGACCCATCCACCAGCCCGACTTCCTCCCTACGCAGACTATCATTAGAAATGTATTTGTGATACGTCAAAAACAAACGTAATTCGCAACAAAATACGTTTCCCTCGAAATGTCATTCACACGGCAGTTTCATTGTATGGGAGCGTAATTTTTAGGAGACAGGACTGGCTTAGCAAGGTGACCTATAGACATCCTTCCCAAGATGTTTCCATGCCAGATTGGACATGTAAAGTGGACATTCAATTCACAATCCCTTCCCCATCACCCCGTCTGAAACTCCCCAGAGTCATCTCATTCCGCAACATCAAGTCCATTGATCCCCTCCATCTCTCCGACCTGCTATCTGCTGCCCTCCACCTGGACCCACCCCCCACCTCGCCTGATGATCTCACCAACCACCTCAACGCCACCCTGTCTGCCTCCCTCAACTCACTGGCCCCCCTGAGAACCAAAACTGTTTCATTCAACACCTCCTCCCCCTGGTTCACATCCCACCTCAGAAAACTCAAACAGACCGGCCGCCAACTTGAACGCCTCTGGAGAAAATCATCACTCACTGTTCACCTCGAAGCCTATAAATCTCACCTCATCACCTACAAAGACGCCATCACTGCTGCCAAATCTGACTACTTCTCCACCATCATCAATGACCCCACCCGTAACCCCCGAACCCTCTTCTCCACTGTCAACACTCTCCTCAAGCCTCGTGCCAACACCCTCTCTGACCCCTCACCCGATCTATGTAACTCATTCCTTCAGTTCTTCAGCGATAAAATCACCACCATCAACAACTCACTGCTCCCCGTGTCTGACCCAGCAGCAACCACTCCGACCCCTTTTCTCTCCATCCCTCTGGACCCCCTGACCCCTCCCCCCCAGCACCGCCTCTCCCGGTTCGACCCTGTTGACTCAGCAACCATTGCCAAACTCATCAGCACATCCAAACCCACCACCTGCTCCCTGGACCCCCTCCCGACCCCCCTGCTGAAGTCCTGCCTCCCTGTCCTATGCCCCTACCTCACCGACCTCTTCAACTCCTCACTGTCCCATGGAACTGTCCCCTCAGCCTTCAAAACTGCTGCTGTCACCCCCACACTCAAGAAACCTGGTCTGGACCCCTCCTGTCTCAATCATTACCGCCCTATCTCCAACCTCCCCTTCCTCTCCAAAACCCTTGAACGCCTCGTCTCCACCCAGCTCCAATCCCACCTGCATTCCAACAACCTGCTTGAACCCCTCCAATCTGGCTTTCGCCCCCTCCACAGCACAGAAACTGCACTCCTCCAAGTCCTCAATAACCTCCTCACCTCTGCTGACACCGGAGCCCTCAACATCCTCATCCTCCTGGACCTGAGTGCAGCCTTCGATACCGTGAGTCACAACATTCTTCTCACCAGACTCCAAGACCTCGGTATCGAAGGTACTGCACTCAGCTGGCTCCAGTCATACCTCACCAACAGATCGCACTTCATCTCCCTTCACAACAACTCCTCTGCCACATCCACAGTCACACAAGGTGTTCCCCAAGGCTCTGTACTCGGTCCACTCCTGTTCATAATCTACTTATTCCCCCTCGGTCAGATCCTACGCCACTTCAACCTGGACTTCCACTGCTATGCTGACGACACTCAGATCTACCTCAGCACCAACACCCCTCACAACCCACCGCTCTCCCACATCAACTCCTGCCTCTCTGCAATTAAAGCCTGGATGCAACAGAACTTTTTAAAACTCAACAGCGACAAAACACAACTCCTCCTCATCGGCTCCAAATCCACCCTCACCAAAACCAACAACCTCACACTCAACATCGATGGCACTTCTGTTTCCCCCTCCCCCCAGGCACGTAACCTTGGCGTGATCTTCGACTCCACCCTCTCCCTTGAGCCCCACATCCGCCAACTGGTCAAAATATCCTTCTTCCACCTTCGCAATATCGCAAAAATCCGTCCGTCCCTCACACCCCCTACAGCAGAGAAACTCATCCACGCCTTCATCTCCTCCCGCCTTGACTATTGCAACTCACTCCTCTATGGCATCAGCAACACCTCCATAAATAAATTACAACTGGTCCAGAATGCAGCTGCCCGACTCCTCACCCACACCAAATCATGGCATCATATCACCCCAGTCCTGAAAGACCTTCACTGGCTCCCCGTCTCCCACCGGATCTCCTACAAAATCCTGACCCTTACCTACAAAGCCCTCCACCAACTTGCACCCCCCTATCTCTCTGAACTCCTCTCCCCCTACCAACCTCAACGGTCCCTCAGATCCACCTCAGCTGGTTTACTCTCCACCCCCACGTCCAAACTCCGCAGCTTTGGGGACAGAGCATTCTCCAGGGCAGCTCCCAAGCTCTGGAACTCACTCCCCAATCTCATCAGAGACTCTGATTCCCTCACCACATTCCAGTCCCGCCTCAAAACACATCTCTTCTCATCTGCTTACCCGTAGCCCCCTCCTTCCCCTCCCCATCAGTCCGTGTGTATGTATGTGATTGTGCCTGTGTATGTCGCTTCTTGTCGTTCGTCTCCTGTCTGTCTGTCTGTCTCACACCGTTTTCCCCCCCGACTATGTTAAAGCGTCTTTGAGAATATTATAAAGCGCTATATAAATCTAATATTATTATTATTATTATTATTATGTAATCCCTTCAGTGTGTTCTGGGTGTTCCCCAGGGTCTCCTCCCAGATAGACATGTCCAGAAAACCTCTAAATGACGCTGTCCAGGAGCTGTCCTTATGAGATGGTCAAATTAATGTGAGGGAGCAGGGGTTCTACTCCGAGCTCCTTCCAGATGTCCAAACTTCTCACCCTGTCCCTAAGCATGAGCCCAGCCAGGCTGCAAAGACCATTTCGGCCACTGGTATCCATGATCTAATTTTTTCACTACCCAAAGCTCATGATCCAAGGTGAGGGTTGGACCTGACTGGTAAATTGGCCTTCAGGCTCAGCTCCTTCTTCATCACCACAGTCCGGCACAATGCTGGCATCACTGCAGGCGCCACATCAATCCTCAGGTCCTGAGTATGTTGAAACAAACTACTTTATATAACATGTTGTTTGACCATATTTAAAGTCACATTCGAAGGCTGGACAAAAAGCACACAGTCATAGAGAGAAGTGACATGCAGCAATTGTTCAAATGGGGATAATAGCACACACTTTGAAACAGTCTCTCCTCACGTGGACATACATACAAAATGTAACAGAAGTATTTGTGTGAAGAATGAGTAAAAGGAAAGCTGCATTATGTCACGTCTCTGGCTAATCGCTGCATGAAGTGGGCGTTTTCAGTGGAACTTTTTCAGTGCCAATACAACTTTTCCCAATAAGAGTGTTTCAATGCCATTGTTTATTTTTTCACTTCATGTTTTTATTTTATATCATATCAATTTTATTTCTGATGCCAACGTTTACTGTCACTGTTCTAGCTCCAAACTTAAGGTGCTTCCTGCTTCGTTATCTGATCTCGAGTTCCTCTCTTGAAGAGTGGCCCTGTGTTCAAATCTAGTTTTAAAAGTTTGACTTGGTATGATAAGTTCAAGTATGTATATATTCAATGTCTATGTAGTATATTTTAGTTTGTTCTGAATTGTTTTCTACTTCCAGCTATTGGCTTATCTCTTTCAAATAAAGGGGCAGTGGTGACCTAAAGGTTAGAGAAGTTGGCTTGTGAAAAAGCCCCAAACTCATTGCCACCATTGAGGTTCCCTTGATCAAGTCTAGTAACATGCTGCCATCAGGTGTCTGGGCGAGTGAATGAAAGAGAGACCCAAAATAATGACTATTTGGTCAACAGGCATCTCACACATTTGAAAAAAGTTTGGCTCTGCCACCGAGGAATAAAGTTGTCAAGCGTCTCGAGATAACTTCTGTTATGATTTGACGCTATATAAAAATAAATTGAATTTAAATTGAATTGAATTGACCCAGCCGCTCATTTTACCCCCATTTAACCCCTGTAGCAGATTAACCTGTCAGCCCTTTTGCACGAAAAGGCGTATGACTGCCACGATAACGCGCAAGGTGTTTAGCGTGCAATCAGTACACCTTTCATGATTTCTGTGTGTCATTTGTACGTCATGTATCCTGTACTGACTGCAATGTAAACGCATCCACTTATAAAAGAGTTTGTGATGTAGAATACAAAGTGAGAAAAACACTTACGGAGGGTAAGTTGCGTTTGTGATGTTTGTTACGTGATTGTCACGTGTTTTTTAGTGACGTTTGTGATGTGTTTTCTGGAGTTGTGTTACGTTGTTTCCGTACGTATTTTAGTATTTACTTTACGTTCTTATTATATGCCCAACCATGATGTTTTTACTTGACCTATCTTTTTGTTGCCTGAACCTAAGTTAGTGGTTTTGTTGCCTGAACCTTACTGTGGACATTACCATAGTTTAGTTGCTTGGCGTAAAAATACATGCGAAAATGTGTACTCATGACCCGCGGAATGTCAGAGTAATGTTGTGGTATTTATACGCCTTCCCGTGAGACCGGGTTGAACCTGTATAATGTGTATAACATGGTGAAAAGCAACATATTATGGTCTAGCATATACTATTACTTCAGAAATAACTTCTTATCCTAGCCGGATAAAGGGGGTTGAATTCAGTAAAACTTGAATTGTGGTCTAACTGTGCCTGTCCTTTGTGACAGTGTGCTTTAATCTGATTTGCATATGTAAAGCAGTCAGCTAACGTGTTCTTTTTTCTATGCTAGTGGAACTTTCCTCTGCTGATGTTCATGTGGAAGTTGGCGCCGGCCCTGAGCTGTGGAAACACTGTGGTCATCAAGCCAGCAGAGCAGACCCCCCTCACGGCCCTCCACGTTGGATCGCTCATCAAAGAGGTCTGATGTTAGGTCTGAGAGATGAATAGACTTCATCATCTGCATAGAGTAGGACTTTCACCCACTGTTCATGTCCCATGTGAAACCACAAGTCAACTCTGACTTATTTGTTACGTAACTTCTGTACTTGAAGTGGCAATCATCATCATATATCATTGACATAAATGTTTGATAAGTCACCATCTATAACCAAGTGAGGTAACACAATGGTGATTGAGCCATTGGCCCACTGATGAAAATATTGTATTTAGGGCTGTCAATCAATTAATCACATGATTGTCCATAGGTAATCAAATGAATCACACGTTTGTATCTGTTCAAAATATACATTAAAGGGAATGTTTGTAAGAATCATAAATTGCTTGCTAACAGCAACACCTGTGGCCGTTAAGTCAACGAAAGTCAGCGTCCTGTTGCTCGCACTTGTGCTCGCTCCACATAGACACGAACGAGCACCAGTCAAAACAGTGAGGCGACACACGTCAGCTAAAAGCACAATATCACTGTATATTTCAGCTGCTTGGCAGTAATGTTAGCTGACCAGACGAAGGTCTCTCCATGAATCACTGCTTATACTGTGTTTCCTGCCTCAGCCTCCCGACCGCGGTCAGAAGGAACAGGGGAGACACCGGAGTTTTTGTCGAAGACGATAACGTAACTCTCTTCTGCAGTGTGTAGTGTGGGCGCATGCACGTGAAAGGTGGAGTGAGCTGAGCGAGTGAGAACGAGCGCGGTGTGTGAGTGAAGGCAAGCAGGCAGAGGAGCAGAGTACAGCAGAGACTCTGGCCCTGGAGACCAAAGCTACGGTCTCCCCCGCATCTTCTGGCCGCGGTCGGGGGGGCCGAAGCAGGAAGAGTTGACACCGTTTTGCAAGACGGGCTTCACTAGATATAACTGCAGTTTTGGTGCTTCCATGTAGTTTGTGAAGGAATCTGATCTGAACAGCGTAGCCACAAATGTAATCCCTATGTATATGATCTTTAAGTTTTCAGAATTGTTCCACTTTTATGTGTAAACAATAGAGAAAAACTATAACTTTCCGGGAATGCCATTATAGACACCCATTTCATAATACTGCAAATATATACATGTAAGTATTGCAATACTTTCATCAGTGAGCCATAAGCTCAATCACTATTGTATTACCTCATTTAGCGATAGATAGGGACTTAACAGACATTTATTTAAAGGGACTGTTTGTAACTTCTTACACGTATAAATCATTGCCGGTTGGTGTCCAAGGCTTGTCACAGGCTCGCGTGTGGCTACGCTGTTCAGACAAGACTCCAACACAAACTGCAGTGAAGCACCAAAACCTCTTGGTTGTATCTAGTGAAGCCCGTCTGTTAAACAGTGTTGGCCGCAGTCGGAGGACGCGGGGGAGACCGTAGTTTTGGTCTCCAGGACCGGAGTCTCTGCTGTACTCTGTTCCTCTGCTCCTCTGCCTGCTTCCCTTCACACACCGCGCTCCTTCTCGCTCGCTCAGCTCGCTACACCTCTCGTGCACGCACGCACACAACACACAGCAGAAGAGTTAGTTTAGCTCTGAGAATATCTAGTGAACGTTTGTGCAGAAATAACTGCTGCAGCTCCTCCAGACCAACAGAGGTTTCCCGTGTCTTGTGAAGTGACGGGGCTCCGCAGAGAGAAACGTTATCGTCTCCGATCAAAACTCCGGTGTCTCCCCTGTTCCCTCCGGCCACGGTCTGGAGGCTGAGGCAGGAAAAGCCAACACTAGAATCAGCACTGATTCATGGAGAGACCTTCGTCTGGTCAGCTAACATTACTGCCAAGCAGCTGAAAGATAGAGTGATATTATGCTTTTAGCTGACGTGTGTCACCTCACTGTTTTGAGCGATGCTCGTTCATGTCTATGTAGAGCGAGCACACGGGCGAGCAACAGGACGCTGACTTTCGTTGACTTAACGGCCACAGGTGTCGCTGTTAACAAGACAATTCTGATTCTTACAAACAGTCCCTTTAAATGATATTCTTCGAAATTGACACGTTCAGTAATGCCACTTGCGTACTTTTTTTTAACCCAAACCATGATCTTTTCCTATACCTAACCTCGTAGTTTTGTTGCCTAAACAGATTCTGCACTGCAGAGGCTCGTGCAGGTACACCGATCGCTTGTGTTGCTGGACATTCATAGGAAAACGTACGAAAAATTACAAAATAACTTTCGTTGTTAGGGTTAGTTGTGTGAGGATATGTTGCTGACATAACACACACCAGAAGTAAATTCCTTGAAAAAAGTACCTGTCCTAAATGGTAGCTACAAACGTCTTCATTAGCTGTTATAAAGAAATACTAAAATTAGAAATATCAATATTTTACAATATGTAGACTGTCAAGATATCATGTAATGCTCATATAGAAAGATGATAAAAGAAATACTGAACGACCCTGAACTAGGCAAATGGATCAAATGTCTTTGATCCCATATGAGGAGTCTTTTTCTGTTGACTCCCAGCACTGACATGCTCTCTGGGCTCTTTTCAGGCGGGGTTCCCTCCAGGAGTCGTGAACATTGTTCCAGGGTTTGGTCCCACAGCAGGAGCAGCCATTGCCAGCCACATGGACGTCGACAAAGTGGCCTTCACTGGCTCTACAGAGGTGTGTGAGTGTGTGACAACGCACTTCTGCTCCATTATCATTATTTTGACAAATGAATAAAAGACATTCTCATATACTTTGATTTTGATATAGAATCCAGCTGCCATTTGAGTGGTGCAGTGCTGCTTTTAACCATTTCTTTGATTCCTTCTACAGTTCTAATGTAGAGGAGATTTGGGCAATTGTAGACAGCCCAGTCGTCAGGAAAAAATGTCGGCATCCAACGTTTCTGCAAATCACGCATACATTGAATGTCTACATTTTTGCAGTCGGTCAGAGCAAGTGATGTCGTGTATCGAGCGGCTGTCACTGAAAGTTATGTGATATAATAATGAGTATATATGTATATGTATATATATATATACATATATATATATACACACACCAGTATACACACACCAGTATATATATATATATATATATATAGTAAGTTGTTGCATAGGAAAACGCACGTTACTATTTTAACAAAAAAAGACATGATCTGTTTTCTAACTTTAACCAAGTAGTTTTGTTGCCTAAACCTAACCAATCATTTAACAACGTTAACCGCGTAGCATTGTGCGTTTCTGCAGTGTGATATGAGGCTGATGTGAAACATATTTATGAAAACAATTTTTAATTTGGAAACATCGACATTCAGCGTATGTCGTGGTTTGCAGAAATGTACAATGTACCAGCATTGTTTCTGGCAACTGGGTTAGTTGTAGAACTAAAGCAATGCAGATGTTGTTATAGTGAGGGAAAATATAGAAGACAATTAAAGATGCAGCAATGAACAGGCCCTCGCCCCTTGTGCACGTCGGGGGTACTGGCACGGTTGACTTGGCTGTTAGTTACATGGTATTTCCTGCGTGAAGTGCATGACGCTGCAAATGACACATTTTGTACCACTTCCTGTATCCGCTATGTGGCGCTAGAGAACACACACACACACACTAAGTATGCGTCATGTTGCTCTATATCACGTGTAGACCACACCATGTAAATTTCATGTAAATCGGATGATTTTTATCACATAAGGCTGACTACCTGTTGACAGTAGGTGACTATGACTCAATATGGGCGAGTCGATGTCTTCAAGCCTGGACTCTTATCCAGCATGTGGAATTTGGAGCAGTTCGGACAATGTAAAGTCAAATTACAACCTCTTCCTGTGTCATGGTGAAACACGCAAATTGCTCACCTCTCCACAGCAACGCCATTCCACAAAAACTAAAAAGCTTCGCAATTTAACATCATGAAGGTCTTGAGATGCTGCCGACTCGATTCAAGATCAAACAACTAATCCTTCACAATGTAGCATCACAGTAGCCGGAGGTTTATTCAAACCAAATTTGAAACAGATCTGATAAACCCTCTAGGACAGGGGTCAGCAACCTTTACTATCAAAAGAGCCATTTTAGGCAAAAACATTACACAGCTTACACACAGTTTATAGTCTAAGTATATAGTATATAAGTCTAATGCAAAGTCCAAATGTACTACGGAGTATTAGGGCCACATTGAGGGGGAAAAAAATCAGAGATTTCCAGAATTAATTCATAATATTACCAGAAAAAAAGTAGTACAATTACGAGAATAAAGTCATAACTTTACGAGAAAAGTCGCAATATTACAAGAATAAAGTCATAATATTACGAGAATAAAGTAGTAACAGTACGAGAAAAAAGTCATAACTTTACGAGAAAAAAGTCACAATATTACGAGAATAAAGTCATAACTTTACAAGAAAAAAAGAAAATAACACATAAAATTACTACTTTATAATATTATGACTTTATTCTCATAATATTACGACTTTTTTTCTCCTAAACCTATGAGTTTATTCTCGTAATATTATGACTTTATTCTTGAAATCTCAGATTTATTTTTTTCCCTCAATGTGGCCCTA